>NW_026571473.1:0-600000 GCF_026225935.1 Boleophthalmus pectinirostris
ACCTATTGATCATTACAATGCTTAAAACGGTTTCATTACTCCCTAGGTGAAAACGTCTTCGCACAAAAGGATTCAGACCCAGACGTTTTCAGTGGGCCTTAAAATGTCACTTAACCCCAGATTCACAAGTAAACTAGAGACAGCTATGGCTTCGCAAACACTGACCATCCATTGTAAGAAGGCTACCTGTGGGAATTCAAGACAGTGGCACTGGAATCATTAGAAGAAGCCACTAATTTATCACATACTATTTATATTAAAAACAAGCCAATAAGAGTTGTGAATTTTATCTTTATTTTTATACACATGGTTCTGCCGCTGTTCAGTGTTGTTTGTGTAACCTGCTCAATAAGATTTTAAAGATTGTTTTGAGAGTAAATTAGTTTATTAAGTTTCCTGAATACCATGCTAATTTGTTTAAACCAAATGTAACTAATTTTGACTATATGCATATATGTCAATGTGTACTTTTTCTGAGCGTCATAGTGTATTTTTTATATCTGGTGTGTGTGTGTGTGTGTATGTGCTGATTGGCAATTAGGAGAGAGGAGGGGAAATTATAGTTGCAGCAGTACATTTTAGAAGTGCCTAAATAATATTGATTTGTTGCTTTCTTCTTGCATTTTTGTGGCCTTTTCGTGGGGTCAGTCTTGTGTCAATGACTGACTTATACTCTTCTTTAAACACACTGACCCATTAGCAGCACATTTCAATTTAGTGGAAGGTGTCATCAAATAGGGAGCAGTGTTGACACGGCAGGAGCCTCTCTGTCCAGGCCAAGCTGGCTTCATTACCTTAAGCAAGTCCCAAAATGGTCAATATGCTGTATAAACTTTTACAGGGTTAGGGCTCTCAGGGACTTGGAGTGGTTGTAAAAAGGGCCGAGCTGACACAACTAATAGATGAAACTAACTTTGTCAGCAATTATTCATCAATGGAGATTGCATTCCAATTTCAAAGGAGCAGTATTTTAGGCTATATAGTGCTATAAAGATCACCAAAATATTTACCAGTGCATTGCTGTCTTTCCTTTGCTATCCAGCCTCATCAATAAATATCTTTGAGAACCACCAGAAAACAATGATAACCTTTTTGTTAGAAATTTTTGTGGAGTTTTGCAGTGCTGTTTCCCATTGTGAGGCAGTTATAGGCATTCCCAGATCACGTACCCATAGATTTTTTGTTGAATTATTGACATCCCCTTTAGTGTGACGTAAAAGTTTATAGATTCTTGAAACTGTGCATTGTCGTGCAACAGCACGTTTTAATTTTTCCTCCAACTCCTTCTTGTCCCCCATGCTCTTATCCTGTGACAATGAAGATTTTAAGACAGATTTAATTTCCATGTAAGTTAAGAATTCAGATTCTTTCAAACCACTCCTAGTTTTTAATTCATTGAATGATATAAAATTATTTCCATTCTTAATCACCTGTGATACATTATTAATATTACTTAATTGCCAAGTTTTGTTATTTAGAGTTCTTTTACCTGCCATAAACAGGGGAATTAGACCAAAGGGGACAAGAAGGTAAGGATTTCCCAGTAAAGTTTAAAGTAAGTAAGTAAAGTAAGTCCTCAAGCCATTTCCAGCTTCCAGTTTCTCGAGTACTACAATAGGCCCAGTTTAGGGATACCTAGAATTGTATGCTATATAATATAAATGAATATCTGGCAATCCCACTCCACCCTTGTCAGGGGGTTGAATTAATTTTTTATGGCCAATTCGTGGCTTTTTGCCTTTCCATAAAAAGTCAGTCATCAATTTGTTAATTTCTTTAAACCATTTTGGGGGGAATTTTAGAGGAATAGATGAGATAATGAAAGCTAGTCTAGGAAGAAAATTCATTTTAATTGTTTCAGCTCTGCCCCACAGTGAGAGGGGCAGAACTGTCCATCTTTGTACATTTTCCTTAAGAGTCTTCATGAGGTCGGCCATATTCAATTCGACCATAGTCTCAACAGGAGATCTGATTTGAACACCAAGATATTTCATACTTTTAGGTTTCCACTGGTAGGGGGCAGTATCGAGATGAGACTGGAAGGTATAATGGTTAAGAGGGATAGCCTCACTTTTTGCATAGTTAACTTTGTATCCAGAATTTTTTCCAAAATCATCAACTAATTTAAGCAACTGTGGAATAGATCTTTGCGGATTTGTTATAGTTAATAAAATATCATCCGCAAATAAATTTAATTTGAATTCATAATCTGCAGTATTAATACCCAAAATAGTTTTGTGTGTCCGTATTGCACACGCCAGTGGCTCTAAAGCAAGAATAAAAATAAGGGGAGAGGCTGGACATCCTTGACGTGTAGAGCGGTATAGTTGAAAAGATTCAGCGTCACATAGGCGATCTGCGGAGAACACCATACAGCCCAAATAAATAACCGATCAACTCACTGCACCAGCTCAATGCTCTTCTTTGAAAGTAAAAAGGCAAGAGTCACACGTGTGTTTCTTTACGTCCAGCGCATGTGAAGCTACAGATTAGTGATAGAGACTCTACTTCCTGTGGACTTTATCTCCAATCTTTTATGCTTTAAAAACCATGTATATGAATTATTGCACCACATTTCACAAATAATAATAACTCAGTTTTGTCTTCTAAAAATTATCTAAACTAGAAATGCAATGCTCTGAGCTCTAGAAGTGCAGTGGTGAGTGATTTTACTGTAGACAGGAAAAAGCTGACACGATCACGCTCACTTTACACTTTACAGCCTGTGGTCTGCAGACAGATCCCGCTGCTCTCTACCTACATATCAATCTCTCGCTGTCCATGATGCTGAATGCAACAGATCGATTGATAGGGCGGGCTGCTCCAGTCCTCTGTGCTCGACCGCGGCTGGTTCTGAGGTGGTGCAGCATCCAGACAAAAGCGCGAATCCCGTTTGGTTCGTTATATGTTGTTCTGAGCGTCCGTCTGCGCACGTGTTTTTTTTGTTTTTTTTTTTCTTTTTTTCCTTTCGGGGAAAGCGCTTCTCAGGTGGAGGTACCAGACACCACCCCCGCTTCAGCTCATCTATTTGTTCTGCTGAAACAGTTTTCATGTGTTTCATTTGCACACAGCTCATGGATCAGATCCATGACCAGAGATGAATGAGGGTTTTACCCCTGAAGAAACCATATTAAAACAACAACAACAAAAATCATTCCTTTTCCATTTTCACTCATTTTTGAAAAAACTCCAAGGAGCCACTAGGGAAGTGCTAAAGAGCCGCATGCGCCTCTGAAGCCGCGGGTTGCCAACCCCTGACCTAGTGTAAAGTGACTATAGTTGCTGTCCACATTACTGGACCTGCACTGATATGTAAATGAGTTGTAACCAGATGTGCGAATGTTCCGCAATTACCCATATGATTAATTACGGCAACACCCAGCAGCAATCTGACCAGAACTGAAGAAGTCGCTTGGATGAGCGGTGACAGATTAGAATTTTGGGGGGGATCATACCTGGACAACAGAGTGATAACACAGACTTACAGAGCATGACTTTACATTGGTAAATAGTGTTGTTGTGCCCTCACCTCAGTCTGCACCATGGCTGGCCTCTGGGTACGAAGTAGCTTAACGGTCTGGAACATGTCCACTATGGCCTCGTACCTCAGTCGCTCCAGGACTATGCTCAGAGCCACGAATACACCGGTGCGTCCAACCCCAGTACTGTGCACACAACACACATCATTGGGGAGAATAGCTTCACTAATTGCTATCATTCTGATTCATGTTTATTTTAAGATTAAGTTTTTTATGATGATTAAGTTCAGTTCACAAATGACACACTAAAATTTAAATAACTAAACCAATACAAGAATTCCATGCACTCCACATGGGAAAAGTCAGCTGTTAAGACCTGCATGCCAAATTATGCATAGGGTCTACAGATTTATTTGTACTCATGCGTAGAATATTTCCATGCTTTTGATCAAGAGGTCTCATCTCTGCTGTTCGCAGATGATGTTGTCTTTTTGGCTTCATCAGGACAGGACCTGCACCATGCATTGGGACAGTTTGCAGCCAAGTGTGAAGTGGCGGGGATGAAGATCACCTCCTCCAAGGCCATGGTTCTCGACCAGAAAAGGGGTCTTGCCCTCTCCGGGTGGGTGGAGAGTTCCTGCCTCAAGTGCAAGAATTAAAGTATCTCAGGGTTTTGTAAACGAGTGAGGGTGGAAGATGGAGCATGAGATTGGATCACACGGATTGGTGTAGCATCTGCAGTGATGCGGTCACTGTTTTGGACCATTGTAGTGAAGAAGGAGCTGAGTCGAAAGGCTATATATATATATATATATATATATATATATATATATATATATATATATATATATATATATATATATATATATATATATATATATATATATATATATATATATATATATATATATATATATATATATATATATATATATATATATATATATATATATATATATATATATACATACATACTGGTACTGCTCCACAGGGTACAGTCATCATTTCTGTTTACCCTATACACATCAGACTTAAGATACAACTGCAAGCTGGGTCACAAGCACAAATACTCTGATGACACAGCCATTGTGGGGTGTATCAGGAACAGTGACGAGGGGGAGTACTGGCAGATCATTGAGAACTTTGTGGTTTAGTGCATGGCTAACCACCTTCAACTGAAACACTAAGACCAAAGAGATGGTGGTGAACCTTAGGAGTAGCAGGCCACAGCTGCAACCTGTGACCATTGAGGGGGACACTGTGGAAGTTGTAAAGAGTTATAGGTATTTGGGCTTACATCTCGAGCACAGACTGGACTGATCTGAGAATACAGACCTGCTCTACAGAAAGGGACAGAGCAGGCTGTTCTTTCTCAGAAGGCTAAAATCCTTTAACATTTGTCAGAAGTTCCTGCTGATGTTCTCCCAGACAGTCATCTCCAGTGTCCTCTTCAATGCTGTGCAGTTTAGTCTAGGGAGGAAGCCTCAACACAAATGACCCCGAGTGGTTGGATAAGTTGGTGAGGAAGGCAGACACATCTGTGAGTGAGAAGAGGGCCCTTAACAAGCTCATGTCCATCCTGGATATCCCCCAGCACCCCCTGCACAGCACCATCACTGGACAGGAGAGCACCTTTGGGGACAGGCTGTTGTCCATTCCTTGCTCCACAGACAGACTCTGGAAGTTGCTTGTTCCACATGCCATTCAACTGTATAACGCTCACTATAATTGAATTGGTGTGCTTGTTATTATGTTATTATTATTTTATTATTATGTATATATGTATTGTGCTGCCTGAAATATCCTTTCGGATAATAAAGTATTTCTAATCTAATTAATATAATAACCATCCAATAATGTAATCTACTATTGGTTCACTCAAGTTATTACAACTATTACGTTATTGCAGTTATTACATTAGGGGCTTATTACATTTAAAATTTACCACATTATTATTTTATTGGTCGTTATTATGTTATCAGTTCCTACATACCTTTGTTGCCTTCATTTGCACACTGGAAACATGAAAACTCTGTATACTCTTTATATTTTACAGTCACCTGCAATGTACAGTGATAGGTCCGTCTTGGCCAAACTGCTCCTTCGTCTTGTGAACTTGCCCAATGAAATCAATGAAGTGTTCGGCTGTTTTGGGGACTCCTTGTTCTGGCCAGTCTGTGAAGTGGAACTGCCTGATGGTTCTTGACTCACCATTCTGAAAATAAAGGGATGAATCAACAAAATGGAAGCAAAAATAAACATAGCACAATAGTTAAAGGCCCTATATCACACAAAATTGACTGTTGTGAGCTTTAAGTATTTTAGAAAGCTGTTACCTCCTCAAAAACGTACCTGAAGTTATGTTTTGTCTCAGTCACACATGCTTTATTGGGCTGTTTCCAGCTCCAGAGCTGAAATTATCTAAATGGTTCCAGTGAAGGTGTATGAGTTTAAAAACACAGTTTAGCACTTCATGTATTACCACACCTCATAAGGTGGAACAGTGAGTGGTTTCTGTTTGAGAGAAGGAAATATATAAACATATAACTGTGCAGGATTCGTGTGTGAATAAGACCAGACACAACTACAGTTCTGTTTGTGATGAGGAAACTATATCACAATGATCAGCATTTAAAGGTGCTAGAGGGTCTGCCAAGTTCTTGTCTCCATGGACATGTTAGTGATTGGCCTGGAATCTTCCACAGTATGGCATTAAAGCAACCTAGCTTCATGGAGACAAGCAGATGATACCAGCAAGTGAAGTTACTGGTCAGATCTGAGGAGAGATGACAGTAACAGTAAGAATGCATGTTTTTCTAATATTTTTGAGCATTATTAAAAAAGTTGTAACTGAATAAATGCAAGATTAACATGTTTAAAGTTATCTTGTAAAAACTTCCACTTAGTGTTGTTTAACAAAATAATATCAAAATATATAATGGAATATAAATTTAAAAATCTGGATGTTTTTTATAGAATTCTTTTGGACATCAGGATTATTAAAGGGCAAATATGACCACAGCATCACTTAAAGACATGGTATAGACTGAATCCTTCAACCAATTTCGTAAGTAAAACCATACACAAAACTCCGTCAACAGCTCGTACACCCCAAGGACAAAATCCCACAAGAACAAAAATGCAATGCCATCTACGAAATTCAATGCAAATCATGCAATAAATCATACATAGGGGAAACAGGCCGGGCATTTCACATCCGAAAAAAGGAACACCAAAAGGAATGCGAGAAGGAAACGTCAGGGAGACTCACCAGAACACAAAAAGACAAAGCAGAACAGGAAAACCTAAAATCCGCCATATCAGACCACTGTAAAAGGAACAACCACATTATGGATTGGGACGGGGCTCGGGTCATTGGATCGGAAAACAACAAGTTCAAACGCTGGATCAAGGAGGCCATTGAAATCAGGAACCGAGGCACGGACAGCATTAACCGTGATGACGGTGCGTTCCTCCTTTCACACACCTGGGACACCCTCCTCCAGAGAACACCGGGCGACGGGAGGCGTGGTCAGTCTGAGTCTGCCGTGTCCATCAGGCTGACCACGCCTACAGGAAGTAACAACAGCTGATATACGACACGTCACCACCAACACCGGTGACAGTTCTGAAGATGGCTTGCTGCTAGCAGCCGAAACATGTCAACAAGGTAAACACACTTTACTGCATTGTCTTAAAAAAGAACCCAAGAAGTTAAAGTATATAAGAAGACAAAATGAACATATTTTGCTTAAAACTGGAGCTCTTTGGCAAGACACATCAGCTCTATGTTCACAGACACAAAAATGAAGCACAACAAGAAAAGAACACTGTCCCTACTGTGAAACATGGAGGTGGCATGGTTTTGTTCTGGGGCTGTTTTGCTTCATCTGACACAGAGTGTCTTGAATCTGTGCAAAATACAACGGAATCTCAAAACAACAAAGGTATTTTGGAATGAAATCTGTTGCCTAGTGTCAGAAAACTCAGTCTCAGTCATAGGTCATAGGACTTCCAACAGGGGGGAAAGCCTCAAAAAGGAGGATGCTGTGCGGTTGGAAAAGATGGTGAGGAAGGCAGGATCCTGTGTTGGAGCAGAGCTTGACTCACTCACATCTGTACCTGAGAAGAGGGCCCTAAACAATCTCCTGTCCATCCTCATAACTCCCCAACTTGAAAACTACTGCTTTATGACATCACAAGGTGGAACAGAGCATTTTCAGCTTTGGAAATGTAGATTGACTAATAATAAAGGGTTACTCAAACATGTGTGACTGAAACAAAATACAAGATATGGTACAAGGTACAAGGTATATAGGTGTGTTTTTGATAAGGTTGTTGATAACAACATTCTAATGTAACTTAAAGCTCACAAAAGTCAATTTTGCGTAATATAGGACTTTTAAGAGCTGGTGAGTTTTTTAAGTTTTTTGAGAAGTCATAGTTCCAAAGAGTAGTGCAACTACTGTATGTCAGATATATCAAAGAAAATAAATTAACCACAATCAACAATTCTGAAGCTGAAATTGTGAATTGAACCCCACAATGTATTATGTGTCACAATTTCATCTCGTGTAAATTGGGTGTGATGGCAACCTTGCCATGCCTTGTAATAATACATACGGTAGATAATACACTAGAAGTGCAAGTGTGTAGAACGTACCCGGAAGTCCATGACCTTGAACTCCCGCAGGATGTACTGAGGCATGTTGTACTCAGCTATCGGCTCCAACACAAAGTAGTGGGAGCAGGCAGATGTTTTGGTGGGCCAATACTGGTGACACTTCTCCTACAAATAAAAACATTGATCTGATCATTAATCGTATCGTTCTTACAATTTCACACAATATAAAGACACTACACTACACTATTTTCTGATCTATGCCATAATGTAGTTTCCTCATCACAAACATCTGGAGTTTTGTTTTGTTTCATTCACACATGTTTAAAACACAAACAATGCATATTTTATGCAGAGTTCTTCTCACAAATGGAAAACACTCTGTTCCACCTTGTGATGTCATGTGGTGAAACAGGAGCACTTCCAGAACTTTTCAGTCGCCTGTGTGACTCAGTCAAAGGTCTCAGTGCAGTTTAACAGGAGGACTGTCGGGTAGAAGAAGCAGATCTGTGTCAGGGCAGTTTGAGGAGAGAAAGAGCCAAAAGTGTTTCTCCTCTGTGTCCTGTAGCATCATAGCAGCCTAAAGGGGGAGCCAGGTGAACACAACAGGAAAGGTTCTTACTCCACTTTAGTGTTTTGGTTGGTGATCTCATATATCCAGGAAAAACAAACAGCTCATTTCACACAATCCAGCAGTCCCTTACTTGTGTCTTTTGAACTGCTGCTGTACATCTTAGTTGGTTAAATCCCATGGTATAATGTTAAAGACTAAGCACAGCAAATACAAAGTTTTAAAAAACGTTAAGTGCGTGAGCCATATAGCCACAAAAGCAGCCAACCACTTCATTGCTATGGGAGTGGAAGCTGTCAGTCTCTACTGAATTAAAGGTAAAAGGAGATGTTACCTTGAAAATTACCACTACATGACATCACCAGGTGGAACAGAGCTGTTTGAGCTTTGGAGATGTAGACGAAATAATGGCGAGGAGAAAATTCAGTTTGTCGACTGGACAAAAGTTAGTTTGGGAACTAACAAACTGAATTTTCTCCTCACCATGGATTCTACCTGGACGACTGAGGGATTCTTCACACATCTAGACGAAATAATGTTAAAGGATTACTCAAACATTTGTGAATAAAACAAAACACAATTTGGGTATGTTTTTTGAGGAGACTATAGCATACAACATTGCTAAAAGCTCACAAGAATCCATTTTGTGTAATGTAGGATGTAAGGGTGAATTCTGTGAGAAATATAAAATGCAGCGACATAATTGAAGTCCTTTGCAGTGATAAATGTATCTGTGTTTGATTCTTTGATTTGTCTTTTTTTTTTCTTCTTCACAAGACAAATTACAATGAAACGGTTTTATTTTCCACTTTTCATTTGATCCCAACTTTGAAAAAGCAAGTATTGAAAACCAGGCTCAAAGCTAGTATTGAAAATCAGATACTAAGGTCGTTTTCACACCGCTAGTTCGATTATTTGGTCCGCACCAGGCAATATGCGCACCCCCAATTTTGACTCACTCTGGAGCCACACGTTCGCACGTACTTGCTCTGATCTTCGTGTGTTACATTCTCTGTATTGGCCACTGTTGTTAAAATAATTCGAAAATGAATCGCGTCTGCGTCTGGACAACAATCTGTTACTGCGCTGGAGTCGTACAGCGCGTCATTTCAGGCAGAGGAGACGCGTGTCTCTCCCATGATGCATTTCGAATAGTCCGTTTGTCCATACTGTCTACGGTTTGGACCCGGGTTCGCGTTCACACCAGAGGAACCGCACCAAAGTTGGTCATTTGGTGCGGATTCAAGCGAACCGAGACCAAACGGTCCATTCGAACCAGAAGTGGTTCGTTTGCGTTGGTGTGAAAGCGTCAATCGGACTCGGACCCGAACCAAATCAAGCGGACCGAGACCGCAAAAAAGAGGTGGTCTCGGTTCGCTTGAATCCGCACCAAATGACCAACTTTGGTGCGGTTCCTCTGGTGTGAACGCGAACCCGGGTCCAAACCATAGACAGTATGGACAAACGGACTATTCGAAATGCACCATGGGAGGGACACGCGTCTCCTCTGCCTGAAATGACGCGCTGTACGACTCCAGCGCAGTAACAGATTGGTGTCCAGACGCAGACGCGATTCATTTTCAAAATTATTTTACCAACAATGGCCAATACAGAGAACGTAATACACGAAGATCAGAGCAAGTATCAGTGTGCGAACGTGTGGCTCCAGAGTGAGTCAAAATTGGGGGTGCGTACCCCTGTTCGGGACCTACACGCACAGAGACGACCCGGTGTTCCCCCGTGATCACACAGCAACCAACATTTGTTATTTTAGGATTTAATTAACCAAATAATTTTACGGCAGTAGGCAATCGCCCATTCAATTGATACAACTTGAAAAAGTCCCTGTTTTTAGCCTAGTGTGAGAAATACAGTCGGACTAGATCCAAACCAGAGTCCCGAACCAGCGGGGGCAGCTCCGGTTCAGTCCGGGCTCAGAGGAGCTGGAGCGGGGAGCCTCGACCTGAGGAAGCGCTTTCCCCGGGAAGAACCAAATGCGCCAAGGACGGACGCTCAGAACAACATATAACAAACCAAACTGGACTCACGCTTCTGTCCGGATGCTGTACCACCTCGGAACCAGCCGCGGTTCTTGAGCGCGGAGAACCAGAGCAGCGCGCCGGACCTGTAGTCCACAGCGCATTCTTGCTTTTCCCGCACGGAAACAGCGCGCAGACGACGGAACGTACCCGCTCGGACCCAGTCATTGCGCACTGGTCTTGCTCGCCACTGTTTGGAACCAGCACAATGGAGGATGAATTTGCCTCACGGACCATCTGACCAACGAGCTTGTAACAGAAGACCAAGGACCAGACCCCAGCCCCGTCCTGAGCCGCGACTGATTTTTGGCTGCAATGCTGTTACCTGAACTCTGGGCTGATGCGGTGAGTTTGTACAAAGCCCAAATACAGTCGGACTAGGTCCAAACCAGAGTCCCGAACCAGCGGGGGCAGCTCCGGTTCAGTCCGGGCTCAGAGGAGCTGGAGCGGGGAGCCTCGACCTGAGGAAGCGCTTTCCCCGGAAAGAACCAAATGCGCGGAGGACGGACGCTCAGAACAGCATATGACAAACCAAACTGGACTCACGCTTCTGTCCGGATGCTGCACCACCTTGGAACCAGCCGCGGTTCTTGAGCGCGGAGGACAGGAGCAGCGCGCCCGGACCTGTAGTCCACAGAACATTCTTGCTTTTCCCGCACGGAAACAGCGCGCAGACGACGGAACGTACCCGCTCGGACTCAGTCCATCAAGCACTGGTCTTGCTCGCCACCGTTTGGAACCAGCACATGGAGGACAGAGCCTCCAGACCATCTGACCAACGCGCTTGTAACAGAAGACCAAGGACCAGACCCCAGCCCCGTCCTGAGGAGCTGCGCGCTACTGTGAGCACTGTTGGCTGCTGCTGTTACCCGAACTCTGGGCTGATGCGGTGAGTTTGTACAAAATTCTACAAGTTGCTGTTTTATGAGTTCATGGTGATAATTTGAGATGAGGACGGCCCGTGGTATTAACAGGAACATCGGTGTTGATAACTGGAGGTATCGCTGTTTTTACCGGGGAAACAGAGACACGTCAATCGAACCAGTTTTGGTTCGTTTGCCGGTGTGAACGCGGACCACACTGGAGTGTATTTGCTACATAATAACAATTTTATTGCCTGGTGCGGACCAAATAATCGAACTAGCGGTGTGAAAACGACTTAAAGAATACTTAACTTGTACTGAAATGACTGGTATTGAAACTAAAGAAGTCCCATTCACATGACAGAAATGGACCTTTCCCAAAAGCTTTAGAAAGATCTTGAGCTATATCAGAATAAGTATAAGAGCACATAGACTAGTACATGCCCATGGACCACTATGGAACCTACCTGGACCACTGAGGGATTACACAGATATAAGGCCACAAGGCCACATGGCCTTATATCTGAATAGAAAATAGAAATGGAAAAGAAAATATTACCATTTAATGAGAAAGAGAAAGAATGTATCTCTTATCTTTGTGGCATCAGAATTGGTATTGAGTATCGAGTTTATTCCTTAGTAAGTAAAAATTGATTTTGAAATTTGCGAATCATGACAGCACTACTCTGACTCACTCTGTGTGCTCACTGTCCCCTCTGACTCACTCTGTGTGCTCACCCGTTCCCTCTCTCTCTGTCTGGGCTGTGTGCTCACCTGTCCTGTCTCGCTCAGTCTGGTGAGCATGACCACAATGGTGGAGTTGTGTTCCCAGAGCATCCTCCAGAAGTCCTCTGTGGTGTCAGCCAGAGGGCCCAGTGTAGTGATGTATGCCCTCTGCTGTCTGATGAGGGCACAGACATTTGAACTCAGACGTGTAACTACAACTATTTTACTCTTATGTGCATAATTTTTCTTCTAAGCAAGAATAACTAGGTTTGTCTATAAAGGGTGATCAACCCAAATATGGTAACTGTAGGTATGTGTTTACTTTAAACACATTCATACCAGTGGGAGGTTGCAGCTCATAAAGTGTGCTCTGGCACCCAGTGTGCCACTGCCCAGTGTGCTGCAGAGCACAGTGATATGGAGAATGTGTAGGCTACAAGGCTACATCAGATTAACTCCATCTGTGTTATTATAATAACGAATGCCCTCCTTTGAATTGTCGAGAGAAGCAGACTATAATGTATGACCAATAATAGACAAAAATTTACTGAAGAAATTATTATCTGTCTCTTTGTTTCTCTTGCTTCAGAATTATTCAAAGTCCTACAGTCTTTCCTTTCCCCCCACTGTTTTAATGAATAAATAATAATGAAATGGTGTGTTGGTCCGATGTGGATATGTGATCGTGTGGTTGGACCTGTATCCATCGATGAAGCTGGCATTGATGTCGTCCGAGCTCTGCACTCCTCTGAGAGGCTGCAGACTCATGCGGCTGACCTCAAATGGCAGGATGGTTAGCAGATGTTTTTTGGATTTGTTGCACAGCAAACTGGCACTAATACATGTGGAGGGGTCTACTGTACAGCTGTACAGCTTCTGAGAACACAAATAAAAGAAACAAGACCGAGGGTGGCAGAAATGTGACTTTCAATTGTGTTGTGCTTAAAGAGGGGACTTTTTACTTCTTTAGGGTATTAACTGCTAATACATAACATATTTAATTACATAATATCCCCTTCTTAAGAAACTGTATCCAGTTGTTTTGTTTTTTTCTATTAATGTATAAATTTGGCCAATAAATAAAATTTGATTTGACTGCTTATCTTTCCAACAGGGGAAGCTCTATACTCCATTATTTAAGAAATTATAAACTGCTTCCATTTACACTTGTATAGATATATAATCTGATTTTAATTGTTTAAATAAGAATGATATTTTTTTTACAATGGGAGTTACTATTTGCACAATAATCCTGCTTTGCAAAGCTCAAATTTTAAAAACTTGCATTAATTGAATTCATTGTATTAATTGCCCAGCCCTATAAGTAAGTAACATTTTACATTCAACAGGTAAAAGCAGCTCGTAAGGTCAAAATCAGACTGCTGTGAGCTGTCTGTGTCTGATTATGGAGCATGGAAACTAGATGTTTTCAAACATTTTGGAAACTTTCATATAGTTTGTTGTCATTAATCAGGAATCTGGGAATGCCTTTAAAGTGAGAAATAAGTTTGGACCGCTATTACAATTTAAAATTAATAAGCTTGGCAGTTGTGAATCCCGCTCTTGACATAAAACATCATTGAATGTGCTGTCAGATCCACTGACCCACTGGTTGGCAGTGCAATTACAGCTCCCATGGATGAATGCTGTCGTTGTGTCCTTAGGCAAGACACTTAACCCACCTCGTCCCCAGTGTCTGCATACACTGGTGTATGAGAGTATGGGTGAATGGGTGGAGTGGTTTCTTGTTGCAAAGCAGTTTGAGAGCCTTGAAGGTGGGAAAGTGCTATATAAAAATGTGACCATTTACCATTTAAGTGGCTTACTTTTTGTCATTATAAATGAATAGGCTAATGACATTTTATACAAAAAGGATTTTTATAAGCTTTTAATCGTGTTCTAATGGTTGGCCCTCACTAGGCATACTCAATTGTTGATGTAATTGAGTCCACTGTGATGGACAATAAAGTTTAAGTTAAGTTCATCCATCCATCAATTTTTTTCCACTTATCCGGGGCCAGGTCGTGGGGGCAGCAGTCTAGCAGGGTCTCCCAGACTTCCTTCACCCCAGACATGTCCTCCAGCTTCTTTGGAGGGACTCCGAGGTGTTCCCAGGCCAGTTGAGAGACATAGTCCCTCCAGCGTGTCCTGGGTCTCCTTCCGGTGGGACGTGCCCAGAACACCTCTCGAGGAAGACACCCAGGAGTCATCCGGGACAGATGCTCGAGCCACCTCAACTGGCTCCTCTCGACGTGGAGGAGCAGTGGCTCTACTCCGAGCTCCTCCTGTGTGACTGAGCTCCTCACCCTATCCCTAAGGGAGCGCCCAGCCACCCTGTCGAGAAAACTCATTTCGACTGCTTATATACGCAATCTCGTCATTTCGGTCACTACCCAGAGCTCATGACCATAGGTGAGGGTAGGAACAAAGATTGACCGGTAAATCGAGAGCTTCACCTTTCAACTCAGCTCCCTCTTCACCACAACATACAGCGACTGCATCACTGCTGATGGTGCACTGATCTGCCTGTCAATCTTACGCTACATCCTCCTGTCACTCGTGAACAAGACCCCGAGATACTTGAACCCCTCCACTTGAGTCAGGGACTCTTCACCCACCCGAAGAGAGCAAGCCACCTTTTTCTGGTCAAAAACCATGGCCTCGGACTTGGAAGAGCTGATCCTCATCCCAACCGCTTCACACTCGGCTGCAAACTGCCCCAATGCACATTGCAGGTCCTGGTCTGATGAAGCCAACAAGACAACATCATCTGCGAACAGAAGAGACGAGATCCTGTGGTCCCCAAACCCCCTCTGGCCCCTGACTGCGCCTGGAAATTCTGTCCATAAATACAATGAACAGAACCGGTGACAAAGGGAAGCCCTGGCGAGGTCCAACATGCACCGAGGTTCAACTATCGGCCGGATTTTCCTCTCCAGTACCCTGGAATAGACCTTATCGGGGAGGCTGAGGAGTGTGATTCCCCTGTAATTGGAACACACCCTCCGGTCCCCCTTCTTATACAGAGGGACAACCACCCCGGTCTACCAGTCCAGAGGCACTGTCCCCGACCGCCGTGTGATGTTACAGAGACGTGTCAGCCAAGACAGCCCCACAACATCCAAAGACTTAAGATACTCGGATCTCATCCACCCCACAGCTTTGCCACCAAGGAGCTTGCCAGCCACCCCAGTGACTTCAGCCAGGGAGATGGACGAGTCCACCTCCGAGTCCCCAGCCTCGGCTTCCTCCTCAGAAGACGTGATGGTGGGATTGAGGAGATCTTCAGAGTATTCCATTTCCACCACCCAACAACATCCCCTTTGAAGGTCAACACCTCTTTCCCCGCACTGTAAACAGTGTTGGTGAAGCACTGCTCCCCCCTCCTGAGGCGCTGGGCAGTTTGACAGAATTTATTCCTCATGTATGCCATATTACAGAGGTAGGAACCTTCTGAATTTGTGAACTCACAAATATTGCAAGATTTCATCTTGTTGGCGAGGTTACTGCTTGTTGCTGAGATGTAGAATTAGGACAGTTGAAAATCAGTTCCACGGTTTTGGGCCACAAATTAAAGGAGCACATTCTGCATTGGATTACTGTCTTGACATGATTAATGTAAAATAACAATATATATGTGTACTTAAATAGCAGTTTTAAATGTGTTGTCCTGCTTCACAAATCTTATTTATTTGACTTTGTCTTTGGTCAGTACTGACCTTGAACTCCAGCTGCATGATGCTGCAGGTGTGACCAGGTGCTGGCTGACTTAGCTGGTGCACGTGTGTGTGGAGGCAGTGTGCCGGCACCTCTGTGTGGCCACAGATGACAGCCTCCAGCACAGCGTCATGAATAAAAACATACTGCTCTTCTGTCTGGACCATGTAGTTTCTCTGAGCGCGCATACATGTTACATGACCATACATGTCCACAGACTGTTGGTGCTTCATCCTCTCCAACATGGCATCCATAGTAATGAAGCACCCGGTTCGGCCCACTCCAGCACTAGAGACACACAGGTACATTATCAGAGGGCTTGGTAATGCCCAAAAGGAATACAGACATTCAAATGGTAAATAATTTTGAATGTAAGATTCTATCACAAGAAAAAAAATAAAACAATTTTTTATCATTGTTTGTATCCAAGTAATTTTAAAACATGCTCCCTTTACCAGTGAGAAACAGAGATGGTACACTACATGGAGATATTGACACAATGCACAAGTAAACAGTACATCTAATGACTGTGAGTCAGTATGGAGAGGCTGTAGTATGATCATGTGTTTTTTTCCCTGGTACAAAACAGGTTTTACCCCGTTCTCTACTGAGCTGCATGTAGCAGTGTAGAGTTCTTACCTGCAGTGCACCACTATAGGCCCACCGTCTGGAGGCATCCATGCTCGCACCCTGCGCAGGAAGCCCAGCATTTGAGTGGGATACTGGGGCACCCCATGGTTGGGCCAGGCCACAAACTGGAACTGTCGTACCTCTCTTTTCATACTGCAGCCATTCTAGACATTCAGTACAAACACATGAGGCCTGTACAGGGTGGATTACGGGGTTACTATGGTAACTTTGGGGTTAACACTGGTTTAGCTATACTATGAACCTGGATCTGTTCTTATCGGGGTAGATCTCTATGGTGAAATTCCATTAACTTACAGCCAATCGGTGTATGGAGAGAAAGGGGGGAGATCTGAAATGCATAGTAATCTTTTAAAATTACAGATGCACACATGCAACTTGTTTAATCATACTATATTACATTAAACACATTATTCAACACTATTAAATCTGTAGAGGATGTACCACTTTTATGCACATTGTATGAGGCTATAAATCTGGCACTGAGACAAAAGCACCTTTCATTCAGTCCATGGCACTGTATGATATGTCATGACTTTGGCACATTTGTACATTAGCCTGCTTTAGCCATAAACGATTACATTACATTCAAGTTTCTTTGTGTTGTTACTTTTGGTTGTGATTGGTCAGTAGGAGCTCACATCACACTGGGTTCCTTTGGTTTGTACTTTTTTACATTTGTTGAATCATTGTATATTTAGGGGTTATGTTGACAGTTCCCCTTCTTTGAAGTACACTGCTTTCCCCTTCTCCACTGTACTAATTTCGTTGGTGTTGACCCTGTCCCCGGTTCACTGAACAGGCACAGCTTCTTTCTTATTTCATAGTATCCAGTGTTGGGAGTAATGTATTATAAAAGTAATGTATTACAGTAATGCGTTGATTTTTGCTGTAACGCAGTAATGTAAGGCATTACAGGGGGGAAAATTGTAATATTTTACTCGGTACAAATGTGAGTAACGCGCGTTACAATGCTTTTTTAACCTGGATTGAAGTGGTCGGTTTTTCTTCATAGAAATTCGCTAAAATCACCGTGAAATCAGCAGCGGTGAAACGCCTTAGACGCGGCCGGATAGACCTTCAGTTAACCGCGGGTGAAAGGACCGACCCAGAACTCTACGCTGTTTAGACCTGGTTTAGACCTGGGTCACTTCTGGTTTAGACCTGGCTTACAGTCGTCCCTCGCTCTAACGCGATTCACTTTTCGCGGTCTCGCTGTTTCGCTGATTTTTAGAATTTTTTTTTTTTTTGTGCAATTTTGCATGCCTTTTGTTTTTAGTGTATGAACACGTATTGCGTTCCTCCCGCTGTGTCCTGATCGGCTAAGGGACTCCTGTCTACTGTACTGTAATCTCTAGCAGTGTGCTTCTGAAGTGCTGCATGGTTGCAAGCATCCACAAAATCCACAACGTCGAGGAAATGTTCTGCACCGACAAAGTCTCCTGCGCTCACACCCAAAAGACAGAGGACGATGCAAACCATCGCACAAAAAGTTGGACTTCTGGACACGTTGAAGGAAGGTAGAAGTTACGCGCTGTAGCAGAGTTTTGCACCGGGTCTTGTACCCGCAAATAGTTGCTGAAATCAGGACCGCGAGCCCGCGCAGCAGGGTGTCCATAAAGCGCGATCGGGCGACAGCCGCTCTTACCTCCATGAGGTGCGGAGCAGAGCCGCTCCTTTCTCCTGCGGTCACCTTCGAGCCCGTCCCGACAGTGAGTCCTGTTTTAGTCCTAGTTCAGTTCTGGTTTAGTCCTCCTCTTCAGTCCTGGAATCAGTCTGAGGTTAGTCCTGTTATACTCCTGGTTTAGTCCTGGTTCAGCTCTGGTTTAGTCCTGGTTTAGTCCTTGTTTAATCCTGGTTCAGTCCATATACGGCTCAAAAGTTCAGCTTTTTCGCAGTTATTTTGGTGAGAGTAACTTAAAGTAATGCAATAGTAATGTAATGCCTTACATTTTAAATGCAGTAATATTGTAATGTAATGAATTACTTTGAAATGACAGTAATAAGTAATAAATAACGCATTACAGTTTTAAAGTAACTTGCCCAACAGTGATAGTATCACTTATGCAGAGACTCTCATATCTGGGACAAGTTCAGACAAGTTTGTAGTACAGGCCTATGGAAATGCATCATCTTCTGTATTTGTAAATGTTGAATTGTTTTTGTTGCTAAAGAAAGTGATTACAACATTTTCATATTAAATTAGAATTAATTAGATGAGAATGAAACAGGAAATCCACTTATGCTAAACCTTATCATTTTCTGTTTGGGACTAGGACAACAAATATGAATCATGGTATTAACGAAGTTAACAGCGAGGGCTATTGTTCTTCGTGGGTTTCTTTTTATTATTCTTCTTCCGACCAAATGATTGCATTTTTGACCCCTGAATGTCATCAAAAAGTCCCACACCTGGGTATCAGATCGACTGGTAAGGCGAAAAATTTGATAAAATGACCGCGACGATGACCGAAGTGACCCAAGTCAACAGTGCCGCCTGGAGTGGGGACAGGCAAAGTTTGTCGCAGGGAAATGAAATTCGGGACAGTGATAGAGAACAATGAGACAAGCCAAAAGATGAATTGGAGCCTCTATGATGATATGATATGATAACAGGAAATTGGCCATATTGGATCAAACACTCACCGCCGTTTTGACTTGGGTGTGTGCAAAAAAATTCAAGTCCCCGGGGTTTGGTCCAAATAACATCAGATTTGACATGTCACATCTACAGGCCTAAACTAACAAAAATTATCAGGAGGTTTTGGGACACTCCTTACGGTTTGTCCGTAGCACACTGGCAAAAAACGCCTTCATTTCCTGTATTTTTGAAGACTTCTCACGGCCACAGGCATTGTCCTAGAGAACTCAAATTCAAACACCATTGTATGATCCAGGCCTGAATGTAATAAAATATAAAATCTAATAAAAGTGAACTCTGTAGCGCCCCCTTTGGATCAAATTTGGCAATTAAATTCTATGCATGATTACATGCAAATATGTCTATTACAGACATGATGCATTTTCGACCATTCGCCAGCAGGGGCGCAAAGACTCCACCAAAAAAATTGTAAAAAATGTTATTACTTGCCCATGTTTAATCTGATCGTGCTGAAATTTGAATTACTAATGCGTGATCTCAGCCTGAATATAATACACTATAAAACGTTGTAACTTTCTGCTTATCTTTAACCATTTTAAACTGCAGCAGCAGTAGCAGAGGAGCAGATGCTACTCCCTTGGTAAAAATACTGCATTTTTTCAACACTTTGGACTCTAAAGAACTTAGGGAGCAATATTTTAAAACTCTTTTGCCTGAATTCCAAGTGACACTTATTGTCTTTGTTTAAGAGAGGCTTGGGCCTTTGTAGGCCTCTGTTACCTCCACCATGCCACCAAAGGCTACCCACAACACAGAGGATTATGTCACCACATCTCAGGTGCGTGAATTGTTGGATCAGCAAAAAGATTTTTATAAAACTCTACTGGAATAGCAAGAAAGGAGTTTTAAAACATGTCTTCAAGTGTTTGTGGATTCATCAAACAAGAGAACTGATGATCTGACAATGCAAATATATGATTTTAAACAAAGTCTAGAAATGACTCAAAAGGAATTTGATGATTACAAAGCTTCATACTCTGCTTTGTCAAAGAACTGCAATGAAATCAGATTTGATCTGGACACAATCTGCAAAAGTCTCTTCGCACTTTCTAATAAGACAGAGCTTTTGGAAGGTCAAGCTAAATGCAACAATATTGTTATTGAGGGCATCAAGGAGTCTGGAAAAGAAAATGTGAGTGAATGTGAAGACAAAGTGAGAAAACTCTTTATGGAGAAACTACAACTAGATCATCTTAAAATTGAACTGGACCGGGTTCATAGAGCTGGGAAGCCTGTGCCTGGAAACTCAGAGAGACCTCGTCCTGTTGTGGTGAGATTTCTGAGACTGAAGGACAAAATGGCTGTACTGGAACGGGCCAAGAGGCTGAAAGGCTCAGGGATCTTCATTAATGAGGATTTTCCAGAAGCTATCTGGCAGAAAAGGAAAGAACTTCTCCCAGCTCTGAAAGCAGCCCGTGAAAGAGGTGATGTAGCTTATTTAAAATATGATAAACTGATTGTTCACCCACCTCGAAATTTACCTCACCGAGCTAATTCTAATGCTTAAGGTTTATTGTGATATGTCCTTCAAACAGAGGATAATGTTTTGCACTGTTCTCTGTAATCTTTAATCGTTTTATCACCATTTTTCCTATGGCTAACAGCCCTATTTTTGCTAACAAACCTCTTGATTCTACTGATTTGTATGGCTGTGAAATTGACCCTGGTGTACACTTTTTTTCAATTATAATGATTCTAATCTGTGTAATTATTATAGTGTAAAGGAATTTAACTTTTTTTTTTTTTAAATGCTGCCTAATGTGTTTTCAACTTTTCATTTAAATATACGAAGTTTGTCTAAACATTACGATGAATTCACCCATTTCCTTTACTCTTTAAAATATATGTTTACTGTTATTGCCTTATCAGAAACATGGCTCACCGAAGATACATGTGATTTTTTTAAGTTGACTAATTATCAATCATGTCATTTTGTAAGAAATAATAGAGTAGTGGCGGTGTTTCTCTCTTCACTCAGAACAATTGTGAATTCAAACTAAGGAACGACCTAAGACATACTTCTGATAAAGGGGAAATAGAGTCACTGTTTGTGGAACTTTCTGGTTGTGAGGGGAAAAATGTAATTGTTGGAGTTATTTACCGTCCACCAGATTTTGGCATTAAAGATTTTATTGAAAGTTTATGTAAAACTTTAGAGTCACTAAATTCTGAAAACAAGCTTTGCTATATTTTAGGAGATTTCAACATAAATATTTTGAAAGACAAAACATTTTCATATACTGATGAATTTATTAATACTCTTTTCTCAAGTTATTTTTCCCATTAATTAATAAACCAACAAGAGTTAATGATAAGACTTCAACTTTGATTGATAATATAATTAAAAACAATTTAAATCATGAAAATAAATCTGGGATTATTTACTCAGATTTGTCAGATCACTTTCCTATATTCCAATACTGCTCACTCAAGGTAAAGAGTATTCATTATGAAAATAAAATAATATCAATGAGGAATATGAGCAAACATAATATAGAAAAGTTTAAAATCAAGATAAGCTATATTTCTTGGGATAAACTGTATTTAGAGACAAATGTGGATGATGCATACAAGTATTTCATGCAGCAAATCAAAATAAATTTTTGTGATTCCTTTCCTGTTAAAAAAAATTAGAGAAAATCAAAGTCAGAGACTTAATAATCCTTGGTTTACATCAGATTTGTTGAGAATGTTTAGGAAGAAAAACAAACTTTATAAAAAGTATGTATCTAATCCAACTCCTCTTACTTTTCATACTTATAAAAAATACAGAAACATCTATGTCCATTCATTAAGGTCTGCAAGAAAGAAGTCTTACTTTGGCCAAATAAACAAGGCCTCAAATAATATTAAAGGTACTTGGAAGGTTATCAACCAACTAGTACAAAAGAATGTTACATCCACAAACAGCAGTTTACCTTCAGTCTTTGTGGATGGTGCAACTACGTATGAAACTCCTGCCGAGATAGCACAGAAATTTAACACATTTTTTGTTCATTCTGGTTTAGAATTAGTAAAGAATATTTCAACCTCTAATGAAGATCCTTTGGAATACATTCAATCCAGCTATCCTGAAATTATGTCCTTTCAGCCTCCCGATATCAATAAAATAAGTAAAATCATTGATGAATTAAAACCATCCTCTGCTGGACATGATGTCATTTCTGCCTTTCTTGTAAAGCAAATTAAACATTACATTTTGAAGCCACTTACTTACATTATTTCACTGTCTTTAAACACAGGTGCTGTACCAGAGGACCTCAAGGTAGCCAAGGTCATTCCCTTATATAAGGCAGAGGATAGAGCCTGTTTCAATAACTATAGACCCATATCTGTTTTACCTTGCTTTTCAAAAGTATTAGAAAAAGTTGTTTATAAAAGGTTATTTTCTCATATAAATAATAATTCAATTCTCTATAAGTATCAATATGGCTTCCGTAAAAATCACAGTACTTATATGGCTTTACTTAAATTATTTGATCAGGTAACGTTGGCATTAGAAAACAATCAATTTATTTGTAGTAATTTTTTGGACTTGTTAAAAGCTTTTGATATACTCAATCACACAATTTTACTGGCAAAGTTATATAAATATGGTTTTCATAAAACTGTTTTTAAGTGGCTACAGAATTATATTTGTAATAGATCTCAGTTTGTTTATATTAATGGTTGCAATTCTGATAAAGCTGATTTACAGTGTGGAGTTCCTCAGGGCTCCATATTAGGTCCTTTATTATTTTTATTGTACATAAATGACTTATGTTATATATCTCAAGATCTTACCCCAATAATGTTTGCTGATGATACAACTTTATTTATATCCAATTCAAGCTTTAATGTTCTAATAAACCAAATTAATGTTGCTTTATCTGTTTATAACAAATGGTTCAAAATTAACAAATTATCTCTGAATGTCAAAAAAACTAATTATATGATTTTTTGTGGCAAAAAATCATTTCCAACTAACCCTAAAATCAAAATCGATTCAAATGAATTAACTCGTGTCTCATCCACCAAATTTCTGGGCGTCATTATTGATGATAATCTAAACTGGAAAGAGCATGTTGACTGGGTGACCAGAAAAATTAACAAATCTCTTAGTATTATAAGAAAAGTTTGTAAATTTCTATACTTACATTATTAAACTAATTAAACTATAGTATACTATAGTATACTATACTATAGTGAGTAGTGGCAAAGTTGTGTGATCGTTTTATTCGCGTTTTAAGTGGTCACATTGTCCTTTTGTTGTACATTGAGCGGAGCACGCTGCGGCGGCCAGGCCAATGGCTCATCTAAATTCTGTCGGGAGTGACGCCGTTCCACTGACCGTTAACTCCACATAAACCGTTGCAAAGTTTTCATTTCGACGCTGACGCTGTAGTATATATAGTAGTAGTGTATAGTATACTATAGTTTAATTTATCCATATCTGTCATATTGTAATATAGTCTGGTCTGCACTTTCTCTACTACTCTGAACAAAATATTATTGGTGCAAAAACATTTTGTTCGAATTGCAACTCATTCTATGCCACTAACATCGTCTGTTCATTTATTCACCAAACTTAATATTCTTAATATTTATGAGATTAATATTTATCAAATTTGTACTTTTATGTATAAAATTCTTTACAATTCAACAACGATTCCTAAACATTTCACATTTTATTTTAAAACCAATGCAGAGATTCATAGATACAAAACTCGTTAAATTCATAATTTTCATGTTCTAAAATTTGTCACATCAAGAGCTCAGTTTTGCCTATGATACAGAGGCTGTAAATTCTGGAGCCAGTTTTCACATCTGGTTAGTGACGGCAGATCAGAGGCATTGTTTAAAAAGAGTTTGAGGAAATGTTTGATATTTCATGGTGATGTTTGATCCAAATTCGGGGAGTAAATTCTATGCATGTTTACAAGCAAAAAAAGTCTATGATGGATATGGTGCATTTTTCACAGTTGGCCAGCAGGGGCGCAAAGACTCCCCTCAAAAATAGTTAAAAAATATATTACACGCACATGCTTAGTCCGATCGTGCTGAAATTTGAATTGCTAATGCGTCATCTCAGCCTGAATATAACACATTATAAAACATAAAAAGTGAACACTATAGTTCCCCCTAACATAGACATGAAATGTTAAAGTTAGCAGATTTAGATTTGTACCAAATTCAGGGATTAAATTCCATGCATGATTACAAGCAAAAAAATATATTACAGACATGGGGCATTTTCCACTGTTGACCAGCAGGGGCGCACAGAAATGATTACAAATGCAGGCTTAGTCCGAAGTTGTTGAACTTTGAATCACTAATGCCCAATTTTGGTTTGATTATAATACACTATAAAGCAAATGAAAAGTGAACACTATAGCGCCTCCTAGCATAGACATGAAACGTCAACATTATCTAACTTGTACCAAATTCATGGATTAAATTCTATCTGTGATTGTGAGCAAAAAAGTATATTATGGATATTTTCACGGTTGGCCAGCAGGGGAGCAATGACTCCTCAGAAACATTTAAAGGTGTATTATGTAATTTTTGTAATGGATGAGCTGTTGGTCTGGGCAGCTGTCAGGAAGAGAGGCTGGCATGCCGGGGCGGCCGCAAGTCGCGTGGGAGGCGGTGGGTGGCTTTAATTTTTATTTGGAATGACCACTGTCATAAACCATGTCAAAACATCTGCATTTTGAGAACGCTGTGATGACGAATCTAGCCTAGTCATGTTGATGCCCCCATGATGTGACACCGTAGCCCTACCTTGTGGAGGATAAAGTTGCGCAGAGTGTAACTGGCCAGTTCCATTGTGTCCACGGTGCTCACTCGAATGATGCCGTAGGTGTGTGTGCCACGGCTCGGCCAGTACTGCTCACACCGGATCTGTTGCCAAAAAGCAAAGAGGAAGATTTAGGAAAGAAAAACACACTACATCACTATATGATCTCAAGTGAGTTTTATGTGGATATGTGTTTGCTCTGAAAAAACTGTGAAGTGTTTTACTACTAGTCTTTCACCCAATGTGCAATCAAGACTTTTAAAAAAAGGTTGAAAAAAAGATGGACTAAAGAGAGTTAATTATTTGTATAATTTCAAGTCAACTCATTACAAGCTGTTTTCAGAAATGTAACGTTCAAATGTATGTGATATATGTGTGTATGAATGATAAAAACATATATTATTATTTTAGTTTAGTAGCAACATTGGATATAGTGCCACCTGATACACCTCTCAGTCATGTTCTTTAAATACAGCCTAGAGCCAATGGAGTGTCATTTACTTATTTATAATTGTATTTTAATATGGGTGACAGTAGCTCAGTTGGTAGACTGCTTGTCCACTGATCCGAGGCTTGGTGGTTCAAATCCCGCTCTTGACCAGCTCCCATAGATTAAACACAGTTAACCTTCCTCATCCCATATGTGTCTGTGTACACTGGTTTATGAGTGTGTGTGTTTCTAATGTGCTTTGAAGGTGCAAAGAAAGTACTTTATAAAAACATGAATATCTACCATTCTAATTAGAAATATCATTATTGAGTATTTATTTTATTTTACATTTGCACATTCAAATTCTCACTCGAGAGTTCTCTTCTAGGCGCGTCATCATAACGATGGTACAGACGTTCTGTTCCCACACCATCCTCCAGAATTCCCCCCAGCGTCTCCGGCAGTGGCCCTTGTGTGGCGATGTATGCCTTCTGCTTCCTGTAGCCATCTATGTAGTTAGCATTGATGTAGTCACTGCCCAGGACCCCTGCAGCACACACAGACACTTATTTATTTTACATATTTTCAGACATTTAAAGAGGGGCTATTTTACTTAATACCCCACATAACATATTTAGATCACCATCTTACCTTTTATTGTTTTGAATATACTAAATTCACCAAAAACAGCACATAAACATGTACCTGAAATTTTACTCTCATGAGTCAAAAGTCACTCCCCCTTCACAGTGGCATCATATTTGAACTGGCGTACGTTTTGCCAAGGAACTACTGCACATCGTATCAGGTTTGTCAAGTTATTGTGTACAGTTTTGTATCATGCTTGTGTATATTTATGGAGAATTGTAGTTGTCTAAGCATGGGTGATGTAGACTTGTGGGCTAGAGATGCACGGATGGGCTATTTTTTCATCCGCAACCGCAACACAAAACTCATCATCCGCCTGCTATCCATTTTGCACCGAAGGTTTTCAAAACCGCACCCGCCCGCCATCCGCCGATTGATTTTAGATTTTAGAACAATCATACAGCAAACAAACTAAGGAGCCTCGATAAAAATGCAAACTCTATAGCTCATTCATTCCAAAATTCGCTGTATGTTCGCATTCTTAATTGTCCGCAACAACCCCAAACATACCTGGTTTTCTTGGGCAGCTAATTAACTGACAACGTTTTCCGACTAGGCTGTTTTTGAACCTTCTTGCCTTCGTGTTGGATGTTGTTACATTCTGAACATTCTGCCATTGCCCGATGTTGTTTCAAAGTCATAGCCTCACTCCATCGGTCTTTCTTTAAGTTTTAAATACCCCGAGTGGCAGTCTACGCTATAATTTCTGCGTGTTTTAAAATATATCTGATATCGAAACAAAAAAAAAAGCATAACTAAATAAATATGGCCCTATAGCCACTTACGTGTTGGCAAACAGCTGAAATAAATTAGAAATAATAAAATAAACTGCATATAATATGTGCCTGGTAAACCTTAGGCATCAATAACCCGACACAACCTGAACCTTCAGAACATAAAAACGAGGTCAAATGGGCTAGTTAAGGATATGATGTACACTTCATACTACAAGCATAGACAATGAGACTCGTCTTTTCAGATGTACGTAACAATACTAACAATAACTTTTTTTTTTTTTAATAGTTAAACCGCCACTCGCCCGAATTTAATTAAAATATAATTTTTCGTCACGTCATCCGCCCGACCCGCGGATTAACCGCGGATACCGCGGTTGTAACCGCAATCCGCGCATCCCTATTGTGGGCAGAGCTTTTGACTAATCTTACAGCTAACTGTAAAGACAATTTGAATAGGGCCCAGGAGAGATTGTTGGTAGAATGGTAGAAAGCTTATTTTGTTCTGCTGACTGTCTGTTTTTGTACAATGCATAGTAGTATTTACCATAACAAATCCTGTTAACAATAATTATAAGATAATTTAACTAAAACATGCATTATACTTTTCAAAATCTAACACATTCAAAAAATAAGGTAATTAATTCTGGAAAAGCAAACAAACTGAATAGCCACATTGCCCAGTGAGCGAACAGTCAATTTAGTGTAATATAAGACCTTTTTGAGATTTGTATTGGGCTGTATATAGTGAGGGCTTTGGAGCTGTCTCACCGTCCACACTGCTGAGGACCACTCTGGTGTGGTCGTAGGCAATCACGTTGGCATAGCGGTTCTTGGGCTTGTTGACGTCCATGCTGGAGTGCTGCCAGGTGAAATGCTGACCCGGGTCAATAGACTGAGAAGAATTCATTTTTTTCAACAGAAATGCATAGTAGATATAGTTTAGGAATCAATTGACAACACTAATAATGATGTCATATTTTAGTTTTAAAAGAAATGTATGTAAGATTTTGATTTTAAATTTCATAAACTTGACCTACCTGTGTCCCAGACTCAAGGCACATGTTCAAATCAAATGTTGTGTTTACTGATAACAACTGTAATAAGGGATGCACCGATCCAATACTGGTATTGGATATTGGCCCTGATCAAGATTAGCTGGCTCTGATATCGGCCTCCAAATATCGACTCAGCTGATATATCCTGGTTTGACATATAAATCAATGTAATTAGACTATTTACTGGTTGTAGTTAGCCCAGAATGTCTCATAATGTTTGAACTTTTATTTAAGCAGTATATAAGTTTTTTCTGAGACAAACTTAGACAAGCTTTAGAAAAACTTTGTTTTCTTTTTATTCTGTAGTTTTTGGTATTGGTTCATATCAGGCATTGAGATTCTTCAAGCCATATTAGCAAAATCTATATCGGAATTAAAAAATTTGAATCAGTGCATGCCTAACTTTAATGTTGATTTATTCTTTATTACAAAAACATTAGCCATGATGCCAAGTTGTTTATGTACAGTATAATTTGGTGTTTTGGTTCTCAAGATGATTTTCCAAGCAAAAAGCAGCATTAACCTCACATGAGTGCCATGTTTGGGTTGCCAGTTCCAATGCTGAAATTCAGTTGTCTTAAACCTAAAAGGACTCTCTGATCTGAATCCTCACTACCTAAATCCCCAGATCATTAATCAGCGTCCTGAGGTAGTACTTTTACTTGGTTACATTTACTTGAGTATTCTTAATATTTCTAATGAAAAATTGTACTTTTCAGAGTACTTTTCTAGCAGCATAATTTTACTTCAGCTTGAGTAATATTTTTAATGATGTAACAATAATCTTACTTGAGTAATCTTGGTTTCTCTCCACCCTGTGAGTAAACAAGTCTACAAGTGACACTGGCATGAGATTGACAATATGATTTGAACATCTGTGTTTCTTGTACTGCTCCTTCAGATATGATTTAGTTTGACAAATTTTTGTGTTTATCCTTTCAAAATATCAGATTTTGTGCATTATTTTTGTCCTTCCAACTATAATAACTTCAAATTATAAATTAGATGTTATGCCCCAACCGTTATTCTCACTTGAGTAGTACTTTTCCCATATACTAATACAAAAACCACTACTTTCTACTTCTACTTGAGTAATATTATTCTGATGCAACGTTACTCTTGCTGCAGTATGTATCCATATACTGAGAATGAGAAAAGTGTATGCGTCCTCTCTCTGCAGTTCCTTTCATATGAGTGCTTGTGCAGTTCAGTCTTACCTCATACTCCTGACAGAACAGGAGGTTGTCATTGGCCTTGAGCCGTTTTATATGTTCTGCCAGGTCACTCAGAGGAATTGGAGGGTGCTCTAGTATCCCTGCACAAGACCACAGACAGATGGCATGTGAAGAAAACAAATCACATGGGTGGGGGGCCTGCCAGATGTGGGGGTGGGGGCTTAAGGGGGCATGAAAGGTGGGTGCCTGGTGTGCGGGCCTGCCTGGTGTGGGGTGGTGCACTCTCCTCATCTCCACGGGGTCAGAATAGGAAGCCTGCACAGACTTGTTGAGTCGGCCAAGGGGCTCCTCTTTCGGTGAGGGACATGTCCGCTTCCTGGGGACCAGAATGCACTGGGGTGAGTTTGGGGCAGAAGGACTGCAGTGGACAGAGAGAAAGCACTCACCTCTCCTGCCGACTACATCCACAAACACAACGCAAAGACAAGAAGAGAGCTGTCATTAACTGGGAACACCTCTGAACCCACAGAATAATCTTTTTTTTTTTTTTAAGTATTAGGAGCATGTAGACACTCAAGGCCGTCTGACAACAATAAACAAATACAAAAACATATTTAAATATACAGTAAAAAACATACAATTTAAAGCATTCAGTTAAAGTGGGACAGAGCAACTATGGTCTGTTGGAGTGAAAAGGCCAGTCAAAACAGATGAATTTTGAGTTTGGATTTGAGTGAGGTGGTGTTGTAGAGGTCAGGAGGGTGGGTGTTCCAGAGCTGAGGAGAGGAGTGGCTGAAAGCTCTGCTCCCCATGGTGATAAGAACACTGCAACTGTTTGTGTTACAAATCTGACACATGAGGACTGAATAAAAACATATATCTGCAACTATTAGGAGCCCCTGTGTGTCAAGGATTTTGGAAGTTTGGTCTTAACAGTAGGAAGAGCATTCTCCCATAACATCAACCACTACATTTAAACACAATGTTAAGCCTAAAAAGGTATAATAGGAGTCATTATAATAGACGAGGGCATATTAAACCTGCCTGTTCTCCGGCTGGGTGCCTTATGTTTTTATTCATCAGTGTGGATATTCAAATGCAGGAGGTACAAAGTTAAAGCTGGTTTGGTGAGCGTCAAACTGTCTGAGAGTAGTCTTTCATGTGCAGTGAGGAACAGACCTTTTGAAGACTAAGATGGCGATGACTGTGAGAATGATGAGGATGACTGAAAACACTGGCCCCATGACCCACAACATGTGGGCCTCGTCTGGAGAGAGGGCCACCTGACCCGGGATATCTTCCCCCTGGCTGTCCTCTTGGATGAGCAGCTCAGAGAAGGGGCTGGCCGATAGGGTCCTCTAAGAGAGAACACACAAAGCCCATCTGTTGCAGCATGCACAAAGATCCACTAGTGCCACACATGTGGTGCCCCCTGATGGGCATTGTGTTTTGACAGTGCAGACAGAAGTCTGTTATTATGCTTTCTGCTGTTGAATTAGATTTATGCCAGACTGCCTTTAACTCACACACTGAGACTGTTCCAGCTCCGCCAGCACAAAGCACCGGTACTGCTGCTGTGCTCTAAGGGGACGATTGTAGAAGCTGCTGTAGACATGCTTGTCCCCCAGAGTGAAGATTGGAGGCAAAGCATCTAGGCGGGCTGCCACATACGCTCCAGACTGCTCCTGGTTCTGCTCCCTGCTCTGCTCCAGGCTCTGGTCTTGACTCTGGTCCCAGTTCTGGTCCAGGAGCTGCCACAGATCACAACAACTATATAATATATTTACACAGACAACTACTCAGACTATGATTGGGGTCCAATTATAGTCTGAATTCTTCAGAGAATTTGTGAGACAAGCACCTAGCAGGTCAAAATTACTGGGAATCAGGATAGATTTTTAAAGTATCCACTAGATTTCTGGATGTTTTCTTTTGCACAGTGCAGTTGAATCCCTCTCTTAGTGAAATTAGAGTGTGTAATGTACATGCACCAGTTGTCTGAGTACAAACCAGTACAAATCCAGTTGTGCTACTGACATTAGAAAAATAAAAGTTTTTATGCAGAATAAGACAGGATATTTGTTTGTTGGTACTACAAAAATGTCAGCCCTTGCAATTTGCTAATTGAATCCATTGAAATTATGATTTTGATTTGATTGCAATTGATCCCTAGTTCAGCCCTAGTTCAAACAACAATTTTTCATCCTTAATCTGTAGCATCCTTGTGAAGTGGTCTCACATCCTGCATTGAGGAAGTTACTTTGAAAAAGTAGCACATTACTTGTTTCTTGTTGTAAAATGTAGTAGTTAGTTACTGCCTCAAGGAAGTAACTTAGTTGCAATACTTTGGGACCTCTGAGGTGGGAGTGGAAGTCAGTTTTTCACTTTTAGCTCATTCATCGTGCTCCTTGTTTAACCTTATCAGACATACGCTCAGAGATTACACTATCTTCCCAAGCGTGTGAAAAATCCCTCAGTCCAGGTAGAATCCATGGCAAAGGAGAAATTCAATTTGTCAACTGGATAAAAGTTTATTTGGTCGAATACGTTTCATAGCTCATCCAAGCTGCTTATTCAGTTCTGGTCAGAATGCTGGTGGGTACTTCTTCATATGTGCCTGCAGGCAGTGTTGGGAAGGTTACTTTTAAAATGTAATCCCCTACAGATTACAGATTACACACCCCAAAATGTAGTTTGTAACGTAATCCATTAAATTACTTAAAGTGAGTAACGTAATCTGATTACTTTGGATTACTTGATATTGTCATGTTTTTTTAAACGACATGAATGTAGCAACCACATCCTGAAAATTCTTGTTTGTTGTCTTCAAATTGTCTGAGCCCAAGTCTCCATGAATAAGCAACTGTTTGCTGTAGAGAAGCAAAGACCACGATATCTTAATATAAGAGGTTTTGTCTGTTAAAAGACAGTAACAAGATCAGCCTTTCCTTCACCAGATTAAAAAATATTATTGATAGAGAAATTATTTTTTATATGACATCACCTTTAATTATGTCAACCTACCTTTAGTCCTGGTTTAGTCCTGGTTTAGTCGTGGTTTAGTCCTGATTTTTAGACCTGGTTTACTCCTGATTTTAGACCTGGTCTAGACCAGGTCTTTAGTCCTGGTTCAGTCCTGGGTTAGTCCTGGTTTAGTCCTGGTGTTAGTTCTGGTTTAGAGGCGCACAGGAGGAAGCGCGGTTTACGCGAGAAAACACGGTCCACACGCGGCGCACGAGACGGCGGTGTCCGCGCTGTAACTACGGAAGGAGACGTGGTCCGCGGGTTCTCAGGTTGATGACGATGATGAAGGTGTGTGTTTGTGTGTGTTTGTGTGTTTGTGTGCACGTCCACTCATGTGGCAGGTCACTATAGGACAGTAGTGCAGATATTATGAGTCTATGCAGGTAGCTCCAGTTTCACATTTAAGTTGTAGGCGATTTTATATTTGTTTTTTTATATATATATCTCACATCGGGAGAAGAATTTCCAAGACACAAATGCGTTTTTACCAATGCACTGCTGCTTCCATTGTGTGACTGACACCGCCAACTTTAACATGCCGTTTACATCGCTCTTATTGCGCGCGTTCTGTTTGGGTTTCTGGCAATGAGTGGAATTACCAAAATAAAAAAATAAATAAATGGGATGTAGCACAAAATGTGAAAACAGGAAAATACCACCTTGTAATCCACTTATTTCAGCAAAGTAACTGTAATCCAATTACCACTCACTGAAACAGTAACTGTAACGGAATACAGTTACTCATAATTTGTACTCTGATTACGTAACGGCGGTACATGTAATCCGTTACTCCCCAACACTGCCTGCAGGGAAGAGCTAACTACAGTGAAACTACTCTGAAACTAACACACCTACTTGTTTACGGTTTCTGTTTGTTAGCTCGGACTATTGAACTGCACTGAATGTGGGGTCTTTTTAGTGTAACCATTCAGGTCCATAATGGAGCTTTCACACCTCTGGGCCTGACCTGGCTACAGCTGTTGTTCTCTTGTTTGTTTTGATTTAGGTTTGAGGATGGAGTTGTAAATAGGAGACACATGGTGTCTGAGTCCCCCATTTCTGTTTAGAAGAAGGATTCTCATTCTTCTTTCTCCTTTCAAACCAATTCTTTTCTCTGGCTAAGATCTGTACCTCACTATCCTCAAATGAGTTTCCTGTGGCTTTTAGATGGAGATGTACAGCAGACTGAGGACCACTGCTGCTCTCTCGTCTGTGTCAGAACATCCTCTTGTGGACTGGCTGTTTTGGACCTTGGACCAGTAACTCCAAGTTGTGGTGGTGCAACAAAACACCCAATGCAACACAAACTTGGACTTATTTGGACACTACAACACAGGGCTCAAGTGGGGCCTACATGGATGTGTCCGGGTTTGCCAGAATGCACCACTTTATAGAAAAGTTTGTTTGTAAAATTATCTTTAATCCCTGAAAGGGTGAGATAGCATGACAGGAAATGTCTCGGCAGAACACAAGTCAATAAATCTTAATTTGATTGAGGTCCAAGATAGGGAGCTTGAAGCAAATGGGGGAAGGGTATAATATCTAATCTAATATAATCTAATATATAATATCCTGTGATAGCAAATATAAGCGAGCAATAGCTCTGCCCCACCCTAACCCTCCACTGGCAGCCGCAGCGTGTTACTGCTACAGGTTAATGCATGGATAACTACAGGGCTGTGTGGTACAGGAGTTATGGTGAGTTCAACTTCAAGTCAAAGTTTGTTCGAGGAACAGTTTTTAGGGAGTAATATGTCTTCTCTTTAGCGGTGCCCTTCTGCCAAGCAAGAAAAGAAGCATTAAGCTGAAATGAGTGCATTTGGCTGCGGTGAAATCCTACAGCTCTTATTTTGATTCACACACTCGCTAATGGCGGCTAGCAACTTTAGCTTAAAGTTCAACAGAGGAGAGCGCGAGGGGAGCAGCACCCGCTGTTGCCGCTGGGACCCGGGGCAGTCGCTGCAGGGGCCAGGGCAGTCACTCGTTGCTCTATCTACCTCTGCCAGCTCGTTTCTGGGCGCGGAGAGCTTAAGTCCACGTGGTGTCCTAGTGCTAATATGGACTGGCTGTAACTTTTAGGTTTAAGTGGGAAGTGAGATTAAGACTAGTTTTACAACTGCACTTACTTTGTGCACTTGGCTCCCTGACTTTGTGTTGCGGACTTGACTGGACCGGGACTTTGACCAGTTTGATCTCTTCATATTGGAGAGAGAACCAACAGGACAGTGGGTAGAGGATACGCTCTGCATCAGTCCCCTGGAGAAGGTAAGAGGCTTGTTTTCATTAGTTTTGGGCAAATCTGCGGGCGAAGCCTCACAGGTAAATAGTGCTAATAGTTAAATAGTTTTCTAGTGTTAATAGTTAAATAGTGTTAAAGTTAAATAGTTTTATAGTGTTAATAGTTAAATAGTGTTATAGTGCTAATAGTTAAATAGTGTTATAGTGTTAATAGTTAAATAGTGTGTAAATGGGCTCGTGGGTGCGTTGGAGCTGCCGGTTGTTCTGCTGAGCGCTCTAGGAGCGGTGCCGATGCTGTGTGTTCATATTGTGACCGTAGCCTCTTATTGTAGTTTTGCTGACGTTATTGGGGCTGTGTGTGAGTGTTGTGTTGGGTTGTGTTGTTGGGGCTGTGTGTGAGTGGTGGATTAGGTTGTGTAATCTTTACCCTTGGCTGTGCGTTGTGCTCTGATAGATACAGTTCTACCAGTAGTGACCAGTCTAGTCTGTTTGTGGCATTCATTATAATACTATATAGCCTATATATAATACATATATTTATAATATATATTTATAATTTTGCCTATGAAAAATGTCATGATAGCCAGCAATTGGTCCTAGTGGTTCGCCACTGGGCCTAGCTAACTAACAGAAACTGTAAACAAGTAGGTGTGTCAGTTTCAGAATAGTTTCACTACAGTTAGCTCCTCCCTGCGCCTCCCTGCAGGCAGATATAAAAAAGTACCCAGCAGCATTCTGACCAGATCTGAAGCAGCTTCGATGAGCTGCGAAATGTATTTGACTAAAAAACTTTTGTTCAGTTGACAAATTGAATTTCTCCTTTACCATATCTTCCTAAGCACTGATGCTGATATTGAAAGTAACTAGCTGAATAATTTATTAGTAATTGTTACTTCATTTAACTAAATATTAGTAACATTCATTGTTGTTCCCAACAATGTTGAGCTGATAGGGGACAGTCCTCAACAATATTTCACATGCAGACGCAAAAGCAGGAAGTAGAGGTGTATGGAGCAGCATGTCATGTGTGCGTAGATTTCAGAAAATAGGATCCATCCTCTTTTTTGATGCTCTACGCGAGCGTAGGCGTGTATCCCCATCAAAATACACACAGAGAATGAATCTTTGGTTGTAGATGTGCGTTTACTATCGGTACAACGTGCTCCTGGGGCAGTTCTGTGTCATTTGAAAGAGCTCTGCTCCAGAAAGACTGTTAAAATTTACTTTTGTTTTTGTGTTTGCTGTTGTGAGCCTGTACAGAAGGTAAATACAAGTGTGTTCAGCTGTTAGTTTCACTGTGGACCTGATACAAGCGGCTAATCGTGCCCAGTTCAGTTTGACCAGTGGGTGGCAGTAGCTCAGTTGGTGGAGCATTCGCCCACTGATCTGAAGGTTGGCGGTTTGAATCCAGCTCTCGACATAAACATCACAAGCTGTGGGTCAGATCCACTGACCCACAGCTTGGCTGGTGTGATTTCAGATCCCACAGATGAATGCTGCCGTTGTGTCCTTGGGCAAGACACTTAACCCACCTTGTGTCTATGTACACTGGTGTGTGAATGGGTGAGTGGTTCCTTGTTGTAAAGTGCTTTGAATGCCTTGAAGGTGGAAAAGCGCTATAGAAAAATGTGACCATTTACCATCTGCTTCCCCACTGACAAACACAGAGCCAGTGTCACGCGTGTATGTCCTGCTGCTGCAGCTGGTGGAGCTGCTCTTGCATAGACGCGTGGCTGTGGTTTCGCGAAGTTACGTGCGTAAACGTTGACGCGTGCAGTGGAGCCAGGCCCTTAGTTTCACTGTGGACCTGATACAAGTGGCTAAGCGTGCTCAGTCAGGTTTGGTCGGCTTTCTTATTGGCGGTCTTGGAGCCAGTGTGCCCTGCTGTGGTTGTTGGTGGAGCTGCCTTTACGTTGGCGTGCCGCTGTGGTTTCGTGAGGTTACGCGTGTAAACACTGATGTGTATTTCACTCTACGTGAGCGTAAACCTTTGGATGCGTACCCTTGCAGCCAAGAGCGCAATCTCACTAAAGCAAGTATCCCGACTCCTGAGGAGGGTTAGGAAGGTGGTAACATTTTTTCACCGAAGCACAACAGCTGCCTATGTCCAATAATAATGTGCTTAAAGTCAAGTCAGATTCAGTTTGTGCATGATTTTTACAGCATTTTTAATGCTGTATCCTAAATTGTGGATAATTAAGATAACATAGCATATGATGAAGTATATTTCTGTAGATTAAAGATTTAAAAAGCCTTGCACTATATGCCTTTGCACTATTTACCATTTGCACTTGACCCACATAACGCTAATACGTGACCCACCTGCTGCTAATACTTGATTTGACTTGAACTGCTATGCACTGTGCACTAGTGCTTTTAGCTTTAGTTATTTATCTCTGGTGACTGTAGTGTTAGAGATTATGTTATTTGTTGTGTCTGTGCATGTAAATGTTGTCCTTGCACTTTAATGTTTGTCCTCTCTTGTCTTGTCTATGCATGAGACACAGAGAAACATAATTTCGATTCCTTTGTTTGTATGTCAGGTACATGTGAAGAAAGTGACAATAAAGCGAACTTTGAACTTTGAACTGATAAAGATTACACATGATAAAGCATGTGCGCTTGAACATGTGCATCTCCTTCAGCAAGGGCCAAGAGGTGAGATTAACAGAGCGAGGCAAAGAGGAGAGGAAGAGCAAGAGCAAGGGAGATGGAAGAGAGAAGATGAGGAAAGAGAAGGTGAGGAGACGGAAGGAGAGGAGAGAGCAAAAGACAGGGAAGAGCAAAGGAGAAGAGAGAGAAGGAGAGAGCGAGGGACAGGGAAGAGCAAAGGAGAAGAGAGAGAAGGAGAGAGTGAGGGACAGGGAAGAGCAAAGGAGAAGGAGAGAGTGAGGGACAGGGAAGAGCAAAGGAGAAGGAGAGAGTGAGGGACAGGGAAGAGCAAAGGAGAAGAGAGAAGGAGAGGAGTGAGAAGGAATGGAGAGCGAAGGAGAGGAAAGTTGCAGAGGAGAGAGGAGAGAATAAGGAAGAGGAGAGAGAAGGAGAAAGAGCAAGGGAGAATGAAGAGTGAAGAAGAAGAGAGAAAAGGTGAGGAGAGAGCGAAGGAGAGGGAAGAGCAAAGGAGAGGGAAGAGTGAAGGAGAAGAATGATCGAAGGAGAGGAAAGAGCGAAGCAGAGGACAGGGAAGAGTCTTGGCACTAAAGTCGCGCCCTTGTCTCACATAGACTGAGACACAGTGGTGAATAAATGAATCCTCCTGGGAGCACAGTGTGTCTCCTCACAGGGCTCTCACCTCTTCCAGATCCACAATATCAGGGCTTGTCCACTGGTCCACATGGGCTTCTGGGACAGGTACTACCACAATGTAGAACCATCTGTGAAGGACACATAATTAATAATAATAAACGTAATTTCTGACCCCAGCCATGTCCAGAAGCACAGAATGTGGGCTATTCCCATCCAGGTGTAGTACTGTGTGTGCCACAGTGCCACAGGGTTAAATGTCCTGTATGTACTGTATGTCTAAGTGTAATCCCATTGTATCTGTGTCTTCCTTCATTGCCAAATTATTATTATTATTTTTTAATCTGCATTCTGACTCTAAAGTATGATCTAATAATAATACATGATTTTCTTCCACTCAGAAGTGTTCCACTGATCCCTGTTAGTGTTGACTGTGTCCTGGCTTTCTGTGTCGTGTGTTCATTTTTTTTTTTTTTATGCATCATTTCACAATTTATCCTCATGCACACACGCTGATTTGGTCAAATTTTCTTCCAAATACATATGTAAAATCAATTCTAATGTCATTTTCCTCCAAATACATATGTAATATCTATTCCGCTATGTCTCAATGACTCATGGTGTTGTTGTACCTCACAGTTCCAGGTGGGGGTGTGGTGGGCAGACTGAGGGCCAGTGTGCCCCTCTTCTCAGGACCCTGGGACTGTAGGACTGGAGCTGTGGAAAGTAGGAAGGCTGCCGTGCGGACAGACACCTGCAGCTGAAGCTCCAGGCTGCTGAGCACAAAGGAGTACTCCGTATCTGCCTGGAGGCCCCCAATGAATACCTTCTGGTACTGCACCGGCACCTCCACACTCTGTGCGCCGTATTGAATCTGAGGGACACACAGCCACAAGTCACTGATTTTTTTTTTGTCTAGATTAGGTGATTTATAGTCATGAACCTTTAAAATATGGGCCAGAACTTCACGCCACAGACACATCATTAAATAACAACAGCAACATATAGATACATATCTAGTCACAGATATTCGATTTTCAGGGTGTACAACAATAGTACCCTCTTTACATACATCACTGAAGATACACTTTGATCACCAAGACACGTAGTGAGAAACTAGACTAGATGAGCTAGTCTTTACCTTCAGAGGCTCTTGGGATTTGTAGGTGTCTGGTATTTCCCAAGTGAGAAGCACAGAACTTGTGGTCGCTCTCCTTGCTGCAAAGTTCTTAATAACTGCTGAGGAAATGAATTAATAAAAATAATTTGTATATGTAATCATTAATGAAAAAACCCAAATGTCCTGTAAAAGTCCTAAAACCTCTAATATCACAACTTGACACATGTTTTATTCCCTGCACTCAAACCAGGCTCAAGCAGGCAAGTCACAACTGTGTCTATATGCTGTATGCGGTTAGGCACATTGCATTGCAGGAATATTTATATGTGTGGGCACCCTGACAGTGGCTGGGCACTCCGCCATCATTGTGCACCCTTATCATTTGCCTATACAATCTATGCCACAGGCCAGGTCTAAGTAAATGGGCCCGGTCAAGCAGAAGTAAACAGCAAGGCCAAAAATTCAAATTAATGCATCTGATATAAAAATATATTCAACAGATACATATGTACTCTAGTTTATGAAACTGTTGACCTTTTTTCTGTACCATTTTTGGTTCTAAAGTTACATATGTTTTAAACAGACCATGTATGAAACATGGAACAAAAATTATTTCCCCAAATTTCAAAGACCTGCAAATCATGTAAATAAATGGATGTATTTCATCATATCTTGTGTTATTCCATCTTTGAACTGTTGATGAAGGTATATGATTTTTCAAAAAAAATTATTTAAAATGATAAAAATTTGCTTGGAAGGACTGACATATTTTATAGAAATGGTTACCTTTCATTTTGAAGTAATATTGAAGTATTCGGAAGGAAAAAGCTGACAAATTAGGCAAAATCATGCACCTTCTTCTTGCTTGCACAATTTTCCCTCCATTACTTTTCCCTCCGTTACCATGACCTTTCTTAATAAAAAATCTCATGACTCAAAAGAGGTAAGAGGTTTTTCAACCTAATCTTGTACCATATGGTAGAAAACTATATGAAGCAAATATTCAAACCAGTTTGTAAAGGATATGTAAGTGAGAACCAAGAGTTATCACTGTTTGTATTTATTGCCCAAAAAGTGCTGCATATTTCATTCCCTCTGTTATCGACATGAGTTTTTTAAATTTTTTGTCAACAACTTAATAATATCGCAGGTTTAACTTTACCTTATTGGAGTGTTAACTCTTTCCTACATTCTGATACCTTACTTATTTCTATAGTCCCTCTCGTTTCTGAATAAGAGCTAATTGAATGTAAAAGATCTGCCCCTGTTTCCCTCCGTTACCGCTTAACCTGACCCAAATACCTTTCAGGTACTGGTACTGGAAAGCAGGTATCATTTTTAGTACTGGTACCAACAAGTAAAAGCACCCAGCTGTGTACTACATTAAATACAAGTGTAACAAATGGAGGTCTTGTCACCTGGCATGAAGGTGGCTAAAGTGCGGCTCTGGATGCTGGGGCTCAGAGGACCCCCTCCTCTGCTGGTGAAGGCCTGAACCCGAATGTCGTACATGGTATCAGGTTGCAGACCCTCCAGACTGACGCGGGTGGAGCTGATTCTAAGGCTGCTGTTGCTCTGGCTATTGATGTCACGGTAGACCACCATGTACTGGACTATCCTCCCATTCCTCTGGGCTGGGGGAGGTGGGTCCCATGACAGCTCTGTGCTGGTGGAGGACAGTCCCACAACTGTGAAGTTTTGAGGGTAACTGCCTGGGACATCCTCCGGGAGACTGATCTCCTTCACATACTCCTCCCCACAGCCAGCTTGGTTCTTGGTACAGAGTTTGAAGATGTAGGTGGCCCCCTTATGGAGGCCTGTGATAGTGAAGTGGTCTTCCGTTGGTCTAAAGTCTCTCACAGTGAAGGCATCCTCCTCTTGATTTTTGTATTGCAGCCGATAACCCATGTGCTCCCCCACCATCTTTTTTGGCTGCTGCCACTGGATCAGTGCAGTGTTGCTGATAGTAGTGCTAATCATCATGATGGGGGAGCCAGGCACTGCAAAATACCATACCATTATGAACTATATTGTATCCAGAATAATATGAAAGAGCATAGACAGACCTGCTCCTGTGGTGGTGGCCAGGCAGGTCTTGCTGGGAGCTCCTTGCCCCTCAGTCGTATACGCTGCCACAGTCACAGAGTATGTACTCTCTGCCTGTAGTCCTGTAATTATGGCTTCCTACAAAACAATACAGAGAGTCAAAGAGACATGTGCTCACCAACTAAATGTACTACAAAGAAGTACAAACCTGACCAGCATTTCAAAACCAGTGGTAGTCTTACAAGTATACTTGGAATTATTTTAGACTTAGAAAAGTGGAATTAAAACAACATCTTAACAAACTGATAATAAGCAGGAATGCTTAGAACAAGTCAGGCAATGATTTGTGTACTCAAAAACAACATAGGAAACCTTCAATATCACAATCCTGTGAAATTTGAGCAATTTCGTCTTATTGTGTCCTGTGTCCGGTGTTTCCCCCTCCCTCTTGTGTCTGTGTGTCTTTAGCCATTTCTCAATTCCCAGTCTATAGACTCTGTACTCTAGTACTCCCGGGTACAGACTTGTGGAGTGCATGAGCACACACTCAGCTCTCTCGCTTTTGGGACAGGTGGACTTCATGACATCACAATAAATAAATCTCATGTGGGTGCTCATCTCAACTTATGATCACCATCAGCTCTTCCTTATTTAGGCCAAATGTCTGAATTATCACAAATTCTGTATATCTGGCCAAAGGCTTTCACACATAACTTCATTGTCTGTTTTTTTTTTTTTTTTTTAGGTATTTCTGAGTTATAAAACCATCTGTAATTTAATAAATGTAAGGTGTAGCTGTTTATGTCATAATGTGGAACATTCCAGGCAGAGCAACAACATATCCATTTCCATTTATAAAGCTTATTTACTATAAAATAATTGAATGTTTTGAAAACAATTCCAAATATATTTTGTATTAGGGATCAATGCATTTACTGAAACTGTTTCCAGCCAAAATTACTACCCAAGACCATAGGCCCCAGACTCACTATAATGCTGCTGGTACATGCACAACAAACAAAAGCAGATACACATTCAGCCTGTGTGAACTACCCATAATTGAAGGATACCTTTAAAATACTCCTCTTGGAGCAGCGAGTCCCAAACTTTTTGTAGTCACCCCTTGAGACTTTTAATGACTAGCCACATACCGCTACTGCAACCCTGAACACATTACATTATCTGTAATAATAAGAATATTTGTAATTATTTTAAAGCATGTGCAGTTTTAAGTTTTAGTTTTTTTAATCTTATCAAATTAAAGCAGGGGTTCGATCTTGCTACTCCAAACATGCAAAATGCACATGCGCAGGTCATTAGAGGGTGTAATGGGAAAATACTGTTACTGATTCTACATGCAGTTATTCAGAGTTTTCATTGTCTCTGCTTTATATCCTGTTTTGAAGAGAGGTGCACTGCTCATATTAGGAAGTAACTGTCCTTGTATAAGTTTTGGGGCATCACGACCCAGCAGAAATAGAGATGATTCTTTTGGTAATACCTGTTTAGACACTACTATATATATTTTGTGAGTCTGATGCTGGTTCAGACAGAGTTACAACCCTGCATTGAACAGACTTGTCCTCTGCCTCTCTTTGCACATATATTAAATAAACTTTTGTTTTGTTGCTTCAACAGAAGTTTTATTATTTAAAAAGATAATTTTCCACTACAACGATCTTTGCACAGACTGGCCTACATTTGTTACACATTATACCACAGTGCATTTAATGTTGTGCAAATACAGTAACAGTCTGTCTTATGTGGCCACTGCACTTGAATGTAAGCAACATACAGATCTGAAGAAAGTGTTCACATTTTTAAATACATTATTTTAACATATTTAACACTGACCAAGACAAAGAGTCCAGAACTGTCCAGCATCTCTGTCTCGAAATGATATTCCAGCTGATCTTGCTTGGTTGCTTGACTGCTCAGAGAGGGTTGCTGTGCCTGACATAGATTTTGCCATTGAAGGTTCAGTAATGGAGCAGATCTGAGCCCAGTTTGAGCCTTTCAGTGGCCCTAAAGGTCAGCAAGGAATACCACTAATTCATGGTCTTCTGTCTTCCTTCACCTCCTTTTCCTTTCCTTGTGATGTAGGCCCTGGTTATCCCTTCTTTTCCATCTGTTTTTTTCCCTGCAGTTTGTATGTATTTGTGTGTCCGTGTGTGTGTGTGTTGCACAAAGGTTAATAGTGTGTTCCAAATTCTTGTACTTTTTTTTTTCTTTTTGGCTAGCTGTTCTGGTATCCTAAGTATTTCTTGTGTGTTCAGGTTCCAATATGGTAAATGGTCACATTTTTCTATTGCCCAAGGACACAACAGCAGCATTCATCTGTGGGAGCTGGAATCACACCAGCCAACCTGTGGGTCAGTGGATCTGACCGCTCAACCTGTGATGTTCATGTTGAGAGTGGGATTCGAACCGACCTTCAGATCAGTGGGCAAATGCTCTACCAACTGAGCTACTGCCCCCATATGTGTATGACCATAGGTGAGGGCAGAAAAGAAGATTGACGGTAAATTGAGAGCTTCGCCTTTCGGCTCAGCTCCCTCTTCACCCCAACGGTCCGATACGGCGACCGCATCACTGCCAATGCTTCCCTCACTCATGAAAAAGACCCTGAGATACTTGAACTCCTCCACTTGAGTCGGGGACTCTCCACCCACCCGGAGAGAGCAAGCCACCTTTTTCCAGTCGAGAACCATGGCCTCAGACTCGGAAGAGCTGATCCTCATCCCAGCCGCTTCACACTCAGCTGCAAACCGCCAGCAATGAGAACACTGCTCTTGCTGCGGTAATACAGGGACTGGACAGCCCTTAGCAAAGGGCCCCGGACCCCATACTCCCAGAGCACCCCCCACAGGACACCACGAGGGACACAGTCGAATGTCCACCACGGGGTCTGGGGATTGCCACTGCGACAGGCACCACAGACCTTACGGCCACAGCTAGACAGAGCCCTCTGACCAAGGGCTCTGTCAGACGTTCCGGCCTAGGGCTTCCTGGTGCCACGTACACTGATGGACACCCTTGTGCTTGAACATGGTGTTCATTATGGACAAACTGTGACCTGCACAGAAGTCCAATAACACAACATGACTCGGATTCAGATCAAGGAGGCTGTTCCTCCCAATCAGATCCGGTTGTCATGGCCCCTGCCTTCGATTGCTGCCCAGATCTCCATGCACCAGCCCCTTATGGCACCTCCCGCGGGTGGTGGGTCCACGGGAGGATGACCCCACGTTGCTCCTTCAGGCTGAGCCCTTTTAACAGCCTACACTAAATATTGTTTTGTGGTTCAACATAGGGGTGGGCGATATATCGATATTTTAAATATATCGAGATAGTTTTTAAACTTGATATGAATTCTGACATATCGTATATATCGATATAATGCTTATATTCAATTTTGATTTCGCAGCTTCGCTTGTTTACCTTCTCTCTCATCGCCTCCGCGCGCCTCTGCCTCCCTGATTTTGTTCGCTCGTGTCTCCTTCACTCCTCACTGTCGCCGTGAACGTCGAAAGTTGGTGCCAGTGAAAAGCTTCAAGCACCACGAACCTTTTCCACCATTTACAGACAAGAACATCAGCAGCACATCCTCATATTCCACCGAGTCGCGTCCTTTAGCCCGAAAGAAGCTAAACGAGCTGAGCTGCTTGAGAAGTGCTGTTTATGCAAATGAGTCATGCGCTTAAGTTTCGTTTCTGTAAAATGTAAACACACGTGCGCAAAACTACATTAAACACATTATTATCGCAAACGAGCTGATGTGGCTCTAGAGTCGTTATCCTTTATATATTGTAAAGTTTAGTCATGTAAAGTTTATTTATGCAGAATATTTTTATTCATTATCTGCTTCAGTTTCACTTGTACAATAGTGTTTGGAAACGTTGGGTTTGATCTGCAGTGGATTGTGGGATTAAACCTCAGTGCTCCTTACTGCTGGATAGGAACATGGATCTATTGAAATAAGGAACATCCTGAGCTTCTTCTGCTAAATGAACTCATGGTTCTGGTTCTGGTCTGGATAACAGAGATAATGCAAAGATGAGCTTGTGTTGAGTTGTTTTATTTATGAATGAAAAGAAGGAAATATGTATTATTTCTTTTATTTTACAGTTAAATTATTATTTATGTAATTAGGGTTTTTTGTCATCTTAAATGTTCCTATATGAACTGCCGACCTCTGACACTTTAATTAAAAAAAAAAGACCTTGTGGAATTGGCAGATTTGTTTTTGCAGTTTTCAATTTTAGGGGGTTATTTTTTCTTGAACACATATCGAGATATATATCGTATATCGAGATATAACAAAATATATCGAGATATATTTTTTGATCCATATCGCCCAGCCCTAGTTCAACATACACAGCACAACTATAGCAAACATTTTATGTTTCTCTCCCATTAAGCCATTCTTACAATAAAGCCTGAGCTACAACTTGTTAATGTGCACTCATGATTTTACAAAGGCTCCTTTAGTAATGATCGTTATCTGTGGTACATGGAAAGAACCATATTTGCACTCTCACTGCACTGGAGTCTGTTGAGGTTTCCATTGTCCCACTACAGCATTAGGCTGATCTGTGATGGCCTGTCTACAGCCCCAGAGAGAACTCCAGGGGTACATGTGATACAGTCATGTGGGCTTCAAAGAAAATTTGGGAAAAAATGCACTCCTAACATAGGCAACCTTAGCCTATGCTCAATTGTGACATCCTTTATACATACACAGGTTTATTAAAATCGAATTGCTCAACATGTAAAAGAATCATGATCAGGGGCCTCATTTATAAAAAACTGCGCAGGAGTTGTCGTAAGTTAGTGCGTACACCTAGTAGCTACGACAAGGCGTGCGCCACGCAAACTCCATATTTAGAAAACCCACCGCACGCACCAAACCACGCAATCTTTGCTTTATAGATCCCACCTGCAACTAGAATTTGCACACGTGAACCTACGTGGCCTCAAGTGGAGGAGTTCAAGTATCTCGGGGTCTTGTTCACAAGTGAGGGAAGGACGGAACGTGAGATTGACAGGCGGATCGGTGCAGCTTCGGCAGTGATGCGGTCGCTGTATCGGACCTTTGTGGTGAAGAGGGAGCTGAGCCGAAAGGCGAAGCTCTCGATTTACCGGTCAGTCTTCGTTCCTACTCTCACCTATGGTCATGAGCTCTGGGTAGTGACCGAAAGGACGAGATCGCGGATACAAGCGCTTGAAATGAGTTTCCTCCGCAGGGTGGCTGGGCACTCCCTTAGAGATAGGATGAGGAGCTCAGTCACACGGGAGGAGCTCGGGGTAGAGCCGCTGCTCCTCCACATTGAGAGGAGCCAGTTGAGGTGGCTCGAGCATCTGTTCCCGGATGCCTCCTGGGCGCCTCCCTCGGTAGGTATTCTGGGCATGTCCCACCGGGAGGAGGCCCCAGGGAAGACCCAGGACACGCTGGAGGGACTATGTCTCTCGGCTGGCCTGGGAACGCCTCGGGGTCCCCCCGGAGGAGCTGGAGGACGTGTCTGGGGTGAAGGAAGTCTTGGAGTCCCTGCTTAGGCTGCTGCCCCCGCGACCCGGCCCCAGATAAGCGGGACGAAAATGGATGGATGGATGAACCCACATCACGTCACGCCCTCTCCACACCTCCACCTCACCATAAAAGGAGCATGTAAAGTGACTCGTGAATGAGATTTCCCTAAACATGAGCCGATAATCAGTGGGTGTGACCGAGACACGCGGGACAGAGGGAGGAGGACGCTCCACGCAGCACCACGTGATCACGACAAAGACTTTATTAAAGACTTTATTAAACCTTGTTTAATAAATACATACAAAACTAAAAGTGACAACAATGACTCATCTGTTCATTTAATCATTTTTTAAATAATATTTAGGCAGCACATCTTTGCAGTAAAGCCCATGTGTTTTTTCGCTGTTTCAAGAGTTGTATCGCTATATTTTTAAGTCTGTATATGATGTGTGTGTGGACTGGCCCTGTATATTTATGCATTTACACACAGATATGTGCACGCGCTGATCTGAATGGTCAAATTATGAGTGCATGCGAGAGATTCAGATGCCCTCCCCTGGAGAGGGAAAGGAGCGAGGGGGGGATACGAGGACACAGATTTAGCATGAAACACATCAGATACAGATGTTATTCTGCCAATTAAAGTCCACACGAAACATCCAAACTGCTCACCTGTGAGTGTGGGTCTGGGTCTGACCTCTGTGAGTGTGGGTCTGGGTCGGGACGGGCACGGGCATTATTCTGTTCTTCATACAGTCAGAGAGCAGCTCTCATGTGCAAGAGTTCCCCATTGCACAAAAATTTAGGGAAGATTTTGGTTGGGGTCAGGTTCGGGCAGTAGGCTTCGTGTTGTCCACAGACTCGGGTCACTCTGCCGCTCAGTGCATAAAGACTAAAGTAAAAGTCTTAAAGTTGCGTTCATTAAATCAAAGCCTGGCTCCTGCTGCGTCCAAGGGAAGAGTTTTCTCTCAGGTCGGGTCATTATTTCGTCCTCTGTGTTGGTCACAGTCTGTGTTCTATAGAAGTCTATGGTCGTGGTGTAGACCGTGGGAGACTCTGCGCTACACCGAGTCCGGGAACGTGGCCGCGCTCGTGCACGAGTTTCAAATGTATAATACTGTGGAGAATAATGAGTGGAATAAACAGCCCTTCTCCGTATTTTGGTGAACCAAACACTTAAATGCGCAAATCTGAAGGTAATTCTTCTATATACGTGGATTTTCTGATCAAACACTTCCTCAAACTCTGTTCACTTCTGCTTCTCTCCACGAGTGTCGCTTTTTCCCCGTGTCTCCAGACTTTGCATAGAACTTACAGGAGGTCCTGAGTTGGCGTAGAGTTAAGCAAAGAGCCTTAGCCGAGTTTTATAAATACCGTGGTTGGCGTAGGAAGCGCGCACGCACGGATTTTTGCGAAAGCAAGCTTTATAAATGAGGCCCCTGATCTAATGGTTTTATTTGTAACTATTTCCCTAAATGCAGCACATTTTCATATATCCTAAGCAGGGTTTGTTTTCGCAGATGTAGTGAATAAATCTTTTTCACTTGTTTCATTTTCTCCATTTCTTCACAATTCTATGAAACTTGAGACAAATGCAGCAGGCTTTTTGGTAGATCTGAAACTTTGAAACAACATTTTTTATATATTATTTTATAATAATTTAAATATTATTTATCAGGTTAATATTTAATCTTGGTCTAAATTTGTGTGGTTGCTCAAAAAAGCTAATTTGGCACTATATTTTTTTAAATATATTTTTAATATAATTAGCATTTATTACAGAAAGCACCCACATACATTTTAGTACATGTGAAAAGTCCACCTGTCCCAAAAGTACACAAGTATGGAATCTGCAGGCTGGGAATTGATAAATGGCCTTTGTCTGTGTGGACCTAAATTTTCCCTGGATATAATTAACTCTGTAATATTTTTGCACAAATTGTCTGTGTCTGCTTAAGGGTTTTTGGCTCAGTCATTACAACATTTCCATGTAAACTGGATTAATGAAAGCGAACAAGACTGTAAAAACCTGAGCCAGGTTTGTAGTTGGACCGGAGATCACTAAGAAAATAAGGTCCCATAATGAGGAGCCAGTGACAAAATCTGTTGTTGTTAAGTCCTTAAGCAAGACGCATTGTCTAGTGTGAATGTGGGTGGTGGGCAGATGGGCGCATATTGGCAGCCTCACTTTCTAAAGTCTGCCCACACGAGTGTATATGTGAGAGTAAATAAATACAGCACTGTAAAGTGCTTTGGGTATCTTGTAAGACACTTTATAAATCCACTGATTATTAAATATAGATGCAAGTATGTTTTTGAGAGATGGGACAATAATGTTATAACATGGTTCAAAGGTCAAAAGAGTACATTTTGTGTGTGATAATGTGAAACAAAACAAGGCCAATGTGTGTTCTACCTCTTTAATGCTCGTCCTCCTGTCTTTCTCTTTGTCTCTCTTCTCCCTTCTCTCTCACTCCATTACTTCCCCTCCTCTCTCTTCTCCTTCTCTTTCCTCTTCTTCTCTCTCTCTTCTCTCACTCCCCACTCCTCTCAACAACATCTGTCTTTATCTCTGAGACATGCAACTATCTGTCCCACTCTATCAAAGAGAGGAGCTCCTTGATAGAGTGGGACAGATAAATACTTGTCTCTCTCCCTTCCCTCTCTATCCTCTCCACTTTCTCCCTCCTTCTTCCCTCTCCCTTTTCCTGCTCTCTGTCATTCTCCACCTTCTCAACTGCTTTTTCTCTCCTCCTTTCATCTGTCATCATCAGTACCCAACCCTTTGGAGATCTGATGGACAGTGTAAGGTTTTGGTACCCAGTGGGTCTCTCTCATTTAGACAAGGCTACCTGTGCTTCTGGCTCAGACAGATTCAGGACCATGGCTTGTCCAATAGGCTGCTCTTCGTGATCAAGCTGTGTGTACATCAGCTGATAGCCTCTGATGGGCCCATGTTGTGTCAGATGTATAGGGGGCTTCCAGCTCACTCTGAGGGATGTCGAATTCAGAGGATGAACCTCTAATTTTCTTGGAGGGGCTCCAAGCACTGCAAAAGCCACAGTCATCAGATACACAGTTCATTTTATTTGAGCATGTTAATGTTTATGTATGTCTTTTATTTACATTGCAATGTCATTTTTAAGAACAAAAGGAGTAGGAAGAAGCAAAATATATATTTTTCAATGTCAAGATTGTGTCACAAATTGTTTGTAGTTTCTTATTGACATGATGTGATGTAATACTTGTCTATGGGTACTCACTGGAGCGGGCAGTCCGGACCTCTATGGGCAGTGTAAACAGTCCCAGGCCCATGTGTGAGCGTGCTGCCAGAGAGAAGCAGTACACACTGTCAGGCTTCAGGCCCTGCACTGCATAACTCCCAACTGGCTCCAACACGACCCGTCGCTGGGGAACACAAGTCACTGGGGATTAACTAAGCACATGTACCAAAAATAACAAACGAACAAAAACAAACATGTAAATACATTTGGTTACAGTCACTATTTCATTTGTTGGTATTAAGAAAATAACACTAAAACCAAAGGAATACACGGTGTTACATACCACTCTTATAATAATAATAACAAAGCTGCTTTACAGTTTTGTGCGTTATTCATTTGTTCTACACTTGGTGTGGGGAGATACTATTGTAGTCACAGCTGCCTTGGGGCAGACTTAACAGAAGTGAGACTGCCAGTCTGCGCCATCGGCCCCTCTGAATCTGAACACCACCAATAATCATGGACACACCACTTTCATACTAGCCAATTTGGGTGAAGTGACACAACAGCTTTTGCCACTGGTCTCCCATCCAAGCAATAAACAAGCCCAGCCTCTGGAATCTGTGCTTCTCTTTTAAGTAATAAATAAACAGCAATGCAACACGCTTAAAGCTGTTTATAAGCCTCACGTTTCTACCCATAAATGTACTGTAAGTATTCAGAATAAGTACTCTGATAAGCCATGTAACAGAATACAGTACATTACAAAATACATTTTAAGGATATTCAGTATTCCTCCCATCACTGACAGGGCCATACTAAAAGGGGGTCAGTACAAATACCTATGAAAGCAAAAGGAGCAGTGAGTACCTTCCGTGAAGGAGTAGTAGCCTCCCAGTACTGCAGTTCATAGTTGATGACTGAATCTTGGATGGGCCACATCCAGGACAGCATGATCTGTGAATCCAGCTCTGCCTCACCTTGGAAGTCCACCGGTGGAGCAGGAACTAGGCACACAAACAAGGCATAACTGAAGACTATGTGTTTCAACTGTTGTGTATTTTTGCTGTTATGGTGAGCAGAGAAGAGAGACTAGATTTAATGGGATGTGCAGAACTGAACTTTAAATCACACTGTTGATCTAATAATAAAGACTTTATGTCAGAGGACCTGATTTTTGTCTCCATTAGAGAGGCAGGTGAGTGCATATAGATTTGAAGGTAAAATGTGGCAGAATTAGTGTGTGTGTGTGTGTGTGTGTGTGTGTATGTGTGTGTGTATGTGTGTGTGTGTGGTGTGTGTGTGTGTGTGTGTGTGCGTGTGTGTATGTGTGTGCGAGTGTATATGTGTGTGTGTACGTGCATGCGTGTGGCCTAATTTATCCTTTTTCCTAAATTATGGACTGCAGACCGAAAATAAAACAAAGACTAAACTAAATAAACTAATAAAGACTAAACTATTAATATTCCATAGCATACCTTCAACTCTAGCTCAGGACAAGAGGCCCTTAAACCTCTCTGCAGTAACACCCTGTTTAAATGATTGTTTCTGTATATACTCTCTATTGGAACTTTCAGTCACCATATTTCTAACAGTTTTATTTGGTTAGAAAGAACTTTTTTAGTATTGATGAGATAAAATTGACAAAATTGGTAATAGGCCTGATTCAAATCCAAGTGTTCCCAACTAAACATGGACTCGAGCCAGGGAGCAGGTAGCGTCTAAATGTTTTTGTGTCAATACAAATAACTTTCACTTAAATGTGGTTTTGTTACACCTCAGGCTACATAACCCTCACACATGTGAACAGTATGACTGAGCTCTGCTGAGTTGCTTACCTCCTTGTTGGGCTTTGATCCGCAGGGTGTCTGACAGGGGCCCATCTCCTACAGTGGTGAAGGCCAGGACCCTGAGACTGTAGGTGAGCTCTGGGGTCAGTTCTGACAGTGTCATCTGCAGCTGTCTGTTTGTGCTGACAGACCGCCAGGCCCTAAGCGGAGCATCCTCCTCTGGGCTGAACAGCACTCTGTAGCCCTGGATGTGGCCGTTGGGCTCCTCTGGAGGCTCCCACTGCACTAACATGGTACTGGAGCTGAGCATACGGGCTTGGACTCGCAGAGGGGGTGAGGAGGGTGCTTGCTCACTGGTGCGTGTGCTGACTGTTGCCCCTGGAGGCCCCCGGCCCACACTGTTGACAGCCAAAACCCGGAGGTAATATTCTGAGAAAGGGCTGAGCCCCCCAATGCTGTATCTGGTGCTGGCCACTCCCTCCACCTCCTGGAAGTCCCCTAAGCCGTGGGCCTGGTACTGGATCACATAATAGAGGATGGGCTCTGGGTTCCCAGAGTCCCAGGTCAGGGTCACACTGGTGGCTGTGGTCTCTGTAACAGTGAGGCCTGTAGGAGACTGGGGCAGGGCTGGGGAACACACAACACTTTAGATACAATCATGTACTATCAATTCTAAGCTCTGCAGTGGTCAGAGGAGACGTACTACAGTTCTGCAATGGTCAGAGGAGTACTACAATTATGTAGCAGTCAGAGGAGTACTACAATTATGCAGCAATCAGAGGAGTACTACAGTTCTACTGTGGTCAGAGGGAACATACTACAGTTTTACTGTGGTCAGAGGAGGAGTACTACAGTTCTACTGTGGTCAGAGGGAACATACTACAGTTCTACTGTGGTCAGAGGAGGAGTACTACAGTTCTACTGTGGTCAGAGGAGGAGTACTACAGTTCTACTGTGGTCAGAGGGAACATACTACAGTTCTACTGTGGTCAGAGGAGGAGTACTACAGTTCTACTGTGGTCAGAGGGAACATACTACAGTTCTACTGTGGTCAGAGGAGGAGTACTACAGTTCTACTGTGGTCAGAGGGAACATACTACAGTTCTACTGTGGTCAGAGAAGGAGTACTACAGTTCTACTGTGATCAGAGGGAACATACTACAGTTCTACTGTGGTCAGAGGAGGAGTACTACAGTTCTACTGTGGTCAGAGGGAACATACTACAGTTCTACTGTGGTCAGAGGAGGAGTACTACAGTTCGACTGTGGTCAGAGGAGGAGTACTGCAGTTCTGCAGCGGTCAGAGGAGGATGACTGCAGTTCTGTAGTGGTCAGGGAGGGAGTACTACACCTTTGACCAAAACTTGGATGGTGGTGTGGATGGTGCCCAGGGAGGATGTAGCAACGCAGGTGTAGTTGGCTGACTGCTGGATGTCTGTGAGCTCCAGGACGTTGCGGCCAATGGGTGTCTGGTTCTGACGGTTGAGCTCCGCTTCCTCACTCACCCACTTGACAAAAGGCATAGGTGCCCCCACGGCCACACAAGTGAGGTTCAAACTGCCCCCAGGCATCACCTCATGGTGGGAAGGCGGAATGGAGAACCTTGGTGGCACTCTGCGAACTGCAAGGGAGAGGAGGCTGAGGTGGCCCAGTGCACCACAACTGTAACCTCCACTGCAAGTCTTATGTTTGTTGTGTTTTGATGTTGTATCACATTTTAAAATCATGTTTTGGCATAAATGATACACTTCAGAAGTTTGTTAATCTAAATATGTAAGTGTCATTAGATCCCTTTTCCAATAATAATGTATATTATATTAATCAACATTTCTGTAAATGTACTACTACTCTACTACTACTACTACTGCTACTTTTCATCTGTAGTTCCTAGGCAGATTTTAAACATGGTATTAAAGCAGACATGCCTCTTTCTGCTACAGAGTTAATCTATTATGCATTTTTAAACTGTGTTTTAGACAATAGTATTTTAGACCTTTTAAATGTGATTGCAATAGTGATCTAAAACAGCCTGATGAAAACAAGCAAGTTAGCTGACTTCAGGTTGGAAAACTGTGGAACCTAGCTGGGGCTGACTTCAAGTGCTGCTCTGCTGGAGCATACTTTGCAGTTTACATTAGCATGTATATCAGATTTTTTAATCCATTTGCCCCAAAATGCTATGTGACAAATCCTCTGTTTATCATTGATTAAGAAAACAATATTGGAGAACCGAGTAAGTACGGAGCTGAGGGCATGTACCCGTGGTGGTGAAAATAAGGGTAGATCAGAGCAATGACATCTTGAATACAGGAGAATAAAGATTACTCAAACATGCACAAATTCAACTGTGTAAATGAGTGTAAATGAGAAGGAAGGAACAATTATAACATGGTGAAAAGGTTGATTTTACATTCTAAATCTCCATTAAAAGAGCAATCAAACACTAGAAAGCAGGAGCTTAGTGAATTAGTTAAAACATTAAACCTGTTAAAGGAGAGACTGATGCAGATGCAAACATGGCACAGGAACAGGCACCATTCGAAAGCATGCTGAAATACAGGCAGCCACATGCTCGAAGAGGGAGTATACAGTAGTACATTGCAGTAGACATAGAATGAACAGTCAACACTAGTGCTGTGCATTTCCTGTCATCTGGTAAGATCATACATACAATACAATCTTCTCCAGGGCTTTGTAAAATGCTGTTTTCAACTTAAAGTGGGAGCATGGGTGATGTAGGCTTGTATGAATGTATTCTTGTATCTCTTACTGTTTGAATGGAGCTGTAGGAGCCTGTTGGAGAATGAGCTCCTCTGTCCCTCTATAGTCTGAAGCAATGGGTGAGCAGGAGTGTCCATGATGGAGAGCAGTATGTCCAGTGTCCTCCTGGGCTGGGCTGTCACCCATCCTGAGCAGCTTCTCACTCCTTAGAAAGGGCTGGATTATGTTAAAGGTACTGGATAAGTTGAAAAAAGATATCCTCACAGAGCCTGTAACACTATCCAGGAGTGAGTACGCTCACTGCAGAAGATAGATGACAGCATCGTCCAAACTGAGCCTGAACATGTCTCTCAAACACTTTCAGGACATGAGATGTCAAAGCAACAGCTCTGAAGTCATTAAGTCCAGATGGAATAGGCTCTTTGTGCAATGGCACATATCACCAGTATCCATTTAAACTCCAGACACAGGTTGAAGAGAAAGTGCAGGATTACAGCTAGCTGTGCAGCACATGTTCTTCGCATGGTCTAGTCCACGAGACTTAGATGAACTTTCTCCATCTGCCTTCTCACCTGGGCAGGTGACAGAGACATTGGACTGAGCTCCTCTGTGGGAGTGGAAGTAGGTGTGGGAGCAGAGAGTGGCCGTCTGAATGATATGTGGTGAGGTGTGGATTGGATGTCTAGAAGGGGTAGAGACGGGGGTGCCAGGGTGTGAAAAACAATTAAAATGTAAATTTTGTAGATTTGATCTGTCTGGGCTATTGTCCTGCTTTGTTTTGTTGTTGAAACCAGTGATGGCCTTCATCCCATTCTAAACTTCTCTGGTGTTGTTCTGCAAGAGTCTTACCTCCAACTTTCTCCTGTAGGCCTCTTGGCCACTGCCTGAGATGGTCCTTCAACTGTCACCGTATCCTCTTCGCCTTGTCCTTGTCTCCAGAGTTGAAGCCTCCCTTCTTCTTGTTAAGCAGATCCTTCAGCTGGCAGGTGATCCAGGGCTTGTTATTGGGGTAACAGCAGACAGAGTGTGTGGGAATGGCTGTATCCTCAGAAGTTGATGTCTTTCATTATACAGTTCGTTATGCTGTCAATTGTGCTATTGGGCTGGCAGCACACATCCCATTCTGTGGTCTGAAAGGGCGTGGCTGCCCTCCTGACTCCACTTTCTTACAGTGACAGTGACAGGCTGCCTCTCCATTGCAGGGACATACTGAGGCGTTAACAGGACAAGATTGTGGTCTGATCGTCCCAATAGGGGCAGGGCAGTGGCACTGTATGCCTCATTTAGAATTGGCATACAGCAGGTCAAAAGTTCTATTGGTCCGAGTTTTACTATCCACATACTGGTAAAGTGTGGGTAAAACACTGTCCAAGGAAGAATGGTTGAAATCACCAGAAATCTTAAGTAGAGCCCCCAGGTGTGTAGACTACAACCCAGCATCCCAAAGCCAAAAGTTCAGTGTCCAGTGAACAGTTATGCTCCTTCACAGTAATATTGCCAGGATTACACTACCTCTTGTTCAGCAAAACAACAATCCTGCCAGCCCTCTTCTTACCCCTCTTAGGAGTCTCTCTATCTGCCCACACTTCTCAAAGCCTGGTACAGATACTCTGTTGTCTAAGAAGTTCACATAAAGCCGGGATTCCGTGAAGCACATGATACTGCTGACAGCACACTCCCTCTGGGTCCACACAAGGGCTCACAGTTCATCCATCTTATTTCCCAGTGACCTTACGTTCACCATCAGAACTGATAGAGCCACAGGCTTGAATTTCCTTCTTCACCATTTCACTACTTAACTGTGTACCTGGTGTTTTAATAGTATTATCTGCTGTTCCTAGTTCTTTTGGCAACTAAAGTACTAACTAGATAAATTTACATTTTCTGGTCAAAAGTGTGTGCTGCCTCCAGTAGCATCTGCAATTCTCCAAAGTAGCTGGTGACATCACAAAAGACTGCCACAATTAAAGCCAGGGGTTTCTATTTAATAAAATAAATAAACAAATAATAAATAATATATAAATACATCAATTATAAACACCTGGCTGCTAGACCAATCGCACTGTTCATTATACCATACCCCTCCTCCCCCCTGTCTCTTTTCTTTAGTCCACAGGTCCTATCCAGTATAGCAGCTCTGTTTGAAATGTGCTGGTGGGCAGAGTGTAGATGTAAATACTGAACAAGTCGTGCCATTGGACGAATGACATGCAATGACTATGCAGCAAACTCCCACTGAACATGTGCAATATACTCACAGTAGTGCAGGAATACACACAAACACACACATACACACACACAGAGCACAGGGTTCAGCCAGGGAGGGGCTGCGACGAGCCAGAGGAACACTCCTGCTCAAGTCTGCCTGCCCCAGACAGTCAACACCAACCTTCCCGCTGATCTGAGGGCAGGTTTGTGTGCCATGGCAGGGTGGAATCATGAACGGGTAAAGTGGGTCAAAATAAAGTAAAAATAGCAAACAGGAAGAAACACAGAGAGTAAAACCAGCCAATGTCTTTGAGCAACATACACTCAATACACATATGATACTAGTGTAGTCTAGGTCAGTACATAGGCATACTGTACTGGTCTGTTGTGGGAGAATATGCACAGAGGTGGGTAGTACTTAGTTACATTTATTGGGTAACTTTTTAAAGAGATGGTATTTTACTTCTATGGCATATTAACAGCTATCATATTTAGATCACCACATTACCTCTTATTGTTTTGAAAATATTATATTAGTCCAAAACAATGTATGAACATGTTTTTTGTCACTCCGTCTTCAGAGTGCTATCGCAACACAATCAGCATGCATCCCATTAGTGAAACTACTTCACATCGCATCAGGTTTGTGCACATAATCTTACAGCTAACCATAAGGAAGGTTCAAACAGGGTATGGGAGAGATCACAAAATTATTCAAACATGCATGGATGACATCTAATGGTGCTTTTACACCGACAGCAATTGGTGAGTGCCAAACATTCCATTATTGATGGTATGAAAGCATCAATTGCACTCGGATCTGTTGACTCTCTGGTGAGAGAGTGAACTCGGGTCCAGACCATAGACAGTAGGTCCAAACCAACTGCATCATAGGAGGGGATACTGAATATTTCATTTCCTGTTTGTGGTGAGTGAAGAAGACATGAGGCGAACCTCAAACCATGGCTAAACGTGGTCCAAGTAAAAGTAGAGTAATCAAAGGAACCATAACTGATTTAATGAACCATTCACAGTTTCTTTGTACCGGCCATGTGGACTTAGAGTTGCATCTTTAAGACAAGCATATGGTATTGGCAGGAACCTGCATGAAGTTGGCCCTTCATTAAGCACAAACCTAAGCAAAAACTATGTAAATCGTTTGTGCTTTGTTTGTGCTGTTTCGTGCTGCAAAAAATTTCATTTGTGTTGTTTTGGTTTTGGAGATATTAACAATTCTTTTATAGGTCAAAGTGGAGTCAGCCAGCCACCCAGAAAGCTTCAAAATGCTTTAAAACGACCCAAAATTGTGTCAGTCATTTGTGCTTCATTTGTGCTGTAAAAAGTTTCATTTGTGCAATTCTGGTTCTTAAAATATTAAGTTTTATTTTTGGACAATGACGTCATCCAGCCCCTAAAAATGTTAAATAGCCTCAAAACAGGCAGAACATTATACAAAACATTTGAATTTTGTTTGTGCTGTTTTGTGCTGTGACTGTTTTCATTTTGTGCATATATTTCTAAAATGATTTATTATTATTTTAGTGGAAATTATATGAGGTAATTTCCTCTCAGCTGACGCAGCGGCTTTAGCAAAACTCGCCAAAACTAGTGAAGATCTCAGGCTGTGGAAAAGTCTGTATCAGTCTTTAGAAACTTGTTTCTGATTCATAATTTCTATAATAACACAGACTTTTCCACAGCCTCAGATCGTTTCTCTTCACTAGTTTTGCTAAAGCTGCTGCCGTTAGCTGCCGTTAGTGGAAATGTCGTCATACAATTGCCTCAAAAGTCACAATTAATCATTTTAGAAATATACTCGCACAAATGAAAATTATCACAGAACAAAACAGTACAAATGAAATACAGACGTTTCATAGAATTTTCTGCCTGTTATGAGGCTATTTAACATTTTGAGGGGCTGGAGTACGCCATTGGCCGAAAATAAAACTGCTAAAACTGCTTTGTGTCTATCGTTTGAAAATACTACATTTTGTACATTATTTCATGTTTTGTCCAAATTATTAATCAGATGTTTAAGTCCCAACAGCTACTTTTTAAGTTTCTTTTACTTGAGTAGTAGTTACTTGATTACTTGAGTAATTTCTTGGACCAAAACTTGAGTAATATTATTTTGAAGAAACATTGCTCTTACTTGATTAAGTACTTTGAACATTTGGCTACTCTACCCACCTCTGCATATGTGTATATAGTGTAGATACTAGTGTGGCCTGCACAGTTCTGGTCTTGATAGTCCTGGTTTGGATAGTCCTGGCTCAGTTCTGATCACTGCTCAGGTTGTAGTAGAGTGAGGTTTGTAGCAACCACTAACATAATAATGGCCAATTATGTAATCATTTTCAAGTTTAAATGTAATAAGCCCATAATGTAATAACAGTCCGATGATGTTACTATATGTTGTGTAATGTAACTATGTTGAGTCAATAATGTACTAAAATCTTGCCAATAATGACTACATTATACTCCCCACATTGTAATGTAGTCATTATTGGTTGCAGTTACATCATCAGAGAAAATGTTCCTCATCAGCTCCAACTTCTGGTGTCTAAGATGAGACTTAAAACCAGGGAGGAACTTGGACTTAGAGTTATGAGCTACTGGACCTGCTGTCACTCTCTCAGGTGCTCAGGTCAATCTTGTTAATCAATTATCTCTTTAATCAATTATCTTTTATTTGCTTGTATTCATATTACTTGCAATTTTATGATTTTATAATTTTGCTTTTATTTGATTTTATACTGGTTTTACATTTTTCGCATTTATACCTTTTATGTCTTCTCCGTTCACTTTGGAAACTGTGCGATATAAATAGGAGTGGATTTGTTTGAGTTAATTTTATCCACTTTTCTGTCATCCTATGGATCATTTCTTGTTTAAAACTACAATGAAACTTATGTAATCCACTTTTAGACCTGGTTTAGCCCTAGACCAAGAAGAGATCTTGTGGCACTAGGAAAGCCAAAACTTTTCTTTGGTTTTACTTATTACATTATTGGCTTATTACATTATGGTCTTATATTATGTTTAAACTTGGCCAAAATTATTACATTATTAGCCGCTACTACATTATCAGCTGCTAGAAGGTGCTCAGAAGGACTTACCCCGTACATACAGATTGGCCGGGGCAGAGTAGCGGGTCCCAGCGCCGTTGGTGGCTACACACTCGTACTTGCCCTGATCAGACTCCTCACTGTTCTCAATCTGAAGAGCTCCTGGGAAGAGACATCACATCACCAAGAGCAGAGCACAAGGAGTCATGACATCGCAATACATTGTGTACAATGATATAAAACAGTCTATCTGTAATTATTAGAATATCATGAAAAAGTGTAATATTTTTCGGCACTAATTTCATAAAATCAAATTTGTATATTATACAGATTTACAGAGTGAAGCTTTCTAGTTTCACTCTAATAATTGGAGACAGACTGTAAGGTCTCATCAGAGGAACTGCTGTACATAATTTATGTAATATCAAATTAACATTCTATTAGGCTAAAACTAGGGGTGGCACGGTTCATGAAAAACGATTCGGTTCGCTTGTCACGGTTTGGGATGTGTGCGTACCGTACGGTTTCCACGGTTCCAGGCTTGTGCATTGTAGCCTCGTGCCCGTATGTGACCTGTTTCGCTTTGGCGCAAAAGAAAAGGTGTGGAGGGTGGGTGCTGCGTATCACATGTAGAAATGGCAAGTAGGAGAGAAGAGGGCCACCCGGAGATGGAGAATGCGCCCGTGTCGTTGCCTCGCGGGGCCACACGGGGGCGACTCCATCGGCAGCTGAGGCAGGACATGCACGTGCAGCGCTGGCTCTGTGTTTGTCGGGGGGGCAGGCGATCGGCCTTGTCGCGTTTAGACACTTGTTTCGCCCTACGAGAGCGTAAAAACTGCAACTTTTGGAAAGTGAACGAGGGCGACGCCACTGTAGCATTAGCAGCGCGTATGGAGCAGCGCGTATGGAGCAGCGCGTATGGAGCAGCGCGTATGGAGCAGCGCGTATGGAGCAGTGTGTCCTGCGCGCGTAGATTTCAGAACATAGGATCCATCCTATTTTTTGACACTACGTGAGCGTATCCCTGTCAAAATACACAGAGAGCATGAATCTTTGTTTATATTTGTGCATTTACCATCAGAACAACGTGCTCCTGGGGCAGTTCTGTGTCGTGTGAAAGAGCTCAGCTCCAGAAAGACTGTTAATAAGTGCTTTAAAAATTTACTTTTGAAATCCTGGCGTTTGCTGTGGTTTGTCTGTACAGAAGGTAAATACAAGTGTGTTCAGCTGTTAAGGCCCGGCTCCACTGCACACGCCTAACCTTGCGAAACCACAGCCGTGCGTCAACGCAAAGGTGGCTCCACCGGCAGCTGCAGCAGGACGTACACACGCAGCACTGACTCTGTGTTTGTCAATGGGAAAGTCAATCAAACTTGACGGGGCGCGTTTAGCCGCTTGTATCAGGTCCACAGTGAAAGCTGAACACTCTTGTATTTACCTTCTGTACAGGCTGACCACAGCAAACACAAGGATTTCAAAAGTAAATTTTAAAGCACTTATTAACAGTCTTTCTGGACCCGGGCTCTTTCACACAACACAGATCTGCCCCTAGTGCATGTTGTGCTGATGGTAAACGCACAAATACAACCAAAGTTTCTGTGTATTTTGATGGGGATATGCGCCTATGCTCGTGCAGAGCGTCAAAAAACAGGATGGATCCTATTTTCTGAAATCTACGCACACATGTTGCTCCATATGAGCGTCTAGCGCGCTCAGTGGAGTTGCCCTCATTCACTTCCCATGCATTCCAAAAGTTATGTTTCCAGACTCTGCAGTTTTTCACTCGCATAGAGCGAAACACGCGTGCAGTGGAACCAGGCCCTGACGCGTATTTCGCTCTATGCGAGCATAAAAACTGCAACTTTTGGACACTTAACCTTGCAGCAAAGCGCGCAATCTCACTAAACCAAGTATCCCGACTCCTGAGGAGGGTTAGGGAGGTGGTAACATTTTTTCAGCGAAGCACAACAGCTGCCTATGTCCAATAATAATGTGCTTAAAGTCAAGTCAAATTCAGTTTGTGCATGATTACATTACTAACTATAATTTTATAACTTTTTAAAAGCTCTGTCCTAAATTATGGATAATTAAGCTAACATAGCATATGATAAAGTATATTTCTGGAGATTAAAGATTAAAAAGAAAAAATTACAACAAGAACTGTATCGAACTGAAAACCACGACCTTAAACTGCAATCCAAACCAAACCATGAATTTTGTGAACTGTGCCAACCCTAGCTAAAACACATTTAGATTAGGACATTAAAGGTCCTATATTTACACAAAATTGACTCATGTGAGCTTTTATGTTAAAACGCTGTTACTTGCTCAAAAACAGACGTGGAGTGGTGTTTTGTTTCATTCACACATGTTTGAGCAATCCTGCATTATTGGGTTGTGTACATTTCCAAAGCTCATAATATACTGTTCCACCTTGTGATGTCATCAAGTTATATTTATAAAGCAGACCTATTATGCAAAATCATAAAATTCAGCCATATTTAATCATGTTTCAGCCAGTTCTTTTCCCTCACTATTTAAACTCTCCAAGATGTATTTGGAGTGTTTCGTGCATATCTGAGCAATCTTCAATTAGAGATGCACTGATCTGGTACTGGTACTGGAATATCTGTGCTGATATAAAAAAAAAAATCATCTTCCAAATATCAAGACTATTTACTGGTGGTAGTTGGCCCAAGAAGTCTCATGTTGTTTATTATTGTTATTGGCCCGAGCCCGTAACGAAGTAACTGGCGAGGGCTGTTGTTTTTCCTCAGTTTCTTACATATTATTAGGCTCGAGCCCCAACAGGTTCGCTACAACATACGCATGGGCAACGATGAGCACATGGGCGAATGCGAGAGGATGTTGTGCAGCTTCGTCCTCTCAGTCGCCCCCGGCATGAACAACCGTATCCCAGTAATCCATGCCCAAAGCCTGGGCCAAATTTATTTATTTTTTAAAATAATTTTATTTCCAAACTACATATATTACAACAAATAGGAACCAAACAACATACAAGATACAAGACAGACATTACAATCGAAGATTACATACAAATAAGAACAAAGGTGACAGGGGTTGGTGACAGTGTGGACCTTATGTGTGTGTGTATGTCTGTGTGTGTGCGTGTGTGTGTGCATATGTGGGGGTGCGTGTGTGCATATGTGTGTGTGTGTGTGTGTGTGCGTGTACGTACGTGTGTGCATATGCATGTGTGTGTGTTTGCGTGTGTGCATATGCATGTGTTTGTGTGTGTGCATGTGTTTACATGTGTGCATATGCGTGCATGTGCGTGTGTGCATATGCGTGTGTGTGTGCATATGCGTGTGAGGGTTTCATCCTGCCCCCTCCTGCCCCTCCCTTCCCTGCTCCTTCTCTCCTTACCCTATTTGGTTTTTCCTGGGCGGACCCCAATCACTCACCTGCTGAGCTCCACTCCTGATCCTCGTCAAGTAATCATCTCCTGCAATAAAAGACCTGCTGACCTGCTCTCCAGTGCCAGATTGTTCCATCAACCAAGTGGTGAACAACTCAGGCTTTTTGTATTTTTGAGCATTTTTGAAGATTTTTGACTCTTACCTGTTTTCTTTTATCCATTTCCCAGTTCTTCCGTTTTGGAGCCAGCCACATCCCGTTACCACCAGTTTCTGTAAGCCTCCGGTCAGCCTCCATCTCCACAGACCTCCCATCTGCAGCCAACCCGGACCCATCCTGCCTCCCCTGGAATCTATCCCCCCGCCAAGACTATTTTTGTAAATAAAATACTTTTTTTTCCCTCTGCATATTTGGGTCCGACCAGTGATTCTTTAACAGAACGATCTGGCCAAACAATGGACCCAGCAGAACCCAACGAGTTGGAAAAGATCGTTGCCACCCAAGGAAATTTACTTGGCCAGCACCACAAATCACTACAGGATCTGAGAGAATCAAATCTAAATATCGGACTCCAAGTCTCAAATTTGACCAGGTTGGTGGAGCACCTTTCTAATCAACTCTCTGCCCAGCATTTCTCTCACCCACTAATCCCACTTCTGCTGCTGCCCCTGCTGCTGCCTCTGCCGGTGCCTCTGCTGGTGCCTCCGCTGTACACCCTCCCCGTGAAACTCCAGTTCCTCTTTTCCAGAGCCATACAATGGGGACCTGGGTAAAAGTAAAGGCTTTCTCTTGCAGTGTATGACTGTTTTCACCTGCCAGCCTTTGACATTTTCGACCGACCAGTCCAAGGTAGCCTTTATTACGGGGTTGTTACGTGGAAGAGCCCTTGACTGGGCCGAGACTATGTTGGGTGGCAGGGGCATTGAGAGTTTCAGTTATTCTGAATTTTTTGCGGACGTTAAAAGAGTTTTTGCACACCCAGATTGTGAGGCGAATGCTGCCAAGAGGCTTCTAGATCTCCACCAGGGAGACAAGAGTGTGGCAGACTACTCCATTCAGTTCCGGATCTTGGCTGAGGAATCAGGGTGGAATGAAACTGCCTTAAAGGGAGTATTTTGGCAAGGGTTAAGTGACACTTTAAAGGATGAACTATCAGTCCCTGATGATCCCGTCTCTCTCGAGGAATTAATCTCTCTGTATTCGTATCGACAACAGGCTGCGCGAGTGGAAACGAGAGAGAATTCCTCCTACTACATCCTTCGTGCCTCGCTCCTCACATCCAGCCCGAATTCAGACAGGTAATTTTCCTGCTCTGCCCCCTGCTCCACAATCCCCAGAGGTTCCTATGCAAATTGGCCGGGCCAAGTTGTCTGTCCAGGAGCGGTCACGGAGAATTCCAGCTGGCGAGTGCTTGTACTGTGGTCAAGGTGGCCATTTTCTCATTCATTGTCCTGTCCGTCCAAAAGAGCCCGCTCATCAGTAATGGGGGTACTGATGGGCGAGGTTTCTAAAATCCCCACTGACCAACCCAGACTCCTGTTACCCGCAACCCTGTGTCACAATAACCAGTCACTTCCCCTTCAAGCACTACTGGACTCCGGGGCAGAGCAGAACTTCATGGACTCTAATTTCATTTTGCAGGCAAATCCAAACTACCTATGTCTACTCCGGATTTAACCTCAGTTCCACCAGAATACCATGACTTAGGGGAGGTCTTCAGTAAGGAGAAAGCACTATCCTTACCACCACACAGGCCCTATGACTGTGCCATAGACCTTCTTCCCAGAGCTCATCTTCCACCCGCTCGCCTGTACAACCTATCCCGACCTGAAAGAGAGACCATGGAAACGTACATCAGAGACTCTCTAGCTGCAGGTATCATCCATCCTTCTTCATCTCCTGTGGGGGCTGGTTTCTTCTTTGTCGCCAAAAAGGACCAGACTTTACGACCATGCATTGACTACAGAGGTTTGAACAATATTACTGTAAAAAACAAGTATCCTCTGCCTTTGAGCCTTTGCAGGGTGCCACCATTTTCACCAAACTGGATGTGCACAATGCATACCATCTTGTCCGCATCAGAGAAGGAGACGCAAACGCTCCAGCCGTGTTTCAAGCTTTGGTAAATGATGTCCTTCGGGACTTTCTTAACCGCTTTGTTTTTGTCTACCTGGACGATATTCTAATATTTTCCAGAGACCCATTGGAACATCGCCAACATGTCCGCCAAGTCCTCCAAAGGCTTCTACAGAATAAACTATTTGTGAAGAGTGAGAAATGTGAGTTCCATGCCAGTTCTGTCTCTTTTCTGGGTTTTGTAATTGAAGGTGGACAAGTTAAGGCTGACCCTATGAAGATCAAGGCAGTCTCGGAGTGGCCCCCTCCCTGTAATCGCAAACAACTACAATGGTTTCTTGGCTTTGCCAACTTTTACAGGAGATTCATTCGAGATTACAGCAAGGTTGCACTTCCCCTCACCCGTCTACCTTCCACAAAACACCCATTCCAATGGACTCCGGAGGCAGACTATGCTTTCAATAAGCTTAAGAGGCTATTCACTACAGCTCCCGTCCTGATTCATCCTGACCCGTCAAAGCAGTTTATTGTTGAGGTTGATGCCTCAGATGTGGGAGTCGGAGCTGTTCTCTCCCAGCGCGCCGACTCAGATTTTCGACTCCACCCTTGTGCTTTCTTTTCCAGGCGGCTAGTTCCTGCTGAACGTAACTATGATGTCGGCAACAGGGAACTCTTAGCAATCAAACTCGCACTTGAAGAGTGGAGACATTGCCTGGAAGGAGCAGAGCAGCCCTTCATTGTATGGACTGATCACAAGAATTTGGCCTACATCCAGTCTGCTAAGAGGTTGAACTCACGCCAAGCCAGGTGGGCTTTGTTTTTTGGGAGGTTCAAGTTCTCCATTACGTACCGCCCTGGTTCCAAGAATATAAAACCCGATGCTTTCTCGCCAGTTTGACCCTTCTGAGCAGTCTGATCCTGAGACCATTGTACCTGTTAATTGTGTTCTTGGAGCTCTCTGTTGGCAGGTAGAAGTAAATGTGAAAAAGGCGCAGGAAGCAGAGCCCCATCCAGGAGGTGGACCACCCAACAGACTCTATGTCCCATCTGCTGTACGCAGTGAGGTCTTGCAGTGACCCATAACTCCTTTTTTGCCTGTCATCCTGGGGTACAGCGCAATTTGTCCAGCCTCAAGCGTTGGGGGGGGGGGGGCTAAGCGGATGATTTACTGTTGACCTGAATTGAGTATGTGTTGGAGTTTTGCCTCAGATCCCCACTCAAGTTGAAGGAGGCCGAGCCACACCCACGCCCCCATGGCGAGCTGATATATATGTACATGTGCATACATTCAAACGCACACATGCATGCACGTACCTGCTTGCACAGGAACGTACACGTACACGCACATACACACAAGCCTGCACACACACTCACACAGATGAACCCACATTCATCCATGGTTGACTTGTGATGCATTAAAAAAAAATTGGGTGTGATGCATTAAAAAAAAATTGGGTGTGATGCATTAAAAGTATCAGGGAGGGAGGAGCTTGGAGGTAGACCAGAGAGTGAAGCCAGCACAGAGGGGAGGCCCTGAGGAGACGGGGGAGCACGGGCCTGGGCACCTTGTAGGTGGACCCCCACACCCAACAACCAGGCGACAGCAGAGAGGGCCCAGCCCGCTAGGGACCTGAGGCAGATAACTTCCGTGCTGTATTCTTAAGTGTATTAAAGTAATATTTTATATAGCCTGTCTATCCCATCCCTGTTTCTTTATAAAATAAAGTGGTGTGTGAGTGTTTGACATTGCGTGTGTTTGTATAGGTGTGTGTGAGTGTGCATGGGTGTGTGTGTTGTGTGTGTGTGCATGTGTATGTACTCTCAGGACTTCATCCTATATTTAAATGTCAGGCAAAAGGTGGATTGCTACCAGACATAGAAAAGAGTTGGGGAACAAGGAGATGAATAATCAAATATGAAATTACATTTGTAGAAAATCAAGGAAGGTGGACCAGGGTGACTGGGGTGCTGTTGTGCTGACAGGGGTGGTAAATGTGTATTCCAGAAAGATATAGTCCTGGGCTCGACATTAACGGTTGTCCGCTGGCCCGGGGCAACTAAAACTTTTGTCCGGGCAAGTACTCTCCTCTGCCTAGTTGCCCGAGCGGGCAAGTGAAAATAAAGCGACACAAATCTAGTCCCCCAGTAATAATAACTATTTATTTGGTTGATAAACAAAGTGACGGGTTGTCTGTTCATAACGCATTTTTTTCATTTCCCTGAAAGAAACAGATAAGTCCAACCTTTTGAACTGCCACGAAATACGGCCGCGGTGACAAGTGCTCACTTCATGCGCGTTGCTGTGCGCATCACAGTCAATGTTTTGTCTTTCCCACTGACTGTAGGCATCTTAAATAAAACGGACGTAGTATTACACTGCCTCCTGCTCCACAATCTTTGCCCAGTCAATCAAAAATGTTCCTTAGTGCGAACTGTGCCACTCCACCTCTTTTTTCTGTCTCTCATTCTACCGTCACATCTCACATATCTAGGAAACTTCATGACGCGTCGGAATGAAAAGCGAACTCAGGGCTAAACCCAACTCCAAACATTTGCCATATATTTATCAAGCCTACTCACTAATCTCAGTAATTAGTTAAAATGCATAGGTTATTATTATAGCCCGTGCTTTTGGGAATAACATTCACTGGGGCGGTACCGGGGCGTCTCCAAGCTCACGCTGCACCTTGTTTCTTCAGCTCTTCTGTTTTACCGGTAAGAGACACACTGCACTTAGTTTGGACATATGTAAGACATGCTCAACATGTTAAACATGAGCGCTGTTTGTGCAGTACATTTGAGCAGAGCGCAGTACTGACGCGTGAACACCTGCACTACTGATACATTGAAGTGAAATTAAAGTGTGTGTTGGCTCATTGACGCGGGTATTTAATGAAAGGGACCGAAAGTGGGCACCGAGCGAACTTTTGTTTTTTTTAATACCAGTTTTTTAGTACTTACCAGTACTTACCGGGCCTTTTCGGTCGATGCCTACTCGAAACAGAGTTTCGATACCCAACACTATCTGCACAGACTATAGGCTCGTGCAAGTCCAGTTCTATGGTGTACTGGCACTAACATATTTGGAATGTGAAATGTGCAAGTGAAAGTCGGTTTCTTAACCTGTGGGCGAGGGTCCAAGGGAAGAAATTATAAGGCTATATATTTGTGAAGCTCATGAAGCCAAAATGTACTTTAAACATACAGAAAGTAAATCAGAAGTAATGCAAAGTAGTGTAACTCCATTACATATGTGGGGCAATACTGCATTACAAAATGTTACACTGCAAAATGCAATATGTATCACAGTTTCAGATTAACTTGCTCATTGGTCCCAGCATTGGTCCCAGATGACAGCAACCAGGACTATAGATGTTCTGTCATTTATCTATAATCACATTAGTTCTAGTTGTCACCTGCCCATATGGGTCTGACAACCTGAGACACGTTGAGGCACTCTTAGATCTCTGAGTGGATACAAGAGAGAATCGTTTTCATCTCGTATACATACAAATTTGGACACACTTTTTCATTTATGCTTCTTTTTTCCCCTCCATATTTACACTGTGGAGTGTAGTGTGAAATGATTTAAACTTGTTTTATATATTTGAGATTCTGCCCCACTCTCTCAAACCATTTAGTCATTGTGGTCATGTTATGTTGGTATTCATATGAAAAAAAAAGGTTTTATATGCCTGTGCTAGAGTTCTAGTCAAGACTGCATTAATTGAGGCCAAGACCTGTCCGAGACCTCAGGGTCCTGAGACCAGGACAAGACCAAGACCTCTGAGGGTCGAGACCAAGACCTCTGAGGGTCGAGACCAAGATCACGGCCCATCGAGACCAAATCATGACCATCTTTGTCATTTTTGGCATTTATTTGTATTTTACAGTTATTTTGGCACATTTTTTTTTAGAAATCTATCTCCATTTTATCTGATAAATGTTAATTTAAGATTAAAGTAAGACAAGCAAACTGTACTGCACTGAACACTGCCCTTTTTTTAGACTCTCACCCACAGTTTGAGAACCCTTTCTTTAAGAAAACTTCCATTGGTATTTTACACAAAACTGCTTCAAAGTGAATAAAGTGGGTAGGATTTTTAAACCCGTTTTGTCAAGTTTCTAACTGGAGTTATATTCACTTACTGGTTTTGCAGTGGGATTTACCACATTTACCAAACGCATGTCGTGACAAACATAGATACATTTTAGCACTTTTATTAGGCAACCTTCAACCACATGTAGCAGTAGTGCTGCTTTGTGCCAACAATGTAACATAAATTTGGATTTGTTTTAGTATTATTTTTCTAATCTGTGGGCATTGAAGAGGGAGCCCGTTTGTGCTATATGCAGGGAGGAGCGAGAGCGCGAAAAGAAGGAGCAGATGACGTGAGGCAGATGGGCAGGTAGAATGTTTTAAAAAGTTTAACCTGCCCTGTGATACATTCTGGTACGAGAGGGTACACGCTGTTGCGGACAAGGCACGCGCGCTGGGGGCGCACCACACAAACGCACAGGCTGCAGCGAGACACCCCGCACGCCCCCGCACACCCATACAAGTTTATTGCCGATAGCAGTGGCCGTAATGAAATATGATCGCACCTGTCTAAAGTCAGACCTCGAGTCCGAGACAAGACCGAGTCCAAGCGCCTTCAAGACCGAGTCCAAACGTGGTCGAGTCCGAGACGAGACCAATAACTCGTGTAACCTCGCGAAACCACAGCCGTGGCGGTTCTACCGGCAGCTTGCAGCAGGAAGTACACGCGCAGCTCTGGCTCTGTTTCTCAATGAGAAAGACGATCAAACTTGACTGGGCGCGTTTAGCCGCTTGTATCAAGTCTACAGTTAAACTAACAGCTGAACACACTTGTATTTACCTTCTGTACAGGCTGACCACGGCAAAAGCCACGATTTAAAAAAGTAAATTTTAAAGCTCTTATTAACTTTCTGGACCTGGGCTCTTTTACATGACACAGATCTGCCCCAGGAGCACGTTGTCCTGACGGTAAAGGCACAAATACAACCAAAGATTCATGCTCTGTGTATTTTGATGGGGATACGCGTAGAGCGTCAAAAAATAGGATGGATCCTATTTTCTGAAATCTACGCGTGCAGAACGCGTTGCTCCATACGTGCGTCTAGCACCTGCAGTGAAGCCGTCCTCATTCACTTTCCATGCATTCTAAAAGTTAAATGTCCAAAAGTTGCAGTTTTTACGCTCGCATAGAGCGAAATGTGCGTGCAGTCAAGCCAGGCCCTAACAGCTGAACAGACTTGTATTCACCTTCTGTACAGGCTGACCAGGGCAAACGCGAGGATTTCAAAAGCTAATTTTAAAGCATTAATTAACAGTATTTCTGGACCTGGGCTCTTTCACACGACACTGTGGCCATAACGGCTTGTAAAAGCCTGATCCCGTCAGATCTCAGAAGCTAAGCAGGCTGGGCCTGGGTAGTACTTGAATGGGAGACCTCTAGGAATTCCAGGTGCCACAGTGGGGCGCCAGTGGCAAAAAGCTGTCGTTGTGTCCTTAGGCAAGACACTTCACCCACATTGCCTAGTATGAAAGAGGTGTGAGCGTGAGTGATGGTGGTGGTCTGAGGGGCCGATGGCTCAGATTGGCAGCCTCGCTTCCGTCAGTCTGCCCCAGCGTATCTGTGGTTACAGTAGTAGCTCACCACCACTGAGTGTGGAGTGACTGAATAATGAACTGTAAAGCGCTTTGGGTATCTTGAAAGGCGCTATATAAATGTTATCAATCAATCGACACAGATCTGCCCCAGGAGCATGTTGTGCTGAGCCAGGCCCTAAAAAAACGGCCTAGAGTACTACGACACTAACCTGTGCACATATTTAAAAATATATGTATGCAGATGTATGTTATGCCTTGATTTCCAGTTCATGAGGATAGTTTTCTTGGCAAGAGTTAGGGCCACAAGGAGAAGATTATGGTTTGTGTCATCTATTTTGATTATTGAAAGGTCTTCTTGAAGGCAGAGTGAGGGGGGCATGGGGATGCAACAACCCATAATGTGGGATAGTGAGTCCGTGATTTATTCCCAGAAGTGCCTGATGGGTGTGCAAGAAGGCATAAATGTAAATCGGGACAGTTTTGTGTGCAATTTGTGCAGTTAATTTCTGATGTGCATCCCATTTTCAGCATTTTATGACCAGTGCAGTGAGTTCTGTGGAATACCTTATATTGTATGAGTTGTAGATTTGCATTTTTTGTCATAAGATAAATGTTTTTTCAGACCTGGGTCCAAAAGTTGGTATCACGAGTGAGGGAGAGATCTTGTTCCCATTTTATTAACGGTAATGATACAGTGTGGTTGGAGTGAGATATTATTCTATAAATCTTTGATTTTTTTGGGGTTGGGGATATTGATTAATTCTAAGATTGCAGGGGGAAGGCATAGATTTGCTGAACTAGTATTAATTTTTGACTGTATCGAGAATTTGAGTTATGAATATTCCAGAAATTGATTACTTGTGATGCCGTACTCCTGGACCAGGTATGGGAATGACACCAGCGCGTTAGGATGGAAGATGTGTTTTAAATGTGTGATGCCCTTTTGCACCCAGGAGTGAAAATTAAGTGTTTTTTTGTTGCTAAGAAAGTGGTGTAAGGTGTAATCTGAGTGACTGGGGTGTGTCCACTTGTATATGTACTGTAACTGATTAGCCAGAGAGTAATGATAGAAGTGTGGTGCATCTAATCCGCCCTTTGGGTTTTTGAAATGTAGTCAGTTTGATCCTTGGTGTCTTATTTTTCCAGTAGAATTTAGTGATTATTGAGTCGAGGGAGCTGAACCAGGTGTTGGTGGGTTGGAATCAGTGAAGAGAGATAATTTATTTTGGGAAGTATTTTCATTTTGATTATTGCTATTCTGCCCAGAATGGATAGTGGTATATTCCTCCAGTGGTATAGATTGTTGTCTGTTGTTTTGAGTAGTGGGGTGAAATTGAGTCTAGTCAGCTCTGACAGCCTGGACGAAATGTTAATGCCCAAGTACCGGTGCATAAAGGAATAGGTGATGTATGGGCTGTCGCATCCCATTTGGTGTTGTGCAATGGGAGGATGAAGGATTTTGTCCAGTTTATTGAGTAGTTAGAGGTCTTAGAGAATGATTCAATTAGGGTAATTGTTTCCTGTAGAGATGATTGTGGTTTCTGGAGTGTAAACAGGATGTCATCAGCATAGAGATTAATTCTATGTTGCATATGAGTTGTTTGAAATCCTTGTATGCGGGGGTTCTGACGGATGGCTATTGCTAATGGCTCAATGAAAATGGTGAATAGGAGGCATCCTTGCCTAGTCCCTCTGTGCAGTGTGAAATGTTGTGATGTTAGACCATTAGTAATGACAGAGGCTGAAGATAAAGTGTACCAAATTTTAATCCAGTTAATAAATGATTCCCCAAAGCCAAATTTGTGTAGTATGGTGAAGAGAAATTTCCAGTTTACTTTGTCAAATGCTTTTTCTGCATCTAAGGTTGCTATGATGGAGTCTTCTTCTTATACTGATGAGTAGTGGATTAAATTGAACAGTCTGCGTGTATTATTGCTTGTCTACCTTTGATGAAACCTGTCTGATCTGGGTGAATTATGTGAGGGGTGACCTGTTCTATTCTATGGGCGAGAGCTTTGCTGAGGATTTTTATGTCTATGTTGATGAGAGAGATAGTTTGATGGTAGGGTGTGGTCTTTATTCGGTTTGGGGAGGAGTGAGATAACAGCTAAGTTCATGTGTTCTGGAAATCTGGACTTTTGTTTAATTTCAGTTATTGCTTTGGTGAATAGTGGTGCTAAAATGGACCAGATGTGTTTATAGAACTCAGCAGGGAAGCCATCGGGATCGGGTGCTTTGTTGTTTGGCATAAGGTTGAGGGCTGTGGAGAGATCTTTTTCTGTTATCTGTGAATCTAACATACTAATCTTTTCTGTATTAACCTGTGGTGTTTTGATGTTCCTGAGAAATGCGTCTATGTCTTCTTGTTTTGGATCCTGTTCAGATGAATATAATTTTTCATAAAAAATTCTTAATATTTCATTTATTTCCTGTGGTGAGTTAGTGAGCTTCCCTGCTAAGTCTCTGATGGTGGGAATTATATTTTTTTCTTGATTTTGTTTTATTTGATTTGCCAGATATTTATCAGATTTATTGTTGTGATGAAAATTTTCTTGTTGGTCTGTGAATTAAGAATTGAGTTTGTTTATTTGTTATGTTGTTAAGTTGGAGTTGATATTTCCTTAAGTCACTCTGAGTTTCTGTTGTTGAATTATTAGTATTCTGTCTCTACTGTCTCTATTAGTATTTAGTCTCTACCAGGGCTAGACAGATAGCGAACATACAAAAAAAGAGAGTCCACACGGCCATATGGAAAAGACTTGTCTTTACGGATGTTTATTTCCACATTTGTCTCTTTATCTTTTTCTTTTTTCCATTTTTCCTTTTTTGTAAAACTGCAACAAACACACAAAAGATGTGTATTAACAAATCGTACATGTTACGACAAAAATAAAAGCCCCACTACCCAGCCCAAACACAGGACAGAGCTAGCAAAAGAAACTAGCAATAAGCAACACCGCGAATGCGTCAAAACTACTGTTCCAACCTTCAGATATTTATAACAATACAAGAAAACAATATTATAACACAAAACAAGCCGAACTTACGGACAAAGATGCCCCAAGGCCGAAAACAGAGACGTATTCTGTCAGACTGCGAACCGATCACGCTTGTAAGTGAGCACGTGCGGTAGAAAAAACAAAACTTAAAACCAAAGGCGTCCACTAGAGGGCGGCAATCAACTTTATAACAAACAAAGTATTAAATGGGTCAACAGTACAATCAGCATTAAGTGTTTCTAATTGCTTGATCTTAAGTTCTAGACTTGCTTCTTGTTCTTGTTCTTTCTTTTTTTATGAACAGAAAATGAAATGATTTTACCTCATAAAACTGCTTTGCCTGTTTGCCAGAGAAGTGTGGGTGATGACTTTGGGGAATCATTTATTTCTAAGAAGGATGCCCACTCTCTTTTGATATAACTGTCAAAATCTGGTTCATTGAGAAGGGATAGGTTGAAGGTCTAGGGATCTAGGGGCCTGTTTAAGTTGCTTGTTTATGTTCCATGTAATTGTAACTGGGGCATGGTCGCTGATGATGATAGGGTGGATTCTTGATTCGGAAATATCTAATATAATTGAATTACTGGTCAGTAAGAAATCAATACGGGAGTATGAATGATGGACCAGTGAGTAAACGGTGTATTCTCTAGTGGTTGGGGGTTGTAAGCACCAACTATCGCCAAGACCAAAATCCTTCATGTACTGTTTTACTATTTCAGTAGATTGCCAGATGCGTTTATTGCTTGTGTTACTGGAGCTGTCCAGTGATGGGTCTATGATTGTGTTAAAGTCGCCTTTGGGCCAAATTTATCGCTGCTAAAATGAGTGGAAGTCAAAGGGAGATCAGGGGGCGACCCCGACAAGATGATGAATGATGAGCACGTCAGCCCTACCATCAAATATGGTATTGATATCAGTATCAGAACTAAAAAAAACGTATTTTCAAGATGCTACATTGCCAATTAACTCCCATTTTCAGTGAAACTGTACACACTCATTGCTCTGTACTTACTTCATTTTCCAGCTTTATGTTTTTAATCATGATACATGTAGGATTCGGCAGTATTGTGTAGTCATTTTGATACAAATGAAAAAAAAAAGTCACATCACACGGCTCACTCACTGTGTGATTTGACTAGTGCAGCTCCCACTGGGCTCCACAGTTTTCTAACACAGAAGTCAGTGGACTTGTTCCTTTTATTAATCCTTTTAAGATGAATATTGTGATTTAAAATGGACCAATTTTAACATAATGACTCACAGGTGTCATAGATAATAAATATAGTAAACACACACACACACACAGAGAGAGAGAGAGAGATAGAGAGAGATGTACTTAAAGTTAACAATATTGAACTGCTTTACTCAATATACTACAATAACCTGGCAAAAATGTTTGTTTTAACTTTTCTTCAGTTCAGTTGACTCACACAATAGCTGTAGCTTCAAAATTTTGCAATTCCATGGCTGGAAATATTCAAATTATTCTAGTGATGGTGTATGTATGAAGTTTAAAATGCAGTGGAGCACTTCCTGTATCACCTGTCAATAACATCGCAGGGTGGATTCAGTCACATAGCCTAAATATGCAGGATCTATATTAAACATGTGAATGAAACAAAATACTTCTCGAGATATGTGATGAAGAGACAATCTTATAACATAGATCAATTAGATACAGTTACTTTATTTAGCAAAAACATCAACATAAATAAAATGACAAAGCTTATACCATGGTCTTACATAGACACAGCTCTGCTACAATGAATTGAGCCATGATAGTCCAGTCTGCCTCCAGGTTCTATATAGAACACTGGAGTGGACAGGGCATCCACACCGTCTCTGTTGTATGCAGTATTTTTGTGTATGCAGTATTAAATTTTTTTCCCATAATTTAGTATCTATGCAAACTTTTACCAAAACAATAGGACCTAAAGACCTTCTTAGTGGATTCAAAACATGTCCTGCCATCAATTAGTCGACTAAAAAGGGGTCATAGCAAAGACAGAGAGAGAGACAGAGAGATATGGTTTATAATAATAATAGTATATTTATAATAGTAATAGTATATTCTATTATCATTTATTATGAAATGCTTATAAAAAGCCCACAAAACAAAGCACAGTGTGGCCTGCTGATTCACTTTTTCACTTCACTTTTGCAGCTGAAATAGAATGTAAGCTGTGACTTTAGATTTGAACAGATCTTGGACAGTTAAAGGTTGTATAGAGGATTTTCCAAGGAACGAGAAATCCAGCGACTGTTTGTCCTTTTTCAAATGTTGCGCATGCGTGAAACCACCCCCCCTCCCCTACAGCTCCCTACGTAGAAACGCCTTCTCCCGCCTCCTCTTTACGCCAGAAACAGGTTTGTTTACAGCCGGTGAGCTGCACATGACTTGTAAACAACTAACTACAGTGTTGGTTAGGCAAGGCGGAGAAGTGAGGAGCGGGGGGAGCGGGTGTGCGGACATTTCGTTCGCGGACGAGAGAGAGAAGTGAGGAGCAGGGAGAAGAGCGGAGCAGGGAGAGAGGAGAGAGGAGAGAGAGAGGGGGAGCGGTGCGCGGAGATTCCGTGCCCGTAGAAGTGAGGAGAAGGGGGAAGAGCGGAACGGGCAGCGGGGACAGGAGTAGGAAAGGGGAGCAGAGAAGGTTGCGCGGAGATTCAGTGCGAATGAACTAGCTACAACACGCAGCAGCAAGCGGACTCTTTCTTTGCCTTGAAAATTACGTTTTCAGACATAGGATATCGCTTTCGTGTCCTGAAAAACGTTTGACTAGCTCTTGGAAATAAAGTACGTTTTCATAATAAGCAGAAGTTACCTGTCCAGGAGTAATTTGGCGACCAATGCGTCAGTCTTTAGACCCTGCGTCTGCTTCAGTCGCGCCATCGCTGGAATGAATCTACAAGAATCACCTTAGTTTGGCTTCGCTGCTTTTCCCCTTGTCTTCTTCTTTCAGCGACCTCAAAAACGGACTTTCTTTTGCGGCTAACTGCTCCTGGATTCTTGTCTGCCATTGCAACAAACTTTGTGCTAACTGCGAGGAAGATATAGGTCAAAAAAAGCCGCTAAGAACTGTTGCGTTGGTGGAGTAAACAGCGTCTGTGCGTCTTGCGTCTGTGGACTGCGTGACAGGCGTACGTAAACCACGTACCGGCGGCGCGCAGGCAGGTCAGTTACGCTAGAAACGTAGGGAGTTTGATTGATAGCCTGTCAGCTAACAGATAACGAGGCAATGTCGTTATCTATTGGCAAATGTTTAGCTGGCCCCACCACGTCCAGAGTTGATGAATTTTTATTCTCTTTTTTTTGGTCATCATAATTACAAGGCTACTGCACCTCTATAATGCTATCATTGACAACTTGAAACAAAAAAAACAAAAAAAAAATCCTCCATACAACCTTTAAGGCCAATTTACGGTCCAGCGTCAAATTGTCGATGCAGAGAGTCTGCATCAACGTGAACCCCCCTACGCAGAGCGTTTGCGTCGACCAACGTGCACCTTCCAAATTTTCTAACTACGCGTCAAAACGATGCAGACAGCAGGGGAAGCGATGCAGATGATAAGGGCTGTGATTGGTCCTCCCAACTACACTACATATATTTCCTGTACTCAGCTTTCCTTTCTTTCAATATACACTGAGAAATCATGTGTTTAAAGCAGCTTTTGAGCATACTGTATGTGTTTACGATTTACAGAAACAAAACTTAAACTGCATGTCTAACTTGCACAAACAAAGTGTTCAAAAAACAGCCTTCTCCTTGTGCCCTGATACGGTTCAGTTTCTGTCAGACTTAAAAACGACACGACTCAGTGGAATATGAGTGTTCTTTCTATGACAGAGGGATATTGTACTAATAGTGAGTCTGTTCTGTGCTTTTATTGCGTCGGAGATGATTCATGTTAAACTTTTCAGAAATTATACGTCTGCAGGTTGTACACACAGACCGTATATATGACTGGACAGATATTCTAGCCCCCTGGTGTTTTGGCAGTGAATTACCTTGTGGTGCACAGACCTTGACGCAGATCCATAAATCCAAAAAGGACAGCGACAAGGCGACGGTGGCAGTGCGCATTGAGTCGATGCAGAACAATACTTCACCCTTTACTACTACAACTACTTGGATGCCTGAGCTTTTCTCTTCTGAGTTTGTAGGTTTCTCTGGTTTCTATAACATGCACAATAAATTTAATCTTTCAGTTAACCTGATCAACCTGACCAAGATTAGCTCAAGGAGATAACTCATGTTGTGGTGAGCCACCCAGGACCGACATCACCACCCCATCCATGTGTGCTTTAAGTTTCGAAGAATCGTCTGTCAGAACATGGATGCTGATGACCACTCTAGTGTTATATAAAGTATGTTTATGGAACTGACATTTACCATGTCAACTGTCAATGGCCATGGTATAAACAGGTTTAGTTCTTCACTCACTGTCAATAGGTTAGTTCAGAAGGTAGCATGAGTATGTATTAGAGTTATTGTTAGAGGATGCTGTGAACAAACAAAACTATTTCTTATGCGCTGTGTCATATTAAAAACAAAATCATCATCAGCATCTTTTCTACCACATGTGAAGTAAATCCTTGTACCACGCCTAAGGGTGAGCAGTTAGAACAAAGCAGATGAGATGAGTGTGTGTGTGTGTTTGAGGGTGGGGGTGGGGACCCGGCATTCTTACCTCGGATTGGTGTACCACCTGGAGAGGTAATGTGAATGCAACAAGATTAGAGACACATACCATTAGAATAGAAAGCAGTCACAGAGGGACCAAAGCAGAGAAAGATGGTGTGTATGTGTGTGTGTGTGTGTGTGTGTGTGTGTGTGTGTGTGTGTGTGTGTGTGTGTGTGTGTGTGTGTGTGTGTGTGTGTGTGTGCGTGCGTGCGTGCGTGTGTGTGAAGGAGAAGGGGGGGTTCTGCCACTAGCTTGGCAGGTGTTATTCCTCATTTAATGTCATATTGAGAGAAAATCAAATTGCTCTGAGGCCCCGGCCATTAGTGGCACTAAGGGCAATTGTTTGAGGGCCCCTCAAGATTCGGGGGCCACCTACTTTTGCCTAATAGTCGAGCCACCTCTGCCCAGACCGTAGACAGCTGTGAAGTGGACTAAGGGAGTGTGATGTCACCCACAACATTCGGCTCCAGTCAAATAAAGGGGTCGAGGCTAGCAGTTATAAGGGCAAATATGGAGCTCAGATCCATAGGCTGTTCTTCTAATGCTCCATCCTGTCTGCACCACCAGGATCATGTAGAGCAGGTTAATACAAACATGAAACCTGAAGAACTGTTGAGCTTGACAGTTACAGAAGGGCGGCAGTTTTTCAATATAAAGTGAATTGGAACCAGAGCCGGAAGCACCAATGCTCACTTCATGTTTGGAACCCGGCAGCTAGTAAGTTAGCTATCTTCATTCATATACAGTCTATGCTCCAAACCAAGAAGCATTTTTAAAAGAAAGTCACATGGAGCTGCCTGATACAAGTGTAGTTACCGTTTGTGTTATGCTAACTGTAGGTTCTGAAGTTACAGTTAGGTTCTGTCTGAAGGTCTATTACTCAAGCTAGACTTTAATCTATGATTTATTTCACCACAACTTGACCAGAAAAAGCTGACTTAGTTGGAAGTACAACAGAGTGAGCTGATTTCCACTGTTAATCAAATCTCTTGCACATTACATTACAGTTACAGTCAACAGTTTTTCAATCAAACACCTAAAAAGGACCATGCACTGATAACAGGCACCTGAAAATGTGTCTAAATCCATTTGGCTAATGTGCATATTGTGTCACCAAGGTAACTGTTGAACATTCAAGTAATGCTCCAGAAGAAATCAAGCCTCTATGAAGAATTATCAGACTGAACATTTGCTAAGCAGGGCCGGGACTGGTCAGGACTGGGAGACCACTGGGTAAATCAGGTGGCACAGGGGGGCGCCAGTCACTAAAACGGTTGTTGTGTACTACATTTCACCCACATTGCCTAGTATGAAAGCAGTGTGTGTGTGTGTGTGTGTGTGTGTGTGTGTGTGTGTGTGTGTGTGTGTGTGTGTGTGTGTGTGTGTGTGTGTGTGTGTGTGTGTGTGTGTGTGTGTGTGTGTGGTGGTGGTTGGAGGGGCCACAGATTAGCAGCCTCACTTCAGTCTGCCCCAGGACAGCTGTGGCTACAATAGTATCTTACCACCACTGGGTATGGAGTGAATGAATGATGCTCTGTAAAGCATCTTTGAATGTCCAGAAAAGCCCTGTATAAAACTGATGCATTAACATTCTTGTGAAATATACTATATCTCATCAAATCAAACAGTGAACAAAACACCAATCCAAGGGAAGTTTTTTAACTTCTACTACTCCTCTACAATAGGGAGAATGGCAGTGACAGTAGAGGGGTCCTGAAGCTGTGTGGCCCCTGAGATCAGAGGCCACCAGCAGCTTTCATGGAGGTGACAGTCTGATCTCATCTTAGCCGTGTTCATGACAGACCCTTAAAATAACGATGTGAAATATAATCAGACCATTATATTTCCACAGCGTAAAAGTGTCCTCCTGAGATTTCCTCACATCTGTCTGGGTGAAGGAGAGGAGATATCTCCTCTGCTTATGGAAATAAAAGTACTGCATACAACCACAGGTTAGACTACTCATCATTTCCTGACAAATTATTGTTCATATCTACATAATAACAAACCAGGAGGCAGGGAGGTGACAAGATGCCAAAACCTATGCACAGAAAAGTAGTCCCACACAAGTACTTTTTGATCTTGAATCTGCCCTACCCTGCAATTTTAGCCCTCATATTGACTTGAGACTTGAGATCTCCTTAAATCTCTCTGGGTGAAGGGGAGGAGGTATCTCATTATTCTGCTTTAGGAAATAAAAGTACTGCATATGACAACAGGTTAGACTACTCATCATTTCCTGACAAATAATAATACATGACAACACCTCTATTTAGTTAAATGAATGTAAAAAACTGCAAGAAAAGTACATTTCTTGTACATAAATATGTCCCTGCATTTTGCAGTTCTGTGCCTTGATTACATTGAAGTGATACTTCCTGTAATAGTTTTGGAGCCTCCTCCATAGTTTTGCTTCCTTTTTCTTACTCTTATTTTACTCTTGCTCTTATACCTAGGCTCATTAGTTAGTTAAAGGTAGTTAGAGTTTGTGGCTAGTGGAGATCTACCTCCTGAGGAGACTAAGGGGGGCACACCTGAAGACCTTCTTCCAGGGTCCTAAGGTGTCCTCTGGACTCAGTGCAAGAGGTGGGTGATAGCAGGGTCCTGTCCTTTGTACTCAGTGGAGTGTTTGTATCTTTATTCTATCCAAAGCATACTTGAATATTCTGGTAAAATTTTATACTCCTGTTAGGATAAATAACAAGGCTTAGGTGGTGTATAACTACTGCTATGATGTAACTGATGTGCTGCTATACAGTTATGGATGTACTGCTATATTTGATTATTGTACTATTAGAATTCACTCTACAATGACCCAGAAAACAGAGACCAGATTACAAATGAGGGATGCAGAGATAGATTCAGTTCATGTACAAGATATTCTATTTCTCTCTATATGTCTAATCAGTTAACTAACTAGGACAAGGATTTATTGATAGGGATATGCTGACTCACGACTCATCACCATGAGCAGACCAGCGAGATGCTCCCGAAAGGGGAGTGAGATGAATCTGGGGGATCCTTGTCACAATCGAAGACAAACAAGATTGTGCAACGTGCCAAGAGGCCTGGCTGGTCTGTGCACCAACGAAGAGGCACTAAGTCGCCTCCCACTATAGTCTGCGTATAAAGAGCATTTTATAGGCGTACATTTTCAGTCTCTGCATGGGAATGTCAGCGCAGGCTCCTTGCACAAGTATGACTTTTCTAATATTGTATTAATAATAATAATAATAATAATAATATTTTTTGTTTAAGCAGAAACTAACGAACAAGCGAGGAAAAAGGGTTATTTTCCTCAACACTCCTCGTGTTTTACATTGCTTTGCAACACTGGGATTTCCCCACTGTGGGACAAATGAAGGTAATAAATAATCATTATCCCATTTAATGAGAATACTTTATAAAACACAATGTCTAAACAAACCCTTTTCCCACACAGTGCTGTGTGCAGTTCTGATAGTGTACAGGAGGGGGCACCTGAGCGTAGCTGCTTGACTCTCCCATTGCTGTTGCTGATGTCCACAGGGAGAAAATCTTTGTACCAGTGGATGTCGGGGTCCGGGGCCCCGCTGGCAGCACACAAAAGTGTGGCCGTGCGTGTGCGTTCCACCACCTTCAGCTGGGGGCCCATATCGATGGTGGGAAACCCATGAGGGATCTGATCCTCTGCAAAAGAAAAAAAAAGGTTTGATTGTTAATGAATCAAATTTGAATCACATTTTCACATCTGTGTAACAAACTGTTTCTGGAAAAGGGGGACTGCATGGTAAATAGGCTTTCTCACATCTAACTGACTATAGTTGCATGTAGAGGAGAGGATTCCAAATATGCTCTTTTTTGTCAGCTGTAAACTGAGACTAAGAGATGTTCAGAGACTTTTACCCCTAAGATAGGTAGATTAGCCAAAATTATACTTGAGTCAGAGTTGTTGTGGAAAAAAATATTATATATCTCTTGAAGATAAATAATGAATCCATTTGCGAAGCCCGATGAGTTTTTGGAATATAGACCAAGGTTTATTTTTGCTGCAGCAGATATGGACAGGGCCTAGGCCTGCCCTGGCCAGAGCCCAACAGCCTCTCCCCAGCAGCATGTCCCTACTCCATTCTTCCAGAGTGTCTCCCCAGTCTCTGCTCTGTATCTGCCCCGTACCTCCCCAGAGCATTTGAGCTCTGAGTATTTGCACAGAAATACAAGTTGCATACATATCAATGCAGAGTGACTTTGGTTTCAGAGGCTGGTGCTAAATGAACATACAGTTGAGGACAACAAAGGGCTTCCTGAAGGCGGAGACAGTTGTGTCTGATGAACCTTTACACATGGGTTTCAGGGAGAAATCACATTCATTTACACAAAGACAGATTGAGAGAAATCTTTCCACAATCTAAATTTCTATCACAGAGTAACCATTCTTCAAAGTAAAATCATGATATAATGTTTGTACCACACTCCATATTCCATTATGTATTGTATTACGGATTGTATGCTGCCTGAAATAAGAATTTCCTTTGGGAAAATAAAATATCTATCTATCTATTACTCAAGTAGAAGTACAAAGTAGCAATGGTCTAACAAACACATTAAAATCATTTCATATCGTCAACATAAAGTGTTTACCACTAGACTTACTCACACTGGAAGGTACTTACATTTATACTCAAGCAAGAGTATTGTTACTTTAGAAAAACATACTCAAGTAGGAGTAAAAGTATGCTACTAGGAATGTACTCTGTAGCTTGTGGTTCTTTAAAGGGCTGTATGTTTGATTCTGTAAAAAGGTAAGTTACCAATGTACTGTACTGTGCCAATGTACTGCTGTGCCACTTTTTTCCATTATTAATAATACTTTTAATACTTTAAGTCACCACTTTAAGTTACCACTTATATATGAAGCTGGTTATCTCAACTGGTAAGTCATTGGACTTTCACATGGGGGTCCTGGGTTCCTTTCCTTGTTATCATATTGTCATCATGATCTTAAAACATGTCACCAGTACAATTTTAGAATTATACTAAGGATACAGTTAAAAGGGAAATTGTTTTCTCTTTTAAACTGTATCTTATTTTTTTAAGGATTGACTGATGTATTATTGTCACTGACTTCTTACAATATTAAGATGTTTTACTTAATTATTTTATTTGTATATATTTATATTTTGTATGAATACATCTATCTGGTTTTAGTTATAGGTCTTTCATGTTTCAGTTTTTAACTCATTCATCATTCCCAGTAGTGAGTGACTCACCTTCCATCACGGTGAGCTTGGCGCTGGCATTGACCCCACCCACACTGTTAGTGGCAGTGCATTCATACACTGCTTCGTCACGGTGCGAGCGCAGAGGCTGGATCCGCAGAACAGATCCTAAGCCGTCATCAAAGTCTATCACCTGAGCAGAAGGATACACGTAGGACACAGCATGTATAAGTGACACTTAGCATTACATTATATTTTTTCTTTTTTAATAATGTGCTGTATGTTTTATTGATCATGTTTTGTATTGTTTTTTTATATATGCAAAATTGTATATCACAAACAAAATGGCAATGTTAAATGGTCAAATAATTAAACATGAGAAATGAGAGGTCAGACAGGGACAATGTAAATTCAAAAGATAAATTAAATTAAAAGTGGTGCCAGGTGTCTAAGAGGTCATGGCTAGTGATCTGTTCTTGCTGTCCATAAAGGTGAGAGTTCTTTGGTAAATGTTATGAAAAGAGGTTTACATTCAAAAAACAATTTTGTGGATGAAAAAAATTCCAAGTAACATTCAAAAATAGCTCATTTTTTATTCTTACACAGGAGACCAAAGATAATTGCTTAAAGTGGGGTATTTTAGAGAACAATCAGAAATGTACATCTTCCCATACAGTAAAACTATGGACACATTCAAAAAAGAGGTGCCCTGTTGTTTCTATATCCACAGCCAGTGTTGGTTAGTAACAGATTACATGTACCGGAGTTACGTAATCAGAGTACAAATGATGAGTAACTGTATTTAGTTACAGTTACTGTTTCAGTGAGTGGTAATTGGATTACAGTTACTTTGTTGAAATAAATGGATTACACGGTGGTCTTTTCCTGTTTTTTACATTTTGGGCTGTATCCCCTTTTCTTAGTTTTTTTCCGTACTTGTACTCATCACTGGACACTAAACCAGGACTAAACCAGGACTAAACCAGGTCTAAACCAGGTCTAAAACCAGGTCTAAACCAGGACTAAACCACGTCTAAAACCAGGACTAAACCAGGTCTAAACCAGGTCTAAAACCGGGTCTAAAACCAGGTCTAAAACCAGGTCTAAACCAGGTCTAAACCAGGACTAAACCAGGACTAAACCAGGTCTAAACCAGGACTAAACCAGGTCTAAACCAGGACTAAACCAGGTCTAAACCAGGTCTAAACAAGGTTTAAACCAGGACTAAACCAGGACTAAACCAGGTCTAAATCAGGACTAAACCAGATCTAAACCAGGTCTAAACCAGGACTAAACCAGGTCTAAACCAGGACTAAACCAGGTCTAAAACCAGGTCTAAACCAGGACTAAACCAGGACTAAACCAGGACTAAACCAGGTCTAAACCAGGTCTAAACCAGGTCTAAAACCAGGTCTAAACCAGGTCTAAAACCAGGTCTAAACCAGGACTAAACCAGGACTAAACCAGGACTAAACCAGGACTAAACCAGGTCTAAACCAGGTCTAAACCAGGTCTAAAACCAGGTCTAAAACCAGGTCTAAACCAGGTCTAAACCAGGACTCTAAAACCAGGTCTAAAACCAGGTCTAAACCAGGTCTAAACCAGGTCTAAAACCAGGTCTAAACCAGGACTAAACCAGGTCTAAACCAGGTCTAAACCAGGACTAAACCAGGACTAAACCAGGTCTAAACCAGGTCTAAAACCAGGTCTAAAACCAGGTCTAAACCAGGTCAGGGTTAAACCAGGTCTAAAAGGGTCTAAACCAGGTCTAAAAACCAGGTCTAAAACCAGGACTAAACCAGGTCTAAAAAAACCGGGTCTAAAACCAGGTCTAAAACCAGGTCTAAACCAGGACTAAACCAGGTCTAAACCAGGTCTAAAACCAGGTCTAAACCAGGTCTAAACCAGGTCTAAACCAGGACTAAACCAGGACTAAACCAGGTCTAAACCAGGTCTAAACCAGGTCTAAAACCAGGTCTAAAACCAGGTCTAAACCAGGTCTAAACCAGGTCTAAACCAGGACTAAACCAGGACTAAACCAGGTCTAAACCAGGTCTAAACCAGGTCTAAAACCAGGTCTAAACCAGGTCTAGGTCTCAGGTCTAAACCAGGTCTAAAACCAGGTCTAAAACCAGGTCTAAAACCAGGTCTAAACCAGGACTAAACCAGGTCTAAAACCAGGTCTAAAACCAGGTCTAAACCAGGTCTAAACCAGGACTAAACCAGGTCTAAACCAGGTCTAAACCAGGTCTAAACCAGGTCTAAAACCAGGTCTAAAACCAGGTCTAAACCAGGTCTAAACCAGGTCTAAACCAGGTCTAAAACCAGGTCTAAACCAGGTCTAAACCAGGTCTAAACCAGGACTAAACCAGGACTAAACCAGGTCTAAACCAGGAAAAAAACAGGTCTAAACCAGGTCTAAAACCAGGTCTAAACCAGGTCTAAACCAGGTCTAAAAACGGGTCTAAAACCAGGTCTAAACCAGGTCTAAACCAGGTCTAAAAACGGGTCTAAAACCAGGTCTAAAACCAGGTCTAAACTAGGACTAAACCAGGTCTAAACCAGGTCTAAAACCGGGTCTAAAACCAGGTCTAAAACCAGGACTAAACTAGGACTAAACCAGGTCTAAACCAGGTCTAAAACCGGGTCTAAAACCGGGTCTAAAACTAGGTCTAAACCAGGACTAAACCAGGACTAAACCAGGTCTAAACCAGGTCTAAACCAGGTCTAAACCAGGTCTAAAACCAGGTCTAAACCAGGTCTAAACCAGGTCTAAAAAACAGGTCTAAACCAGGTCTAAAAAAACTAAACAGGTCTAAACCAGGTCTAAACAAGGTCTAAAACTGGGTCTAAAACCAGGTCTAAAACCAGGTCTAAACCAGGACTAAACCAGGTCTAAAACCGGGTCTAAAACCAGGTCTAAAACCAGGTCTAAACACCAGGTCTAAAACCAGGTCTAAAACCAGGTCTAAACCAGGACTAAACCAGGTCTAAAACCAGGTCTAAAACCAGGTCTAAACCAGGACTAAACCAGGTCTAAAACCGGGTCTAAAACCAGGTCTAAAACCAGGTCTAAACTAGGACTGAACCAGGTCTAAAACCGGGTCTAAAACCAGGTCTAAAACCAGGTCTAAACCAGGTCTAAACCAGGTCTAAAACCAGGTCTAAACCAGGACTAAACCAGGTCTAAACCAGGTCTAAACCAGGACTAAACCAGGACTAAACCAGGTCTAAACCAGGTCTAAACCAGGACTAAACCAGGTCTAAACCAGGTCTAAACCAGGTCTAAAACCAGGTCTAAAACCAGGTCTAAACCAGGTCTAAAACCGGGTCTAAAACCAGGTCTAAAACCAGGTCTAAAACCAGGTCTAAAAACGGGTCTAAACCAGGTCTAAAACTAGGACTAAACCAGGTCTAAACCAGGTCTAAACCAGGTCTAAAACCAGGTCTAAAACCAGGACTAAACCAGGTCTAAACCAGGTCTAAACCAGGTCTAAAACCAGGTCTAAAAACCAGGTCTAAACCAGGACTAAACCAGGTCTAAACCAGGTCTAAACCAGGTCTAAAACCGGGTCTAAACCATATCTAAACCAGGACTAAACCAGGTCTAAACAAGGTCTAAACCAGGTCTAAAACCAGGTCTAAACCAGGTCTAAAACCAGGTCTAAACCAGGTCTAAAACCAGGTCTAAAACCAGGTCTAAAACCAGGTCTAAAACCAGGTCTAAACCAGGTCTAAACCAGGTCTAAAACCAGGTCTAAAACCAGGTCTAAAACCAGGTCTAAACCAGGACTAAACCAGGACTAAACAAGGACTAAACCCAAACTAAACCAGGTCTAAAACCAGGTCTAAAACCAGGTCTAAACCAGGACTAAAACCAGGTCTAAACCAGGGCTAAACCAGGTCTAAACCAGGTCTAAACCGGGTCTAAACCCAAGTCTAAAACCAGATCTAAACCAGGACTAAACCAGGTCTAAACCAGATCTAAAACCGGGTCTCAAACCAGGTCTAAATCCAGGTCTAAAACCAGGACTAAACCAGGACTAAACCAGGTCTAAACCAGGTCTAAAACCAGGTCTAAACCAGGACTAAACCAGGTCTAAACAAGGTTTAAACCTGGGTCTAAAACCAGGTCTAAACCAGGTCTTAACAAGGTCTAAAACTGGGTCTAAAACCCTAAACCAGGTCTAAAACTAAACCAGGTCTAAAACCAGGTCTAAACTAGGACTAAACCAGGACTAAACCAGGTCTAAACCAGGTCTAAAACCAGGTCTAAACCAGGACTAAACCAGGTCTAAACCAGGACTAAACCAGGTCTAAAACCAGGTCTAAAACCAGGTCTAAAACCAGGTCTAAACTAGGACTAAACCAGGACTAAACCAGGTCTAAACCAGGTCTAAACCAGGTCTAAAACCAGGTCTAAAACCAGGTCTAAAACCAGGTCTAAACCAGGACTAAACCAGGTCTAAAACCGGGTCTAAAACCAGGACTAAACCAGGTCTAAAACTGGGTTTAAAACCGGGTCCAAAACCAGGTCTAAAACCAGGTCTAAAACCAGGTCTAAACCAGGACTAAACCAGGTCTAAACCAGGTCTAAAACCAGGACTAAACCAGGACTAAACCAGGTCTAAACCACGTGTAAACCAGGACTAAACCGGGTTTAAAACCAGGTCTAAACCAGGACTAAACCAGGTCTAAACCAGGTCTAAAACCAGGTCTAAAACCAGGTCTAAACTAGGACTGAACCAGGTCTAAAACCGGGTCTAAAACCAGGTCTAAAACCAGGTCTAAACCAGGACTAAACCAGGACTAAAACCAGGTCTAAACCAGGTCTAAACCAGGTCTAAACCAGGTCTAAACCAGGTCTAAACCAGGTCTAAAACCAGGACTAAACCAGGTCTAAACCAGGTCTAAACCAGGTCTAAACCAGGACTAAACCAGGACTAAACCAGGTCTAAACCAGGTCTCTAAAAACCAGGTCTAAACCAGGTCTAAGGGAGGTCTAAAAAACCAGGTCTAAAACCAGGTCTAAACCAGGTCTAAACCAGGTCTAAAACCAGGTCTAAAACCAGGTCTAAACCAGGTCTAAACCAGGTCTAAACCAGGTCTAAACCAGGACTAAACCAGGACTAAACCAGGTCTAAACCAGGTCTAAAACCAGGTCTAAACCAGGTCTAAAACCAGGTCTAAAACCAGGTCTAAAACCAGGACTAAACCAGGTCTAAACCAGGACTAAAACCAGGACTAAAACCAGGTCTAAACCAGGTCTAAACCAGGACTAAACCAACTAAACCAGGTCTAAACCAGGTCTAAACCAGGTCTAAAACTAAAACCAGGTCTAAACCAGGTCTAAAACCAGGTCTAAACCAGGTCTAAACCAGGTCTAAAACCAGGTCTAAAACCAGGACTAAACCAGGTCTAAACCAGGTCTAAAACCAGGTCTAAAACCAGGTCTAAACCAGGTCTAAAACCAGGTCTAAACCAGGTCTAAACCAGGACTAAACCAGGTCTAAACCAGGTCTAAAACCAGGTCTAAACCAGGTCTAAACCAGGACTAAACCAGGACTAAACCAGGTCTAAACCAGGTCTAAAACCGGGTCTAAAACCAGGTCTACTAAACCAGGTCTAAACCAGGAGGTCTAAACCAGGACTAAACCAGGTCTAAACCAGGTCTAAACCAGGTCTAAACCAGGTCTAAAACCAGGTCTAAACCAGGTCTAAAACCAGGTCTAAAACCAGGTCTAAAACTAGGTCTAAACCAGGACTAAACCAGGACTAAAACCAGGTCTAAACCAGGTCTAAAACCAGGACTAAAAACAGGTCTAAAACCAGGTCTAAACCAGGTCTAAACCAGGTCTAAAACCAGGTCTAAAACCAGGTCTAAAACCAGGTCTAAAACCAGGTCTAACCAGGTCTAAACCAGGTCTAAAACCAGGTCTAAAACCAGGTCAAAAACCAGGTCTAAACCAGGACTAAAACCAGGTCTAAACCAGGTCTAAACCAGGACTAAAACCAGGTCTAAAACCAGGTCTAAAACCAGGTCTAAACCAGGTCTAAAACCAGGTCTAAAACCAGGTCTAAACCAGGTCTAAAACAGGTCTAAAACCAGGTCTAAACCAGGTCTAAAACCAGGTCTAAAAAGTCTAAACCAGGACTAAACCAGGTCTAAACCAGGTCTAAACCAGGTCTAAAACCAGGTCTAAAAACCAGGACTAAACCAGGACTAAAACCAGGTCTAAACCAGGTCTAAAACCAGGTCTAAACCAGGACTAAAAACTAAACCAGGTCTAAACCAAGGTCTAAAACCAAGGTCTAAACCAGGTCTAAAACCAGGTCTAAACCAGGTCTAAACCAGGTCTAAACCAGGTCTAAAACCAGGTCTAAACCAGGTCTAAAACCAGGTCTAAAACCAGGTCTAAACCAGGTCTAAACCAGGACTAAACCAGGACTAAACCAGGTCTAAACCAGGTCTAAACCAGGTCTAAAACCAGGTCTAAAACCAGGTCTAAACCAGGTCTAAACCAGGTCTAAACAAGGTCTAAAACTGGGTCTAAAACCAGGTCTAAAACCAGGTCTAAACCAGGACTAAACCAGGTCTAAAACCAGGTCTAAACCAGGTCTAAAACAGGTCTAAAACCAGGACTAAACCAGGTCTAAAACCAGGTCTAAAACCAGGTCTAAACCAGGTCTAAACCAGGTCTAAAACCAGGTCTAAAACCAGGTCTAAAACCAGGTCTAAACCAGGACTAAACCAGGTCTAAAACCGGGTCTAAAACCAGGTCTAAAACCAGGTCTAAACCAGGTCTAAACCAGGTCTAAAACCGGGTCTAAAACCAGGTCTAAAACCAGGTCTAAACCAGGTCTAAACCAGGTCTAAAACCAGGTCTAAACCAGGACTAAACCAGGTCTAAAACCAGGTCTAAACCAGGTCTAAAACCAGGTCTAAAACCAGGTCTAAACCAGGACTAAACCAGGTCTAAACCAGGTCTAAAACCAGGTCTAAAACCAGGTCTAAAACCAGGTCTAAAACTAAACCCTAAACCAGGTCTAAACCAGGTCTAAAACCAGGTCTAAACCAGGTCTAAAAACCAGGTCTAAACAGGTCTAAAACCAGGTCTAAACCAGGAGGTCTAAACCAGGTCTAAACCAGGTCTAAACCAGGACTAAACCAGGTCTAAAACCAGGTCTAAAACCAGGTCTAAACCAGGACTAAACCAGGACTAAAACCAGGTCTAAACCAGGTCTAAAACCAGGTCTACTAAACCAGGACTAAACCAGGACTAAACCAGGTCTAAACCAGGTCTAAAACCAGGTCTAAAACCAGGTCTAAAACCAGTCTAAACCAGGTCTAAAACCAGGTCTAAAACCGAGGTCTAAAACCAGGTCTAAACCAGGTCTAAACCAGGACTAAACCAGGTCTAAAACCAGGTCTAAAACCAGGTCTAAAACAGGTCTAAACCAGGTCTAAAACCAGGTCTAAAAACCAGGTCTAAAAACCAGGTCTAAACCAGGTCTAAACCAGGTCTAAAACCAGGTCTAAAACCAGGTCTAAAACCAGGTCTAAAAACCAGGGACTAAACCAGGTCTAAACCAGGTCTAAAAACCTGGGTCTAAAACCAGGTCTAAACCAGGACTAAAACCACCAGGTCTAAACCAGGTCTAAAACTAAAACCAGGTCTAAAACCAGGTCTAAACCAGGTCTAAAAACTAAACCAGGTCTAAACCAGGTCTAAACCAGGTCTAAACCAGGTCTAAAAAAACCAGGTCTAAACCAGGTCTAAACCAGGTCTAAACCAGGACTAACCAGGACTAAACCAGGTAAAACCAGGTCTAAAACCAGGTCTAAAACCAGGTCTCTAAACCAGGTCTAAACCAGGAAAACCAGGTCTAAACCAGGTCTAAAACCAGGTCTAAACCAGGTCTAAACCAGGTCTAAAACCAGGTCTAAACCAGGTCTAAACCAGGTCTAAACCAGGTCTAAAACCAGGTCTAAAACCAGGACTAAACCAGGTCTAAACCAGGTCTAAAACCAGGTCTAAACCAGGTCTAAACCAGGACTAAACCAGGTCTAAACCAGGTTCTAAACCGGGTCTAAAACCAGGTCTAAAACCAGGTCTAAACCAGGTCTAAAACAGGTCTAAAACCAGGTCTAAACCAGGTCTAAAACCAGGACTAAACCAGGACTAAACCAGGACTAAACCAGGTCTAAACCAGGTCTAAACCAGGTCTAAACCAGGACTAAAACCAGGACTAAACCAGGTCTAAACCAGTCTAAAACCAGGTCTAAAACCAGGTCTAAACCACTAAACCAGGTCTAAAACCAGGTCTAAAACCAGGTCTAAAAACCCAGGTCTAAACCAGGTCTAACCAGGTCTAAAACCAGGTCTAAAACCAGGTCTAAACCAGGTCTAAACCAGGTCTAAAAACGGGTCTAAAAACCAGGTCTAAAACCAGGTCTAAAAACTAAACCAGGACTAAACCAGGTCTAAACCAGGTCTAGGTCTAAACCAGGTCTAAACCAGGTCTAAACCAGGTCTAAACCAGGACTAAACCAGGACTAAACCAGGTCTAAACCAGGTCTAAACCAGGTCTAAAACCAGGTCTAAAGACTAAACCAGGACTAAACCAGGACTAAACCAGGTCTAAAACCAGGTCTAAACAACCAGGTCTAAAACAGGGGTCTAAACCAGGTCTAAAACCAGGTCTAAACCAGGGTCTAAAACCAGGTCTAAAAGGTCTAAACCAGGTCTAAAACCAGGTCTAAACCAGGACTAAACCAGGTCTAAACCAGGTCTAAAACCAGGTCTAAACCAGGTCTAAACCAGGTCTAAACCAGGTCTAAAACCAGGTCTAAACCAGGTCTAAACCAGGACTAAACCAGGTCTAAAACCAGGTCTAAACCAGGTCTAAACCAGGTCTAAAACCAGGACTAAAACCAGGTCTAAAACCAGGTCTAAACCAGGTCTAAAAAAGGTCTAAAACCAGGTCTAAAACCAGGTCTAAAACCAGGTCTAAACCAGGTCTAAACCAGGTCTAAAAAGGTCTAAACCAGGTCTAAAACCAGGACTAAACCAGGTCTAAACCAGGTCTAAAACCAGGTCTAAAACCAGGACTCAGGACTAAACCAGGTCTAAACCAGGTCTAAACCAGGTCTAAACCAGGACTAAACCAGGTCTAAAACCAGGTTCTAAAACCAGGTCTAAACCAGGTCTAAAAACTAAACCAGGTCTAAACCAGGTCTAAAACCAGGTCTAAAACAGGTCTAAACCAGGTCTAAACCAGGTCTAAAACCAGGTCTAAACCAGGTCTAAAACCAGGTCTAAACCAGGACTAAACCAGGACTAAACCAGGACTAAACCAGGACTAAACCAGGTCTAAAACCAGGTCTAAAACCAGGTCTAAACCAGGACTAAAACCAGGTCTAAAACCAGGTCTAAACCAGGTCTAAACCAGGTCTAAACCGGGTCTAAAACCAGGTCTAAAACCAGGTCTAAACCAGGACTAAACCAGGTCTAAACCAGGTCTAAACCAGGGTCTAAACCAGGTCTAAAACCAGGGTCTAAAACCAGGACTAAACCAGGAACTAAACCAGGTCTAAACCAGGTCTAAAACCAGGTCTAAACCAGGTCTAAACCAGGACTAAACCAGGTCTAAACCAGGTCTAAAACCAGGTCTAAAACCAGGTCTAAACCAGGTCTAAACTAAACCAGGACTAAACCAGGTCTAAAACCAGGTCTAAAACCAGGACTAAACCAGGACTAAACCAGGACTAAACCAGGACTAAACCAGGACTAAACCAGGTCTAAACCAGGTCTAAACCAGGTCTAAACCAGGTCTAAAAACAGGTCTAAAACCAGGACTAAACCAGGTCTAAACCAGGTCTAAACCAGGGTCTAAACCAGGTCTAAAACCAGGTCAAACCAGGTCTAAACCAGGACTAAACCAGGACTAAACCAGGTCTAAAACCAGGTCTAAAACAGGTCTAAACCAGGACTAAACCAGGTCTAAACCAGGTCTAAACCAGGACTAAACCAGGTCTAAAACCAGGTCTAAACCAGGTCTAAACCAGGTCTAAAACCAGGATCTAAACCAGGTCTAAAACCAGGTCTAAACCAGGTCTAAACCAGGGTCTAAACCAGGTCTAAACCAGGTCTAAAACCAGGTCTAAAAACCAGGTCTAAACCAGGAAAACTAAACCAGGACTAAACCAGGTCTAAACCAGGTCTAAAACCAGGTCTAAACCAGGTCTAAACCAGGTCTAAACAAGGTCTAAAACCAGGACTAAAACCAGGTCTAAACCAGGTCTCTAAACCAGGACTAAACCAGGTCTAAAACCAGGTCTAAAACCAGGTCTAAACCAGGTCTAAAACCAGGACTAAACCAGGTCTAAACCAGGTTCTAAACCAGGGTCTAAAACCAGGTCTAAACCAGGACTAAACCAGGTCTAAACCAGGTCTAAACCAGGTCTAAACCAGGTCTAAAACCAGGTCTAAAACCAGGTCTAAACCAGGTCTAAACCAGGTCTAAAACCAGGACTAAACCAGGTCTAAAACCAGGTCTAAACCAGGTCTAAAACCAGGTCTAAACCAGGTCTAAACCAGGTCTAAACCAGGTCTAAACCAGGTCTAAAACCAGGTCTAAAACCAGGTCTAAAACCAGGTCTAAACCAGGACTAAAACCAGGTCTAAAACCAGGTCTAAACCAGGACTAAACCAGGACTAAAACCAGGTAAACCCTAAAACCAGGTCTAAAACCAGGTCTAAACCAGGGGTCTAAACCAGGTCTAAACCAGGACTAAAACAAACCAGGTCTAAAACCAGGTCTAAACCAGGTCTAAACCAGGTCTAAACCAGGTCTAAACCAGGACTAAAACCAGGTCTAAAACCAGGTCTAAACCAGGTCTAAACCAGGTCTAAAACCAGGTCTAAAACCAGGTCTAAAACCAGGTCTAAACCAGGACTAAACCAGGTCTAAACCAGGTCTAAACCAGGTCTAAAACCAGGTCTAAACCAGGTCTAAACCAGGTCTAAACCAGGTCTAAAACCAGGTCTAAAACCAGGTCTAAAACCAGGTCTAAACCAGGTCTAAACCAGGACTAAACCAGGTCTAAAACCAGGTCTAAAACCAGGTCTAAACCAGGTCTAAACCAGGTCTAAACCAGGTCTAAAACCAGGTCTAAAACCAGGTCTAAACCAGGACTAAACCAGGTCTAAAACCAGGTCTAAACCAGGTCTAAACCAGGTCTAAACCAGGACTAAACCAGGTCTAAAACCAGGTCTAAAACCAGGTCTAAACCAGGACTAAAACCAGGTCTAAACCAGGTCTAAACCAGGTCTAAACCAGGTCTAAACCAGGTCTAAACCAGGTCTAAACCAGGTCTAAAACCAGGTCTAAACCAGGTCTAAACCAGGTCTTCTAAACCAGGTCTAAAACCAGGTCTAAACCAGGTCTAAAACCAGGTCTAAAAAACTAAAACCAGGTCTAAACCAGGTCTAAACCAGGTCTAAAACCAGGACTAAACCAGGTCTAAACCAGGTCTAAACCCTAAACCAGGACTAAACCAGGTCTAAACCAGGTCTAAACTAAACCAGGACTAAACCAGGACTAAACCAGGTCTAAAACCAGGTCTAAAACCAGGTCTAAACCAGGACTAAACCAGGACTAAACCAGGTCTAAACCAGGTCTAAACCAGGTCTAAACCAGGTCTAAACCAGGTCTAAACCAGGTCTAAAACCAGGTCTAAACCAGGACTAAACCAGGTCTAAAACCAGGTCTAAACCAGGTCTAAACCAGGACTAAACCAGGTCTAAACCAGGTCTAAAACCAGGTCTAAAACCAGGTCTAAAACCAGGTCTAAACCAGGTCTAAAACCAGGTCTAAAACCAGGTCTAAACCAGGACTAAACCAGGTCTAAACCAGGTCTAAAACTAAACCAGGACTAAACCAGGTCTAAACCAGGTCTAAACCAGGTCTAAACCAGGTCTAAAACCAGGTCTAAAACCAGGTCTAAACCAGGACTAAACCAGGACTAAACCAGGACTAAACCAGGTCTAAACCAGGTCTAAACCAGGTCTAAACCAGGACTAAACCAGGACTAAACCAGGTCTAAACCAGGTCTAAAACAACTAAACCAGGTCTAAACCAGGACTAAAACCACTAAACCAGGTCTAAAACCAGGTCTAAAACCAACTAAACCAGGTTCTAAAACCATAAACCAGGTCTAAAAACTAAAACCAGGTCTAAACCAGGTCTAAAACCAGGTCTAAAACCAGGACTAAACCAGGTCTAAACCAGGTCTAAACCAGGTCTAAAACAAAACCAGGTCTAAACCAGGACCAGGACTAAACCAGGACTAAAACCAGGTCTAAACCAGGGACTAAACCAGGACTAAACCAGGTCTAAACCAGGTCTAAACCAGGTCTAAACCAGGACTAAACCAGGTCTAAACCAGGTCTAAAAACCAGGTCTAAAACCAGGTCTAAAACCACTAAACCAGGTCTAAACCAGGTCTAAAAACTAAACCAGGTCTAAACCAGGCTCTAAACCAGGTCTAAACCAGGTCTAAAACCAGGTCTAAACCAGGTCTAAACCAGGACTAAACCAGGTCTAAACCAGGTCTAAACCAGGTCTAAAACCAGGTCTAAAACCAGGTCTAAACCAGGTCTAAACCAGGTCTAAAACCAGGTCTAAACCAGGTCTAAACCAGGTCTAAACCAGGTCTAAAACTAAACCAGGTCTAAACAAGGTTTAAAACCGGGTCTAAAACCAGGTCTAAACCAGGTCTTAACAAGGTCTAAAACTGGGTCTAAAACCAGGTCTAAAACCAGGTCTAAACCAGGACTAAACCAGGTCTAAAACCGGGTCTAAAACCAGGTCTAAACTAGGACTAAACCAGGACTAAACCACGTCTAAACCAGGTCTAAACCAGGTCCAAACGAGGACTAAACCAGGTCTAAAACCAGGTCTAAAACCAGGTCTAAACCAGGACTAAACCAGGTCTAAACCAGGTCTAAAACCAGGTCTAAACCAGGACTAAACCAGGTCTAAACGAGGACTAAACCAAGTCTAAAACCAGGTCTAAAACAGGTCTAAAACCAGGTCTAAAACCAGGTCTAAACCAGGTCTAAAACCAGGTCTAAAACCAGGACTAAACCAGATCTAAAACCAGATCTAAACCAGGTCTAAACCTGGTCTAAAACCAGGTCTAAACCAGGTCTAAACAAGGTCTAAAACTGGGTCTAAAACCAGGTCTAAACCAGGTCTAAACAAGGTCTAAAACAGGTCTAAAACCAGGTCTAAAACCAGGTCTAAACCAGGACTAAACCAGGTCTAAAACCAGGTCTAAAACCAGGTCTAAACTAGGACTAAACCAGGACTAAACCAGGTCTAAACCAGGTCTAAACCAGGACTAAAACCAGGTCTAAACCAGGACTAAACCAGGTCTAAAACCAGGTCTAAAACCAGGTCTAAAACCAGGTCTAAACCAGGAAACCAGGTCTAAACCAGGTCTAAACCAGGTCTAAACCAGGTCTAAACCAGGTCTAAAACCAGGTCTAAACCAGGTCTAAACCAGGTCTAAACCAGGACTAAACCAGGTCTAAACCAGGTCTAAACCAGGTCTAAACCAGGACTAAACCAGGTCTAAACCAGGTCTAAACCAGGGTCTAAACCAGGTCTAAAACCAGGTCTAAAAACCAGGGTCTAAACCAGGTCTAAACCAAGGTTTAAAACCGGGTCTAAAACCAGGACTAAACCAGGTCTAAACCAGGTCTAAACCAGGACTAAACCAGGTCTAAAACCAGGTCTAAAACCAGGTCTAAACCAGGACTAAACCAGGTCTAAACCAGGTCTAAAACCAGGTTTAAAACCAGGTCTAAAACCAGGTCTAAACCAGGTCTAAAACCAGGTCTAAACCAGGTCTAAAACCAGGTCTAAAACCAGGTCTAAACCAGGACTAAACCAGGTCTAAAACCAGGTCTAAAACCAGGTCTAAAACCAGGTCTAAACCAGGACTAAACCAGGACTAAACCAGGTCTAAACCAGGTCTAAACCAGGACTAAAACCAGGTCTAAACCAGGACTAAACCAGGTCTAAACCAGGACTAAACCAGGTCTAAAACCAGGTCTAAAACCAGGTCTAAAACCAGGTCTAGGGTTAGGGTTAAACCAGGTCTAAAACCGGGTCTAAAACCAGGTCTAAAACCAGGTCTAAACCAGGACTAAACCAGGTCTAAAACCGGGTCTAAAACCAGGTCTAAAACCAGGTCTAAACCAGGTCTAAACCAGGTCTAAACCAGGACTAAAACCAGGTCTAAACCAGGACTAAACCAGGTCTAAACCAGGACTAAACTAGGTCTAAAACCGGGTCTAAAACCAGGTCTAAAACCAGGTCTAAACTAGGACTAAACCAGGTCTAAACCAAGTCTAAAACTGGGTTTAAAACCAGGTCTAAACCAGGTCTAAACCAGGTTTAAAACCAGGTCTAAAATCAGGTCTAAACCAGGTCTAAAACTGGGTCTAAAACTACGTCTAAAACCAGGTCTAAACCAGGACTAAACCAGGTCTAAACCAGGTCTAAAACCAGGTCTAAACCAGGTCTAAACCAGGACTAAACCAGGAATAAAACCAGGACTAAACCAGGTCTAAACCAGGTCTAAACAAGGTCTCAAACCAGGTCTAAAACCAGGTCTAAAACAGGTCTAAAACCAGGTCTAAAAATAGGTCTAAACCAGGTCTAAAAATAGGTCTAAACCAGGTCTAAACCCAGGTCTAAACCAGGTCTAAAAATAGGTCTAAACCAGGTCTAAATCCAGGTCTAAATCCAAGTCTAAAACCAGGTCTAAAACCAGGTCTAAACCAGGTCAAAACCAGGTCTAAAACCAGGTCTAAACCAGATCTAAACCAGGACTAAACCAGGTCTAAACCAGGTCTAAACAAGGTCTCAAACCAGGTCTAAAACCAGGTCTAAAAATAGGTCTAAACCAGGTCTAAACCCAGGTCTAAACCAGGTCTAAAAATAGGTCTAAACCAGGTCTAAACCAGGTCTAAATCCAGGTCTAAATCCAGGTCTAAAACCAGGTCTAAAACCAGGTCTAAAACCAGGTCTAAACCAGGACTAAACCAGGACTAAACAAGGACTAAACCCAAACTAAACCAGGACTAAAACCAGGTCTAAAACCAGGTCTAAACCAGGACTAAACCAGGACTAAACCAGGACTAAAACCAGGACTAAACCAGGACTAAAACAGGATTTAACAGGACTAAACCAGGACTAAACCAGGACTAAACCAGGACTAAAACAGGATTTAAACCAGGACTAAACCAGGACTAAACCAGGACTAAACCAGGACTAAACCAGGACTAAACCAGGACTAAACCAGGACTAAAACCAGGACTAAAACAGGATTTAACAGGACTAAACAAGGACTAAACCCAAACTAAACCAGGACTAAAACCAGGTCTAAACCAGGACTAAACCAGCACTAAACCAGGACTAAAACAGGATTTAACAGGACTAAACCATGCTGCGCAGACCATGTCTATTCGCCTTCTATCAATAATATTTTTAATTTGGTTCAGTAAAGTCTGGACTTTTTATTGTCTTTTATCAGACAAAACATCTTATGTTACGATATCCTAGTCTTTGCTTCTCTACAGTAAACCAAGTAATCCAAAGTATTCAGATTACGTTACTCACTTTAAGTAATTTAATGGATTATGTTACAAACTACATTTTGGGGTATGTAATCTGTAATCTGTAGGGGAATACATTTTAAAAGTAACCTTCCCAACACTGTCCACATCACAGTAGGAACATTTATTATATTCTATACCAAAGTGTCTGATGAATTAATTGGAAGGGTAGATACCAGAGAGAGTTTTATAGTGGACTTCTTTTGTTTTTGGAGGAATGGGGAGATAATTTGTTCTAATTTTTATTTTTTCTAGGTTGCTAAAAATAACACAATCTAATATCCTTAACTTCTGTCCTCTGAACAGTACAAACTACACTTCATAGCTGGTCGAAATCAGTTAAAAATGTAACATAAAAATTAAGATTTTTTTTTACAAAATGCTCAATGTGCCAACAGTCAGCATCAAGAGCCACGACGACTGGAACCTCGACGGTAAAAATCAGGTTTAGGTGTGCATTCAGATGTGGGTAGGCTTACCCATGAGGTAACTGTTGGGTAAGCCTACCTTAGTTCAAATGTTAGGATTAAGTTTAGGCAGGTGGCAATCATGGTTAAGATTAGAATCAGTGTGGAAATGTATTTAAATTCTCCCAACAATTCTGTGGCAGTATGTATAATAAATAACTGATGTCAAATGTACCAGTACTTACAGAAAAGGGCCCTAAATAAGCTCCTGTCCGTCCTGGAGAACCCCCAGCACCCCCTGCACTGCACCATCATCAGACAGAAGAGCGTCTTCTTTGCTTTGCTCCACGGACAGACCCTGGAATTCGTTTGTACCACATGCATACGCTACACATATTCAACGCTTCACTATAATTTGATAAATACACAAATATGCCATATGTGGCAAATGTAGCAGAAGACCTTCCAGAGGAAATACTCCAAGACTTTCCAGAGGGAACACTTTGAGGGAATTAACCATTTCAAATTAAATGAGATGGTTTAACCCACTGCATCACGTCTGATTCGTCTGTAGGAAAAATACGAAGCGGTATGAATGATTCTGTACCAGTTATTTATAGCCACACAGACAGTCCTCAACACCGGCCAACTAAGCTAGCTCAAACTTTATTTGTAGGTGAATTTTTGAACAGTTTTCCTCATGTCTCTCCTGGACATATTTAGTATTTATCATTTAAATTAAAACCGTGAGATGTTTAAAAAGACGCCACACATCATCTCTATAACTCTACCAGCACTTGGCTTTCATTTCGACCTGAGGCTGAAGCGACTTTTCTACAGCACAGGCAGGCTACTGCAGACAACTTTCCCTGCAGTCTTATCTATTAGACATGTAGTTAAATGTGCTGTTTTATACAAGTACAATATCCTGAGTGACATGTGTCTGAGACACAAAGGTGACAAAGAAGTGCAGTGTAAATGTTGCAATAAAACTGCAACAGTTTGCTGCAGTAAAACTTGAATTTCCTTCAAGATCAATAAATTCTCTCTCTCTAATACACATAATACAGATAGAGCCACTCCCCCCTGCTCTAGGGTGAACAACCTTTACCTCAAAGCGCTGCGAGCTCACTTTTTTGCCCTTCTTCATCCAGGTGATGCGTGGTTTAGGCTCGCCCGAAGCCTGACACACAAATGATGCAACTCCCCCAGAGACCCCCGTCTGGTCCTCGGGAGCCTGGATGAAGCTGGGCAAACCTGCAGGGCACAAGATTACTCTGTTAACAAGCTGATGTCCAAGAGTGGAGCTTTTCTTGTGTATATACTTCCACATTCACATTGTTGTTGTTGTGTTTTACCCACCTCTGCAGAGAGGATGGAGATTTAGTTAGGAAGTTACACTGAGTAGTGGTACTTACTGTGGGAGGCAACAGGCAGCAGCAGACACAGTAGCAGCAGCACTTGTAGGCCTGTCTGGACCAGACTCTCTCTGTGACCTATGATCCTGAAGAAGGAAGGGGGCAGGGGGCACCAGCTCTCATCTAGGGTCTCATCCTGGGTCTCATCCTGGGTCACCTGCCACACCAAGGTCATCACACAGTACCATGTATTTTTGATTTATTATTAAATCAAAAATTAGCAGATGATAAAAGATGTGAGCAAAAGCTCTAGCCTCATGTATCTCCCACCTTTATTAACAGCATTTGCATATCAAACAAGCAAAGCAGATGCTGAGTTACAATATTTTCATCTAAGAGGAGGTGTTTTAGTTCCGTCCCTATTTGCCAAAATCAACAAATGAACATGTTTTATCTAAAACCACCATCACAAGGTAGAGAAGATGATTTTGGATAATACTCCTCTTTAAGCAAATAATTCACACAAAATACTATATATGTTTCATATTGTGGTATAGGGGTTGCACTGTGTTTATGTGCTTAAGGCCCAATCACTAAAAAGCTCAAATCCTCCTCTCTGTCCTCCTCCAGCCCCGCCTCTCTGTCCCCTCCAGCTCCGCCTCTCTGTCCCCTCCAGCCCCGCCTCTCTGTCCCCCTCCAGCCCCGCCTCTCTGTCCCCCTCCAGCCCCGCCTCTCTCTCCCTCTCCAGCCCCTGCTCTCTGTCCCTGCTCTCTGTCCCCCCACCAGCCCTTCCTCTGTCCCCCTCCAACTCTTCCTGTCTGTCCCTTTCCTGCCCTTCCTCTCTGTCCCCCTCCAGCTAATTCTCACAGTCTGTACCTCATTGTGTTCTGGCCATATGGTTATGACTCATGTCAGCTAAAGCTTTGAGTTCAAATTTGTACAACCATCTTCTAAAATTGTTCCCTCAAAAACATGGCTGAAGAGATTTTAGATCCATCCATGCATGTTTCAGTAATATAGCGATCTCTCTTGGGCCCTATTCAAATCCTCCTTAGAATACAACTGCAGAACAATTGTGTAAAATATTCCACCTACATCACCAATACTCCCACACAACAATTCTCCATAAATGTACAAAAGCATGATACAATGCAATGTGCAGTAGTTTCATTGAAGGCTGATTGTGTTGTGACAGTGCTCTGAAAGGGGAGTAACTTAGTGTGGGGAGCAAATGGGGGGGGGGGGGGGGACTCAAAGCATCAAGACAGAAAATTTAACTAATTGGACATTTTAGGACATTATTTTCAGTGAATATAGCATTTTCAAAACAATTAAAGGTAACATGGTGATCTAAACATGTAGTAACAATTATGACCTCATAGAAGTGCAATACCACCTCTAACACACAAAGATAATCTATAGATCTGGATGATATGGCACAGGGCTCTGACTCAGGAATATAACTTTGCTTGTAAGGCAAAGCACCGATATGGACATTTTAGGCCAAGACAGATTGCAGTATTATAAATATTATAAAAACTTTAGCCAATAACCAATACGACATAAGCCCAGTTCTTTTCTATAAATTGTGTGGTTATTTTATTCTAGACTGAGGCAAGGCAAGGCAAGGCAAGTTTATTTGTATAGCACAATTCGTACACAAAGTAATTCTGAGGACAAAGAAATATTGCTATGTACTTTCATTTTTAGTTTTCTAACATAAGGACAAAATCCTGTAATAGCACAAAACACCCTTTACTTAACTGTAAAAAAAAGTTTTATGTAAGATTATTTATGACATCATATGTTTAAAATGGATAGGCCAACAGATTCAAATTAGACAAATGTCTGGCTGAACTCTCATATGCTGAGGATAGGCAGAGACCTGATTTCTGATAGGCTGAGAGCTGATAGGCTGAGGATAGACTGAACTCTGATAGGCTGAACTCTGATAGACTGAACTCTGATAGGGTGAACTCTGATAGGTTGAGTTCTGATAGGCTGAGTGGAAGTGAAAGAGTCTTCTGAGCTTTTCTTACAGTACCATTATACTTTATTCAAGAAAACGTAGCTTTCATTCATTCAGCTTTTTAACATTTTGTGAATTTATTGTTTCAATTAGATTTTTTCAATATTAACAATAATAATAAATATAGACGTAAGCAGCAATGATTAGCCCTTGCTCACACCTACGCTGTGCTCCTACACCTAAGCCACACCTCACCCTAACCCTAGCCTAAACCTAAACCTAATCTAACCTGTAACCCTGACCTTAATCCTCACCCTACCTCTAACCCTGTGCCTTGACCCTACCCCTAACTCTACCCTAACCCCTACCTCCTAACCTAACCCTAACCCCTAACCTAACCCTGCCGTTTTTCTCAATTTTTTAAGTGGTGATTAAAAAAAAAAAAAAAAAGATGGAGGACTTTCAGTCTGTAAGAGGGCATAGTCACAATATAATTTTTGTTGCTACTGCCATGATGCATCTGGTTAACAAATTTGGTTTGGCTGCGCCAAAGTTTTTGATGTGAGCATATCACAAATGTTGACAAGAGCTGTTGCAGGGGGAGAGCTGTTGACCTCGACTGGGGACGTTGTCCGGAGGTGGAAGGAATACTGTGAGGATCTCTTCAATCCCACCGAGTAGGAAGCTGAGACTGGGGACTCGGAGGTGGACTCGTCCATCACCCTGGCTGAAGTCACAGAGGTGGTTGGCAAGCTCCTTGGTGGCAAAGCTCCGGGGGTGGATGAGATATGTCCTGAGTATCTTAAGTCTCTGGATGTTGTGGGGCTGTCTTGGCTGACACGCCTCTTCATCATCCTGTGACAGTCAGGGACAGTACCTCTGGACGGGCAGATCAGGGTGGTGGTCCCTCTGTATAAGAAGGGGGACCGAAGGGTGTGTTCCAATTACAGGGGAATCACACTCCTCAGCCTCCCCGATAAGGTCTATTCCAGGGTACTGGAGAGGAGAATATAGTCGATAGTCGAACCTCAGCTCCAGGAGGAGCAGTGTGGTTTTCGTCCAGGGAGTGGAACATTAGACCAGCTCTACACTCTCCATAGGGTGCTCGAGGGTTCATGGGAGTTTGCCCAACCAGTCCACATGTGCTTTGTGGATCTGGAGAAGGCATTCGACCGTGTCCCTCGTGGTGTCCTGTGGGGGGTGCTCTGGGAGTGTGGGGTCTGGGGCCCTTTGCTAAGAGCTGTCCGGTCCCTGTATGACCGGAGCAGGAGCTGTGTTTGCATTGTCGGCAGTAAGTCAGACCTTTTCCCGGTGCATGTTGGACTCTGCCAGGGCTGCCCTTTGTCACCGGTTCTGTTCATTGTATTTATGGACAGAATTTCTAGGCGCAGTCAGGGGCCGGAGGGGGTCCGGTTTGGGGACCACAGGATTTCATCTCTGCTGTTCGCAGATGATGTTGTCCTGTTGGCTCCATGGAACCAGGACCTGCAGTGTGCACTGGGGCGGTTTGCAGCCGAGTGTGAAGCGGCTGGGATGAGGATCAGCTCTTCTAAATCTGAGGCCATGGTTCTCGACCGGAAAAAGGTGGCTTGCCCTCTCCGGGTGGGTGGAAAGTCCTTGCCTCAATTGGAGGAGTTCAGGTATCTCGGGGTCTTGTTCATGAGTGAGGGGAGGACGGAACGTGAGATTGACAGGCGGATCAGTGCAGCTTTGGCAGTGATGCGGTCGCTGTATTGGACAGTTGTGGTGAAGAGGGAGCTGAGCTGAAAGGTGAAACTCTCGATTTACTGGTCAGTCTTCGTTCCTACTCTCACCTATGGTCATGAGCTCTGGGTAGTGACCAAAAGGACAAAATCGCGGATACAAGTGCTCAAAATGAGTTTCCTCCACAGGGTGTCTGGACGCTTCCTTAGAGATAGGGTGAGAAGCTCAGTCACACAGGAGGAGCTTAGAGTAGAGCTGCTGCTCCTCCATGTCGAGAGGAGCCAGTTGAGGTGGCTCGGGCATCTGTTCCGGATGCCTTCTGGGCATGTCCCACCGGAAGGAGGCCCCGGGGAAGACTCAGGTCATGCTGGAGGGACAATGTCTCTCGGCTGGCTTGGGAACGCCTCGGGGTTCCCCCGGAGGAGCTGGAGGACATGTCTGGGGTGAGGGAAGTCTAGGAGTCCCTGCTTAGACTGCTGCTCCTGCGACCTGGCCCCAGATAAGCGGAAGAAAATGGATGGATGGACTTTCGGTCTGTAAGAGGGCATAGTCACAATATAATTTTTGTTGCTACTGCCATGATGCATCTGCTTACCAATTTTGGTTTGGCTGCACCAAAGTTTTTGATCAAGAGCATGTCACAAATGTGTCTCTTTTGTTATTTTTATAGCTCTATGACAAATTTTATTGTTCCATACAAATTGCCTAGAGGGCAACCCATTTTTGTATTTTCTCACATTTTCTCACATTAATCTGTTCAATGTCAGGATGTCCACCTACTATTTAAGTTTGAGTGAAATCAACCAAAGTTTGTGCGATTTGGCAGTTGTTCCATTATATCATGAAGAGGTTCTGTCATCGCTATGTGAATGCAGTAAAAATATGACATGGGTGTTACTGGCTTTTGTGATCAGGACGCCAGGACTGAATTTTGTGGAAAATATCTGAAAATTGATTAAAAGAATAATGAATTAATTAATTAAAAAAAATCTCCCCATATGCCCCCAGTAGATGTTACAACTGTTTCAAATTTCACTGAAATCAGAGTTTGTTTGTGAAAATGGGGGCAATTTGTAAAAATGCAATATTTCTAAAATTCTGGGCATTTTTGTCACTTCACAGCTCAGAGACTGTAAGATGTGGGTCTAAAGTTTGGGTAAATTTTGATGCTCCATCCCATGAGAAAATGTGTATTGAATTTGAGCTCCGTTGGGTAAACGCCCTAGGAAGAGTACAGAAAAGACAAAAAATGCTGACTGGAGCAGACAGCATTGGTGTAATAATATATATTTTACTTGTCTTGTCATGATCTACGATCTGTGTCAAATTTCATGATTCTACATCCACATTTTTTTTTGGTATCGTTTCTATACCCTAATTCTTGCTTCTTGCTTGCTGATGCACCATTTGATTTATTTTCGGAAAATGGAAATATCAGGAATGTAGAGAAAAACAAAATAAGAAAGAACATTCTGATATGAGAACAATGTTTGTTCTGCTTTTTTTTAGGGTCTCTGGTCACTATGGGCATGTCACTTTGCATCAGGCCACTTCCCGGCCATTAGTAGCACCGCTTTGCGATATTAATAGGCCCTTCACCAGCTGGTGCTAGGGCCTAATAATAGTCTTAATAATAACAGACTATAATAGGCAATAATACAACACTTCCAGGCGGTTAAAGTCGCTTTACTATTTGGTGCATTATTCATTCACTCCACAGTGGTGATGATGATATACTATTGCAGCCACAGCTGCCCTGGGACAGACCAGCAGAAGTGAGACTGCCAATCTGGACCATCGGCTCTGACCACCAAAACTCACACACCAAATGCACACTGGCCACTGTGGAACATAGAATTTTTGCCAGTGGTGCCCCCCTGTGACAGCTGGTATTCCCTGCCCGATCAGAGACTGCGATGTGTGTTGTGAGAGAGCAGAGGGTCTAGTTCATACTGCCATTGTGTCCTTATGCAAGACACTTTAATAACCTTACCTTGTAAAAATGTGGTGTATGAGAGAGTCATGGTCGGAGAAGTCAGACGCACAGACTGTCAGACTACTGTGGCTACAGAAGTCTACAGACCACTGTATTTTTACTCCAGACTACAGTCTGGAGTAAAAATACATGAGTGTCTGGTCAGCTGCATCTTTTATTGTGAAAACATTAAAAACAGTGTGGTGCATTAAAAGACAATGTGGTGCATTTAAAAAAAGAGAGATCTGAGCACATGAGAAGAGGGATTATTATTGATTTTTTATTATTGTTTTTACTGATTAATTTTAATTATGTATTATATTAATTTTATTACTATTGTTTTTTTTTTGTTTTTTTTTTAAATGTGCTCCTCCTCTCTCACCCTCATCCAGCTCAGGTCAGGACCTGGGAGTTTGCGAGCACTATCTTTGCTGTTCCTAGTACTGCACTTTTCTGGACTGAGATGTCTGATGTTTCTCCTGGAATCTGTTGCAGCCACTCTTCCAGTTTGGGAGTTAAAGCCCTATGAGATCACCACGGACACCACTTGTAGCAGCCAATGAGCCTAGGCCACTGGCCACCTGGCTACTGGTTTAAAGTTGTTCTGACGCGCTTGTAATATAAATCCACAGATAAATTCTTAGTCCTTTATTGGCTTACCTGTCTTCTTCTTCTTCTGCTTCTTCTTCTGCTGCGGTCGATGATTTGGCTGAGGGGTTTCAAACATATGCAGAACAGCAGCGGGGACAGTGTGTTACCCTGGTATAGGCCACATTTGATGAACCCTTGTGTAAGTTGCTTCCCATTGTTTCAATGGGAAGCAACTAAATCAAGTTTCCAATAAAGGCTCTTGGAGTCCTGTTGATGTTGTACAACTCACAGGCGTACATGTCACGGGTGACTGTTCGGTCAACCAGGAGTTGGTGTTTGGCTCCCCTGGTGTTTTTGCCAGTGCCCTTCTGTGCTGTGGTCATGTATTGATCCATGTGCACACCGTGATGATGCCTCCTGACATGAGCTTCCTTGTTGTGGAGAGAGAAGTTATTGGCCGATACTTGGATGGGACTGTACCCTTTGAGGGATCCTTCAGGATCAGGATCATACACCCTTGGGTTAGACAATCAGGGTGAGTCGCATCCTTTAGCAGCTGGTTCATTTGTGCTGAAAGGTGCTTGAGGAGAGCAGTGACCTTCTTTAGCCAGTATGCGTGGATCATGTCAGGGTCTGGTGCAGTGCAGTTTTTCATACCTGAGACTCTTTGCTGAATGTCTACCACTGTGATGGTGACTGGATTCTGTTCAGTGAGGTTGCTGTGGTCTTCTCTCAGAGCCACCAGCCACTGTGATGCCTCCCTCTCCCATATGCCTTTCCAGTACCTTTCAGTCTCCAGCCTTGGTGGTCTGCTCTACAGTTGTGCCACTGAGCATACACTTTCATAGGTTGTGTTGCAAACAGGTGGTTTATTCGTCTAGCTTTATTATCTCATATCTCTAGGTGGCTGGCCAAGGCTTGGAGCTATGCTACTGTTGTTGGAGGCCGCCCCATGAGTGGCTTTGATGAGACTGTCCCAGGTGTCAGCGATGGGTGTGGGCAGAGGGCCGGTGATAGTTCCACAGAACACTGGTTTCCTCAGTTCTTTCTCTTCTCCTTGACAGTGGGTGTCCACCAGGGTAGGATCTTTAGCCAAGCGGCGCTCTGTGCTCCGCAGCTGTGGGAGCAGCAGTGTTGTGCAAGTTCATACTTTTCATGAACTAGTTCAAAGTTCAGTTCATTTTATTTTTAGATGAGATCTGTAAATGAAAGGCTGCATTTATTTTTCAAACTGACTTCTAGTTTACAACAACTTTACAAGATACACTGTTTGGCAAGTTACTTTGAAACTGTAATGTGTTATTTATGACTTGTTACAATATGTTTTCTTTAAAGGCAGCTTTTCAAATTTCTCCATAATAGAGAGAGGCGTGTCTCAAGGTTCCTCACTGGGTCCCCTTTTATTTTCTATTTTTATTAACGACCTTCCCCTTGCCTGCACAGCCTGTGATATTCAACTCTACGCTGACGATACAGTTATTTATTCATCTAAATCTAATATTACTGATAGTCAATCCTCAATTCAACATGATTTTAATACTGTTCAATTATGGCTACAGTATAACAAACTTCTACTTAATAAATCTAAATCATATTTCATGTTGTTCCAGAAACGAATCCGTCCTTTTTCTGTTAATGATATAAATTTGACATTTACCGATTCATCATCAATTATAGCAGTTGATAAATTTAAATATCTTGGCTTATGGCTTGACCCGTCGCTCTCATTCAGCGCCCACATACAAACTATTACAAACAAAATTCCATATCGCTTAAAATTACTTTATCAGTCCATCAGTTGTTTTAGCTTTTCTGTTAGGAAAAAGATGATTTCAGAACTAATTCTTCCCATTTTAAGATTACTGCGATATTATTTATCAAAATACTACAACTTCTATTCTCCAGCCACTCAACATTATCTATAACAGTCTGTGCAGATTCATTCTCCGCTGTCCCTTCAGAACTCACCACTGTACAATGTATCACCAACTGTCCTGGCTTAATCTGTTCTCCTGACATCAACTTCACTGGTTATTATTTATTTTTAAATGTATTAATCTCAGTTATCCTGAATATCTTAAACAGTATTTAATTCCATTCAGATCCTCTTATAGTTTACGTCATGCAGATATTTTTTGTTGTCCCAAGAGTCAAAAAACAAATTGGAAAATACTCATTTAAATATAAAGCTGCTTCTGATTGGAACAATCTTCCCTCATCGATTCGTGCTTTAACTTCTGTCTCTTTTAGTCCGGTTCCTTATATACTTTTGTGGGATTTTTGGGGGGATTTGCTAACCTATATATTTTTGGAAAGGTTATAGTATGTGGAGTCAGAAAATCAATGTTTGCATTTGCCCAGATGTCTTTATGGTGGCCATATTGAATAAAAATAAAAAAAATGGCCGCCAAAAATCTCTTTTTGGAATATCTCAGCCTCTGAATAAGTTGAAATGTTGATTTTAACTGCTAAACCCACATTTTCAGGGTCAGGGAATCAAATGGTGTTAGTTACAAAGCTGTAAGACCTACCCACATTAACCCTTAGATGCATAAGTGGGTCAAAAATGACCCGGTTTGGTTGTTTCTTGCAATTTCATTGTAATATTTGCATGTGATACTCCATGTTCCACCAAAAAACATGTTTTTTTATTATCCTGTTGAAATATTTCAACAATATGGGTAAAACAAACTATAAACATCACATGCAGCTGGTCAGATAACTCAAAGAGTTTAAAGTAGCTCACATAAAATGTGTATGATGTCAACACACACATTTAGACACAATATAATTATGCAACCTTTTTTTAGACATTTTCTATACATCATCATTATCATCATCACTTTCATACAACCATAGACTGTATATACAAGTGGACAGATCTAATGCTGTAGCCACCATGTGCCAAATAGGAAGTTCTCCAGGAGGCTCTTCCAGCTCCTTCTGACTCTGGCTCTGACTTACGTTAGGACCTTGTGGCTCCTCTCTCTGTACCTGCTGCTGTGAACCTCGACATTTTGGTCTTAAAATGTTTGTAAGAACCCGCTCTACATGATCCTGAATTTGTTTTGTTTTTTTTGTTTTTTTTTGCTAGTTTGTCCGAAATCAGTGAACATCTCAAGCTTCATTTGAGCAGCGCTGAACTCTGTGGGTCACACTCACTTAGTCCACTTCTTTTATACAGTCTATGCAACATGGCTTGGGAATCATCATCATTCTGGCACTGGCTGCTGCACTGACACGTCAGTACAGTCTAAATCAGGGGTCGGCAACCCGCGGCTCCGGAGCCGCATGCGGCTCTTTAGCACTCCCCTAGTGGCTCCCTGGAGCTTTTTGAAAAATGAGTGAAAATGGAAAAGGAATGATTTTTTTGTTGTTGTTTTAATATGGTTTGTTTAGGGGTAAAACTCTCGTTCATCTCTTGTCATGGATTGATCCATCAGCTGTGTGCAAATGCAAAGACATTAAAAGTGCTTCAGCAGAACAAATAGATGAGCTGAAGCCAGGGTGGTGTCCGGTGCCTCCACCTGAGAAGTGCTTTTCCCCGAAAAGCAGCCCGGAGCAGCCCGGACCTGTGGCCCACAGCGCATTCTCGCTTTTCCTGCACAGAACCAGCGCACAGAGGATGACACGGAACCGCTCTGATCCAGTCCTTTGCACGCTGGTCTTGCTCGCCCCCGTCTGGAACCAGGACACGGAGGACAAAGCCTCTGGACAATCTGACCAACACTGGACCCCCAGCCCCGTCTTGAGGAGCTGCGCACTGACTGTGTTTGGTGCTGCTGCCCGAGCTCAGAGCTTCTGCTCCGGGCTGATGTTGCGTACAAAGTTCTACATGCTGCTGTTTTATGAGTGCTCCTGTGCACGATCAGAAGAAATGTGACTGCTGCTCTGAATACGTCCATCATCGTCGTCAAAGCAACAGGTAAACGTCAGTTGCACTTTCAGCGTGTCAGCTCCTAAAACTCCGTTTATCTCAGTTTACACGCAAACGTGAAACCGGAGTTTTTAGAAAGATTCGTTTTCAGAGGCAAATTCACCGTTTGCGTGTAAATGATGTGAACAAATGAAGGGAAATGTCTCCGTTTAAAAAAAATATCCATGTACGGGGCCTAAATGACAAAGGAATAAACACTAACCACCTGATTTCAGTGGCTACAGACGGCGCACCGAGTATGAGAGGGTCACAAAATGGGTTTGTGTAATCATGAATGCTCATTTTGTATTTGTAGCCAACTTAGTAATTTTAATAGTCGGCTTATAAAGTTAATACACTGACAGCCTATGTTGCCTTCATATTAGGCTTATATAAGGCTTTTAATTTTTTGCGGCTCCAGGCAGGTATGGTTTTTGTTTTTTTGGGTCAATATGGCTCTTTGAACATTTTGGGTTTCCGACCCCTGGTCTAAATCTTTAGTTTCTGGTGTGCAGTTCTACAGTCACCTTTGTATTTGGCAGTGGTGAACCGTGGACCTGGACCCTGGGCCTTCACTAGGACCAATTTCTGGCCGTCATGACATGAATTATTTAAAGAAAACTAAATGAAGCAAATCGCACATGCACTTATTTCATATATTTGTTTAATAAACATTAGGTACTGTTCAACAAGATGGACAGATCCACGGCCGTCCGGGCTACGAGTTCCATGGGCTCCGAGCTCTGGTTTGGCCATGGGCTCCGAGCTCCGGTTCCTGGGTCGTCCAAATAGGGGTGTCCTGCTCATTTTTTGACGCTGCGGTCTTGCTTATATTTGCTATCACAGGGTATTCGCAAAGGCCCTGAATATGTGATATGATCTGACCATATATATACACCCATAGCGTTCAGCGCTGCTCAAATGAGGCTCATGATGTTCACGGTTACAGGAGTGAATATGGAGCCAGGCTTTATATTTTTCCATTCCATTCCATTTCTTCCGCTTATCCGGGGCCGGGTCGCGGGGGCAGCAGTGCCCTCTTCACACACACTTCCTCCAGGGGGACCCCGAGGTGTTCCCAGGCTAGCCGAGAGACATAGTCCCTCCAGCGTGTCCTGGGTCTTCCCCAGGGCCTCCTCCCGGTGAGCATTCCTGGAACACCTCTCCAGGGAGGCGTCCAGGAGGCATCCGGAGATGACAAGACACCTTTATCCTGTCGAGAACCATGACCTCATATTTGGAGGAGCTGATCTTCGTCCCAGCTGCTTCACACACGGGTCAAATCGCCCCAGTGCTGCAGGTCCTGGTTTGATGAAGCCAACACGACAACATCATCTGCAAACAGCAGATATGATCCTGTGGTCCTCAAACCAGACCCCCTTCAGCCCCTGACTGCGCCTAGAAATTCTGTCCATAAATACAATGAACAGAACCGGTGACAAAGGGCAGCCCTGGGGAGTCCAACATGCAACGGGAACAGGTCTGACTTACTGCTGGCAATGAACACAGCTCCTGCTCCGGTCATACAGGGACCGGACAGCTCTTAGCAAAGGGCCCCGAACCCCAGACTCCCAGAGCACCCCCCACAGGACACCACGAGGGACACGGTCGAATGCCTTCTCCAGATCCACAAAGCACATGTGGACTGTTTGGGCAAACTCCCATGAACCCTCGAGCACCCAATGGAGAGTGTAGAGCTGGTCCAGTGTTCCACGACCAGATGTTGAAGAGGCGTGTCAGCCAAGACCCACAACATCCAGAGACTTGAAATACTCATTGCGGATGGCTTTAAATTATGAATAGGATTTTTATGACAGACAAAATAGCAAAAAAAATTAAATAAAATCAGGATCATGTAGAGCAGGTTCATACAAACATTTTAAGACCAAAATGTCGAGGTTCACAGCAGCAGGTACAGAGAGAGGAGCCACAAGGTCCTAACGTAAGTCAGAGCCAGAGTCAGGAGGAGCTGGAAGAGCCTCCTGGAGACCTTCCTATTTGGCACATGGCGGCTACAGGGTTAGATCTGTCCACTTGTATATACAGTCTATGGTTGTATGAAAGTGATGATGATAATGATGATGTATAGAAAATGTCTAATAAAAAGGTTGCATAATTATATTGTGTCTAAATGTGTGTGTTGACATCCAACATACACATTTTATGTGAGCTACTTTTAAACTCTTTGAGGTATCTGACCAGCTGCATGTGATGTTTATAGTTTGTTTTACCCATATTGTTGAAGTATTTCAACAGGATAATAATAAAAAAAAACATGTTTTTTGGAGGAACCTGGAGTATTACATGCAAATATCACAATGAAACTGCAAGAAAACAACCGAATCAGGTCATTTTTGACCCACTTATGCATCTAAGGGTTAATTTGGGTAGGTCTTACAGGTTTGTAACTAGCACCATTTTATTCCCTGACCCTGAAAATGTGGGTTTAGCAGTTAAAATCAACATTTCAACTTATTCAGAGGCTGAGATATTCCAAAAAGAGATTTTTGGCGGCCATTTTTTCAAAATCCAATATGGCCGCCATAAAGACATGTGGGCAAATGCAAACATTGATTTTCTGACTCCACATACTATAACCTTTCCAAAAATATATAGGTTAGCAAATCCCCAAAAACTTCCCACTAAGGTCAAAAAATGAGAATAAGGAACCGGCCTATTTACATAACCCATGTAATTGTTTTTGATTATTTTGTTGAATTTTGTTGTTTATCTTGTTCTGTCCTGTGATAGATCTTTGAACTCTGTTTATTATTATTGTTGTTATTATTATTATTTATTATTATTATTATTTTTTATTTTTTTTTCTTTCAAATTTGTTTTATTATGTGTGAAACAGTCAAGCGTGAGTGAGTGTGAGTGTGTGTTGATTTTGTTGTTTTGATGCTTATTTGAATTTATGTCTCCTACTGTCTGTCCTACTGTATCTGTCTGTTGTTGTTGTATTTATGAGGACCCCCTTGAAAATGAGATGGTGACACATCTCAAGGGGCTTATCCTCCAAACAAATAAATTCAAATTGCAAAGTAATTAGTTACATTACAATATTACTGCATTTAAAATGTAAAACTTTACATGACTATTACAGCACTTTTAATTTACTCTCACCAAAATAACTGCGAAGATGCTGAACTTTTGCACTGTATATGGACTGAACCAGGACTAAACCAGGACTAAACCAGGTCTAAACCAAGACTAAACCAGAACTGAACCAGGTCTAAACCAGGACTAAACCAGGTCTAAACCAGGTCTAAACCAAGACTAAACCAGAACTGAACCAGGTCTAAACCAGATCTAAACCAGGACTAAACCAGGTCCAAACCAGGTCTAAACCAAGACTAAACCAGAACTGAACCAGGTCTAAACCAGGACTAAACCAGGTCTAAACCAGGTGTAAACCAGGACTGAACCAGGTCTAAATCAGGACTGAACCAGGTCTAAACCAGGATTGAACCAGGACTGAACCAGGTCTAAACCAGGACTAAACCAGGTCTAAATCAGGACTGAACCAGGTCTAAATCAGGACTAAACCAGGACTAAACCAGAACTGAACCAGGACTGAACCACGTCTAAACCCAGACTGAACCAAGTCTAAACCAGAACTGAACCAGGACTAAACCAGGTCTAAACCAGAAGTGAACCAGGTCTAAACCAGGACTAAACCAAGACTAAACCAGGACCAAACCAGGACTAATCCTGGACTAAAACTTGGGAATCTAGGACCGCCCCTGAGAGAACCCTCGAGTGCGATCGGGCATCAGCTGCGTTTAGCTCCATGGAGCGCGGAGTTCTACGTAGGTCCTTTCGCTCACGATCACAGTCTACACGGGCGCACCTCCGGCGTTTCACCTCCGCTGATATCGCGGTGATTTTAGCAAATTTGTATGAAGAAAATACAAATTTGCCCACCACTTCAATCCAGGTTAAAAAAGCATTGTGACACGCGTTACTGACATTTGTACACAGTAAAATATTACCACTTTTTCCCTGTAATGCCGAACATTACTGCGTTACAGCAAAAAGCAACGCATTACAGTAATTCGTTACTTTTATAACGCGTTACTCCCAGCACTGACAAGATATTAACCATAACCACTATAGAGCCACGTGTGGAGCAGCACGTCCTGTGTGTGTAGATTTCAGAAAATAGGATCCATCTTATTTTTTGACGCTCTACGCGAGTGTAGGCGCGTATCCCCGTCAAAATCCACAGAGAGCATGTATCTATTGTTGTATTAGTGCATTTACCATCAGCTTTACTGGCAGCTGCCGGTGGAGTCACCTTCGCGTTGACACGCGGCTGTGGTTTCACGAGGTTAAGTGCAAGCAGATCGTCGCTCGTCAGGTGAAAACAAATTCCGACGTTTAATTGAACCCCAACAGTGACGAACATCGTTCATCACACATAATTTGAACAAATTCACGTTCAAGTTCTTGATTTTCAAAAGTTCACTGAAAAATGAACATGTTCAATGAATGCATTCTTTTGAACTCATTCATGCACAACACTGGGGAGCAGAGTGGTCATTGGTACCCAAAGAGCATCTGAGCAGTGGTGTAGCGTATCTTGTTACTCCATTCACTTCAACTTTAACAGTGCATGCTCTAACAGGTCAAGGCCTGCTGGTCTTCTTTAGAGTGTGAGGCAGTTTTAGTCTTGGCAAAGAGCAGAATGCCTACTTACCACAGATGTTCAACATGTTGCTGCAATTCGGAGATGGGAGACATAGTAAAGTAGCAGTGTAGGAGGTCGGCGGGCTGATGGTTCAGGTTGGCTGGGTTTTGGAACGCCCACCCTAGAGCAGTGCACATGGCTAAAGGACTCCCAGGAGGACCTGCTTGAGCTAGTTGCTTGGGAAGGAGAAGATGAGGGAAATCAGAACCAATGAGCAAGTGACTGGTGGCAGTGGAAGTTTCTGCAGGTGGGAATACTTGTGCTCAGACGGGCTCAGCTCATCAGCAGTGAAGGCATGATGGATAGAGTATCTTGATTTGGGAGAATGAGCTGGGGAGATATCAAAGGAGACAGCAGCTCCCTGAAGGTGGATCACCTCATGACGAACAGTACACAGAGGAAGGCTCTCTGGCTCTGTAGTTAAGTGGAGGTGTCTGACCGCAGAGGGAAAAATTAGGTCTCTTTTAGATCTATCTTGAGGATGGCGAAAACTTCAAGGGAATATTCTACATTGTAGAGGCGCATCTTCACCAGCTTGAGCATGAATAGGGCAGTCAACATAGACAGTATCTGGAGCTGTACTGACCATGAGCACCGTCTGGTTCTGGTTGACTCACATCGTGGAGAAGGTGTAACTGTTTGCAGGTGTTACATAGCTTCTTCAGAGTGCATGTATCAGGGATGTGGTTCCTGCCATATCTCCAACAGCCTCTGTCTTTAATCCAAGCAGCTGCTTCTGTGGTGGAGAGTGACTTGAACTTGGGGCATAGGCTGAGGTAATGCTCTCTGGTGTTGCAGTATGGACAGTAAGGCTTGACAGTAGGTCTGGCTTTGGGTGACTTACTGCGGGGTTGAGCTGGAGGAGTCACTCTGGCTTGATTCTCTGTGTTGTAATACACATTTAAGGGATGGCCGTGGGGTTTCTTCTGGCTCTTCACTGGCTTTGGTGGATCCTGGAACATGCGAACCTCTCTGGAGGAGATGCACTTAGCCTGTGACTTTAACTGAAGCCAGGTGGAAAGATCAGGCAGAGTGTAGGTCTTATTTAGTACCTGTTGTGAGGATGCCATGGGTAATGCTATACTCTAGAAAGCCATCTCTATACTTAGGAGATAGCTTGCTGAGCAGCCTCTCGACATGAGATCCGTATCTCAGCTCATAGCTATTTTCTCACTCTAGAAACCGAAGCATGCCCACTGAAGCATCTACTGACAGGACAACATTGTCAAAGGCTTCTAGGTCTCCAGTTTGGATGGGTGGTGAGTTTAAGATGGCACCTAGTTCACTCTGCACAAGCTGGCGTGGCTGTCCATATTTATCCTGAAGTGCCTGGAAAGCGGATGTGTATGGCCTAGGGTCGTGCATGTAGACTTGGACTAGTTTGTAGGTTCTGGATAGCTTCAAATGATCAAGGAGGACTTGATATTTGAACTGTTCAGTGAGATAGGTATGCACATTGTGCAAATTGTCAAATGCCATCTTGATTAGGGTGAAGTCTGATTCTTTCCCAGAAGTGAAGTGGGGTAAGGCTGGCTGAGGAAGCAACTAATAACTCCAGCAAGTCTGTGCCAGGTGCTGCTGAGGCTTGGAGGAGGCTGTCACCTGGGGTGGGATAGATGGCAGGGCAGGATAAGTGTGAAATATTGGATATATGCTGGCCTACGGGAGTCTGGCCTAAGTCTTCGGTCAGAAAGATTGCAGCGGGATCCAGAGGTTTGAATAGGAAGGTTTATTGATGATTGTTATGGATAAGAATAAAGACTGGGATTGTGATGGTAATTGTGTGTGTGTGTGTGTGGTTATCTAGAACAGAAAAAGAAAGAAATATATACAAATAATTAGAACTGTACACACATATCAATAATAACAAATATACAAAAATAATACAAATAAACATATTAATTATACTATATTGGCAGCTGCAATGTAAGCCCAACAGATGGCGCCAGAGACCACCTCATGACGTTATGTAGTTAGCGGAACGCGTGTTTAATGGCAGATCAGGTGGTAAATGACAAAGTTATAAAGAAGTGATTAAGCTGGATATAGCGAAAATATTTGAAACGAGATAAAAAATTACACACCAAACTGTATAGAACAATACATACATACAATACTCACTTCTCATTTACGCACGAACATAAATATTAGCAGGACAAAGACGAACGTGTACCTTTCTCCTTGGCACTTCCTCTGCGTACCGGCTACCTGAGCTGCAGTGCGCATGCAAAGGAGAGGCAGTAATGACGTCCTCTTAAAGGGACGGCAGCATTACAGCAGGGAAATTCGATAATGAATTTGTAATACACAAATATCCCTGCTGTGCTCAGTCCTCAGGCATCTCTGGCAGTGGGATGAGCTTGGCTACTGGCCGAGTGTAAATAGTCCCTTTAATGTCCACCTCCACGGCTCGGATCCTGAAGTCGTCGCTGGGGATCACCTTGGTGACACGTCCTATGGGCCATCGTGCCCGTGGTAACTGTGGATCAATGACCATGACCACTTGATCCATACTCAAGTTTGGAGTGTCGGTGTGCCATTTCCTCCTCTGGTGAAGGTTAGGTAGGTAGTTCTTGGTGAACTGGACCCAGAAGTGGTCTGCTAGGACTTGGCTGTGTTTCCACCAGCGACGTCCAATCAGGTCACTGCTGCCGTAGATAGCTTGAGGTAGTGATGCATCCCGTCGCCCCATCAGCAGGAGGTTAGGAGTAATGGGGTCAGGGTCAGCAATGTCTGAGGTAGCATAGCCCAGAGGTTTTGAGTTAAGGATACCCTCCACCTCTATGAGTACAGTGAGCAGTACTTCTTCGGGGAGGACTCGGTCTTTAAGTACAACCTGGAGAGCTGTTTTGACTGATTTTATCTCCCTCTCCCAAATACCTCCAAAATGAGGTGTATAAGGTGGGTTGTATTTGATGGTGATGCTCTGTTCAGCTGCAGTGGAGGGTGAGGCACTTGCTTGACATGAGCGTGGCTGCGGACCATCTGTGCTTGGTTGAATGGGGCATTGTACGGCACCTGCATGGAGCATGCTGTATGGGGGCACCCACAGTGTGGCTATGACGTGGTAGTGGAACAGGGTTGGAGACTGAAACAACAGGAGAAGGCATGATGGTGTAAGTAGGCTGGGGCTGCATAATGATTTTGGCAGAGACTCAGTCTTGTGTAGCAGTGGCTAAGATTGTTGGGGGACTAGTAGAGACAGGAGGACTGACTGTATGTAAATTGACTGGAGGTGGAGCTTGTGTGAAAGGAGTAGAGTGGAGCGGACCAGGTAGACCCTGTGACTGCTGTATTAATGGCTGGGCTGTGGATAGGAGCCTCAGGTTGTACTTACACTCTTTATCTCCTCTTCTTTCATGAAGGAAGTGATAAGAACTGCTTTCTCAACTTCCATCTCTTTCTCCTACAGTCTGCGCTGCAGTATTTGATGTCTCGTAATAGCCTCTTCTGTTTTGAATGCAATCTCTGCTTTCTCCTCTAGTCAATGTCCCTGCCACTCTTGCTCTCTAAGAAGCTCTTTTTTTTCATTCAGGGCCTCTCGTGCTTGCTGGTCTAGTAGAAGGCACTGCTCTATGACTTGCCTCTGTGCCTCTGCTAGCTCCAGGCACTTCACTTTCTCCTCCAACATGGTGTTCTGCAGCTCTGACAGCATGTCGGTAACAGATCTCTGGGTTAGTGAACGAACACTGGCTTGGGATCTGGGGATACTGTGGTGAGAAGCTACTTAGCCTCGACGTGACCGTATTCTCACAGGCAGTGGTGGAGAAGGTGGTCTCAGCATAATGAGCTCTGAGGCTGCTGCCCCGTTATCAGCTGTAGGTACTGGTGCAGGCTGGGTTTGTAACTGTAGGATGATATCCAACTGCAAAGTCATCCAGGTGTGGATGTTGCCGTCTCTCCCACTGGGGTCTAGGATGCACTGCTGCATCGGTAGGCAGTTGTTGTTACTCAAGTGGGACACTCTGGTGTTTGCTGATCTGATAGATACCTGCGAGATGGACTCCGAGTTGGCACAACGCTGTTACACCAATGAAGTTTATTACAGATATTGTAGTTACAGGTTCTTATGGAACTGGCAAGACACCTTGTCTTGTATAGGCCTGTGGCGGGATTATGGATGTGTGTGTTTGATGGACATGAATGCACACAGAGGACACCATACAGGGAAAACATCCAGTGCCATGGAGAAAGTCAAAGAAAAGCACAAATGGGAAGTGACATCACTACTGACGTCAGCCACAGACATTACAAAATAAAATAACTATTTACGAGATTTTCCAACAGGGCCTCTGACAGTTGGCTCACTTCTCTCAGCTCTTTCTTGATTTTAGCCTCTAACCGTTTTTTTCATGGTGGGTATTGTATCTCATGGCTCCCATGGTTGCTCTTATAGCCCAGCACCTCTAGGATCACTGCTGCTGAAGTGTACATCAGCTCCTTGATTTCACTGATGTTGGTGGTAGGGATCGCTCTAAGTGCCTAATTCACATCTTCTAGGAGACTTGGTGGGTATTGAAGTGACCATTTCCCCACATCCTGTTCATGTAACCCCTCTGACTAGGGTTACAGTAGTAGTAGCATTCCAATAGAGCCTTGTTCTCGCATCTCACCCATTTCCACCTTGTCCCAGTAGCCCATATTAATTAATTAATCATTGCATTTATATAGTGCCTTTCAAGATACCCAAAGCGCTTTACAGTTCATTATTCATTCACTAAAGAGTCAGTGGTGGTAAACTACTACTGTAGCCACAGCTGCCCTGGGGCAGACCGACGGAAGCTGCCAATTTGCGCCATCGGCCCCATCACTCACGCACACACCACTTTCATACTAGATAATGTGGGTGAAGTGTCTTGCCTAAGGACACAACAACAGTTTTTGCCACTGACACCCCACTGTGGCTCCTGGAATTCCCAGCGGTCTCCCATACAAGTACTAACCAGGCCTGGCCCTGCTTAGCTTCTGAAATCTGAAAGGATCAGGCTTTGACAAGCCGGTATGGCCATATATTTTATCATTTATTTATTTTTTCCCCATGCATTTTACCATGTTTATTATTATTACTCATCCCATCCGCATCAGCATCCCAAGAACAATAAGTCATTATCATCCCCATGGAGGTAGGGAGAAGAAAAAAAAAGAAAGGAAGATGAGTGAGGGAAGTTCATGTTTCGGTAGTTTGTAGAAATAAGCTCTGTCAGTGATTGATGTGATAAGATTGTTCCAGTGCGTAATGTTCATGTGTTTCCTGGTTTTCCAGTTCATGAGGATCAACTTTTTGGTGATGACCTGAACAACAGAAAATATTTTGTTGTATTATTTTTATTTTTATTACATAATTTATTTCTTTTCTGTGAGCCAATCTCATGGACATTCCATGTTAGAAATCGGTCATGCAAGTCAGTTTTACTGAGCTGAATACGTGGGTTCGTATGTGATGCGTATGTGTGCATGTGTGTGTATGTGAATTGTGAAGTGAAAAGTGAAATATATATTATTGTCAAATGACAGTCCTCTGGAGGCCCCCAGGGCACTCCGGAGCCCACTTTGGGAATCATTGTCCCATACACTAATGGTCTCCAAACTTTTTTGTCTTTCGTACCCCAAAGCATTATCTCACAAAATCTTGAGTCCCCCCTATATCCTGTAGCTACAGAAAGATTTCCAAAGTATTTTAAATAGTGTACATAGTACACTGTTTTCTGATCTATGTTATAATGTTGTTTCCTTTTCCAAAACATGCTCGGAGTTGTGTTTTGTTTCTTTCACATGTTTAAAATGTAAAACGTGCATATTTAAGCTGAGGTCTTCTAATAATAAAGGGTTATTCATGTGTGAATGAAACAAAACATCAGTCTGGGTAAGTCTGGATATTTTTTGATGAATTAACAACATTTAACATGCCTTAAAGCTCACAAGAATAATTTCTTTGTAATTTAAGACGTTTGAAAAGTCAGAAAAATGCATGCACATCCTCACACACACTGTCTTTGCCGTATGACATCCATAAAAGGGACTGTATAAGTGTAAGGTAGTGTCTTGTAGCTGTGTATCCTGAGTGGGACAGAAGCACATATCCGCGGACAGCAGGGGGCAAGCTGGAGCACACTCTGAACACATGGACCAGGACAAATCACTGGCACCATTTTGGAAGCAGCGGGACAGGGCACGTTCCACTCCTCTTCATGGAACAACAGCTTTCTTATGAAGCCCAGTGACAAAAAAACTACACAGAAGCATATTTACAGTTATCTGTTTAGTTAATGAATACCTAAAATAAATATTTAAAATAAAATGACTTAGGCTAGTGGGAATAGTAAAGAAGTGATGATGACATACACTACCAGTCAAAAGTTTAGACACACCTTCTCATTCTTTGTTCTTTATGTTTACATCGTTTTACATTTTATATAAATTACAGAAGACATCAAATATATAAGATGTGTGGAATTATGTAAAAAAAAATCTCAACTACATATATTTTATATTCGAATGCTTCAAGTATCCACCCTTTGCTTTGTCGACAATGCTGTAAACTCTTGGCCTTCTCTTAATTAATTTCCCTGATATGGTTTTCACTTCACAGCTGTGCCATGTCAGGGTCAAGAAGAAGGGACAAAGCAAAGGGTGGATTTTTATTTATTTATTTATTTATTTATTTTATCTTAAACAAGTTTATATTTATTCTTGACTTAATTTTTTGTTTGCTACATTCCATATGTGCCATTCAGTTTGGACTAGTCGTGTAGGTCGGATATGATTTATGTTTTGCTGACTAATAACAGAAGAATGAGCCTACAAAAATGCAGGAATCATACACTTTCAACAAAGCGTTTGTCACTTTTAAAGGAACTCTATATGTAGGATGTACAGTATGTAGGAACTGAACCTGGGTTGCCAGTGCTTTAACCTGCACATACAAGCCTCATTCTCAGTATATGATCAGGCCATGCCTCATGTGAAAGCTCGGAACCTCCAGAATTTCTGCACTGAGCTGCAGAGGCTGCACAGTGCTGATTCATGATTGGCTGCAGGTTTACGTAGTGACCATTCAAAGCAGAGAGAGTCATTTTTGAAATGAGAGACTCAATTGAGAGACTCAAATAAATAGCCATTGTTTGTTGTAAAAATCTTACCTACAGCTCCTGCGCAAACATTGTGCTTGACCCACGCAAGTTACAAGACGTGTAAAAACAATTGCAAATGTAACTCATTGTATCAAAACCAGAAACGTGCACGCGTCTGCTATTGTTTAAAAACTAATAACTCTGAGTTAATTAGCACCCACTCCACGGACAGTGAAACCATAGCATCAAACAAGAACAGAGCAGCACACTTTCGCTCACCGACCTGTCGGACGCGCGTCAAAGTCTGCCCCCAACTCTCCATCCGAGTCTGTGGGTCTGACGTGAAAAAGCTCCACTCACCATGACCGGCGCGTCCACGGACAGTATCCCGCTGGAGTTTAGGCACAAAAGGCAGTCCACACAGCGTTCTCCGCAGGTTCAGGGACCGCTGCTACGAGCGCTCTCACCATCACCACGACAGCTTCGGCTCTTTACGGAACTATTCGTGTGTCTCCGTGACTGCCCATACGGCCCCCTCCTCTCTGCCTGTAGAGTCCCTCGTGGCTCAGTGAGCTGAGTAATAATAATCATTTACACTTACATTCTACTATTCACTCACTCCATGCTTTCTCCTTTCGGTTGTGTGGTTCATATCCTTCTGAGACCCGGCCCATTCATTTGTGTCCGTTATAGTGCACATTGAGTTAACCAGTCTATCTTTTAAGTGTTTTGAGATAGACTCTTAATGGGGGGATTAGGTTCCTCTGCCTAAATAAGGCTGGGGATTATGAAGTACTATCATACCTAGGATAAAATATGAACTCAATACTAGGGTGACCAGATTTTCAAAATAAAATACTGGGACACCCCCAGTTTGGAGCAGTTGGTGATAAAACTGTGAAACGAGGGTGTAATTAAGGAGAATTGTTCTGCATTTGGCCTATTCATAACTAACATGTTTTATGCCTCTTTTTACTGTTACAAGTGTCAGATTGGGAACCTGGGACATTTCTTGTATAAAACTGGGGCAAATCACTGGTTTTGGATAAATCTGAGACAAGGGACACAGGGCTCAAAACTTGGACTGTTGCGGGTAAATAGGGATGTCTTATCAACCTACTTAATGGGAGCTAATTGGTGGTTGCAAAAAAATAAAAATAAATAAATAAATAAAAGGAACTGTAAAAACTTTTTGAGGTGACTATAAAAGCCTGTCGGAGATGCTGGGCATCAGAAGAGTTGTTATTGTTAGGTTGTTAACTACATGGATTTAACACCAAAATGTCCATTACAGAGGACATGTTACAAATTGTAAATAACAGTAAAATTAAATAAATAAATAAATAAATAAATGTATATATATATATATATATATATATATATATATAATATTAATAAATTGATATATATATTAGGGCCGGGCACGTTGACGCGTTAACTTTGCGTTAACTAATTAAGTCATTAACGCCGACAATTATTTTAACGCCGTTTATTATTTATTTATTTATTTTATTGTAAACGTCTGTTTCTCACTGGCTTTTATTTTGAAAAAGTCCACCGCGAGCGTTTCTTTACGTTTGACGTCTTTTCTTTACAGTTTATTTCTGACCACGTGAGATGCAACGTGCCCGAGCCTCCGCGAGCCACGGGCCCGGCCTCGGGTTCGGCCGCAGGTTCTGACTCCCGTCTCGGCTCCGGCCGCGGGCTCTGGACGCGGGCTCCGGCTCCGCGACAGTAGTCGGAGCCTGCGGCCGGAGCCGAGACTGGAATTGGAGCCTGCGGCCGGTAGTGTCCGCTGTAGTGTTCCATGTTATGTTCGCTGTAGTGTTGTAATGTTCACTGTAGTGTTTGCTGTAGTGTTCGCTGTAGTATCCGCTGTAATGTTCACTGTAGTGTCCGCTGTAATGTTCACTGTAGTGTTCGCTGTAGTATCCGCTGTAATGTTCACTGTAGTGTCCGCTGTAGTGATCCATGTTATGTCCGCTGTAGTGTCCGCTGTAATGTTCACTGTAGTGTTCGCTGTAGTGTTTGCTGTAATGTTCACTGTAGTGTTTGCTGTAGCGTTCGCTGTAGTGTCTGCTGTAATGTTCGCTGTAGTGTTTGCTGTAATGTTCACTGTAGTGTTTGCTGTAGCGTTCGCTGTAGTGTCTGCTGTAATGTTCGCTGTAGTGTCCGCTGTAATGTTCACTGTAGTGTTTGCTGTAGTGTCCGCTGTAGTGTTCGCTGTAATGTTCGCCGTAGTGTTCGCCGTAGTGTTCACTGTAGTGTCCTCTGTAATGTTCGCTGTAGTGTTCGCTGTAGTGTTTGCTGTAGTGTTCCATGTTATGTCCGCTGTAGTGATCCATGTTATGTCCGCTGTAGTGTCCACTGTAATATTCGCTGTAGTGTCCACTGTAATGTTCACTGTAGTGTTCGCTGTAGTGTCCGCTGTAGTGTTCACTGTAGTGTTCACTGTAATGTTCGCTGTAGTGTCCGCTGTAGTGTCCGCTGTAATGTTCGCTGTAGTGTTCGCTGTAGTGTCCGATGTAGTGTCCGCTGTAATATTCGCTGTAGTGTCCGCTGTAATGTTCACTGTAGTGTTCGCTGTAGTGTTCGCTGTAGTGTCCGCTGTAGTGTTCACTGTAGTGTTCACTGTAGTGTTCACTGTAATGTTCGCTGTAATGTTCGCTGTAGTGTCCGCTGTAGTGTCCGCTGTAATATTCGCTGTAGCGTCCGCTGTAATGTTCACTGTAGTGTTCGCTGTAGTGTCCGCTGTAGTGTTTGCTGTAGTGTCCGCTGTAGTGTTCGCTGTAGTGTCCGCTGTAGTGTCCGCTGTAGTGATCCATGTTATGTCCGCTGTAGTGTCCGCTGTAATGTTCACTGTAGTGTTTGCTGTAGTGTCCGCTGTAGTGTTCCATGTTATGTCCGCTGTAATGTTCACTGTACTGTTCGCTGTAGTGTCCGCTGTAGTGTTCGCTGTAGTGTCCGCTGTAATGTTCACTGTAGTGTTCGCTGTAGTGTCCGCTGTAGTGTCCGCTGTAGTGTTCCATGTTATGTCCGCTGTAATGTTCACTGTAGTGTTCGCTGTAATGTTCGCTGTAGTGTTCACTATAGTGTCCGCTGTAATGTTCGCTGTAGTGTTCACTGTAGTGTTCGCTGTAGTTCGCTGTGTTCCACTGTAGTGTCACTGTAGTGTTCGCTGTAGTGTCCACTGTAGTGTGTGTCGTGTGTTCCGCTGTAATGTTCGCTGTAGTGTCCACTGTAGTGTTCACTGTAGTGTTCGCTGTAGTGTCCGCTGTAGCGTCCGCTGTAATGTTCGCTGTAGTGTCCACTGTAGTGTTCACTGTAGTGTTCGCTGTAGTGTCCGCTGTAGCGTCCGCTGTAATGTTCGCTGTAGTGTCCACTGTAGTGTTACTGTAGCTGTAGTGTTCACTGTAGTGTTCGCTGTAGTGTTCGCTGTAGTGTCCACTGTAGTGTCTGCTGTAATGTTAGCTGTAGTGTTCACTGTAGTGTTCGCTGTAGTGTCCGCTGTAATGTTACTGTAGCTGTAGTGTTCACTGTAGTGTTCGCTGTAGTGTCCACTGTAGTGTCCGCTGTAATATTAGCTGTAGTGTCCACTGTAGTGTTCGCTGTAGTGTCCGCTGTAGTGTCCGCTGTAATGTTCACTGTGAGCAGGGCCTGGAAGCGTGGCTGCTCATTGGACTGGATGAGGCTTGTTCTGTCTGAGTGCTTCTCAGGCTGCTTCGTGACCACTGGGGCCCTCACACTTCATTGGCACCATGCCACAGGGGCCCCCACTCTGGAACAAGCACATGCCCATCATCTGAATGACATTTGAACTTCCAAATTCAAAATTTAAAGAGGGGGTATTGTGCAAAACGGACTTTCTAGAGTTTTCTACCATGTTCTAACATTGGTCCCTCATCTAAAACAGAGGTTTTAGATGCCATCCATGCATGTTTCAATGACCCAGCGATCACTCCTGGACCCTATTCGAACCCTCCTAACCCTAACCCTAACCCATAGAACAAACCTGTCCAATGCTCCATCCACAAGCCTGTGTCAACTATGTTCCCCTATGGCCTTTCTTCATAAATATAAGCAGGAAACAAAAACTTCACAAACCTGACGCAATGTGCAGAAGTTTCACTAGCAAGATGCAAGCTATGACAGCACTCTGAAGGGACTTTCTGTGGAGAGCAAAGGGAGGGAAAACTCAGGACATCAAAAACAGAAGTGAAAGTAATTCAGAGTCTGTGTATCATTCCTTCCTTAATTTTTCAAAGTAAAACCAAAATTTAAAAAACTAAAACAAAACATTTTCTTCATTATTTGTCTCCAAGATCAAAATGAAAAAACAGATAATGATTTGTTTTTCCAGTTTTCGATTTTGTGTGTAACCAAGGGTCTTGAGTGCATAGAAGATGGAGGCCAATATGAAGGAGATTACTTTATTTTTCTCATCAGCTCCGTCTCATCAACACACGGTACAGTAGAACATTTTAGAACTGCCCAAACCCACTTCTGCTTTCACAATAAAAGTCAGGGATTGAGAAACCGAAATGTTGCTTACATGTGTTTAAATGAATAATGGAAAAAATGGATAATGGTTGTTTCCTGTTTGCCTCACTTAAAATGCAATGCCAGATTAAACCAGGACTAAACCAGGATTAAATCAGGACTCAACTGGTCTCAGTAATGTTTTTTTGTTTTCTTATTTTTGGTTTTATTTGGAAAAACGAATGAACGAATGATACATGGATTATTAATCATTTTAATAAACTGTTTTTTGGCAAAGAAAGCATTCTCAAAACAATAAAATGTAACATGGTGTTTTAAATATGTTATACTGTAAGCAACTGATAAGTGTAATATCTTTCTAAATGCAGCAATATACTGGGAATGAGACAAACTTAGATGTGTCCTCTATCTGCAGGTTAAGGCTCTGGCAACCCAGGTTCAGTTGTGATTGTAATACTGTTTTTAAAACTTAAGAAAGAGCACAGATTACATGTTCCTTCAACACCAGCAAAAACATGTATCCTCCATCAAGCACTAAAACATGTATTGTGAGAGTCCTGAGTGTGACAGTGCTCCATGTGACCAGAGCTGTCCCATTGTACAGGGGCAGATGGAGGGCCCCAGGACTCCGGCTCTGAGGGCCGAAAGCTGCAGTGTGGCTAATATTAGACTTATATAAGGGCCACACATCCCATGGAGCACACACATACACACACATATGCACCCACACACATCTACATACACACACATGCACCCACATACATCTACATACACACACGCACACACATACATCTACATACACACACATGCACCCACATACATCTACATACACACATGCACACACACCCCCCACATACACACACATACATCTACATACACACACATGCACCCACATACATCTACATACACACACATGCACCCACATACATCTACATACACACACATGCACACACATACATCTACATACACACACATGCACCCACATACATCTACATACACACACGCACACACATACATCTACATACACACACATGCACACACATACATCTACATACACACACATGCACACACATACATCTACATACACACACACATATACACACACACACACATACATACGCATACACATACACCCTCCACACACACGCGCTCACGCGCACACACACGAACAGGGATTTATCCACATTAGTTGCAGTTGTCTGAAATTGGAATGCTTTCAGTGTACTAATGTACTTGTTTTATTACATTTTTCTTCAAAGCAGACCTATTGTGCTTGTGTCTGCTATAGTTAGAATATGACACCCGTGGATGTTATAATTAGCATATTTCAAATTGCAATATTAATCTGAACAACTTGATAAAATAAACTAATTCTCTGACTTCCACATTAGAAAACTGTGGTGCCCAGTGGGCGCTGATGTTGCTGTAAATGCCATCTTGAAAAAGAGGCTTTGCTTCTTGGTGCACTAGAAGATTTTGTAAACTTTCTGTGGCAGTCAGAAATGAACAAAGTGTAAAACATAAACATTTTCTTAAGGCAACAACCTAAGGCTTTTCAAGAACATTGAAGAATAAAGCTGTTGGATTGAGGCTTAATAGCTGTTAACTTTAAAACTACCACCTGATGACATTCATTACAAGCCAAAACAGAGCATTTTGATTTTTGGGGATACAGTGGCCTAATAATCCAGGATTTCTCAACCATCTGTGAATGAAACAAAACACTACTGCAGATTCGTTTTTGTGACATAATAATTAATTAATTCAATTTTCTATGTCATAAAAGCAATTACATCCAGTCAAAGCTACTCAAGTTCACACTAAAGTTAGTTTAACAAAGGTCCATCCTTTACACCAGACGTGCCACCTCTAATTAGTACAACACTTCTGTCTTTTGCATTTTATTGCAGTTCTGAATCCATTTGAGAAGAACTGCATTTATTGCCTTTAATAAGCCTTGTTCCTAAGTAAAACCATGTAGTTAGGGTTAGGATTTTTTAGTTGTATTTATTTATTCATTGATTAGTTAGCTAGGGCCAGATTTTAATCATGGATCTAGAATGAATTATATTATTATATAGTTCTAAGGATTTAATAAACGCGCCCGTGTGTGACGCGCAGACGCTCGTAGCTGGAGAGACTCGACGTCATCACGTGACCACGTGATCAAAAATATAGGCTCTACTTTCTGCGAGCGACTAGGAACCAGACGAATGTGACTCCTGCAGAAGTTTCCTGAACAGTCAGTGCCTCTTTTTGTCTTTTCATATGCCAAATATAAAAATCCTAAATTTCCATCTGTGACACGGCGCTCGGACACAGCTAAGTCCACGTGGAGTTATCTTTGACAAAAGGACATTCAGCAGACAGCAGTGGCTGACCGCAGAACTGTGACCCCGGCTCCTGCACCATGCCTCCGCTGCAATTCTGTGCCAATCTAACGTGGCTGTTTACAGAGATCCCGGAGCTCAGTCAAAGGATCTACGCGGCGGCTGCAGTCGGCTTTCGCGCCGTGGAGGCTGCTTGGCCGTATGAGGAGGATCTGCAGGAACTGAAGAGCGCCCGGGACGCCACGGGAGTGGAGCTGGTGCTTATCAACACTCCTCCAGGTGAGCCGCGGTCCACCTGCTCACACTGACCGCTGCGCAGCGCTCTGTCACGGCTCTGTGTTTCAGGAAACCTTCGGGCCGGAGACCTTGGGCTTGGAGCAGTCCCGGGGAGAGAGCAGGAGTTCAGGCAGGGGCTGGAGCGAGCCATAGAGTACGCGCAAGCTCTGCAGTGTAAAAGGTGGGTCCCAGCCACAGACCTGTTCCTTCTGACTAGTGCCTATCTTCAACTAAACTTATATTACACCTAGCCTGCCCTATTACCAGCCCAGCGTCCAGTCTACGTTTGTTGCACTACTTTTGGGCCACATTTGGTTCTAATGCCACTTTTACATAAAATCTGATCAAATGAGTTTGAAAGCCTAAAGGCAGTGGTGTGGTTTGTGCCCTCAGGATCCACCTGATGGCTGGTCGTGTTCCTCTGGGTTCACACAGAGCTGAGGTGGCCCAGGAGATGGAGAGCATCTTCATCCAGAATCTGGAGTATGCTGCTGATCTGCTCTCCAAGGTAGTCTGCTGGAAATACATACAGAGATTAATTTTATTGGATAACAACAAATAATCCATAAATTATAATTTAGCATCTAAATATTGAGAGGATAGCGGCACAGGAAATACCAGTGGTCTTCAGAAGACACTTGAGACTCGTATTGCTCACAAGTGGCACACTATTGGGAATAAGTTGTGGTTGGCACATGTTATTTTTCTTGCAGAAGGGCATCACAGGTCTGATTGAGCCAATCAACACACGGATCACTGACCCTGCCTACTTCCTGGACTCTCCTCATCATGGTTAGATCTTTTTTTTAATTGCAAACTTTTACATACTAACAAATAGAACACCATTTAGAATATAAGAGTATCTTATTCAAAGAAGTAAAAGTCCTCCAAAAAAGACACCGGAAAGCCAGCGTCTTTTCTGTCCATTAGCCTCAATGATTTGGAGAGAGCTTGAGGTTGTTCCTCAGTCAATTGGTTTGGTTTTGATAAATGATTAAAATATTTAGTTATCAGAATTGTCATTAGACTACCAAATGCCATTTCTTAAAGATGTAAACAGAACCCCCCAGACTGAAGCCAGACTTGAAGATCAACTCTTTGTAGTACAAACACATAATAAAAGAATCCTCATCGCCTGTTCCATAAAAAACACATTTATCTGCTTCATGTGTGTAGAGGAAACTGGAAAGGAAAGATATTTACTTGTAATCTTTTTAATTTGTACCTTCTGCAATTTTAAGAATGTAATCCCTTTAACAAATCTGCTTATTTTAGTGTGTTAGTGTTAGTATGAATTTTAGGACTATTAAGCAAGGATTAAACAATGTGAAGCCGTATGTTGCATTGTATCAATGCATGCTGCGTACAGCCGTATGACTCATGGCTCAGAGTTGTTTAATTCACTTATACCATGGTCCCACAAATTGAAAATAGTTCACTTTGAAATCTGACAGCCTTTTAGTTGTCTGTCGATGTTCAAAGCATTGTTGTTTCTGGATTAGTTAAAGCTTCTCTCTCATTACACTTGTTCATTTGTTTACCTGATGCTATGGTGATGCCTACAGCATAATAATAGAGGACTGTGATTAACTGTTGCCAGAACTACACATCAAAATTATGCATGGTAGTTAGCAGAATTCTCCCTGACCATGATATATGTATACTCTCCCCTCGAACCACCAGGCTGCCAGGAAGCTGGGAATCAGTGTCCCCCCTGAAGAATATTTGAAATTTTCCATTTATTATTATTTATTTATACGCTTGGAGGTGAGAAACACAATTTTGATTCTTCATATGAAACATATGAAGAATTGATAATAAACCTTTTTGAATTTTGAATTTGAATATATAAGAAAATGGAACCTCCGGTGCTCTCTTTAAATCACAAAATTCAATACATTCAATACAAAAGGTACAAGGAGCTATTAACTTGAAAACTACCACTTCATGACATCACATGGTGGAACACAGCATTTTGAGCTTTGGAGATGTAGACAAACTAATAAAGCAGGATTAAACATGTGTGAATGAAATAAAAACACAACTCTGTGCAAAACTGTGCATGTTTTTGACGAAGTAACATATTACATTATTACATTACAATAAATTACATTAGTAAAAGCTCACAAGAGTAAATCTAAAATAATTTAATTAATTGCTCAAGTTTTTATTGTTCAAATACACCTGCTAAAACATGCAGCCTTACTGTGAGTGGGCTTGCCTCTACACAGACCTGACTGCTTATTTAGTACAGTGGTTCCTCAAGTGTGGGTCATGGGACACTGAGCTCAGGGCACATACAATTTTACAATGTACATGTTTTAATCTAAAGCTTCATTGAAAATTATATATATTTTTCATCAGAAACACACAATATACCCCTGGCCCTTGTAGTCTGTTTATTGGGTGTAATTTTATACAATGGGGCTTAAAGAAGTGATAAATTGAGGAGTGTACTAATCTTAATTATTTTATGTTGCAGCTGTGGCCATCTTGGAGAGGGTGGGAAGGCCGAACCTGAAGCTGCAGATGGTGAGCTGCTACTGCTACTGCTGCTGCTACTGCTGCTAACTGCAATTACAACTACTTGCAGGCCAAACCTCCTTGTCAAAGCCTTAGCTTACCACCATTGGGAGTGAATGAATAATGCAAATTTAAAAGTGCTAAATAACAGTTATTTTGTCTGTACTGAAATGGAAGGATGTTCTATGTAGTTCCCTCTGTTTTACTGTATTATACTGTATATTACTGTAAGACATTTGAGGATACCATCTTGCAGTACTTCATCCATCGTCATTATCATACATGCAGTTTTTAGGAGAAGCATCAAGTCTTCTCAAGTCACAGGTCTCAAGTCCAAGTCGAGTCCCAAGTCTTGGTCCATTTTATCAAGTCAAGTCCCAATTCCTAAAAATAGTGACTCAAGTCTGACTCGAGTCCAAGTCATGGCTTGCAAGTCCCCACCTCTGTTATTACTGCTGCTACTAATACCCTTCTCTTACTCCTAATAATTACAACTAATAACAAGTAAATATACGTGGGTTCCTGTGTGTGTTGTAGGATGTGTTCCATTGGCAGATCATGGATGGAAATCTGACACAGAACATCATCAGATACTTCCCTTACATTGGTGAGACGGGCTCAGCATGGCTGCACTTTAACAGTCTAGGGACAGCATTTAAGGGCCCACAGCCTGAAATAAGAAAAAAACAAACTATACTGTGAAATGCAGTCTATTCATTTTATGTAACAGTAATAATAATAATAATTAGTGTTGCACAACACTAAAATTTCTTTCAATTCTTCCTAGTGTGATGTCTACTTCTGTCATTTTCAACATGTTTTTCAACTTTTATGCCAATGAAGAAACCTTTGTGAAGAAAACTATAATTTATGTTTACAACAGGTTTTATCTCCCCAGATGAAGTCAAAATTAGAGAATCATCTAAACCGGTCATACGCATGACTTGTAGACATGTGCATGTGCTGTATGTTTAAAGTGGACTGGCGTATTCCCCTGTAGGCCATATCCAGATTGCACAAGTGCCAGAGCGGAATGAGCCGGACACTCCGGGGGAGCTCAACTACAGCTACCTGTGGGATGTCCTGGAGCGCCAGCACTACCAGGGCTTTGTGGGCTGCGAGTACCGGCCTCTGGGTGAGTCACGTGTCCTCTCTCTTCACTACATGGAGCTGCACATAGATGTGTTCTCCAAATGTGTGCTGCAGATGTGTGCTGACGTGATATGTCCTGTAGGGGGAACCATCACTGGGCTGGGCTGGCTCAAAGAGTACTGGACCCGGAAAGGAGATCAGGAACACTGAGGCCGGTCTCCATTCAGCAGCAGTCAATTAAATGAAAATCACAAAGCTAGCAGTCATAGGACGAATTTGGAGCGGAGTTCCATATTAGGAATAGGAATTGATCCTGGTGCTTTAATTTCCCTGTTTTGTCCAGAAATGATGTAAAATGGGTTTTAAGATCAAAATGACGAGCCTGACAGCAGCAGTTGTAGAGAGAAGTGCAATAGTTTCTCAATACAAAGTGAACTGGAGACGGTTTATGGAGCCCCGGCTCACTTCCTATTTGGAACACAGCGACTAGTGGACTAGCAATGTTCACTTACACTCACAGTCTGTGATAGTATGGATAAAAGGATTAAAAAAATCTTGTAGTCATTTTGAATGGCTTTATTTTATGTAAAAACATCAAATAGTACAGAGCAGTCTGCTATTTTCAAGTCATTTTAATAAAAATATCATCTTGCATCTCATTTGTTTTTAATTTAACTTACTAATGTACTTATGACATCAGAGCAAGTCAAACACAAACCCATCGGGGTTATTTTAATAGATCCATGGGTGCACCCATAGGCTCATTCACATCAACACCAATTGGACCTAACTCATCTCAAACAAGCAAATTGAGTGCTTTAAGCGGCACCCTGTGGCGGTCAGGAGGAAATGGGGGGGGGGAAAAAAGATGAAGTAGACCTGTATTTGTCTCACATTGACTTTGTATTGTTACAAAAGCGTAAGTACTGGTTCAGCTGCAAAAGCAGAGAAATGTTGGACATTGCATAATTTCTCCTTTAGGTCAGAACAAATGCTGTCCTATGCACCATCAGCTCATCTCCCGTCTGACACTGGATCTTGTGACTTTCAGGTCACTGTGTTTTTATGTCTGTCCATTTTAAATAAAGATGTAACCTTTATAGTTTTATAGTTTTTACATTTTCAAATATTAACATTTGTTTTTGGATCCTCAACATACCTTAAGTAAAGGTTTTCTTTATTTGCTTGAAATGTTTTAAAATGTTTTTTTTTAATTCTGTGACAATTGGGCAATTGAGAAGAAAGCAACACATGAACAAGAATCCTCCATCTTTATTTCAGTCTGGTTTATGTACAGAAATATACATGCAACACTCCAGTCTAATATACACAACAGAATGGCTCTGTTGACAAATGTGAACACATTCATGGAAACCATGATGTTGCTCGAACAGAGGCTACACCTAGGCTAGGTCCGAACATCTAGTGCTCAGAGAAGGCACCACTCTCATCTCAGTATGATTAGGCTTATATGCACAAGGCTGTGGGTGCAGACTGGTCAGAAGAAGTCTTCCTATCACATTGTATGGCACTAGTCTGCTGTAGAATACAGAAATATAGAAAGTTGCATTAATATAAAAAGTGCAGAGATGACAGGTGAATATTTACAGTTGGAGTAAAACACTGCGACATTATTTAGACATTATTTGGCATTAGGCGACAACCACCTTGAGAAGAAGAGGAGATATAGAAACACACTGCACAATACAAACTTGCTATTGTTGCTATAGTACCCTTTCAAAATTGACTAAGTCCCTCACATGTTTGTTGTTTGGATGCTTTGTTATATTTTATTTATACATAATGGGATATAAATTAATAAACCCCAAATTATGCAAAATAACCCCAAACATTATCTTAGACCAGACATGCCAAACTCAGGTATGGGGGCCAAATTTGGCCTGCGATATAATTATATTTGGCTCACGAGATCACATCAAATATGTATCAGAGCTGCCCACCGGCTACAGATGGGCTATAGAGACATTATTTAAAATTTTGTTACTATTTTATATTGTGCTTGATCTGGATTCAATGTTTAAGCAAAACTATTATTAAACATTTAGAGAAGGAAAGGTTTAACATTACATATCTCGAAAGAAGAGGAAACATGCAGATGTTGTTGAAATTTTTCAATAAATATTTAGTTTTGGCCTACGAATTAGTCCCAGTTTTTAATTTTGGCCTCTGTGAATTTGAGTTTGACACTCTTGCCTTAGACCTTGAACAGGTCTTAAAGGAACTGTTTGTAAGATTTAGATTTTAAATCCCATAAACCTGACCTATCTGGGGCCACAGATAGTTAGAATACATGACCAGTCTTTTACTGACAAGAATAAAGCAGCCTAACAACTGTTAATTACAAGACAATTATCCACTCAGAAAGCAGAATGAGCCTCACATAAGTCTCTCATTTGGGTTGCCAGTTTCAATGCTGAAATCCACTTGGTTTAAATGTAAAAGGACTTGTCACTTCCTAAACCCCATCCGCCGCTGAATGAACTTTTTAAGACTGACTACAGTTCCTTTATAAACCATAAAGGAACTGAATATAAACGATATGAAATGTCAAAAATGCAGTAGTTTGAAGCAGTAGGATGAGTGCTCGGGGCTGCGTCTCTACAGCAGGCCGCTCCACAGGTTGTAGCAGGCTGTGTTGATGATGGACTCCAGGTGGTGGTACATGTGCACAAGCTGAGGAGGGGGACTGCCTCCAGAGGAGGGCTGAGCAGGCAGAGGCTCCCGGAACACCACTTTGAGACTCTTAACACACAGGGGACACAGGTTATAATGAATAGACCCTTTTGCAAAATATTGAAATTGAAATTTTATATCTGATCCAGATAGGTTCTATAGTGGTCCATGGGCTAGTCTATGTGCTCTAATACTTGTTCCGATACAGCTCAAGATCATTCTAAAGACATTCTGGAAAGGTTCACTTTCCAGTGAATGGGGCTTTTCTTAGTACAGATACCAGCTCAAATTAGTATCTAGTTTCGATACTAGTTTTAGTATTGGTTCGTATCTGATTTTCAATGCTTTTGACAAACACAGTAAACGAAAGTATTCACATTTTCAGAATGGTGAAATGAGGATTATCCATAGAATATTATCAATTATTGTGTGCAGTATTGAAACTCCACAAATGAAATAGGTGGTTCTCACCGTTTTACCAGCCTGAGGGTTCAAAAAGACCAACACGAAGCAGTCGGTGAACTTCTGGTTGAGAACAGCCTAGAACATAAGAACAGGAGGAACATCTGTGAGCTGATTCAAACATATTTACTCACTAATTAGCAGATGGTAGTGGAGAACTGTCCCAGAGCGTCCACTTGGCCATTAGATCCTCCTTCTCAGCAAGGACATACTCCCAAAAACCCAAGCCCTAAATAAAGACTCATTTGTTGTGTTGTACTTATCAAGTGGGTTACAAGCTCTCACCAGATACTGCACGCCATTGTCGTCGAAGTGCCTGCAGCTCTGGGGGAAGCGGCTAAGGAGGACTTTGATGAGGCTCTGGTACCAGGCTGGGCTCATGCTCAAGAAGCACTCCTGTAACACAGAAGCATACACTGAGAAGAGATGACTCTGTTTGAACACTACTGCTCTAAAAGGTCGGCACACTGGACCGGACACAACTAAATACTATAGACCACTCACAAACTGCTCCGGGTGAACACAGCAGACAATCTGAGAGGGCTTTGGTTGTATCAAAAGTACAGAGTGCATATAGTGCGAGTTAATTTAATGAGAGAATAAGAAGTGTCTCACCAGCTGAGGGTCGATGTCCCCCACAGAGCAGCTCTGCACTGCCTCGAGCAGCTCTTCCAGCTCACTGAAGGACAGTTTGGTGAGCTTGAGTTTGTCTAGAGTCACATGCTCTCCGTGGAACAGTCTCCTCCAGAGGTTGTCCCTGCGACAGTGCTCCATGGCCTGTTCCACCGTGCTCTGGATCATCTGCCTCTGAGCCGTGGACACTTCGTTTTGCAGCAGAGGGAACAGAGGCGGCAGAGGAAGCAGCTCTGTGCCTCCAGCCAGAGGATAGAACTCATTGCCATCAGAGAGTGCCTCAGAGACTGCCTGTTCCCAGCTGTCCTGTGGGCCCTCGGCTCTGTCTGAATGTGGGGCCTGTTCAGGCTCCGGCTCCTTATGGATCTGGGGCAGCTTCTTAAAGCGGCGCATGTCTGCAGTGAGACGAGGAAACAGCTCTCTCTGACTAGTCATCAGCACGTAGAACCTCAGCCTGCACACACCAAACACGGACTCAGCTATAGCATGGTCAACCTACAATGTGTGTCTGTGTGTCAGACCTGAGCTGTGTGTATGTGCATTGTATTGACCAGAGCAAGTGTGTGTATGCATACATGCATGAGTGTGTGTTGTACTGACCTAAGCAGGTGCCTCTCTGTGTCTGACTGCTCCTCAAATGGCACAGCATTGTGACACACCACCAGGGACACGTCAAAATCGTCATGATGGTGCAGACCCTCCAGGTCTTTATATGAGCCTGAGCTGAAAGCAGAGCAGAGCGTTTCACTCTCACTCTCACTCTCACTCTCACTCTCACTCTCACTCTCACTCTCACACACACACACACACACACACACACACACACACACACACACACACACACAGGCAGAGAGATGTGTGTGAGAAGACTACCTGGTCCACAGAGCCACCAGGGCGTACTCATGCAGCTCAGGAGGGGCCTTCTTGCTGTCAGAGGACGTGGCTGCTCGGGACATGCGCAGGGGCTTCATGCCATAGGTGCCTGCGTGGTCAGTGATGTAGTTGTAGAGCTGGTGGGCAGGGATGATCCCCGTCGACATGGAGAAGCTTCCTAACAGCACAAACACAAACTTGGATTCCAACAGTACCAGACAATTGTTCACATTTTAAGATTCAGTAATTTCTGATGGTCAATCAAGAGGTCCACATCCAGTTCTCTGTGGGTTAAAAGCATGTTTTACTCACATAGTAAATCTACAGCATGTTTATTGATTTTCTTGTTTTCTTGTACAAACTAAATATTTAGCAGAGTCGAACTTTTTATATTTGTTATTAAACCATAGCAGCTCTTTCACACTGGGCTTTTATAGAAGAAAATGTCATTACTGCCACTGACACTGACAGTGTATATGAACACATGAACATCAGTATCCTGGTTTCGTCATGGTGCATGTATATGCAGTATCCCAGTTTCAGTATCTCAAATAAGGCAGTATCCTGGTTATGAGAAACCTGGATACTGTAGCTGGTATATTCCGATAGTAACTGTGATACTGTGGCATATCCCGAATACTGCCATAACCGGGATATGGCTAATAACCAGGATACTGATGTGCATGTATATGCATACATTCTAAAAACTCAGAATGTTGTGATGTCATCTGCATAACCTTTGTCTGTTTTTCTTTTTTCCTGACTAGATTCTTCATTTCTATTTTTTGATTAATTATTTGGACAAGACATGGCATGCCTATTTACATGACAAGATTACCCTGGAAAACATGGTTGTGCCCAAACTTGGGGATGTCAGGGTGGTGGAAGATGAAGTCGTCCAGGAAGTCTGTGAGCTGGTAACCCTGGCGCAGGGTCATGTGACTGCCCTGAAGGTACTGGTGGCACAGACGCAGGTGAAAGTCATAGCTGAAGGAGTGCACGTGCATCAGGTCCCTCACTTTGTCACACTCCTCAGTGAAGAGCATGGAGAGCTGCAACACAGAAGCACCACAACCAATCACCACAAGCAGTGTCTGAGCCTACACATGCCCCACACTCCTACTAAGACTGCAAGATTCATCGCAATCCAATCAAAATCACTCTTTGAATGGATGCAATTATCAAATGACTTAGGCATTTTCTAAAGAAGACCTACTGTGCTTGTGTCTGCTCTAGTTATAATCTATAACACCCATGGATCATTATACTATAGTTGGTATATTTTAAATTGCAATATTCTTCTAAAACGACATGATAAAAAAAACACATGTCCACCCAATGGGAGATGACATCACCATAAACATTATTACAACAAAGAGCCATGTAGCTGTCAGCACCTCTGACGAATAGTTGAATAGTAAAGATTGCTCAAACATGCACAAATACTACAACTACAACTAACTATGGTTAAGAAAATGCTGAGGGAAACAACTATAACATGGTTAGTCAAGTCAGTTTTACAGGATAGGTCTCCTTTAAAGAACCTGATTTCAAACTTGAGTTTGACTGTTTAGTCCCACCCACTTGATCCTTTCTGCCACTTTGATACAGGCTCTTTCCAGATTGCATATGTGTTGATCTGGTTTATGGGTAATATCTTTTAATTTCAAGTTCAGTATCTTCACTGTCAGTATAAATAAACAAAAGTTGAATTATTATTTCAGTAAGGAAGTGGTGTCACTATTCATCTGATTGTTGTCAATTAAAAGACTTTAAGGCATAAATTTAATATGACAAGTTTGTGGAACCAATCCCAAACAAAAAATATGGTTCAGCATTTGTGGATCGTAAATTTGAAGATGACAATGAAATAACTTGAAACTAAGAAAAGCAATAATAAATAAAAATTTACTGAAAAATAACCAATGAAAATCAGACACTGTTTTTGAATTGTTGTTCAACAGAATTATTTCAAAAAATAAACTAATGAAATTGGCCTGGATAAAAATGATGTTCCCCTAGAAAAGATCGTAAATAATTGGACAATATGGACATGTTAAATTAGGTGTGTCTCTAATCTGCATCACAGGTGTTTTCAAACTTGTCCTCAGTCAGTCTGTCTGTTTAAAGGGGGACGTGTCATTGTGCTGTTTGGAGACATGATGGACACAACACTGAACATGGACCAGAGAAAAAGAAGAAGAGAACTGTGTCAGGAGACTAGAAAGAAAATGATAGACAAACAGGTTAAAGATAAAGACAATAAGACCATCTCCAAGCAGCTTGATGTTCCTGTGATTACAGTTACAAATGTTCTTCAGAAGTTTAAGGTCCACAGGACTGAAGTCAACCTCCCTGGACATGGCTGCAAGAGGAAAATGTGTGACAAATTCAAATGATGGATCATATGAATGGAACCAAAGAGCCCGGAACAACCTCCAAACTAATTAAATGTGAACTTGAAGGGAGAGGTACATCAGTGTCAGTTCACACCATCCATCACTGTTTGAGCCAAAGTGGACTTGATGTGAGGACATCACTGCTGAAAACAAATCATAAAAAAGTGAGACTTTGCCACAGTGTATACTGACAAGCCACAAAGCTTCTGAGAGAATGTCCTTTGGACAGATGAGACAAAACTGGATCTAAGCACACCAAGAAAAGAACACTGTCCCTACTGTGAAGCATGGAGGAGGCTTGGTTTTGTTCTGGGGCTGTTTTGCTGCATCTGGCACAGGGTGTCTTGAATCTGTGCAAGATACAAAGGAATCTAAGAACTATCAAGGTATTTTGAAATGAAATGTGTTGCCTAGTATCAGAAAACTTGGTCTCAGTCATAGGTCATGGTTCGTCCAACAGGATAATGACCCAAAACACAGTTAAAAACACACAAGAATGGTTAAGAACAAAACATCGGACTGTTCTGGAGTGTTCTTCTGTGAGCCCAGATGTGTGAAGAATGCCTCAGTCATCCAGGCAGAATCCACAGCGAGGAGAAAATTCAGTTTGTCGACTGGACCAAAGTTAGTTTGTTTGAAGATGTTTCGCAGCTCATCCAAGCTGCTTCTTCAGTTCTGGTCAGAATGCTGCACAGGTCAATAGGCCGAACTAACAAACAGAAACTGTAAACAAGTGTGTGTGTTAGTTTCAGTTAGTTAGCTCCTCCCTGCAGACAGATATAAGAAGTGTCCACCAGTATTGACCAGAACTGGAGAAGCAGCTTGGATGAGCTGCGAAACGTCTTCAAACAAACTAACTTTGGTCCAGTCGACAAACTGAATTTTCTCCTCGCCATGGATTCTACCTGGACGACTGAGGGAATCTTCACACATCTCAAGAACAGCTACGAGCCAGCTACCGTTGGACTGGTAAGGAAGCTGGAAAAGGGCACTAGAAGATTAGCAGAAAAAATGAATCACTTACGCTTTAACCTTAGGCATCGACAGAAGCAACTGATTCCCAAGGCTTGCAGAAGAAAGCACCAGACCCAGGACATAAGGCAGCCAGGTTAACCCAGCATTACCTGAGGGGAATGCTAAGCCTTAGAATTAGCCATCTCAATTTTGAAATTGAAAAGTTAAAATAAAAATTTGAAATAGAAAATGTACAAAACAGGATAACCGGTTTAGTCCCAAAGGAAATGGGCCAGAAGATTAAGGACTTCATAGTCACAGGACAGTTAAGACACAAAACACAAAACAAAAGCGCGCCACCTAAGGAAATTTACACAACTCCAAAATCAAAACCAAACTAACCCCAGGGATCGAAGTGACAAAAGGAAGGAGGATAAACGGAGCCAACTTGGCCACAAAGAACGCTGGTTGAAAAATCTTTCCAACCGAGAGCTCACAAAGACTGAGAAAGAAGTACTTTCCAAAGGACTGAATTTCTCTGTAACTTCTAACCGCATCCCCACGGTGGACTACATCACAGCAGCAGAATCCGCCATTAGGAACAACAAACTCACAGAGACAGAAGATGGAGACCTTAGACTGAAATTAACGGCTGCACTGAGCAATGCCAAACCTCCTCCCTTCAACATAACATCAGAGGAAAGGAAGGCCATTATTGCTCTTGAGAATGACCGCAGCATCAACATCCTGCCAGCAGACAAAGAGAGATGCACGGTGATTCTTAACGCAACTGATTATGAGGCTAAAGTTAACAACCTGCTCAGTGACACCACTACCTATGAATTACTCAAACGAGACCCCACCAGTGGATATAGAAAGGAGATCATTGACTACTTGCAGAAGTTGGAGAAGGAAGAAGTCATTGGTCGACAGATATATTATAGACTGTATCCTGGTGATTCCATTTCGTGTATCTACGGCCTCCCTAAGATTCACAAACAGGGAGTACCTCTCAGACCCAGTGTTTGTAGCACAGACTCCATCACGTACAATATGGCCAAACACCTGAAGACTATTCTGTCCCCTTTGGTGGGTAATACGGAGCATCATATTGAGAACACAGCCGAATTTGTGAACAAAATCAAACATCTCCAGTTCGACCCGGACGAGACAATGGTTTCCTTTGATGTGACATCTCTTTTCATGTGTATCCCTACATCAGTAGCAGTGGAAGCAGCAAGGAAGAGACTACTGCAGGATACCAAACTAGAAGAGAGAACTAAACTGTCACCGGATCAAATCTGCCAACTGCTGGAAATCTGTTTACATACCACCTACTTCCAATTCAGAGGGAACTTCTACAGACAAATCCACAGCTGTGGGATGGGCTCACCGGTCTCTCCTATCATTGCTAACTTATATATGGAACAATTTGAACAGAGGGCCTTGGCCTCTTATCCAGGAACTCCACCACACATTGGTATCGTTATGGGGATGATAACTTTTCTGAAATCAAAATTCAAGATTTTGAACCATTTACTGCACATATTAATGCTGTAGATCCTAACATCAAATTCACCCATGAAGATGCCAAGAACAACACACTGGCTTTCTTAGATTGTGCAGTAACGACAGGAGAAGACCGACGACTCTAGGTTGAGGTCTTCAGGAAGCCCACACACATGGACCAGTACCTGTTTTTTTGATTCTCACCACCCACTGCAACACAAACTTGGAGTTATTCGGACACTTTAACACAGGGCTCAAGTGGTGCCTATAAGCACAGAGGGAAAGGAGAAAGAAGAACAACATGTACAGAAAGCCCTCTCTGTTTGTGGATATCCAAAATGGGCCTTCAACAAAACCAAGAGAACCAAAAAACAGGACAACAGAGAATCAGAACCCAAGAGAAAGGGGGTAACTATTCCCTACATGGCTGGTGTTTCGGAAAAACTACAGAGGATTTTCAGACAACATGCAATCCCCAGTCTATTTCAAAGGTACAAACACTCCAAGACAGAGACTGGTCCACCCAAAGGACAAAAGACCGAGTCACAAACAAAGCAATGTGGTCTACTCCATTCAGTGCAGTGAAGACTGCAGTGAACGCTACATTGGAGAAACTAAACAGCTACTTCCCAAGAGGATGTACCAACACAGACGAGAAACAGCAGTGGGCCTCAGTCTGCTGTACATCTCCACTTAAAAGCCACGGGCCACTCATTTGAGGACAGTGAGGTACAGATTTTAGCCAGAGAAAAGAATTGGTTTGAGAGGGGAGTGAAAGACGCCATTTTTGTGGATGACTCAGACACCATCTGTCTCCTATTTACAACTCCATCCTCAAACCTAAATCAAAACAAACAAGAGAACAATAGGTGTAGCCAGGTCAGGTCCAGAGGTGTGGAAGCTCCATTATGGCCATGAATTGTTCTGCTAATTAGACTCCACACCCTACACAGGTCAATAACCCGAACTAACAAACAGAAACTGTAAACAAGTAGGTGTGTTAGTTTCAGTTAGTTAGCTACTCCCTGCAGATATAAGGAAGTGTCCACCAGCATTCTGACCAGAACTGAAGAAGCAGCTTGGATGAGCTGCGAAACGTCTTCAAACAAACTAACTTTGGTCCAGTCCACAAACTGAATTTTCTCCTCGCCATGTGAGCCCAGATCTCAATCCTACTGAACATCTGTCAAAGGAGCTGAAACATGCTGTCCGGAGAAGGAACTCTTCAAACCTGAGACAACTAGAGCAGTTTGCCTACGAGAAGTGGTTACTTGTGTAACAAAATATTAAGTTAAGACATCATTTTTGTCCAGGCCAGTTTCATTATTTTGTTTTCTCTAATGATTCTGTTGAAGCACAGGTGAAAAACAATGTTTAATTTACATAGGGCCAGTAAAAATTTATTTATTATTGCTTTTATCAGTTTCAAGTTATTTCAGTGACCATTGTTGATTTTTCTTTCATTGTCAGAGGGGTACCAACAATTTTGAACACGTCTCTATATACAGCCTAGTCCTCCATCTGAAATTATGACATCAAATCAAAAATGTGAATGCGGCCTATATTGGCAAGTCATATTTTCAACCAGTTTACCTTATACAGAATAACAAACAGGTGAAAGTGGGGCGATTGAGATGCAAGGCTCAAAGATGAACAAACAAAACACAGAATGTGAATAAGTCCAAAATCTGTGGATCAGTCGCCATGTTGGTGTTGGTGCTCCACCTCACAAGGGTACAGGAGTGCTTCATGGAATCAGGTTTCAAAGGTTTTCATCTGGACAATATTTGCTAAACAGTAATTCAACATTTTGAGTGTAAACACTGCAATTTCAAGTACTACATGACATCACACAAGACTGCCCTGGTTACAGCCAGGTGTTTCTCATTTCAAATATGGACCCTGTTAGACAATCACACTGTTCCTTATACCCCAGATTGCACCCCTCCTCCCCCATCATCTCTTTTTTGAATCCTCCAGGTACTGCCCAGTTAACCAGCTCTGCTAGTATTTGAAATGCTTGGTTTGGGCAGAGTTTAAGTGAAAGTGTTAATTGTTAGTCGCACTTTAAGCAAATGATGCTTCAATTCTCATATCTCAATTCTGAAAGTACTGGTGTTGTGGTTAAGAATAAGGTTGAAGTAAGAGAAATTTGTCATCTGTCTTTGACCCATCCTTCAAACCAATTACAGTCAAACTGCATGGAATTAAAATACAGTGAAGTTTATTACTATGACATCACAAGATGGAATAGAGGGTTTTCTGTTTGAGAGAAGAACTCCTAAACATGCAGGATTTATGTTTTAAATATGTGTGAATGATACAAAACATCTAGGGTCTGTTTGTGATGAGGAAACAACATTATCATTATAATATACATCAGAAAATAGCATAGCCCATTAAGAACCTGATCAATATCTGACTGGGCCTAATGCCGTTTTGACCAAGGGTTGAGTGGTCGTTTAGTTTCCTCATAGTTCCAACCTTACAGTCACCTGTAAGGCAATGTGGTGCCAGTCAATCTACATTCCTCCCTTTACCTATGGTCATGAGCTTTGGGTAATGAATGAAAGGACAAGATACAAGCGGACAAAATGAGTTTCCTCTGCAGGGTGGCTAGGCGCTCACTCAGAGATAGGGTGAGGAGCTCAGTCACACAGGAGGAACCCGCACTAAAGCCGCTGTTCCTCTACTTCGAGAGGAGCAAGGTGAAGTGGCTTGGGCATATGTTCCGAATGCCTCCCTGTAGGCCTCCCTTGGGAGGTGTCCTGGGCACATCCCACCGGAAGGACCGGAAGACCCAGAACTCACTGGCCTGTGCCAGAGCTAGTGAAGGTGAATGTGGAGAGAGAAGTCGAGCCTTCCTGCTCAGACTGCTGCCTCTGGGACCTGCCCCTGGATAAAGCAGAAGAAAATGGATTGATGGGATGAATGGTAATACAGGATGTGCTCTACTGTGTTTTTGAACTCCATACAACTTCACAAGAATGACTTGGATGATTTCAGTCGTGGAATTGCCAGGCTCTACTGAACAAAAGGTAAAAGGTAGCCGTTAACTTGAACACTACTGCTTCATGACATCAAAAGATGGAACAGAGTATTTTGATCTTTGAAGATGTAGACAGACTCATATTTCAGGATTACTCAGACATGTGTCAGAAATCAGAAAGTCAAGCTCACATGAGTCTCTCATTTGGGTTGCCACTCTCAATGCTGAAATCCAGTTGGTTTAAATCTAAAAGGACTCCAGTCTACTTTTGATGTGAAGTTTTACATTTTACATTTGCAATTACAGAGCACACGGTAACATTCCCATCCGCACATGAAAGGGAAGTAGACCCAAGCACACACGAAATGACATACTAAATATATGATGATTAATTTGATTTTTAAAGCTATTTCACTTCTTTGAGGTATTAACTGCTAACACATAACATATTTAGATCATGTGTTACAATTTATTGTTTCTGAAAATGCTATATCAGCTGAAAACAAAGGCTTAACATGTTTTAAAAGTTTCACTTTAGTTTTTTATGTCCCCCCTGCCTTTACTCCCTGTCTTAAGTCACTCCCCCTTCATATGTGTTATCACAACAATTAGCGTGTATCCTGCTAATGAAACTATTGCACAGGTTTGTCAGGTCAAGTTGCTGTGTACAGTTTGTATCATGTTTTTGTATATTTATGGAGAATTGTCGTGTAGGAGCATGGGGGACGTAGGCTTATGGATGAAGCATTGCACAAAATCATAGTTAACTCTCAGGAGGGTTTGAATAGGGCCGGGGAAACATTGCAAAATTACTCAAACATGCATGGACGACATCTAAAAAATCTTCAGGCATATTTTTAATGAGGGAACAACTTTATAACATGGTAGAAAGCTTAAAAAAATTATGAAGCTACAGATTTTCAGGTGGACAGAAATCCAGGAGATGCATAGAGTCAAAGCATTCAGAAGCAGTTTTCTTGTATTGACATAATCACATGAATACAATGTAACATATTACTACTTCAGTTGGAAGATCATGCACACTAGCCCTCAGAGACAGACTGAGAACAAAGAAAACAGCCAATCACAGAGTCCCAACCCCCAATCCAGCGCATGGCCCCAGTGCCCCACTATCACCACAGAGACCCTCCAAGCTCACTGCATAATGGGAAATGTTGAGAACCCAGTCAGACACAGGACAGACAGAAGCGGACAGCACTGATTACAGCAGGTGGAGATGAGGGCGGGCGGGGCCAGTTTGATTAGAGCCTGCCCAGAGCTGGCACATACCGCACAGTCAGACACAGGCGAGGCATCTGGGTACGGCCGAGTGCGTGGTTTGGTGAGGAGGTTGCCCTAATGGAGCACAAAATTAAACTCGTAACACATGGCAAACTGCTTATTCTGCTGCAGAAGTGCCCCCTTGGTGGTCTGGTGTAAACGTGACTGGATTCTTCTTCTAAAGAAAATGTGGGTGGAGACAGTTTTTACCTGGGAATTGACAGACTGACCCATGGGGATACGGGAGCATTCCAGCGCGTACTGCTTCACACAGAAATAACAGCCCTGGACAAAAAGAGTAAATAGGTATTCCAGAAGTTACCATGGGCACCTCCAGTAAATTCTGTTATAAATGATGGCTGTTGTTTCTGTTACAATTTGATTTGACGTTTTGGTTCTCAAAATTATCATCCAATGAGAGAGTTCACATGAGTTCACTCATGACTCAAATAACAATAATCACAATAACCCAAATAAGAGACTCATGTGAATGTCACAAGAGATTCACATGAGTCTCTTATTTGGGTTGTCAGTTTCAGTGCTGAAATCCAGTTGGAAATTCCGCAGCCAATCATGAATCAGTGCCAGTGCAGCCTCTGCAGCTCAATGAATGAATTCTGGAGGTTTTGAGCTCTCATGTGAAAGCCGCGCAACAGCTCTGTAAACTGTAACAGCACAAGCAAAATACTGTTCGTTTAAGATTTCACTGACAGCTGGATTTAGCCAATCATAGTAATCAGTCACACAAAGTGTGACAGTGACTGACTAGGTGAGAGGAGTAGGTGGAAAAAAATTTGTACGTTTACACCATGAGGAAATGAATATGCCATTTTGCTCAAATCTCAGAAGCTCATAGGGAGAACACAAAACAAAGCAATGCACTGAGTTACCTGGAAAGCCAGTTCCATCAGAACGATTCCCCCAGGCAGCGCCCTCTGCAGGTGGTAATGCGTAGTTGCAGACGGAGAAGTCTAAAAATTGAAATGAAGACAAAAGTGGTCAAGTGCAACAATACTCCTAAGGGCTAGTCTACATGACAAAGTCAGACAAACTGAGATTGGTCCAAAAAAATTAAAGAAATTCCAGCGCATATTGGTTATTCCATGCCAAATCTCCGCCCGACCCTCTCAGATTTCACTGAAAAAATTCTAGGAGGTTCACACACTTTCCAGTAGGAAAAGTGTCAAATTTTTAGCTCCCAACTCCTTATAGTTTTGTCATCAAAAATATTTTGTCAACTCTGCCCTGACCTGTTATGAGCAGAGTTTTCCAAGGAGACACTTTCAGATTTCTGTATTTAAAAACTATTTAAGGTAGGGCCTTAAAATTTTCAAGGGCCAAAAATTTGGCAAATGTACTTGTAGAATCTGGACTTTTACACATGTGGACTGTGGAAAGTGTAATTTCAAAGACAGAGGTTTGATATTGAACCTTCCCACACATGCTGTGTACTTTGTATTTTTAAAACTGACCCTATGTGATGAAAAAACTGACCCTATGTGATGAAAGCTCTACAAGATATTAACTGTTAAAAGTGGGAAAAAATAAATGTGGTGCCATCTTTACCATGTTATACCAAAAAAATGACAGCACCCACCAACATAAAATGGACTGTTATAGAAAGACTAGATGTCTGTTTTTAACATATCCAAAATTTGTCATGGTGTTCTGCCTTATTTTTGCAAAATGAATTTGAAAATGTGGTGTCCACATACATGCAGAGCATTCATGGACTATGAAGGCACTTTCAGAAGCAAAGAAAACACTCTGATTTCATGACACAGAGACTTTTCCTATTGGAAAGTGTGTGTGAACCTCCTAGAATTTTTTCAGTCAAATCTGAGATGGTCAAGAGATCAGAGATTTGGCATGGAATGACCCTTTGGCATTCATCTTTTTCAAATTATTACTTCAATTATGTAACGATATCTGGGGTAAATATTTATCATAGAACACAGCACTACTTGTGACTTGTAACTAAGTAAGAATCCTACTATATCTTCAATGCACAATAAACGCACCTTGGCCTTTATTACGGTTGCTAGGTGAAGGTTATAGAATAATACTTATTAAACTACATTTAAGTGAAAGTAGGCTTTATGTGGCTAGGAAGTTGTCCTAATGACACATGTCCTCTGAGACAGAACAGTTCTGAGACAAATGTCACGTTTGGGTCATTGTGGTAGGTGGGACTGTCCAGGAGGTCTGTGAAGCTCTGGTGTAGAGCTATATTCACATCAGTGGTGTGGCCAATATGATTGCGTCCCCTCTTTGTTTTCAGAGTGTCCCTTCAGTCTTGTGTAAATTAGATGTTTGAGTGTGAGAAAGACCTTAGGGCTGTCCTCGCTCTTCTGTTTGACGTAGGAGAAGGACATCCGCCCCTCTGAGGACGTGGAGCTCAGCATAGCAGCGCGGCTTCTAGCGATACTACAACACAAACCTTCTTAAAGGCATGTCACATAACAAATTTTAGAGTGCAATACACTGCTCAAGTAAATATAGACGATAAACGAAAATACTGAAACCAATCCATAAAGCAAAATTATACCCAAAAAGTATTCTTGATGTACAATATTGGTAAAAATATGAACTGCAATAAGTAAATGACAAGACTGAATTATGAACTCCTATGTCTCATTATAAATACAAACATCTACAGCTCAAATCTTATTGTACAGCAAAAAAATAACCAGAAATTTCCCACTAGTATGATAAATACAGACTCTCAAAAATTATTGTTCCATCTGTTATATAATGAACGATATTATTGTCACAGGCTCCATATTGGGCACTAACCTCCGCGCAGGGGACTGGGGCCGAACCTGCACTAGGATGAAGCCCATGCTCTGCAGGTACTGCACATAGTGCTGAAGAAAGGAGCAGGATACATCCTGGAGCCAGGGTTCGTCCCGCAGGCGGATGGGCAGCATGTCCCCAGAGTCTGTGCTGTAGCTGCGGTCTCGGCCCGATGCACTCGAGTCATTAGAGCGGTGACGCTTCTAACACAGCAGCACAAATGAGCAAAGAACTGTCCCACATACCAGACACCTCAAGGCATTCATTGGTGCTGATTATTATGTTTCTATTTAATAACAAAACCACTGCATGATTTCTTAGTATAACTTGGCAATATCCTCTGTTTCCTCCAACTTTCCCTATTAACAACATTCATTATTCAGTTCACCTGGAATCTGTTCATTGCCATTCACAAGTTGTCCCTCTATCTCACTGGTGAGTGCAACTGTTTCAGGTGCCCTACCGCTGACTGCCCCATTCATGACTGGACCTTAGCTGGCCCTTCTATGCCCTAATCCTTTGCTGTGGACCCAGATCCTCTCAGACAGGAGGCAACCCGTGACAGTTTGCTAGTTTAATGTGAATGTTGGTTCATCGGTCTGGCTGACCAATGACTGTTTCACTGTTTGATTATCAAACTTTCTGTTGGTTAAATCATCACTTTTGTTAAGTACTGCAACCTGTTTGCTGTTGTTTTGTTTTCTATTTTGTGCTATTCAAAAATTTTATTAAATGAGTATTTTTAAATGTATACCTTCACTGGAGAATGGATGACTTGCTCTTCTTGGATGTTTTTGCGAAAAAGTGGGTCAAAGAGCAGAGGAGTAGCACAGTAATGCACCAGTCTAGACGACTGCTTGAGGATCTCCAGATCTGCTGCCTGCGCACACATGGGAACACACCCTTTTAACAAAGTTTATTTTTAGAAGATCTTTTTCCTCCAATCAAAGAACTTTGTGAACACTACAAAAGTACTCTGCCTGGACGAACTACTGTATGTAAGCTCCTTCTCCTAGTCTTACCTGGAGTAAGCTTTACTCCAAGTTATTATTATTCTCACCTTAACAAAAAACATCAGACCCCAATCCTGGACTGGTGGTTGTTGCTCATTTTTCAAATCTGTAGGCCCTAGGCCCAAGGGAAGTTCTGGAGTGCTCAGCTGTTTCCCTGAGGGAGGAGTGAACTGTATATTCTAGTTCTTGTACTCACAGAAATGGGCATGTTACTCTGAGCTGAGCGCTGCTGCCATGTCACAAACAGGTTCTCGATCTTCATCTGCTTCTCCAGCTCTGTAACAAGAACAAAGAACCAACAACCATGTTATATTTATATTATTGTTATCCAGGCCCCTTGCTCCCACCCCAAATGAAACATATTCAACACATTCAGTACATGTATATGGTTCTTTGGCCATACCTAGAGTACCTCCTCACACATCACATCAATTTAAATATTGCTTTTAATATAGTGCACAGTTTAATATAGGATACAGTTTATGTCAAAATGCAGCCAGAGCTGTGGGTCTGACCTCTACGCTCTCCAGCCTTGATATCCAGGAGCTGTCCTCCGTGTCTGGACACCGCATCACCCTCACTCAGTCCGGGAATGGAGCACACGTCACGCAGAGCCTCGTCAAAGGGCAGCAGCTCTGAGGGGAAGTGCAGAGGGGCCAGAATCCGGCCCATGCCCACCAGCCTTCCCTGATCTTTACTAGAGACTGGGGGCATTGCACTTCGGAGTAGAGCATCAGGCTCCATGGAAGGGCTTAGGAATGGGTTTGGTTCCTGCCAAGAGTCACAAAGAAGTGAGGAAAATAGGTTTAGAGATTAGATGAGACTTTTACAATCACAACTACCATTTGAATCCATACAATCAAAGTATGAAGTAAATTCTTCCAGGAGTGACTTTTAGATGACACTGATGCACCAAAATATAGGCCTGGATACTACAGGGTAAATGACAGGACTCCCACAACAAAGCCTAAGACAAAGACATTTGAGAGAGGACAGTCCTAAATGAGGGACATACTGAGTGAGAGACATACTGGGTATGAGACATACTGAGTGAGAGATGTGCTGGGTGAGTTCTGTATGAGGGACAGTCTATATGAGGGACAGGTTTGTATGGGGGGGACAGGCCTGTATGACGGACATGCTGGAGGGTCTGGCAGAGGAGATATTTCAGGCTGATTTGCTGCTCACTTGTCTGCCTTCTGTCCTTTTTGTGGCTCATGAGTTCTCAATAGTACATCTGTGGTTGTGTTTGTTTGACGAGGGACTGACGAGCTCCGGGGCCAGGGCTCCACATGTGTCTATGCAATCCTTGGATCAGTGCACTAATCCAGACTGACATGGCCCACACTGCTCCTGCTGTGAGGCTTCACCCCTGCAGGGCCCTGGTACTTTTGCTAAACTTGATACTGGGGACACACATCCCCAGACCAGACTTTACTCTAGATGTAAAATAAAAAAAACACTAACATGCAGCGCATAGGGACAGATTTGCATAGAGACAATGTAACTGAGGATAATAAAAAATAATTATTGTTAAATATATTAGGCATTGGATTTGAAAAATATCTGGTCTGACTGCATTCAACTCCAGCCAAATGAAGCTAATCCAGGTGTGCACATATAAAGGCTAATTTGGAGCTGAGCTTTTTCACCAGACCCATGTCTGTTCATGTGCTTTTGGATTGCTTGGATGCTGTGAACACATAGAAACCATTTCAGAAGTAGCTAACAGTAGTAAATAACTTACAATCTATTACATTTATTGTGAACTCTCTTATAAAGGCCCCTGATGTCACAGTTTTTCATTTCTCCCACTTGAGCTAATGACTGAAGTAAAATCATATTAACAATTTATAAGACACCACATGAAAGCACCAAAAACCTGTTTTAGGTCTGGCTGCTGCATAGGTGCCAGAGAAGGAGTACCATATTTTCCGCACTTTAAGGCGCGCAGTCGTTTTTGGATAAAATTAAAGGCTTTTAAGCATGCCCTATAGCAGGGGTGCTCACACTTTTTCAGCATGCGAGCTACTTACAAAATGACCAAGTCATAAAGATCTACCTAATACAAAGCCAAGCAAACTGCACTGAAACACTCTGTGCCCCTTTTTGGACCCTCACCCACAGTTTGAGAACCCCTTCTTTAAGAGAACTTCCTCTGGCACTTTCACAAAACTGTGAAAAAATCTGAAGGAAGAAGGTAAGATTTTTAAACCTGTTTTTTAAAGTTCCAAACTGGAGTTTCATTCTTTTCTGGTTTTGCAGTGATATTTACCAGCCTCTGCACGTCTATCAAACCAAACGCACATCGTGACAAACACAGATGCATTTGTGCACTTTTGTTAGGTAAACTTCAGCCAAATGTGCCAGTAGGTCTGTTCTGTAGATCTGCTCTATGCTGTAGACCTGCTTTGTGCCAACACTGGAACACAAATTTAGACTGGTTTTTGCTTCACGTTTGGTCTTGCTCTTCTAATCAGCCGCACTGTGGGAGGGGCTTGTGTTGGCTGTACGCAGGAAGGAGCGAGAGCGTGAAAAGGCGAGGGGCGGCGTGCTGACGTGAGGCAGATGGACAGGTAGAATGTTTAGGAAGTTGAACCTGCCCTGTGATGCACGCTGGTACACGAGGGCACACGCTGTCGCAGACGAGCCGTGCATAGGGAGCGTGTGTGTTTGTGATGTGCCGTAGAGTCTCCGCGGGAGAGAGAGAGAGTGTCAGACCTTGAGTGAGAGACAAGACCGAGTCCAAACGCGAGTCCGAGACGAGACACAGCGATCTACCCACATGACCTTGGCATGACACCAGTGTACGCAGACACTGTGGGCAAGGTGGGTTAAGTGTCTTGCCCAAGGACACAACGACAGCATTCATCTGTGGGAGCTGGAATCACACCAGCCAACCTGTGGGTCAGTGGATCTAACCGCTCAACCTGGATCTGACCGCTAGTGTTACAGGTTGCCTTATGAAACCGTGAGAAACACCTGCTTCACAGTTTGCTATGGAAAATTTCACCAAACCAAGTTCTTTGGGCTAGATAATTCCTTCTATGACTGTGGATGCATGAGCATCCCCCGCTTCCCTTCAGCTCTAACTGGACCCTGGAGCAGACACGACTTTTTCAAAAATTCAGCAGAAAAAAATCTTAAAACTTCTCTCCCACCAAGATTCTCTAAACTAAAATCTAAAAGAAAAGTAGCCATAACCAAAAAGCAATAAAAGACACTGCTGTTTGATCAAATCATCTGAGCTAATAACTTTCTCCACAGAAAGAAGAGAAATGGTGTAAACCGTTCATGCTATGAATATACCAGTGCTGTTTGAATATTATCCAGAGTATCCACAGGTTTGATTACCCAAAATTTAAGACTGTTTTAAGACCTTTTAAAGACCACTTAAATTAAAATTAAGACCAACATCACACCCATTATACAGGCGAAAATACCAGATCCAACCACTACCGTACTATATCTAGAATCTAAGAGCGTGATTTCACGTTGTTATTTTTTTCCTCGCTCCATTTAACATTGCACTGCAGCCCGGTTGAGTATACAAAAAACAGGCAAATGAAATTTAAGACCTTTGTGAAAAAACAAGACTTGGACAACATAATTTAAGACTTTTAAGGCCTTAATTTAAGAACATGATATTTAAGACCTTTTTAAGACTTTTAAGACCCTACGGCTTCCCTGTTATTAATGCTGTTTGAATATTGATTTGCTGATGTGTGAATATCTTTTATTTGTGTAAAACTCTTAATGGTTCATAATGCACATGTAAGAAGAAATTCACAGAACATCCTCCAAAATCCCCACTCAACTTTAGCCAAGTCACACTCATGACTTTAGCTAATTAGTTTAGCCTTCCCCTGCTCAAACTTAAGTGGGTGGTTACAACAAGAAATACAATAGTTTTCACTTACCAGACACCAAAAGTTCACTTCAGATCTTTGACCTGAGAGGACAGAGAAACAGGGAGACACAAAGCAGCTTCCTATCTTCTCTGCTGGACAAATAACATTCCAGAAAGACAATGCCCAAGAAGTTTATTCCACTTTTTGCCCCAAATCTGCCATTTGAGTCCTGCTTTAACTTAGAACTCTTAAATTCCTATCTTTTATATCAATTATCCCCTTTAATAACCCTACAGGGATCTGGTTGGTGCCTTCTCAGGGTCTGACTGAAAGGGAGTACGTGCTTGGAGCCTGAGGGGGAAGGTACATGTTTGGAGTCTAGCTGATGGGGAGTACCTGTTTGGAGTCTGGCTGGTGCACGGGCATGTCGGAGAAGCAGTAGTGGTGGAACAGGCCCATCTTCTGGCTGAGGAGGCAGTGGACCACATGGGCACGGGCATTCTGCCAGTGCACCAGGCGCAACAGCTCCCTGTTCAGTGTGCAGCCCAAGTCCACAGACCAGTTGTAGCTATACAGAGCCACCTGCAGAGGGAGGCACAGTGTCACTCACAGCTAAAGCCACGTAAAGTACAATCAGGATTTTCTCTTACGCCTAAGAACCATTTAACACAGCAAACTTCTTACATGACCTGCCAAAGTACACCGCGTTTCACAAATCGGCTGATTCATGTGGTAAATGGAATACCTTGCTCAGTTAACTTAACTAAGGCATTTTCTAAATATACAGTATGTCTGTACACTTACAGATGTATCATGCTATTCTATTCCATTTTTACCGATTAGTATGTTCAAAAAGGGGACAGAAAATGGGGGCAGCACAAAAAATATTGGAATTCAATACTGATATCTGCCAATACCTATAGATGAATCAGTATGAATATTGGTCAATACCAATACTGGAACAGATATTGCCCATCCCTAGTTTGAGGTGTACTATGTAACTATCCTGGTGGAGGGCCTGCCTGTTCCCATTCAGATCTTATTGCTTTATTGGAATGTTCTACATTAAATAAGACATATTGTACTTGAGTCTGCTAAACAATTATAATCTATGACATCACAACAAAGAGCCGCGTAGTTCTCGGCATCTCCAATGGATAGCTACAGAAGTACACATCACACTACTGAGTAGTAGATTTTTTTCCATTTGTGGAAAAATGGCTACTCAACACTGCCATGTATCACAGACTCAGAAATTAAAATTGCACAATAAAGTAAATTGTAGTGGTGCATATACCAGTGACGGTGAAAATGGGTAGATCTAAGCAATAGCTTCTTAATATTTCATGGCTATCTATTCTGATCGATGAGATAAATTCAGAGGTCATGTGTTGTTGGTTATTTGTGTAACTTGTATTAGAGCAGATAGTGTAAAGACACTACTCAGGTCAGCAGAGGCTCCAATACCTTTTTCTGGGTGATGGTGATGAACAGAAACCTCTGTCGCGGTGCGGCGTCTGTCCCGCTTTTCTCTGGGACGGCCCCCTCACTGTGCTCCAGGGCTTCGAAGTGCTGCAGGCCCTTGTTTACTATAGGAAGGAGAGCATAAACAGATGAGCAACTTAATTATCTTCTCTGTTGGGATGAGCAGTGTAATATATGATGCTCAGAGAGGCCATTACTATAAACCCTTTAAAGTTTTTTTTACAAAAACATTCTGTTATTAGAATGGAGGCAACTGGAGACAAAAGTGACATGCAATGGAATGTCAATGGAGAAGTAGGATTAACCTGAAGAATAGCAATTTCGGAAAATTCAAGTTGGTTTTAGCTAATGAAAATCACTCAAGTAAATGTTAGTGACAGAGTAAAAGGCATTTACAATTACATTTTACATCATATTGTATTTAAAGCAGACTATGCAAAATTAAGATTTTAACCATGTTACCTGGAGTTGTATTCTGCTTAATTTGCACTGGTTTCAGTAATCCTTAGTAAAAAGTCCTTTAGCTCTGAGACTCACCCTTGTTCATATTTTCCCAGGACTGTGATGTCATAGACATAAGCCCTTGTCAGTTTTTAAGTCAAATCCAGGGTTACCAGGCTTCAGGTGCCAAACCCGCACAAGAGTGCCTTAAAGAGTGTCCCAAACCCTGTGGACCATACGCCATGGTTGAATTTTCCAGGTAGCACTCCTTTGGTAACACAGACCCGCTCCCACACCACACCACCAAATAGAAGCTCCAGAGAGCACTGAAGTCTTTGAAAATGAAGATTTGTCACCAAAATTTTGGATTCATTAGGATTTTTTCTAGAAAACAATATGCTCTATTTCATCCCTACTGACCTCCAGAGATGGTGTTTCAAGCACTGGATGATCATCCTTGCTCATCAGCAGGTTGAGAATTTAATAACAACAAAGACACCTTTGACCTTCGGTGGCTCAGGTGAATCTATATAATCACGTGACACCGGAAGCTCAGTCCCTTTTCACCTTCTTGCATGCAGGTTGCATGGTGGACATGTTGCAATAACTTTTTGCTATTCCCACTGTTTTGTTATCGCTGCTTGTCGCCTGTAGCCTCCTGGGGCTGCACAAGCAGTGGATAGGCCTACTGGTGTCCGTTGTGGAGGTAGGCTGGTGTTATTTACTTTAGTTTCGCCCTAGGTACACGCTAGGTAGATATACATAGCCACTTTCGGCTTGTGTTTAGTTTTCCGTTTAACTTTGATTAATTGTTTCTTCGGCTTCGCCGTGTTCAGCCAGTTTTCCGTCACTTTGATTTGTAACCATATATTGGCGCGGCTACTACTTTATTGATTTGCTTTGTGATATTCTTCGCGATTATTATTAGTATCATTGATCGGCGTGGGTCTTTAGTGGCGTTCCCTGCTTGGCCAGACCCCGTTGCAGAGCACCCAGTTTAAAGTGGCGTTGATTGCTGGTCATATGAGTGGTGTTCCCTGCTCGACCTGATCCTATTACGGAGCACTCAGTTTAGGATACGGCGTTGTTGGCGGGTCTCTAGTGCTGTTCCCTGCTCAACCTGATCAAGCCTCATCTTCACAGGTACACGCTCTGGTTTATTGCTGAGTCGCTAGTGCGGTTTTCTGCTCGACACAACTCTAGCGTATAGACTTCCAGACTTTATATTGGGCTGCGTTACGCCGCCACAATGCTCGAGTCCTATGTTGTCAGTCCTGTAATGCTCCACTACCTGTGTCCCACCTGCCTAGGGGAGGAACATCTGCAGGAGGCCCTCACTGAGGATGCATGTTCTAACTGCAGTATTTTGCTCTGGTGTGTGCGTTTAGCCTGTTTGGCTGCATTTCAGGAGCCCTCTTCCTAGATGTCTGCGGGATGCATTCCATGTAAGGAGCCCAAGAAGGGGGTTCTGGGGAAGCTGTCTGCTAAGGTGGATATATTGACAACTGAACTGGCCCAAATGCGAGCCTTAATTCAGGACCTTCCAAGTGGATGCCAGCAGTGTGGTGGCTCCCCAACAACAGCAGGGTGTGGCCTCTGTATGTGATGATGCCATGTCTGTGGCGGTCTCTGACACCCATTTTCAACTGCGTTGTGATGACATGAGTTCTAAAGTCTTAGACTCAGGGTCTCTATGCGCTACCTGTTCTCAGGCTGGAAGCGATGAGTCTGTCACTGCAGCGCTATGCACAGCTCTTGGCCATTAAAAACTGGATGTGCCGTTGGCTGAAACGGCTTCTTTTAGTGCCTTCTTTCGCGGGCAGTCTACTGCTTCTTACTTTGCAGTTACTCCCTTGGCAGAATATGTAAAGGAACTTCATGTTTCAGGCATTTTCGAAGCCTACTTCAGATGGTTGGGCATTGACAGCGATGCAGGATCCACACAAGTTTGGTCTGGGACACATGCAGGCAGTCGAGCCTGCCATCGCCTCACTTATTGTTCCCCCTGAAGAGACACTGCAGACAAATGCCTAGTGTTACAGATGATCCGCTCTGTAAAGCAGATGATATGGGAGCCCCCATGGGTCGAATTGGGAATTCTCTGTCCCATCTACTGCTTGGCCTCTCTGCTTCATTGAAGGCTGTTCCAGTGGGCCAGCCTACGCAAGGACTGCTCGATGTATCCCTGGAAGCTTTCGCCCTCATGTCCCGAGAACTTGGGCATCTGCTGTAAGTTCAAGCCCGGCGTCAGGTCTGGTTGGCACAATCCCCTCTCTCAGAGGCCAGTTGGCAGACATTGCAGAGTGTTCCAGTTCTCCCTGGAGAGCTGTTTGGCTCAGCTGCCCTGGAAGCCTCGGAATGTATGCCCCAGGCTAGTCGCACAAGACAGCAGTTGGCAGGGCTTCATAAATGAGCCCCTAATTGGACAACCTCAATCGCCCCTCCTCCTCCTTTGGAGGTATCCAATGCAGTCTCACTCTGTTGCTGTACCTCGTAGCTCAGATACTGAGGCTGCTCCACGGGCCCAGACCTGAGAGTCTCACCCTCGTCGGTGTCTCTAGCCCAGGTGCTGCCCCCCCCCAAGCCCTCCAAGGGCCAGGGGTCAACCAGGTGAAGCTGTGGTACGGGTGGTGGTACATTTAGTCCTGGAACAACTCGGGTCACCCACAGCCCGGATACTTGGGTTGTGGCCACTTTGTCCCAGGGATATCAACTACAGTTCTGCCACTGGCCACCTGTTCCTGGTCAAGTCAAGATCACAATTATCCAGGACGCATTTACATTGTGCCTTGGCTCAGGAAATACGTGCCTTGCTGAACAAAGATGCGATAGTTCCTCTGGACCCCTTCTGGATCCAGGGGGCTTTTATTCTCGTTATTTCCTGATACCAAAGAAGACGACTCAAGGGTCTGAACATGTTTAAAATGTCCTCCCATTCAAGATGTTGAGTGTCAGGCAGGTCCTTTAAGCAATCCTTCCCAGGGATTGGTTCACTTACATAGACCTGACGGATGTCTATTTTCATGTCCCTATTGCTCCTCAACATTAGAAGTTTCTTCGCTTTGCTTTTCGAGGGGAGCACTTCCAATTCAGGATCCTTCCATTTAGCCTATCTCTATCCCCTCGTGTGTTCACGAGGTGTGTTTCCGCTGCCCTGTCCCCCCTGCAGGTCCAGGGCTTAAGGATTCTACCCTATCCAGACAACTGGCTCATCTGTGCCCCCCCACTCGCAGGTCAAGGTCGTTCAGGATACACAAACAGCGCTCAGGCACGTGAGCAGATTGGGTCTATGAGTGAATGTGGCAAAGAGTTTGTTGTACCATTGCAGGTGACCACCTTTCTCAGGATGGTTCTCGATTCATGGACAATGACTGTATGTCCCTCACCCAAGCAGATAAGGGACATTCTGGACATGCTCCCGGAATTTCAGTGCAGGAGGTTCCTCCCTTACGTGAAGTTGCTCAGCCTCCAAACTGACTGGTCTCCCATTCAAGTACTACCCAGGCCCAGCCTGCTTAGCTTCTGAGATCTGACGGGATCAGGCTTTTACAAGCAGGTATGGCCACAGTGTCGTGTGAAAGAGCCCAGGTCCAGAAATACTGTTAATTAATGCTTTAAAATTAGCTTTTGAAATCCTCGCGTTGCCCTGGTCAGCCTGTACAGAAGGTGAATACAAGTCTGTTCAACTGTTAGGGCCTGGCTTGACTGCACGCACATTTCGCTCTATGCGAGCGTAAAAACTGCAACTTTTGGACGTTTAACTTTTAGAATGCATGGAAAGTGAATGAGGACGGCTTCACTGCAGGTGCTAGACGCACGTATGGAGCAGCACGTATGGAGCAACGCGTTCTGCACGCGTAGATTTCAGAAAATAGGATCCATCCTAATTTTGACGCTCTACGCGTATCCCCATCAAAATACACAGAGCATGAATCTTTGGTTGTATTTGTGCCTTTACCGTCAGGACAACGTGCTCCTGGGGCAGATCTGTGTCATGTAAAAGAGCCCAGGTCCAGAAAGACTGTTAATAAGAGCTTTAAAATTTAAATCGTGGCTTTTGCCGTGGTCAGCCTGTACAGAAGGTAAATACAAGTGTGTTCAGCTGTTAGTTTAACTGTAGACTTGATACAAGCGGCTAAACGCGCCCAGTCAAGTTTGATCGTCTTTCTCATTGAGAAACAGAGCCAGAGCTGCGCGTGTACTTCCTGCTGCAAGCTGCCGGTAGAACCGCCACGGCTGTGGTTTCGCGAGGTTACACGAGTTATTGGTCTCGTCTCGGACTCGACCACGTTTGGACTCGGTCTTGAAGGCGCTTGGACTCGGTCTTGTCTCGGACTCGAGGTCTGACTTTAGACAGGTGCGATCATATTTCATTACGGCCACTGCTATCGGCAATAAACTTGTATGGGTGTGCGGGGGCGTGCGGGGTGTCTCGCTGCAGCCTGTGCGTTTGTGTGGTGCGCCCCCAGCGCGCGTGCCTTGTCCGCAACAGCGTGTACCCTCTCGTACCAGAATGTATCACAGGGCAGGTTAAACTTTTTAACATTCTACCTGCCCATCTGCCTCACGTCATCTGCTCCTTCTTTTCGCGCTCTCGCTCCTCCCTGCATATAGCACAAACGGGCTCCCTCTTCAATGCCCACAGATTAGAAAAATAATACTAAAACAAATCCAAATTTATGTTACATTGTTGGCACAAAGCAGCACTACTGCTGCTACATGTGGTTGAAGGTTGCCTAATAAAAGTGCTAAAAATGTATCTATGTTTGTCACGACATGCGTTTGGTAAATGTGGTAAATCCCACTGCAAAACCAGTAAGTGAATGTAACTCCAGTTAGAAACTTGACAAAACGGGTTTAAAAATCCTACCCACTGTATTCACTTTGAAGCAGTTTTGTGTAAAATACCAATGGAAGTTTTCTTAAAGAAAGGGTTCTCAAACTGTGGGTGAGAGTCTAAAAAAGGGCAGTGTTCAGTGCAGTACAGTTTGCTTGTCTTACTTTAATCTTAAATTAACATTTATCAGATAAAATGGAGATAGATTTCTAAAAAAAATGTGCCAAAATAACTGTAAAATACAAATAAATGCCAAAAATGACAAAGATGGTCATGATTTGGTCTCGATGGGCCGTGGTCTTGGTCTCGACCCTCAGAGGTCTTGGTCTTGTCCTGGTCTCAGGACCCTGAGGTCTCGGACAGGTCTTGGCCTCAATTAATGCAGTCTTGACTAGAACTCTAGCACAGGCATATAAAACCTTTTTTTTTCATATGAATACCAACATAACATGACCACAATGACTAAATGGTTTGAGAGAGTGGGGCAGAATCTCAAATATATAAAACAAGTTTAAATCATTTCACACTACACTCCACAGTGTAAATATGGAGGGAAAAAAAGAAGCATAAATGAAAAAGTGTGTCCAAATTTGTATGTATACGAGATGAAAACGATTCTCTCTTGTATCCACTCAGAGATCTAAGAGTGCCTCAACGTGTCTCAGGTTGTCAGACCCATATGGGCAGGTGACAACTAGAACTAATGTGATTATAGATAAATATGACAGAACATCTATAGTCCTGGTTGCTGTCATCTGGGACCAATGCTGGGACCAATGAGCAAGTTAATCTGAAACTGTGATACATATTGCATTTTGCAGTGTAACATTTTGTAATGCAGTATTGCCCCACATATGTAATGGAGTTACACTACTTTGCATTACTTCTGATTTACTTTCTGTATGTTTAAAGTACATTTTGGCTTCATGAGCTTCACAAATATATAGCCTTATAAGTTCTTCCCTTGGACCTTCGCCCACAGGTTAAGAAACCGACTTTCACTTGCACATTTCACATTCCAAATATGTTAGTGCCAGTACACCATAGAACTGGACTTGCACGAGCCTATAGTCTGTGCAGATAGTGTTGGGTATCGAAACTCTGTTTCGAGTAGGCATCAACCGAAAAGGCCCGGTAAGTACTGGTAAGTACTAAAAAACTGGTATTAAAAAAAACAAAAGTTCGCTCGGTGCCCACTTTCGGTCCCTTTCATTAAATGCCCGCGTCAATGAGCCAACACACACTTTAATTTCACTTCAATGTATCAGTAGTGCAGGTGTTCACGCGTCAGTACTGCGCTCTGCTTAAATGTACTGCACAAACAGCGCTCATGTTTAACATGTTGAGCATGTCTTACATATGTCCAAACTAAGTGCAGTGTGTCTCTTACCGGTAAAACAGAAGAGCTGAAGAAACAAGGTGCAGCGTGAAACTTGTATCCACCCGAAAACACCCAGTCTCCAGTGCGGGGCGTTTATAGTGTCTCAAAGCCAAAGTGCGTAATAATAAATCCACATCCAGTCACAGCCTGCAGTGTCCGAAAAACTCCGCAAAAACCTTGCTCCTCATTGGTAAATATATCCAGCGTGGAGCGCGTGTGCGTAAAGATGTATCCAAACGAATCTGCCTAAAGTTCTCCATAATTCTCCGTCCTCCTCCGCGTAGTAAAAGCGTAAAGTTATTAATCAAAATAAGAGCACATGCTCCATGCGCTGCCTTTTATATAAAGTGCCGAAAACGAGAAACAAAAGCGAAACTTAAGCGCAGGTCAGTCTTCGTGACAATCAGCTGTGCGTTTATTTGCGTGCGCATTTGGAGTTATACCTGAACCGTGTATAGTAGCCTACTCCGTTTTTAAAAAAATGAATTAACATATATATAAAGTTATTCAATGACTGAAAAGTATTTTCTTAATAATATTGGCCATTAATCTGCATAAAAACATAAATTGTAACTATACCCTTTGCGCACTTATGAAGAAAACTACTACATATCTCGGTCCTCTACTGTGGACTTAGTTTGGACTGCTTAAATTTAGGTCCTTGTTCGCGCTTCTCGTCGCTGCGTAATGGGTTAAGAAAACACGGGATTAACGCGCGTGGCACTGGAGCGACGCACTGGAGGCGCACAGGTAGGACTGTTCTCTATGAATGGATCTCAGCACGATGTGGGAGTGTGCACGTACAGGGCTCCATGAGGACTGAAGTAGAGAAGCGGGTTTAATGTCACGCGGCGTGGTCCTCCGGTGACACACGCCCCGCTCACAGAGCGCACGGATCGCTTGGAGACGCCCCGGTACCGCCCCAGTGAATGTTATTCCCAAAAGCACGGGCTATAATAATAACCTATGCATTTGAACTAATTACTGAGATTAGTGAGTAGGCTTGATAAATATATGGCAAATGTTTGGAGTTGGGTTTAGCCCTGAGTTCGCTTTTCATTCCGACGCGTCATGAAGTTTCCTAGATATGTGAGATGTGACGGTAGAATGAGAGACAGAAAAAAGAGGTGGAGTGGCACAGTTCGCAGTAAGGAACATTTCTGATTGACTGGGCAAAGATTGTGGAGCAGGAGGCAGTGTAATACTACGGCCGTTTTATTTAAGATGCCTACAGTCAGTGGGAAAGACAAAACATTGACTGTGATGCGCACAGCAGCGCGCATGAAGTGAGCACTTGTCACCGCGGCCGTATTTCGTGGCAGTTCAAAAGGTTGGACTTATCTGTTTCTTTCAGGGAAAAGAAAAAAATGCGTTATGAACAGACAACCCGTCACTTTGTTTATCAACCAAATAAATAGTTATTATTATTGGGGGACTGTGTCGCTTTATTTTCACTTGCCCGCTCGGGCAACTAGGCAGAGGAGAGTACTTTACAAAAGTTTTAGTTGCCCCGGGCCAGCGGACAACCGTTAATGTCGAGCCCAGATGTGGTAGTGAGGTCCGACAACACCAGCGTAGTTTTTTCACTTTAATCCACGAGGGGGGCACCCGGTCAGAGAGCTTGCTGAGGATGGCGCAACTTCCCCTAACTTGGGCTGCGCCGTGTTTTGCTAGTCTGAGAGTTGTGCACATTTTGGGGGTTCAGAACACGTTAGTGGACTTCCTGTCTCGACAAGGGCCGTTGCCAGGAGAATGGAGGCTTCACCCAGAGGTGGTGAACCACATTTGGGAGGTGAACATGGATCTACCGTATTTTCCGCGCTATTAGGCTCTCTGGATGATAAGACGCACTGTCATTAAATGATCTATTTTCAAACTTTTTTCACAAATAAACCGCACCAGACTTTAAACGAAACACAACAGTTATATGGATCAGTCGGACTTTGGCGCGTTCATGGTGCGGGTGGTGCGGTTTGGTGGTTTACTGAAGTCGTGCTGGGACACCCGAGTGGATTCGTGTATAGGATTCGTGTATAGGGCCCTCTGGCTTGCGGGGCGAGCAGTCGTTTTTTGATGGGGTTAGAGGCTTAAGAGCACGTCTAACAGCCCAGAAAAAAACTGTATTTGACTCCCAGAAGCCGGCACACTTCCCCCTTTGATTTTCATTAGCGGATTGCGCCAGCTCTCTGCACTGGCTGCACTGACTCACAACTGACCCAGAACCCTTCTTTATGTGTTTCCGCCATTTCCTCAGATTTTTCAGACACTGCTCCGGGTCATTCTTCTGGTGGCTGCATTCTGGCCAGCGAGGCCCTGGTTTCCTCTGCTGCTCAGGCTTTGCAGCAGCCCTGCATGACGTCTTCCCTCCAGGAGGGATCTCCTGTCGCGACTGGGGGGTCAGATTCTGCATCCCAACCCCAGTCGCCTGAAACTCTGAGTGTGATCCCTACAAGGCCCGGCTTAGCCTTCTCGGAATATGCCGGAGAAATAGGGGACACAATGACCAATTGTGGTATTCTTACAAGTGGAGGCTCTTTGACACATGGTGTCGCGACAGGGGGCAGGACCCGAATCAATGCCCTGTTTCCATGGTTCTTACCTTTCTGCAGGGGTTGCTGAATCAGGGATCTTTGCCAGCTACCTTAAAGGTATATGTTCCTGCCACTAACTGCTGGCATCCACGGTGGAATGGCTCTAATGTTGGTTGTAACCGGGATATTTTGGTGTTTCCGAATCCTGTTGCTGCTGGCATCCTGATGTTTCTGGGGTTTCCCTTTGGCCTAATGCAACTTTTGTTCCAGGTGCCCTTGTCTACACAGCACACTCTGCCACTACAGCTTTCCCGTTTTCAGGCGGGAACACCTACTGAATTGCTGTGTTCCGTACATGTGCTCGAGACATATGTTCACTTCATAGCTTCTGTGCAGAGGTCTGATAGCTTGTTTGTCTGTTTTGCTGGCTCGCACAGAGGTTAAGCCCTTTCAAAACAGTGCCTCGCGCACTGGATCGTAGGGTTATAACAAAAGCATATGCTTTACAGGGGCAGTTGTTGCCATCTGAGGTCTGGTATCACACCACAAGGGACTCTTGTCTTGATTTCTCTGGAAACACTCCTCTACATCACAGTGAGGTACAGTTTCTCCTTAAGTTGATGATTCCTTGTGATCTTGCTGGTATTTGTCATTGCCATTGCTTGAAGACTCTGGCAGTCAGTAGGGATGTGTTTGGCCAGAACGGTTGTTCATGTGAAACAATAGTTACGAATGTAACTGCAGTTCTATGAATCCTGGATGATCGCCAGAGTGCCCGGTCCCTCGGAATCCTCGTGCTTTCGCGAGAAGGTTTGAGGGAGTGAGCTTCCGGTGTCACGTGATTATATAGATTCACCTGAGTCACTGGAGGTCAAAGGTCACATTGTTTGTTATTAAATTCTCGACCTGCGCATGCACAAGGATGATCATCGAGTGCTTGAAGCACCGCCTCTGGTGGTCATCCAGGATTCATAGAACCACAGTTACAGTCGTAACTATTGTTTCACATGAACAACCGTTCTGGCCAAACACATGGACAATATTTTTCCACGTACTGTGAAATTGCACTCATTAGTGCTGCGTGCTTACAACTATAATGCGGTTAATATCTCTGAAAAGTTGATTTTGCATAACAGGTCTGCTTTTATAGGAGATTATAATAAGAGCTTGATAAAATGTATTTATTATTTTATTTTGATTTATGATAAAATTTTTAGATTTTACTGAATAGAGAATGAAATGTTGACCACATATTTTATCTGCAGATGTATTATATCCTTCACCACAAATTATACTTTTTGTGAAGCTCAAATCAAATTTTTTTAGGCTAGAAAATAGTTTTATGGTCTTCTACTTCATTTTGCCTCCAGTCACATTTATTGGAGAGTTTTTTGTTTTTTTTTACATTTTGTGGGTCTATTGGTAGTTTTCAGATTCTAGAATGTGATGATACTACTACCAGATGAGGAGCAAGAGAAAATTTTTCCTATTGATTACATTGTACTTTTCCATGAAATAAAAGAAAAGGCAAAATCACAAATGTTAAACCTGATTATTTCTACCACACCTCCACTTCCATGAGAAACATGGATTAATGACAGGCCTGATAACTTTACCCTAAAGGGATATGAAATGCTTAAACATAATAGAAATCATAAAAATGATTTTAATGATGATTTTAAAAAAGTGTCTATATACTTTTTTTTTAAAGACTTCTGCCGTGTTAAAGTATATGAGTATAAAGCATTATGTTTTGAAAGATACAGAGCTCTGGAATGAATAAATTATGCATTCATTTATATTTTGTCTCTTAAATATACAATAAGTTGTAAGTGAAATTGTAAATGCTTTCTGTCTTGGAATTCTGTCATTGTTTTATAGGGTTAGGCATTATAAGTACTTTATACTTCACCCTAAACTAAACCCTTTCGGTCATGATCCACAGAGTTGTAGTCTAGGTTTTATTTTGTTTTGTAATTATGCAAAATGGCAGAATAAACTACTACTACTACATCTCCACTTCAGACAGAGCAGAAAGGAAACCACAGAAGAACGCTTACATTTTATTCAGACAGCACCCCAGAGGTCGTGGGACAGGTGTCTGTGCTAATACCTGTGCATCTGTCTGCAGAGGGCAGCTTTCTGTGGCGTGTGCATATGAACCATGTACACACCAGCCCCAACAAATCTGTAACACCAACTCTGTTTGTGATGTTTACGGCGATGATGAGGTTTACAGCTCCCATTGGGCACCTCATCTTTCTAAAGTGATAGTCTGCGGACATTTTCTTGAATTAAATTGTTTTAGATGACAATTGCAATTTAAAATGTGTAAATAATAAGAATGATCCAGGGTTGTTGTACATTTGAACTATATAGCAGCCTCAAGCACAATATGTGATCTTTAATATTACTGGCTTACAGAAGGTTGTGATGTCATCTGAAACCGAGCAATTGGCATTACTAATATTATCCATATGAATATTTTCTGAGGTAACTAATATGCCCGGAGTTATTGGAGAGCACTGATTACCTTGCTGTGTGCTGTTGTGCCACTGATGAAAGTTGCGTCCGATGAGAATAAAGCTCCTTGAGGAGTTCAGGGAGGGCATGAGATTCTGCCCCACAGCCAGAGGAAGGAACAGCTCTCCAGAGGATGGGCAACTAAAACAGGAAATATATACCATTTTTGACATTTAACAGCATGGTTTTAGTGCTATCAGTAATTGGTTTTCACATTCTTGAATTTAATGTCATAATTTCATATGGGTATATATTTCAATCAATTATAAATCAATGCAAACTGTGAGCAAATTCTTCCATAGAATTCTGACTTTCTTTCCAGATCTGTACCTGATTCTCACTGAGCTCTTGAACAGTCTGAGGTCCAACATTGCAGCACCAAAAGAACCCAAACACAATGTCCCAGAGGGTTTTTTGATATAGGCATTCTCACCTGGTCTTCTGGAAGGCTTTGACCACTGTGTCGCTGGCCAGAGAGCTGACCAGACTGATGATCTCTGTGAGGAGTGAGGGCAGCAGGAAGTGAGAGGCCAGCTCTGCCATACACTGCTGGATGGATGGGCAGCCTGTGCACATAGACAGGCACCATTCATTATTATGTATGTACTGTATTTACTGACTAACTGACTGACTGACCAGCAAAATCCCACTGAGATTTTGACAATCTTTTCAAGTATTCAGATCCCAAAGGGGAACACCAGCTTTTCACCAGTGTAATTAATTTGTCTGTCCTTAAAGTTTATTTTTTCACTTGCCTGGAATCCTGAATACACATTTCTTTAATACTTTACAAAACATGTGAGTCTGGTCACCAGTGAATCTCGAATTTTGCAATGGCTGTGATTGACATGCATCTGGACATGCATGGAAGCACTAAACTTTGTAAATCTAAAGTGAGATAAATCTGATTTTATTTGTAAATGTTAAATGGCCACTGAGCTCCTTCATTTCACATGTGTCTGTCTGGCTGCATCTTAGTCAAGCTTGTACTGCAAACTAGAGCCCGACCGATATGGATTTTGTTGTGGCCGATATGAAACCGATATAATGGTACTTGGAGCTGCCGATAGCCGATATAATCACCGATATATTTAGTGATGTAAAAATTCACTGTAAATCTTGAATTGATTAAAAAACTTAGGTTTGGCTCTAGTGAATTCTAAATTGGGTTTATTTAGGCAACATTTATTGTTATTTTGACTCTTTACATCATATTTACATACAGTAGATTGGCCTAATGGCATTTTTGCATCACATTCTAGCTACTAGTGATGGAGATTCCAGTTTTGTTTTTGTTTTTTTTGGAGAACTGGCTCTTTTGGCTCGGCTCACTAAAGCAGCTGGCTCTTTCGGCTCCCAAGCGACTCTTGAGATTGTTTTGTTGCAAGCAGGACTAAACCAGAACTGAACCAGGACTGAGTGTCGGGACTCGGTTTCTATCTCTCTCCTGCACTCGAGCCCAAGATTAGTCCTGGTTTATTCATTTTATGCTGAACTGCAGCCAAATACGCACTTTTTTTTAATCCTATGCACACGCAGATTTCTGAAAGTTTCGTTTTCAGCCGCTGCTGCTGCTGCTGTCAAACTACGGGTCTACAGGCGGCATGAAGAGAAAAAGTGAGAAAAAGAGAAAACACGGCTCCCAATAAGAAGCAGGCTCCCGTTGTTCGCTGTAAGAGCCGCTTCGATCGCGACCGACCCATAACTCCCAGCTAGTAAACTATCTCTATTAGCCTTTAGCCGTAAATGCTGCGCACCGCGGTAATTAATTATATGCATAAATGTGGATCATTCACACGTCTATTCACAGCTCATTTACATATCAATGCAGGTCCAGTAACAAATATACGGCCAATGTAGTCACTTTACAACAGACCAATAGAAAACAGCCTGTTTATGTGTGGGAGCTACAGCAGCTAACCGCTAACAAAACTAAACTAGCTTCAAAGTCGATGTATTTCCAACACTCACCGCTCACACAGGCTCCTCCTCACATCACAAGTCTGCACTAATAAATGTCCTTTTAATCCAGACTCAAACCGATTGTCCGAAAAAGAATATAATCTCAATGTTGCGCACGGCTGCGGGTGTAAACAAACACACGCGAGTGAAGTGACGTCACTCTGGTGGTGTGTTCAGGGACAGTACGGACACAGACAAATTACACCGCAGATAAATACTGATACGGAGCCACATATTAGGACATTTATCTGTCTGTAAATTGGATTAATGAACATAATGTAGAGAGTCTAAGCTTTATAACGAGATATAACATGCCCACGTGAAATATCGGCCCATATCAGCAAGTATAACGGCCGATAGCCGATATGTCTCCAGGTGCCCATATTAGCCGATAATATCGGCCAGCCGATATATCGGTCGGGCTCTACTGCAAACCATAAGAAGGGTGCAAATAGTGTCCAGGAGAGATCGCAAGATTACTCAAACCTACTTGGATGGCATATAAAACCTCTTCAGGCATGTTTTTATGTTATAACATGGTAGAAAGCTTCTGGAAGTCAATTTTAAACTTCAATCTTTTCTAGAATCATAAACCTAAATAGGACCCAGGCAGAATTACTATATTTTCCGCACTATAGGGCGCACTTAAAAACTTTTAATTTCATCCAAAAATAACTGCGCGCCTTATAATCCAGAGCCATTTATATATGAATTTATTGGGGTGTCTTAGTACAACTTTAGTAAACTACAAAGCCACACCACTTGCAGCATTAAGGCTCCCGTAGTCAGGAGCATTGCGGAGTAATACATACTGTGATTCCTTTTAATATCAAAATGCACCTGTCAAGAAACACACTTACAATGTCCACTTTAAACTCAAGGCTGTTATAAAGTGAAAGTGCGAGCTGCGTGGGAGCAGTGGATGAGAGAAGGAGAACACACATTCACCAAGACAGAGAGACAGCGGCGAGCAACTTACGCCACGATCTGCCAACGGATCGTGGACGCCCGGGCTAAGGATCAGTATCAACTGTGGTCCGACCTTTCACCAAAATGGGAATCATCACTGAACTGCCAGGGAATAGTAACCACACTGACTCGGACAATGACAAGAGGGATGTGGGCGTGCTGGACGCCGGAATCGCTCAACTGTTTGATGAGTTATTGTGAATACGCTAACAATTTAGTGTCTCAGACAGTATTTTTTTATTTTACGCATTACAATTGAACAAATTTGAGAGTTATTGTGAACGCATTAAATAAAGTTTGACTGACTTATCTGTTGTGTTTTGTTTAATGCGCCTTATAATCTGGTGCGGTTTATATGTGAAAAAAGTTTGAAAATAGATCAGTCAATGACAGTGCGCCTTATAATCCAGAGCGCCATATAGTGCGCAAAATACGGTATGCAAGAATGAAATGCAGGAGACAAGCGTATGTCAGCGTAATCAAAAATTTCCGGTGGTAACTGCCCTTATGTAGAAACACATTAGAGGTTTGCTGGTGTGGCTCTACTAAGGGCTTGTCCAGCTAGTTATTGCATCACACTCCAAGTGATACAATGACATACTGTTACATACTGCATAGAGTGTAACATATTTTAACAAACCCAGTTGGGTCATAAACATTATCCAGGACTCGCAGGCATGCTGATACACAGGATGCAGTGCTCCTACATCTCCCTCCTCAAGCTGGGCCAGATGTCTCCTGCACACACAAGCAAAGAGCATTGTTGAAGAGGACCCAGACGGCAGACCTCCATTAAAAGGAGCACCCAACTGACAGTTTTACATAAAATACAAACCCAAACACATTTCCTAACCAGAAACAAGGCCTACAGAAATGAAATCTATTTATTAAATGTCACTGAAAAGAGCTTCATAATTTGAAATGAGCTTCACGAGGGGCTATTTTACAATATTTTCTGATAAGTTATAATGTTGTTTAAAAAAATACCCAGTGTTTTGTTTCATTCACACGTTTAAAGCACAAATCCTGCATATTTAGGTTGTGTTTCAAACTGAAAACACTCCCACCTTGTAATGTAATGGCAATACAGGAAGTGCTCCACTGCATTTTTAATTTCTTTACATCTTCAACAGAATTATTTGGAAAATTTCAGCCCTGGAATTGCCAATCTCTACTGAACAAAAGGTAAAATGAGCTACACTACACAAGGTGGAGCAGAGGATTTTAAGCTTTGGAGATAGACAGACTAATAACAATAAAAGGTTTCTCAAATATGTCTTAATAAAACAAAGTACAGTTCTAGGTGTGTTTTGGAAGAGGTTGCATTCTAACATGACTTAAAGCTCACAAGAGTCAAGTTTGCTTAATCCTGGACCTTTAATAGTCCATGAACAAGGTAAAACCTGATACAAAGTGTAATGAAGTCGTTTAGTAAGTAAAGTCGTGAAAAATGGTGAGGAACGTGTGGAAGGAGTTGCTTCCTGGTGGGGGTAGGGTCCTCTGGGTGGAGGTCTTCAGCCAGACTCTCTTGGCTTTGAAAGGTGGTGAGATGAGGTAGTGCGCTGTGTTTATGGGAGTACCTCTGTTGCTCCAGCTCCATCAGCCCGCCTCTCTCCTGACCCCACTGCTGTTTAACTGTCTCTGTCTTGTGTCTGCGCCTTGTGGCTCTGCCCTCCTCACCCCTCTCCTGGACGATGTCATCTGTGGTTTTTGGACTAACCAGGTCAGTGGAGTCGGGTTTACTCTGAAGCATTACAAGACATTAGTTACTCTGTGGTAGAGCTGTCAAAAGTATAGAAAGTCAGATAATAATCAATATTTAAAATAGTATTGAACCAAGATACTCATTTGAGCAGGTATCAATACTAAAAAAGTAACATTTAGAGGACAGAAATGAATGTTTCCTGAATGGCATTAGAATGATCTTGAGCTGTATCACAAGTTTAAGAGCACATAGGCCCTTGGGACACTATGGAATCTACATTAACGACTGATGGGATGAGATCTCGTGGCATGATTTTGCCACAATGTTATCTATTTGTCTTTACATTTGGCACAGGCTTGAAAAAGTTACGTGCCTCGCTCAAGCTTTGGAAAGTTGCGCATCTTTGAGCAGCTGTAGCTAAAAGACTCTTCATCCCACCCTACTCTATTCCTTAGTATTGAAATTTAATTAATAAGTAAGTATCGTGAGAACACTACTCTCTGACAAACAATATTTGCTGATATTTAGCCCTTTAAAAAACATAGTAAGACCCACAAATATATCTTAAGATAAAGTAAAGATCACAAACTTTTCACTTTTGTAAAACAATTACAACAATTATATACAGATATGGACAAAATTGTTGCTATCCCTCTGGCAATGAAAGATCAACAATTGTCACTGACATAACCTGAAACTGACCAAATTAATTAACATAGGTAATTGATTACATTGGCTCACAAGGAGGCCCCCCACCTCCATGTGAGCCCATGTAGATTTCTCCTACATATTTTGATGCTCATGTGAGGCCAGATGTAGTCACACTACACTGTAATCACAGGAACATCAAGCTGCTTGGAGATGGTCTTATTGTCTTTATCTTTAATCTGTTTGTCTATCATTTTCTTTCTAGTCTCCTGACACAGTTTTCTTCTCTTTCTCTGGTCCATGTTCAGTGTTGTGTCCATCATGTCTCCAAACAGCACAATGACACATGTCCCCCTTTAAACAGACAGACTGACTGAGGACAAGTTTGAAAACAGCTGTGATGCAGATTAGAGACACACCCAATTTAACGTGTCCATATTGTCCAATTATTTACAGTCTTTTCTAGAGGAACCATAATTTTTATCCAGGCCAGTTTCATTAGTTTTTTAATTTTTTTATTTTTCTGTTGAACAGCAATTAAAAAGCAGTATCTGATTTTTATTGGTTATTTTTCTGTAAGCTTTTTATTTATTATTGCTTTTGTCAGTTTCAAGTTCTTTCTGTGACCATTGTTGATTTTTCTTTAATTACCACAGGGGTACCAACAATTTTGTCCATGTCTGTATAATTATTTGTCAGTCAGTTCATATGAAATCAGTCGCCCTGCTTAAAGTAATAAAAACATCTACTATTACCTCCCTTCATTTCAAATGGAATTTTTTAAAAATGAGCTCTCATGGGTCATTTTTGGTGGAGTTTAGGTATTTTTCCACTTGCTAGAAAGGTTTAATTACCTTTAATAGCCTTAAACACTATTTGCTTGTTATAAGGGAAGACAACTGGAGATTATTTGTGGTACATTGCTTGTGATGGTTTTGGTGGCACAGTAAAAGGCTCGGCTGCAAGGACCAGTTTTCAGACAACTGAAAGCAATCAAATACTGACCACACTCCAGATGTTTGAGTGGGCTTCACAAAACATAAAGAATGTGAAGTTTTTCTTTATAAGCTCTAAAGACATTATAAACCATGAATTTACTTCCAAACTAGAAGAGCTCTACAGCAAGACAAAGACTGAACGGTACAAGATCACACCACAGTTTCATTCCGGTGTCAAATGGTAAATTAGAAATGAGGAGAATATCTCAAGATTTATGAACTGAAGTGTCAGTTTCTGAAATACAAAATGAGATTGTGCCAGATGTCTTTCTGTACCAGCCAGGTCAATACAGTGCATGTATTTATGACATCAGGTGATTCATTGGGAATATTTCAGAGCGTTCAGATGAACATGGTGATGTCTAAGTGAGATTCATGAATGGAGATGACAGAACTCTCATCTGGCCTCCTGAACATCGACAGAACCATGTTGGGTCCCATTTCAGCACAGAATCTGTTGTATTAAGGAACCAGAAGTTCAGAGAAGAAGATGATGAAATGATCGCCTTGACACTGCAGATTATGACGGATCCAAACATTACTTCTACAGTTCATTAGTTGTTAGGAACACTTAGTGTGCAAGATACCAACACAGATGATCTACAGTCCCTGACAAAAGTCTTGTCACTTATCCATTTTGTAGAAACAAAAGCTTATAACCTGACTTTAAATTAATTTATTGGTTTTAGAAATGTCTCATATGAAAGCTAAAACCCTCCCAAATTATGCTCAATAAACTAAAATTAATTTGCTTCACTGAAGAAAGATTGATCATTTAATGAATACAGAAAGGTCAGATTTTGGCAAGACAAAAGTTTTGTCGCCTACAGAAAATTGAACAAATAATTTACTTCAAATACAAAAATATGTTGCATAACGTCAGTGAATTAAGTAGTGGTGCTGTGAGATCCATATTTAATATCTTGTATGACTTCCATGAGCTTGAAGGATGCATCCATGCGGTTCAACAATGATTCATACAATTTGTTGATGAAGTCATCAGGAATAGCAAAGAAAGCGTCTTACATGCCTCCCAGAGTTCATCAAGATTCTTTGGTTTTGCCTTCCATGCTTCCTCTTTCATTCTACCCCAGACATGCTCAATGATGTTCATGTCTGGTGACTGGGCTGGCCAGTCCTGGAGCACCTTGATCTTCTTCACCTTGAGAAACTTTGATGTAGAGATAGAAGTATGTGATGGAGCACCATCCTGATGCAAAATTTGACCCCTTTTATGGTTGGGAATGTAAGAGGAGCTAATACTTCTTGATATTTTAGGATATTGATATTGCCTTCCACCCTGCAAATGTCTCGCACAGCCCCATACTGGATGTAACCCCAGACCAGGATTTTTCCACCACCAAACTTAACTGTTTTCTGGGTGAATCTTGGATCCATGCGGCTCCAGTAGGTCTCCTGCAATATTTGCGGCGGCTGTGATGTAATTCAACCGAGGATTCATCTGAGAAATCCACCTTCTGCCACTTTTCCAGTGTCCATCCTTTTAGCAGGCTGTGGGCCTTGGCAAATGCCACACGTTTTTTTAATTGCCTTTTGTTTAGAGCTGGTTTCTGTGCACTGATTCGACCATGGAGGCCATTTCGAGACAGAATTGTACAAACTGTTCTGGTTGACACAGGGACTTGAGGTGACCAGGCCTGGTGGAGTCTGCTGCAGTGGAAAAGGGGCTGGCCTTGGATTTTCAAATCAACAAACGGTCCTGCCGAGCAGTTGTCTTGCGGAGTCTGCCGGACCTGGGCTGGTCAAAAACATCTCCAGTCATTTCAGATCTTTTTCTTATTCTTTGTACTTGACGCTGAGACACATTGAAGGTGTCACCACCTCAGCAGTGGATCTGGTCTTCAGCCTCTTGATAATTAATGCTTTGGTCTCAGGGTGGATCTTAGGCATGTTGTCAGAGGTCAAGTTGCAGTTGATGTGAAGGTCTGGTGTGCTGGGGGTCTTTTTATACACAAACACTAATTGATTGATCAGTAACTGATCACAGGTGAGGCTGTAATCTAGGATTGGGTGCATCATATGACAAGGCCACAAGACTTTTGTCTTGCCAAAATCTGACCTTTCTGTGTTCATTAAATGATCAATCTTTCTTCAGTGAAGCAAATTTATTTTAGTATATTGAGCATAATTTGGGAGGGTTTTAGCTTTCATATGAGACATTTCTAAAACCAATCGATTAATTTAAAGTCAGTTTATAAGCTTTTGTTTCTACAAAATGGATAAGCGACAAGACTTTTGTCAGGGACTGTACATGGAGGCAGCAAAGGGACCAGAATAGGCAGATTTTTCCAGTATGTTGGTATTTTCTGCTGAGGTTGTGTTTCACAGAGAATTTTTAAAATAACCGCCAGATTACTGTATTTTGGTAACTTTTGTGTCAGTATCAAATTTTTCCTTTTTAATGTAACTGTTTTCTTGTAATATTTTTGTGCAAAAATAATACACATATGGTGGTACTGAAAGTCATGGTTATAGAATCATAGACAACGTGATTTAAGAGGCAATGAGTATTCCAAATGTAATTTGCCTTTGATTAGTTTCCATCAATACTATCTTAACTTTTGTTGTTTTACTTATACATCATGAAAAGTTGTTTCTTTGTGAGATAAAAAAAAATCTTCAAATAAAATTTGAATAAATAATACAAACAAAACTTTTTTCATAATTATGTACAGAGTAAGTAGTTAAATTTTCTCAAAGGATTAATGACACTTTGCCAAACAATGTACCACAAATAATCTCCAACTGTCTTTCCTTATAATAAGCAAATAGTGTTTAAGGTAATGGTACCTTTTTAGCAGGTGGAAAAGTACCTAAACTCCAAAAATGACCCATGAGTGCTCATTTTCAAAAATTCAGTTTGAAATGAAGGAAGTTAATAGTAGATGTTTTTATTACTTTAAACTAATCAGAATTGCCAAAGTTTCTCTGGTAAAATTTTTTATCAACATCTAACTCTTTCAGCTTCCTAGCTCTAGTTTTTATGAAGTTATGGTCTCTCAAACATGGCTATAAATTAAGTCTTCCAAAAAAGTGAGCATGGTGCCAACATTTCAACAAGCCATAACTCAGGAACGACTCAAGGGATTGAGCTAAAATTTGAGATTCTTTCATTTGGTGATTTTAGATATTTTTAGAATTTTTTTCAGCCAAATCTGAAATGGCTCATAGGGGAGATTCCTTGAAAATAGCTGAGGACAAACTGGGAATGAACTGGGTCAGTGCAGAAAAATGTAGGTACTGAATATCAGTACCGTTCTGATTGATACAGATATCAAAGACAATCTGTTTTTTGTTTTTTTTTAATTGCCTATCCCTAAAAAGAATCACGGTTTAGTCATATATGAACAGTAGCTGCACTGACCAGGATGTCCCAGAAGCTGCGGCGGGTGCTCTTGCTTGTGGGGGTGGTGGACTCTGGAGACAGGGGAGTGGCACCTGTGCCCTGGCTGAACACGATGGGGGCAGGACTTCCTTTGAGGAGTCGTGATCCGCTGCGCTGCTTGTCCTTCACATCCAGCATTGAAGAAGCTGGGTCTGACCACAATGCATAATCATTAACAATAGGGCCCAACCAATATGGATTTTGTTGTGGCCGATATGATACCGATAAAACAGGAGTTGGAGCTGCTGATAGCCGATATAATCACCGATATATTTAGTGATGTAAAAATTCACTGTAAATCTTGAATTGTTTAAAAACTTAGGTTTGGCTCTCGTGGATTTTAAATTGGGGCAATGGCATTTTTGTATCACATTCTAGCTACTAGTGATGGGTATTCCAGTTCTTTTTAGAGAACCGGCTCTTTTGGCTCGGCTCACTAAAAGCAGCTGGCTCTTTCGACTCCCAAGTGGCTCTTGAGTAGAGCCCGACCGATATATCGGCTGGCCGATATTATCAGCCAGTCAATATGCGCTCCTGGAGACATATCGGCTATCGGCCGATATGCGTGCTGATATGGGCCGATATTTCACGTGGGCATGTTATATCTCGTTATAAAGCTTAGACTCTCTACATTATGTTCATTTAATCCAATTTACAGACAGACAAATGTCCTAATATGTGGCTCCGCATCAGTATTTATCTACGGTGTAATTTGTCTGTGTCCGTACTGTCCCTGAACACACCACCACAGTGACGTCACTTCACTCACGTGTGTTTGTTTACACCCGCAGCCGTGCGCAACATTGAGATTATATTCTTTTTCGGACAATCGGTTTGAGTCTGGATTAAAAGGACATTTATTAGTGCAGACTTGTGATGTGAAGAGGAGCCTGTGTGAGCGGTGAGTGTTGGAAATACATCGACTTTGAAGCTAGTTTAGGTTTTGTTAGCAATTAGCTGCTGTAGCTCCCGCACATAAACAGGCTGTTTTCTATTGGTCTATTGTAAAGTGACTATATTGGCCGTATATTTGTTACTGAACCTGCATTGATATGTAAATGAGCTGTGAATAGACATGTGAATGATCCACATTTATGCATATAATTAATTACCGCGGTGTGCACGTTTTTACGGCTAAAGGCTAATAGTGATAGTTTACTAGCTAGGAGTGATGGGTCGGTCGCGATCGAAGCGGCTCTTAGATCCGGCTCTTTGAAGCGAACAACAGGAGCCTGTTTCTTATTGGGAGCCGTGTTTTCTCTTTTTCTCACTTTTTCTCTTCATGCCGCATGTAGACCCGTAGTTAGACAGCAGCAGCGGCTGAAAACGAAACTTTCAGAAATCTGCGTGTGCTGCTATCGCAGCTCCAACTACCATTATATCGATTTCATATCGGTCACAACAAAATCCATATCGGTCGGGCTCTACTCTTGAGATTATTTTGTTGCAAGTAGGACTAACCCAGGACTAAAGCAGGTCTAAAACAGATCTAAAGCAGGACTAAACCAGGACTGAAAAAGGACTAAACCAGGACTAAAACTGATCTAAACCATGTGTAAAACAGCACTAAACCAGAACTGAACCAGGACTGAGTGTCGGGACTCGGTCTCTATCTCTCGCCCTCTCTTGAGCCCAAGATTAGTCCTGGTTTATTTATTTTATACTGAACTACAGCCAAACATGCAAGTTTGTTTGTTTTTTATCCTAGGCACACGCATATTTCTGTAAGTTTCGTTTTCAGCCGCTGCTGCTGTCAAACTACCACGAGTCTGAGTCTGCGTGAAGAGAAATAAAGTCAGAGAAAGAGAAAACACGGCTCCCAATAAGGATCAGGCTCCCGTCGTTCACTTCAAAGAGCCGGCTCTAAGAGCCGCTCCGTTCGCGACCGACCCATCACTACTAGCTAGTAAAGAAGCTACCGCCATTACCTTTTAGCCGTAAATGCTGCGCGCAGCGGTGATTAAATGCGCTGTAATTATATGCGCAAATGTCATAATTCACACCTCTATTTACAACTCATTTATATATCAATGCAGGTCCAGTAACAAATATACAGTCTCTTTACAATAGACCAATAGAAAACAGCCTGTTTATGTGTGAGAGCTACAGCAGCTAAACGCTAACCTATCAGAACGAACCAAAACAAGCTACAAAGTCGACATATTTCCAACACTCACCACTGACACAGGCTCCTCCTCACATTACAAGTATGCACTAACAAATGTCCTTTTAATCCAGACTCAAACTGATTATCCGTAAAAAGAATATAATCTCAGTGTTTGGATCTATGTCTGCTAGCGGTGGCACGGTTCACAAAATCCACGGTTCAGTTTGTATTGTGGTTTAAGGTCGCGTTTTTTGGTTCGATACAGTTCTTGTAGAATTTTTTTCTTTTTAATCTTTAATCTCCAGAAATATACTTTATCATACGCTATGTTACCTTAATTATCCACAATTTAGGACACAGCATTAAAAAAGTTATAAAAGTATAGTTAGTAATGTAATCATGCACAAACTGAATTTGACTTGACTTTAAGCACATTATTATTGGACATAGGCAGCTGTTGTGCTTCGCTGAAAAAATGTTACCACCTCCCTAACCCTCCTCAGGAGTCGGGATACTTGGTTTAGTGAGATTGCGCCCCTGGGTGCAAGGTTACCCATCCAAAAGTTGCAATTTTTATGCTTGCGTAGAGCGAAATACGCGTCAGCGTTTACGTGTGTAACCTCGTGAAACCACAGCCGCGCACGAACGCAAAGGCAGCTCCACCAGCAACCAGCAGCCGCAGCAGGGCACACGCACACATGCAGCACTGGCTCCAAGACCGCCAATAGGAAAGCCAATCAAACCTGACTGATCGCGCTTAGCCACTTGTATCGGGTCCACAGTGAAACAGCTGAACACACTTGTATTTGTACAAACTCACCACAGCAAAAGACAGGATTTCAAAAGTAAATTTTAAAGCATTTATTAACTTTATTTCTGGACCTGGGCTCTTTCATACGACGCAGATCTGCCCCTAGTGCACGTTGTGCTGATGGTAAACGCACAAAAACAACCAAAGATTCGTGCTCTCTGTGTATTTTGACAGGGTGTATCGCCTATGCTCGCGTAGAGTGTCAAAAAAAAGGATGGATCCTGTTTTCTGAAATTTAAGCGCGCACATGCTGCTCCATATGCGCGTCTAGCACGCACAGTGGAGTCGCTCTCAGTCACTTTCCAAAAGTTGCAGTTTTTACGCTCGCGTAGGGCGAAACACGCATGCCAGGCCCTTAGAACCTGGCTCCACTGCATGGCTAAACACGCCCAGTTAAGCCCGATCGGCCCCCCCACTGACAAACACAGAGCGTAGCCCCACGAGGTAAAGACATGGGCGCATCCTCTATCTCCGGGTGGCCCTCTTCTCTCCTACTTGCGATTTCTACATGTGAGGCGCAGCACCCACCCTCCACACCTCTTCTTTTGCACCAAAGCGAAACAGGTCACATACGGGCACGAGGCTACAATGCGCAAGTCGGTAACCATGGAAACCGTACGGTACGCACACGTCCCGAACCGTGACAAGCGAACCAAACGGTTATTTATTTATTTTTTTGTGAACCATGCCACCCCTTACTGTCTGCGAGTGTAAACAAGTGCAGATGAGTGACGTGATTCTGGGGGTGTGTTCAGGGACAGTGCAGCCACACACACAGACAAATGACTGCAGATAAATACTGATGCGGAGCCACATATTAGGACATTTATCTGTCTGTAAACTGGATTAAATTAACATAATGTAGAGAGTCTGAGCTTTATAACGAGGTATAACATGCCCACTTGAAATATCGGCCCATATCTGCAAACATATCGGCCGATATGTTTCCAGGTGCCCATATCGATCAATAATATCGGCCAACCGATATATCAGTCAGGCTCTAATTAACAATGCACTTAGAGAGGGTCTGGTATTGATTTAAAACAGCTTAGAAATAATAATACTTTATTACATTCTTGTGTCACATACAGCCATATATTTGCTCTTCTATTTCCATTGTTCCTCATAAGTCTGTTCATAAAGGGCGCACAGGCCCAATATTGAAGAATCTGTATCGATGTTAGAACTGATATATCGCCCATCCCTAAAATATTTACAATCATTTTAAGTGAGAAGGAGCCCAACTGTCAAATATTTATCTGAAGCAGTAAAACCCATGCGCACTTCTCAAACCCATGTATTCCACGGGACAAGATGGAGAGGTCAAAGCTCATGCTTTTGTAAGAACCTTTTATTAGTCGTTGCAGTGTCTTACCTTTTGCCTCTTCTCTGGAGGCTTTGGCCTGTTGGTAGGACACCTCCACACAGAGCAGATTGGGTAGCATTTGGAGCTCCATTACTACATCACACAGAGCATGTCGCAGCGCCCCTTGCAGTTTGTCGCTCAGCTGCAGTGGGCTGATGTTTCCTTGTTCCCAGATGTTGAAGCGCACATACAGCTGTGGTTCTGTGAGGAAAGGGCAGCACATACATCTCAGTCACATGCTACAGGAGAGTAGAGACACGGTTTGGCACTTACCAGTGTCCTTTGCATTGGCTTCTCCTGAGCTGTTGAAGCCAGAGGGCACCTTCAGCACCATGGTCAACTCCTCGTAATGCTCGGTGTCTAAGGTCAGAAAGCTGCTCTCTGTCCTTTGCACCTGGATGGGCACTGCGCCACCTTCTCCATTCAGAAACGACAGGGTGATGCAGGCGATACCTGTGAGACAGATCTGGAAGTATAATCATCACAATAAGAGCAGCTGTAGTACGCTGACCGTAGCTGTACCTTTGCCCCCTGTGCCCTGTCCTCCTGGTTTGTTGTACAGGTAAATGTCTCCATCTGCCCCGTCACTGCTCACAGTACTGCAGTGCTGAAAGAGAACACATACTATTGTAAAATGCAAAGATTTATTATCCATATGCATTAAAGACATGTTGCATATTTATAAAACAACTTTCTTGTTCTAATTGCTGACTGGTTAAAATATGAATTAGATAAGCTTGTGTATTTAAAAGCAAAAGTGTATGTACTTCGAAAGTGGGCACAAATGTCCTACACAAGCACATAGTTTACATAGGTTACTTTTGTAACCCCGCTTCTCTGAGTAGCATGAGTGAGATGTCTCACTATGTGGATATGCCCCCTCGCATATTCACAGAAGCCCTATACCAATGCGCCAGCCCTGAGTGGCTGGCAGTGGCGATGTTATGACATTGGCACCCCCTATAAATGCCATGGGCATGACGCCGCCTGTCATTCAATAAGCACACCTCTTCTCGCTTCACTCTAGCAGCAAGATGGGTGGTCTGGTGAGACATCTCACATGTGCTACTAAGAGAACCGGGATTACAAATGTAACCTATAGTTCATAGCATTTGTTTCGATGTCTCACTATGGGGTATGGAGAGTCCCGTATTGCCAGACAAGCTTATCGCAATGACAAAATGCTAGCCAAGTCCCCTGAGAGAGCCAAAGCTCAGGGCACATCTCCAGAAGAACTCATGTTGAGGACAGCATGGGACAGACCCTGAGACGTGACACCCAGTCTATAAAACCTTGCGAAAGTCAAGGGAGATGACCAACTAGCAGCAGCACAGATCTCCTGGACAGACAAAGGGATGGACAATGAGAGCCTGAAGCACAACAGTGAGAGGAGACATGGTTTGGAGACAGGCAACAGTCTCCTGGCTCCTTTCATGAAACGACAAACCAGTGGGTGTTGGCCCACAGTTTTGTGATTGAAGCCCACATGGCATGCTGAAAGAGCAGCCAAGTACACTTTGACAGTGGAGAATGCCTTTTTGTTGTCTATAAGGTCCTGCAGGAATGGCAATACAACATTCAGTGGACAATCAAAGGAGAACACCCCCATTTTAAGGCACCAGTCCTCAAAAACTTTCCACTTACGGTCAGAGAGTGACCTTGTGGAAGGGGCCCTGGCACTCTGAATGGTATTAATCACATTCTGAGGCAGACCAGCCATGCTCAGGCTCAGCTAGTCAGGGGCCATGCGTTTAGCATGAGCCGCTCTGGATGAATGATGGAATATTTGTCCGTTTGCTTGGGTCAGAAGGTCTCTGAGCAACGGGAGAGTCCAGGGGCGCCAACTCAGCAACTGTTTCACCTCCGCAAGCCACAGCATAGAGGTCCAGTATGGGGCAATCAATATTAGTGGCAAGCGGTGTTCCCTCACCCTCAGAAGAGAAGGGGGAATCAACGCTAAAGGCATTCGGGGCCACTCGTGGGAGTGTGTGTACACTCTCAATGACAGACGCTGATCGCGCAGGGAGAAGAACAGTGGACAATGCACATTCTCCATAGATGCAAACAGGTCCCCCGCTGTGCAGCCGTACCTGATCCAAATCTGCTCCACCACAGCCAGATTCAAATGCCATTCTCCGTACAGGGGAGAATGGCATTTGATGGAGAGAAGATCTGCGCCTATATTCAGGACGCGTGGTACATGTGTCGCTCTCATAGGTGAGATGCACACTGCTCCACATCACAAGCCTGCCTGTGTGTAAAGTCTGCCCAGCTTTACTACAAGATCACCAAAGTCATCAGACCAAACAGTCTAAGACACAGACCATATGAAACCCGTTTTCCCAGGGAGAAATGGACCAATGTGTCCGTGAATGTGCGCATCCTCTCTGGGCAGAGTCTAGGGTCAGACCCAGAAAGGCAATGCTTTGACTGGGCTGTAAAACACTCTTGGTTGTGTTTACAGTGAACCCTAAGTTGCACACATGAGAGAGTACAATTTTTGTGTGAGCGACAGCTTCCTCCTGTGAGCGCACAAGCAGGAACTAATTGCTCACTGGCTAAGCAAATACCTTGCTCTCTGAGCGGGGCCAACGCAGCTTTGGTGCATTCGACAAACACTATCGGGCTCAAGGAGAGGCCGAATGGGAGCACCATGTACTTGTATGTCATGTCTTGAAACAGAAACCTCAAATATTTCCCATGAGGCGGATAAATGGGGATATAAAAATATGCGCTTTCAGGTCGATAAATGTGAACCAATCGCCTGGACAGATCAACCGAATCAAGGCTGTGTGTGTGAGCATTTGAAACTTGTATCTCCTGAGATATGAATTCAATGACATTGGCAACGTTGTGACACTCAGGGCTGGCGTACTGGTATAGGGCTTCTGTGAATACGCAAGGGGGCATATCCCCATAGTGAGACATCGAAACGAACGCTATGAAAGAGAACTAATATTATTTAGTTACATTTGGCACAGAAGGAGGTAGCACAATTAATTTAGCTCTCAAAATCCTGTGTTTTCTGTACATTTTAAGGAGCCCCCATAGTTTCAAGATTTAAGAGTAGGCTAATAACGGCCTTGGTCTGTCCTTCTTGGATATCTGCAAATGGATGCATGTCTGTCCAGTCTGTGAGTTACCTTGAAGTGGTGGGCTGTGTTGTTGTCTGTGTACTTGGGCACATGCAGGAAGATGAGCAGGTTCTGGCGGAGGTAGTGAGCCACAGCGGGGAGCCAGGCACTACAGTGCAGAGGCAGGCTGAAGACCATCACCTCTGAGGGGGCAGCGTCCAACGGCTGGATGAACTGCACACCAGTACAGCATCAATCATACACACAGAATACATCTAAAGCCCTCAAGATCTGAAAGTGGGTTTACCAAAAAGCATACTATGAGCCAAAGGTGGGCAAACTTTTTCCATCAAGGGTTACAAATGAAAATACATAGTATTGGTGATTTTCAGAGTGGTTTACAGAGTTCACCCTATTATTAGATTAAAATCAATTATTCAAAGGTGATAGAAATCATTATAATACAACACAAAAGAAATTTGCATTTTAACAATATCCATTTTTAGCTAAGCTTAGCTTTGGTCTTTGGTTTTGCTCATTTGGTCAAAATGAGCAAAACACTCATATTTACAGGCCTTTCGCATTCTAAACAACTGATCAGTTAATCAAAGTTAATCACTAGATTATTCAGTTAACAAAATAACCAGCCCTGACCATAGACTGACATGACAATAGGTGGTGAAAACACTGAATCATTCAAAATGCTGCAGTTAACAGGTTTGTGTGGAGCCTTAATGTGTGGCTGCTGAACATATTATACAATATTTCTTAATGTTCTTAGTCCTCTACCATCTTTTGATGGTAGAGGACCAATGACTGCAAAGGTTCCATTTGGTCCCCTAGTCTAAGCTTCCCGTTTCCTGTACCCAACAAGGCACATACAGTATCCACATTTTGTTGTTAGTTCGGAGTTTAAGATTAAGGTACACTTTATAATCGCCATAGGGAATTTACTCATCCTTCAGTGCTGCTGAGGCACCACAACATGGTGCTCGGAAACTCATCTCCATGATCTTGTTGCTTAGCTGGAGGATTTGACTTATTGTGCACGTTTTGGGTTTGGAAAAAAAAGGAAATAATTTGTATGCAAATAATTTGCATGCAACTATGCCAATTACAGACATCCCATACATGCATCTGCATGTATGGGATGTCTGTAATTGTGTGTTTCTGTGTAAGGTGTGTGTCTCTAGACTGGATACTCTCTTCACCTCCACATCGGCAGGGGTCAGTTTGCAGTTACGGACTAGCATGACTGTGATGATGTCCAGGGTGGTCTCATCCAGGCGCTTCTGCAGCACTTTGACAAGTTCATCAGTGATCTCAGGGCCTAAACACAGAGAGCAGAAATAAGTCCTCCGAACTACAGGCCAGACTGCAGCTCTGGTCAAAGAAGATGTAATATGTACCAAATCAACTTTTACAGAAGGGGTATTAAACTTCTATGGTGTGTCAGTTTCAACAACATAACACATTTATATCATTATATTACCTTTTACTGTTTTGAAAATGCTATGCATTAGGGATGGACATTCAATAAAATGTTCTTAATTAATCGTTGGGAGAATTAACGATCGATTATCGATTAATCATTAACGTTTTTATATTAAAATGATCATCATTATTATTACTATCTGCACTATGCATAAATAAATTCAACTTTACAACATATGAACCGTAACCACTATAGAGCCACATCCCGTTTGACATTATAATGTGTTTAATGCAGATTTGTGCAAGTCTCACAGAAAAGAAACATAAAACTGCATGGCTAATTTGCATAAACCAGGTGAAGAAAAAAACAGCTCTTGTGCGCTGATGCGGTCAACTTCTGTCAGACTAACGGACACAACTCAGTGGAATATAAGTTAGTGTGACCATATTTGTGTTTGTCAAAACCAGGACACCGTACGGGGAGTGGGAGGTGGGGCCTCGTTATCGACATTGAGCTTCTCTCTCCTGGCAAAGCTTTTTAATGTTTTTCGGTGTCCTGGTGCTTTAAGGTCCCTGGCACCCCCACTGGACACTGAAACATATGTGCCTGCTTTGTACACTGTGCACATGGCCTCCCATTGTCTCAACTGGGATGAAAAGCGGGGAATTTCTGGTACAAGTCATCATTAAATACACATTTGTGCTTCAGCGTGTTGCAGGCTGACCGACTGTCTGTGATTGCTCGCTCCTTCTGAGTACAGAGAGCAACGAGCCGAATGAAAGGTAATGAAAACCTGGACATTTGCATCACTTTATATAAAAAACAAAACAAAAAAAACCCGCATGGCCAGGACAGGACGTAGAAAATGGACATGTCCGGGGAAAAAAACGGATAAAAAATTTACGTAATTGACGAAATGTTTAATGATCGATTATTGATTAATCGACTAATTATGCCCATCCCTACTATGCATATTGCCTGTTTAGTTGTGTCATGGATGAAACTACAGACTTCTCCTACGCAGTTTTAAACCCATAAACTATCACCAAACTCATTCTACCATCAAATTGTGTTCACAACAAATCCAGATGGAGGTGTAGATTGTACACCTGGAGGTGGTCACATTTCAAGTCCTGCGTGATTTCATGTAGTACATGAAATTGCAGTGGCCACTGGAGACATAGTGGAGCTGTTAAAGACCAAAATATTTCTCTTTTATGGTACAAGCATGAAATTTTGCCAGATTACTAACACTACCAGGACTAATATTTCTGTATATGGAACCAAGCCTAATTTAACACTGGCACTGAGAACTGTGCATGTCACAAAATGAACTATATGAAAATGAGGCTGGCATAAAAAATACTGCATAATCCATTTCTTATAGTCTAATTTTCTTAGTTCTCCATGTGCTGCTGCCACCAGGAGAGAACAGAAGGAGCAGAGAAGATGGGCAGAGGAGCAGATGAGACAAGATCAGAGAAGCAGAGGAGACAGGAGCAGAGGAGACAGGAGAGAGTCATGTGAGGCTCATTCTACTTTCTGATTGGAGAATCGTCTTGAGACAAACATTGTGTTACTTTTCTGCTGGAGACTCTGTCATCTGATTTTTTATTTATTTGTTTATTTTTTTCCGTGGGAATTATATTGCTGAAATGTTCCACAGTAGTATTAAACGGATCCATCTTGTGTTTATTCAACTACAGCTGTTTTTACTGCTTAAAAACCATAAGCAGGGTTGTTTAATGCAATACTGTGGAGATTTCTAGACAAAGCAACGACATCTCCATGGAGAAGAGGAGGGAACAGACCCTCCACCAGAAAAATTGCACAGTGCACCTTTACACTAATTTATTTTGTGATGGTCCAAGTTTATTTATAAGCACGTTTCACAAGTTTTAGCAGGGTCATTCCACGCCAAATCTCCGAATGCCTCCACTCAATTATCTCAAATTTGACTGAAAACATTCTAGGAGGTTCACAAACTTTCCAGTAGGAAAAGTAACAAATTTTAGCTCCCAACTCCTTATAGTTTTGTCATTAAAAAATATTTTGTCAACTCCCCCCTGAGCTTTTCCAAGGAGTCACTTTCAGATTGCTGTATCTAAAACACTATTTAAGGTAGGTCCTTCAAATTTTCAAGGATTAAAATTTTGGCAAATGTACTTGTACTTTTACACTTTTGATTTATAACAGATTTCTGGGGGCTTGAATTTGCTCAAAAATTCTACTCTTCAAATCCAAGGGCATCTTTGAAGGACTGTGGAAAGTGCAATTTCAAAGACAGAGGTTTGATATTGAACATTCACCTTCCCACACATGCTGTGTACTTTGTATTTTTAAAACTGACCCTATGTGATGAAAGCTCTACAAGATATTAAGTGTTCAAAATGGAAAAAAATAATTTGGTGCCATCTTTACTATGTTATACCAAAAAAATGACAGCACCCACCAACATAAAATGGACTGTTATAGAAAGACTAGATGTCTGTTTTTAACACATCCAAAATTTGTGATGGTGTTCTGCCTTATTTTTGCAAAATCAATTTTTGAAAATGTGGTGTCCACATACATGCAGAGCATTCATGGACTATGAAGACACTTTCAGAAGCAAAGAAAACACTCTGAATATTTGACACACAGCTTAAACTCAACAAAATGCTTGATTTGATTACTCAACTATTGTAAATTATCTCAATTCTTTGAGAAAACTTTCAGATGTTTTGGTGTAACACTCCTGAATTGTTTAAAGCACCTTGGGCACCTTGTTGGAGTGCTGGAACATCTATTTTAGAAATGATGTGTTGTAAACGTATCCAGCACTAGTCTTTTCTTCTGGGCCAATAGAAACTTTTTGCTGGGTTGTGTGGATGTATGAATTATGTCTGAACATCTTGCTGGGTTTCAGATGTCTCTGTGATGTTTTCCACCCACCAGTGATGGTTGTACACACATGTTGGCCAGGTATCATGTCACTGATTTGGAAGCCCTGTGAAACCTCTTCTTCTGCATGTTTTTGTAATAGACTAAAAATCCAGCAGTTCCAGACACACTGCTGACCCCAGATGATGTTGAATTGACTTGAAACAGTGATTATCTCTGGTACCTGGCACTGCCAGTGCATTTGCAAATCCACTTTCCAGCTTGTCAGCCATGGACTTCACATGCTCATGTCATCTTTAGTTTGATTTTGACACAGTAACAGCACACTCAGTACATCAGTACATCTCACTGCAAACAACATGCACACATTACTGATGACTGACTTTAACCCACCGCACATGTTTGTATTTTTAGTTCTTTAGATAATAAAAATATATAGCCCCTCGCCTCTCTCTTTTTGTTGTGTCTTTGTGCAGGATCGAAACAGACACGTTTCTATTTCTATATGTAAAGACTACATATAAGTTATACTTCAAATATATTTTTTTAAGAGTTTAAGCTGTGTGTCAAATATTCAGAGTGTTTTCTTTGCTTCTGAAAGTGTCTTCATAGTCCATGAATGCTCTGCATGTATGTGGATACCACATTTTCAAATAGATTTTGCAAAAATAAGGCAGAACACCATCACAAATTTTGGATGTGTTAAAAACAGACATCTAGTCTTTCTATAACAGTCCATTTTATGTTGGTGGGTGCTGTCATTTTTTTGGTATAACATGGTAAAGATGGCACCACATTTATTTTTTCCATTTTGAACACTTAATATCTTGTAGAGCTTTCATCACAGAGGGTCAGTTTTAAAATACAAAGTACACAGCATGTGTGGGAAGGTGAATGTTCAATATCAAACCTCTGTCTTTGAAATTACACTTTCCACAGTCCTTCAAAGATGCCCTCATATTTGAAGAGTACAATTTTCAACCAAATTCAATCCCCTAGAAATCTGTGATAAATCAAAAGCACATGTGTAAAAGTCCAGATTCTACAAGTACATTTGCCAAATTTTAACCCTTGAAAATTTTAAGGGCTGACCTTAAATAGTTTTTTAGATAAAGAAATCTGAAAGTGTCTCCTTGGAAAACTCTGCTCGGAACAGGTCAGGGGAGAGTTGACAAAATATTTTTAATGACAAAACTATAAGGAGTTGGGAGCTAAAATGTGGGACTTTTCCTATTGGAAAGTGTGTGAACCTCATAGACTTTTTTTTCAGTCAAATTTGATATGGTCGGGCGGGGGCAGTTGGAGAGTTGGCGTGTAATGACCCTGTAGAGTTTCATGCTTGTACCATAAAAGTGAACAACTGGGCACTTTTTTGGTCCTTAACAGCTCCACTACAATGCTATCTGAACACCATATACACAGTTCTACTTTGGTACTTTGGTTCCACTTTAAGACCCTGTATGGCACAGCCTCAAACTCACCTGCGCTTTCCACTCCATGCACCAGCAAAAGGATGTGTTTGTCTACCTGCCCCACCGGCCGGGAGGCCTCCAGGGGGGAGCGGGAGGCCTGGACAAGGACAGTACTATTACTGTTGGAACTGATGAGGGTTGTACTGTTAGAAGTGTTTTTTGTCGGATAATCTCTTTTTACATGTAACTTGGTTAACCAAGCCTTAATCCATCATCTCCAGTAAGGATTGGGTGACTAAGAAAATGTGTGAGAAATTTTGGATTCTAGTTTAATCCAGAATATACACATGAACAAATACTGAATCATCAGTGCTGTTTTAGAACAAAAAAAAAGTGCATTAGCAGAAATTTTCAATTGTATGGATTGAGTGTAATGAGTAACGGAGGGGAGACACTGAGACAATATTGGTATTGGATTCACCTGATATCCTTGTTTGGACATATACAGTGATATAGTACAACATTTACTGGTCAGTCCAGAAAGTTTTATTTATCCAAAGTTTAGTTTCTTGAGGAATAACAGTTACATAACACATTTGGATCAGTTTATGATTTTTGTTGTTGTTGTTTTTTTTTTGTTTAAAAGGAAATGAATGCTGTTTTCAGTCTATGTGCTGGTATTGGTTGATACCAGGTATTGGCAGAAGCTATAACTGAAATCAGTATCAGAATTGACAAAGCTGGATCAGTGAATCACTAATTAATGGATTGATGGTAATTTACCATGGGGTCGTCTGAAAAGGAGGGCTCCTGGCTCCGGGCAAGGGCCACAGAGCGCTGTGAGGGCAGCTGGTTTTCCAACGAAGTCTCACAAAGCCTGCACACACATGCACACACACATGCACACACACACGCACACACACACGCACACACCCACGCACATGCGCACACCCACACACATCATATGTTAACATAGACACAGGATAACTATAAACAGCTCTGGAGTAGGGCTGAATGGTTTGAGAAAAATATCTTATTGTGTGGTTTCTGACAAGCACTGCAAATGCACTTTGATATGGCATTTATGTTTTAATAATAGGATTGTGTTCAGTGTTCACATTTTTAAACAAATCCAGAAGAATTGGCAGAAACACCAAAATATATGATTTGTTAAATACAACAATCACATTTCAGAAAAGATCTAAGCGGAGCTGTTTTAGTCAGAATAAGAGACTGTTGTTTTTGGAGGAAATTATGGTAGGCTATATGAAAAACAGCAGCCTTTGTGATTTACTAAGTGCATCCATCAAAATTAGGAAGTTGAAGTTGAAGTTTGCAGCTCTACTCCAGACCACATGGTCTAAATCTATGTAGTTTAGTTTTGTGTTGGTGCAGAAGGTGCAGAGGAGACATGACCAGGTGAGGTTCTGACCTGAGGTAGAACACTGATTTGGTGGTGCGTTCCTGGTAGACAAACATGTTCTTCCGATTGACCACACAGAAAGAGCTCAGCACTGAGCGTAGCGCCTGGATGGCTGCAAGAGGAGAGCAAAACCTGAAGTGAAAAAATTTGTCATGGGACCTGATTTTGATCCAATTCAGTTTAGAATAGGGAGATTATTTAATTGCATACATAGGAACATTAAGTTGATAGATAAAGGAGCCAACATAAATTTCCTGTTTTAATTTGGTAAGTACCGTATTTTCCGGGCTATTAGGTGCTCTGGATTATAAGGCATTGGTCTATTTTCAAACTTTTTTCACAAATAAACCGCACCGGACTTTAAATGAAACACAACAGTTGGATGGATTGTCGGCGTGTTCGCAGTGACTCAGTTGTGTGGCACATTGCACTCGCTTTTTCGGTACGTTCCTCCGTTCCATTCCTCGTCGGCGTGGAGTGATGAGTGTGTCTGTGGGTGTTTTTCGCTGTGCGGTCGCTGTCTGCTCTGTGCGTGTTTGTGTGCGCTGTGGGTGGTGTGGCTTTGTAGTTTACTGAAGTCGTGCTGGGACACTCGAGTGGATTCATGTATAGGGCACTCTGGATTGTGGGGCGTGCAGTCGTCTTTTGATGGGGTTGGAGGCTTAAGAGCGTGCCCTATAGTGCGGAAAATACGGTATGAATGAATACAGTCCCTGACAAAAGTCTTGTCGCTTATCAATTTTGTAGAAACAAAAGCTTATAACCTGACTTTAAATTAATCCATTGGTTTTAGAAATGTCTCATATGAAAGATAAAACCCTCCCAAATTATGCTCAATATACTAAAATACATTTGCTTCACTGAAGAAAGATTGATCATTTAATGAACACAGAAAGGTCAGATTTTGGCAAGATAAAAGTTTTGTCGCCTACAAAAAATTTAACAAATAATTTACTTCAAATACAAAAATATGTTGCATAACGTCAGTGAATTAAGTAGTGGTGCTGTGAGATCCATATTTAATATCTTGTATGACTTCCATGAGCTTGAAGGACGCATCCATGCGGTTCGACAATGATTCATACAATTTGTTGATGAAGTCATCAGGAATAGCAAAGAAAGCGTCTTACATGCCTCCCAGAGTTCATCAAGATTCTTTGGTTTTGCCTTCCATGCTTCCTCTTTCATTCTACCCCAGACATGCTCAATGATGTTCATGTCTGGTGACTGGGCTGGCCAGTCCTGGAGCACCTTGATCTTCTTCACCTTGAGAAACTTTGATGTAGAGATAGAAGTATGCGATGGAGCACCATCCTGCTGCAAAATTTGACCCCTTTTATGGTTGGGAATGTAAGAGGAAGCTAATACTTCTTGATATTTTAGGATATTGATATTGCCTTCCACCCTGCAAATGTCTCGCACAGCCCCATACTGGATGTAACCCCAGACCATGATTTTTCCGCCACCAAACTTAACTGTTTTCTGGGTGAATCTTGGATCCATGCGGCTCCAGTAGGTCTCCTGCAATATTTGCGGCGGCTGTGATGTAATTCAACCGAGGATTCATCTGAAAAATCCACCTTCTGCCACTTTTCCAGTGTCCATCCTTTTAGCAGGCTGTGGGCCTTGGCAAATGCCACACGGTTTTTTAATTGTCTTTTGTTTAGTGCTGGTTTCTGTGCTGGTTTCTGTGCACTGATTCGACCATGGAGGCCATTTCGAGACAGAATTCTACAAACTGTTCTGGTTGACACAGGGACTTGAGGTGACCAGGCCTGGTGGAGTCTGCTGCAGTGGAAAAGGGGCTGGCCTTGGATTTTTGAATCAACAAACGGTCCTCCCGAGCAGTTGTCTTGCGGGGTCTGCCGGACCTGGGCTTGTCAAAAACAACTCCAGTCATTTCAGATCTTTTTCTTGTTCTTTGTACTTGACGCTGAGACACATTGAAGGTGTCACCACCTCAGCAGTGGATCTGGTCTTCAGCCTCTTGATAATTAACGCTTTGGTCTCAGGGTGGATCTTAGGCATGTTGTCAGAGGTGAAGTTGCAGTTGATGTGAAGGTCTGGTGTGCTGGGGTTCTTTTTATACACACCCACTAATTGATTGATCAGTAACTGATCACAGGTGAGGCTGTAATCTAGGATTGGGTGCATCATATGACAAGGCCACAAGACTTTTGTCTTGCCAAAATCTGACCTTTCTGTGTTCATTAAATGATCAATCTTTCTTCAGTGAAGCAAATTTATTTTAGTATATTGAGCATAATTTGGGAGGGTTTTAGCTTTCATATGAGACATTTCTGAAACCAATCAATTAATTTAAAGTCAGGTTATAAGCTTTTGTTTCTACAAAATGGATAAGTGACAAGACTTTTGTCAGGGACTGTATATACATATGTTAGTATGGAAGTTGAACAAATATTTCAGTTTTCAGTATTTTCAATTTCAATACTAAAAAGCAGACTTGATACATAGTACTGATTTTTAGTTCTCAGTGTATGCCTCTGTCCGTAATGGTAGTGCTATGCTCCCCACTCAGAGCTTAGGCAGTTTGTGAGAGATGTTTAATGTTTTTATCTCTGCTGGTTTAAAAGGTGGCTGCCCTGTTTTCCAAGCATTAGGGCACCTAGCTAACCATCTAGTTGATGTGTAAGTTTCACATATCCTTTACTGACTATGTCTCTGCTAGGTTGTTTGACATCCACTGACAAGGCCATCTCTGCTGGTTCATGTGAAGGTGCCCTCTTCTCCAGCTCTAGTTGTTATTGGGATGAACTCTGCCAATACTGGGTCATTTCAGTACCACCCTTTGTCGGTCAGTAGGGAGGAATGTTATAAATTTGAAAAGTTACAACTGTAACCATGGTTCTATGAATCCTGAAATACCTCCAGAAAATCTATGTCACTCAGAATACTTTTTCTTTTTCATTTTTGTTAGAAGATTCTGCCTGGGATGACGTCAGGCTCTGTAGCCTATGATTGTCACAGGGCTGACATTGTTGACATTGATACTGGAACCACGTATGCTCAAAGGGAATCATTCAGTGGTTTTCCTCTTGCCATACTCCGGTGGTTATCCAGGATTCATAGAACTGTAGTTGCATTCATCACTTTTGTTTTAGTACCAATTTAGTATCTGGGTTGTGATATAACAACCCTTTTGCACATAGCTTATGTGTAGGTAGACTTGAGAAAAATGCAATTGCCTCTAGAAACTCCCATGTTGGGTCCCATCTTGAGGCGTGGGTGGATGTGGATGATGGTTCTCCACACAATATCACAGGCAAAGTGTCCAGGGATGAACTGCATGGTGGCAGCTAGGTAGTCTCGGGCCTGGTAACTCTCTTCTGTGCTGTAATCTGACAGTATAAACCAGGATCAGACACAGTCCTAAACATGGACAATGCAGAAATACAGAAGAGGCTGACCATCAGAGGTTTGTGTCCTCTGCCTGTACACCGCCTCATTCTTCCAGATGTCCTCCTCACTCTCAGCCACCAGCAGAGAGTTACACACGTGACTGTCATGGAGGTCCTGCAGCAGCATGCGCTACACAGGACACAACAACATGGTGAAGTCACCCCATATTTAGAGTATATTATCAGGATCAATTTTAAAAGGACAAATATTATGCCAGAGACTTTTTGAGCTTTTAACCATGTTATAACATTGTTCTATCACCAAAACAGACCTATAGTTGTATTTAGCTTAATTCATACTTGTTTTATGATTCTTGCTTCCTAAGTCCCATTTCTCTGAACACTAACACTAAACACTAGTTTCCCAGGTTTACAGATAAAAGTCTACAAATTAGATCTCATGTACAGTTTTTAAGTCAAAAATTATCAACAGAATCATAATGAGTATTTTTTTCCAACTTTGAAATTTTACATTACAAAATTTGATATTAAATGCTTTATTTTAGTATAGAAGAAATATATATCTGCCAGCAAGACATATATAAAAAAAACAATTCATATCACCCCATACCTATGTTGTCCACCTGTATGGTCTGTAATTGATATAAAAATGTACCTGATTGACGACCCGGCAGATCTCCCCAATTTTGCTGACCACAGCCTGATGGAGCTGCAGGTACTCGGGCATTTCCTCACAGCTGCTCTGCACTTCGGCCCTCAGGTTTCTGCCAAACACAGTTCACACATGAAGGAGGGGCTCTGAGCAAGCTCTGGGAGACAGAAGACAGGATGAGAGGAGAGGGAGGAGAGGGTAAAAGGAGGTGAGGAGAGGGTGAGAAGACAGTGAGGAGGTTGAGAGGAGGGTGAAGAGAGGGTGACAGGAAGGTGAGGACACTTGAGAGGAGGGTGAGAGGAGGGTGAGAGGAGAGTGAGAGGAGGGTGAGAGGAGAGTGAGAGGAGAGTGAGAGGAGGGTGAGAGGAGAGTGAGAGGAGGGTGAGAGGAGAGTGAGAGGAGGGGGAGAGGAGGGTGAGGGCAGGGTGAGAGGAGAGTGAGGGGAGAGCGAAGAGAGGGTGAGAGGAGAGTGAGGGGAGAGTGAGAGGAGAGTGAAGAGAGGGTGAGAGGAGAGTGAGAGGAGGGTGAGAGGAGGGGTGAAGAGAGGGTGAGAGGAGAGTGAGGGGAGAGTGAGAGGAGAGTGAAGAGAGGGTGAGAGGAGGGTCAGAGGAGAGTGAAGAGAGGGTGAGAGGAGAGTGAGAGGAGGGTGAGAGGAGAATGAGAGGAGGTGAGAGAGGTGAGGGGAGGGTGAGAGGAGAGTGAGAGGAGGGTGAGAGGAGGGTGAGAGGAGAGTGAGAGGAGGGGGAGATGAGGGTGAGGGCAGGGTGAGAGGAGAGTGAGGGGAGAGTGAGAGGCGAGTGAAGAGAGGGTGAGAGGAGAGTGAGGAGGGTGAGAGGAGAGTGAGGGGAGGGTGAGAGGAGAGTGAGGGGAGGGTGAGAGGAGAGTGATGGGAGGGTGAGAGGAGGGGGAGATGAGGGTGAGGGCAGGGTGAGAGGAGAGTGAGGGGAGAACGAAGAGAGGGTGAGAGGAGAGTGAGGGAGAGTGAGGGGAGTGAGGGGAGAGTGAGGGGAGAGTGAAGCGAGGGTGAGAGGAGGGTGAGGGAAGGGTGAAGAGAGGGTGAGAGGAGAGTGAGGGGAGAGTGAGAGGAGGGTGAGAGGAGAGTGAAGAGAGGGTGAGAAGAGAGTGAAGAGAGGGTGAGAGGAGAGTGAAGAGAGGGTGAGAGGAGAGTGAGAGGAGGGTCAGAGGAGAGTGAGAGGAGAGTGAAGAAAGGGTGAGAGGAGAGTGAGAGGAGGGTGAGAGGAGAATGAGAAGAGAGTGAGAGGAGGGTGAGGGGAGGGTGAGAGGAGAGTGAGAGGAGGGTGAGGGGAGGATGAGAGAAGAGTGAGAGGAGAGAGAGGGGAGGGTGAGAGGAGAGTGAGGGGAGAGTGAGAGGAGAGTGAGGGGAGAGTGAGAGGAGAGTGAAGAGAGGGTGAGAGGCTAGTGAGAGGAGGGTGAGAGGAGAGTGAGAGGAGGGTGAGAGGAGGTGAGAGGAGAGTGAGAGGAGGGTAAGAGAGAGAGAGGAGGGTGAGAGGAGGGTGAGAGGAGGGGGAGATGAGGGTGAGGGCAGGGTGAGAGGAGAGTGAGGGGAGAGTGAGAGGAGGGTGAGAGGAGAGTGAGAGGAGAGTGAGGGGAGAGAGAGGCGAGTGAAGAGAGGGTGAGAGGAGAGTGAGAGGAGAGTGAGGGGAGGGTGAGAGGAGAGTGAGGGGAGGGTGAGAGGAGAGTGATGGGAGGGTGAGAGGAGGGGGAGATGAGGGTGAGGGCAGGGTGAGAGGAGAGTGAGGGGAGAGTGAGGGGAGAGCGAAGAGAGGGTGAGAGGAGAGTGAGAGGAGAGTGAGGGGAGAGTGAAGCGAGGGTGAGAGGAGGGTGAGGGAAGGGTGAAGAGAGAGTGAGGGGAGAGTGAGAGGAGGGTGAGAGGAGAGTGAAGAGAGGGTGAGAAGAGAGTGAAGAGAAGGTGAGAGGAGAGTGAGAGGAGGGTCAGAGGAGAGTGAGAGGAGAGTGAAGAGAGGGTGAGAGGAGAGTGAGAGGAGGGTGAGAGGAGAATGAGAAGAGAGTGAGAGGAGGGTGAGGGGAGGGTGAGGGGAGGGTGAGAGAAGAGTGAGAGGAGAGTGAGGGGAGGGTGAGAGGAGAGTGAGGGGGAGAGTGGGAGAGAGTGAGAGGAGTGAGAGGAGGGTGAGAGGAGGGTGAGAGGAGGGTGAGAGGAGGGTGAGAGGAGGGTGAGAGGAGAGTGAAAGGAGAGTGAGAGGAGGGTAAGAGGAGAGTGAGAGGAGAGTGAGAGGAGGGTGGGTGAGAGGGAGAGTGGGAGGAGGAGCTGACCTGGAGTGTGAGTAGACCTTTACGCGGTCCTGGTGCACTTGCAGGATTAACCAGAAGTCGGGCATCATGGGGGGCTGTGTGTCCCGCTCCCCGAGAGTGGGGCTCTCACATTCAGAGTCACTGCTGCCACCGTCATAGCCTAAAAGAAATCATGGAAATCATGACATAACGCTAGGGGCAAGGTATCGAGTTTTGGCCCAGTGTACCATACACTGAGTCAAAACTCCTCTAATGTACACAAAAATGATAATTTGATGAATAATAATTTAAGAAAACACCTTTTTTGGATAGAATTCTCTCAGTGGTTGTCAGCAATAAAGAACTACTTTTTGATGATATAATTTATATTCACACCAAATATTATCCCACCAAATTAAGATTCAATTTGAGAATCCTAAGAACCTGTTATTACACACTGTTAAGACCTTTGTAGCTAATCCCTGCTGTAATATTTCTGGGATTTTTCAAGCTGATGTTAGGCTCACGTGAGTGAGAGCTTACCCTGCATGTCGGAGTCCAAGCTGCCTTGACTGGACACCACGCTCTGCACACGGCTGGGCCTAGGCCTCTCACCGCCTGAGGGGAGACAGCACACACAGGGTTACCACAGCAGGTGTCTATGGACCAGCCTTTGAAGCGCACTCACTGTGAGAGCTGGGTCCCGTGCAATCTGCTAGGCTACCACTAGAGGGCGCTTTGGGGGGTGAGTAGGACACTGCAAGCTCTGTTCTGTAGGACACTGGCTCCACTCCTGAAGTCGTATAAGGGAGGCTCTGCAGGTCTGTGCTGGGACCCTCAACACATAAAGAGGGGTCAGAACAGTACTTTAACTTTTTAAAACAAACATGGCTATTCAAGTGAACACAGTAGGAGATGTGCATTTGCATGTCTAGAACTGGAGTTCAGTGTATGCAAAGCTGTTTGAATATCTCAAAAATCGATAATCACAGAACAGGGTTATCAAAAGTACTGAAAATCAGACACTAATCAATACTAAAACTAGAGAATAACACACAAGCAAGAATCAATTCTAAAAACGTCATATTCATAGGACTGAAATTAATATTTCCTAAATAGCTTTAGAATGATTTTGGGCTTATCCACTATAGAACCTACCTGGACTACTGAGAGGGTCACATGGTAAGTGGTACAGAAAAACTATGATTTAATGTTGAAAATGACATTCTATTGTCTAAAAAAGACATGTATTTAATCGGGATGTAACAATAACCAAAATATCTTGATATCGTATTGGTTTTATTGTAGCAACAGCTTATAAACATAGGGAACTACATATCCCATGGTTCATTTCAGTGAAAGATGAAGAAATATGTTTTTTACTTCACACTAAAAATCTTGTCAAACTATTTTAAAAGCAAAAAAGTCTCCTATCTACAATTATATTAGCCTCTCCAAAATGGCACAATAAATATCATTCCGTAACATGTATATCATGATAATATCATAGAAGAGAGTTGGATATTGTTAAATCCCTACTATTTAATTATCAACCTGGTATCAGAATCTGCATTGATACATGTTTTACATGGATCTCTACTAGCGGAATGATCAGCAGTTACCATGGTGACCCAATGCACACATTAGCAAACACAGACAAAAAGGTTTTGAGATAGTCTGAAAAAAAAAAATAATAATGTAAACAATACATTTTCAGGAGTCTGCTTTGGAGTTTGATGTTTAACAAAGAGGTGAGAGTGAATTTTTCAGTTATCTTGTGACTTTTGAGTGTTATTTGATATTTGAGACTTGTTTAACAGCAGAAATCAGATCACCTGTTGTACCTCCAACCAAGTCAGTTCTTTCTGGTTAGACTGTGCAAAAATAAAGCTCAATTTAAGCCTAGGTTTAGTAAAAGAGTTTCTGACAGAGTTGTGCTTTCAGTTAGCAAGAGACCCAGGAAATGTTGATGACATCAGCTGTATCCATTTAGAATCAAGCTTTTATGTGTCATCATACTCGATTTTGATGTTAACACTACCATACAAACAGCCTGGATGAGTTTAAGAGAATGTTTAGTACCAGGTTAGAGTCTGCCTCAGCAGGGCCCCTGGGTACATCGGGGCAGGGGCCACTGGGATTATGGGGCCCCGTGCTCAGAGGGAACATGTTGGTACCGTGGATTCTCTGGGGGTGCAGCCGGCTGAGAGAAATGTAGAAGAAATCCTCCTCAGCATTGAACACATATCTAGCCAGAGACACGTGCCGGAACTCCTGTGTACAGACATATTTTTTTCACAATATGAAAATGTATGTAACTAACAAGTTTAAATTACTTTTTGGAACGTTCTACTGTGTTATAACACTATTCCTTCTACAAAAACATGCCTGAAGTGGTTTTCTTTACCATCCATATATGATTGAGTTATTTATTTAACCCTGTTTACAGTTAACATTACGACCCTATCCATAGCTCCACCATGGTCCTATACGACTATTTTCCATAAATATAAATATACAAGCATGATACAAAACAAGACACAAACCTGATGCAATGTGCAGTAGTTTCATTAGCGATTGTGTATTTGCAATTTTGAGCAAATACAATGTTTTCAAAACAATAAAACGTAGCATGGAGATCTAAATATGTTATGTGTTATATGCAGTTAATACCCTGTAGAAGTTTAATACCTCTTCTATAAAACGCTTGAGATTATTGTCTTCTCTCAAAATATCCCAATTTTTATATTCAAAGGAAGTGCACATGCCTGTTTGAACTTCTCCAGTGACTGCTCGGGACCAAAGACAAACTGCAGTGGCACCTCCTCACAGTGGCAGTGTGGGCGTCCGGCCGAGCGGGACACATGCTCCACCACTTTAAGCAGAGTGTCTGAGCTAATGAGCCGACAGGAGCGCAGCGCCGAGACCATCTCATCCTCCAGCAGCCAGCGGATCTGAGGAAGCACCAAACACACAGACAGAGTGAGAGTTTGATAAGGCAGCACTGCATATGTCAGGGCCATGTTATGCACTTATCCTAACTTCGCTTCCATCTACCTTGCAGCTTCATCACCTGCTCCTCAGCCTTCACCTCACTCCAAATACTACTCTCCGCCACTTGCCACCCCGCTTCTTTGTCTAATCACTGTCCAGTGAGCCCAATTTAAATCCCAATTGCTGATGAAGAGGGGGTGCTGAGGAGGAGGTGGGGCAGTCTGCTTTGATCAGTGTCCCTCCTCAGCAACCCCTCTCATCACCTCATCGCCCCCCTTTACTCTTCTTGGCCTCACCTGGCTTCACCCTCACCATTGTCCAGGCCCCAGTGGCAAGAAATCTTCTAAATGTCTTCTAATCGGTCACACCCATCCATCCATTTTCTTCCGCTTACTCCCAGACTTCCTGCACCCCAGACACGTCCTCCAGCTCCTCCAGGTGGACCCCGAGGTGTTCCCAGGCCAGTCGAGAGACATAGTCCCTCCAGCGTGTCCTGGGTCTTCCCCGGGGCCTCCTCCCGGTGGGACATACCCGGAACACCTCCCGAGGGAGGCGTCCAGGAGGCATCTGGAACAGATGCCCGAGCCACCTCAACTGGCTCCTCTCGACATGGAGGAGCAGTGGCTCTACTCTGAGCTCCTCCTGTGTGACTGAGCTCCTCACCCTATCTCTAAGGGAGCGCCCAGACACCCTGCGGAGGAAACTCATTTCGAGTGCTTGTATCCGCAACCTCGTCCTTTTGGTCACTACCCAGAAATCATGACCATAGGTGAGGGTAGGAACGAAGATTGACCGGTAAATCGAGAGCTTCGCCTTTCAGCTCAGTTCCCTCTCCACCACAACTGTCTGATACTGCGACCACATCACTGCAGACGCTGCACCGATCCGCCTGTCAATCTCACATTCCATCCTCCTGTCACTCGTGAACAAGACCCCGAGATACTTGAACTCCTCCACTTGAGGCAAGGACTCTCCACCCACCCGGAGAGGGCAAGCCACCTTTTTCCAGTCGAGAACCATGGCCTCGGACTTGGAAGAGCTGATCCTCATCCCAACCGCTTCACACTCGGCTGCAAACCGCCCCAATGCACATTGCAGGTCCTGGTCTGATGAAGCCAACAGGATGACATTGTCTGCAAACAGCAGAGATGAAATCCTGTGGTCCCCAAACCGGATCTCCTCCAGCCCCTGACTGTGCCTAGAAATTCTGTCCATAAACACAATGAACAGAACCGGTGACAAAGGGCAGCCCTGGTGGAGTCCAACATGCACCGGGAACAGGTCTGACTTACTGTCGGCAATGCGAACACAGCTCCTGCTCCGGTCGTACAGGGACCGGACAGCCCTTAGCAAAGGGTCCCGGACCCCATACTCCCAGAGCACCCCCCACAGGACACCACGAGGGACACGGTCGAATGCCTTCTCCAGAATCAGAAAGCACAGGTGGACTGGTTGGGCAGACTCCCATGAACCCTCGAGCACCTGATGGAGAGTGTAGAGCTGGTCCACTGTTCCACGGCCCGGACGAAAACCACACTGCTCCTCCTGGTTCTGAGGTTCACTATCGACCATATTCTCCTCTCCAGTACCCTGGAATAGACCTTACCGGGAGGCTGAGGAGTGCGATTGCCCTGTAATTGGAACACACCCACCTACACGCTTGGGCCTGCCAGGTCTTTCCGGCTTCCTCCTCTGCCAGCAGATCCAACTCACAACCAGGTGGTCATCAGTTGACAGCTCAGCCCCTCTCTTCACTTGAGTGTCCAAGACACGCGGCCGGACATGACAGATGACATGACTAAAAAGTCGGTCACCCTTCATCACAATCTCTTAGTATTAATGGAGTTTTGGGTTCTGAATTTTGTACATGTAAAGCAATGATGATGCCAGAGGGAGCAGGTTCAAGTTTGGCATTTTAATGTACAGTCCTGTGGCAGTAAGATGAGTTAGCATTTACTTGTTTAGGTGAAAGTCAGAGCCACAGCACGTCTCTTTATGCCTCTTCACTTGTGTTTCATGTTTTAACTTAAATATGCACAGTTTCAGGAAAAAGTCCTGTGCCTCCCTTCTCCCGTCCCTCTGTTTCTGTGTGTGCTTGAGCCCTCCTCCCCCCTTCCTTTTATCCAGCCTCAATGCAAAGTAAAACTTAAGTCCTACAGTAATTTAGCGCACGGACATCGCATGCATTTCTGTCAACAATTACATGGGACAACAATTACGTGGGACACCCTGCACTGTACCCTTGAATTTGAATAGTCTTGAATAAAATGGAAAAATATTTTATTGGATCAATATGGGGGGAAAAATCATTATTATTTATTATTTTTCCCTATACTATCGTCCAGCCTTAGGTTGAGAGTGCTTGATGAGAAAACAATAGAAGAAGTACACTGCAGAATAACAGATCTAACTATTGAGTGTGTGTTTGCAGCCCTTACCTCATCCATGGTGGCCACGATGGCTGATCTGTGAGGGTCCGGTAGCTTGGAAAGAGGGTCCCCGCTGACCCTGCACACCCACAAAGATAAAGTTCTGTTATGGAGCTCCCCTTAAACTCTTAAACATGCTGTATATGTCACATGCACTGACCCATCCATGCTTCCTGCCCGCAGAGCATCCAGCCCTACCAGCAGCTCATCGTCTGAGCGGTACGAGGAGGGCTGTCCCGGAGAGCGGTTCAGAGACACACTGCTCTCAGACGTGTACCTGCACATGAAGAAAAATGAAATCATCCACAAAAGCAAAGCAGTTTGAATCTTCTTCTGCAGTTTACTCACATAAATGTAAGAAAAATGTTTTTAACATGTAATTCATTTAAAAATGAGATATTTCATGTGTAAAAAAATTGCCAAAATAGAAAATTTTTTGGACATTCAAAACAGTAAAATGAAAAGAGCCTCATTCCAACCTACATCGCCCCTCCCCCCAAAATCAGTATATGTACAGTGAGGAAAATAAGTATTTGAACACCCTGCTATTTTGCAAGTTCTCCCACTTAGAAATCATGGAGGGGTCTGAAATTTTCATCGTAGGTGCATGTCCACTGTGAGAGACATAATCTAAAAAGAAAAATCGAGAAATCACAATGTATTTTTTAACAATTTATTTGTGTGATACAGCTGCAAATAAGTATTTGAACACCTGTCTATCAGCTAGAATTCTGACCCTCAAAGACCTGTTAGTCCGCCGTAAAAAGTCCATCTTCACTCCATTTATTATCCTAAATCAGATGCAACTGTTTGAGGTTGTTAGCTGCATAAAGACACCTGTCCACCCCATACAATCAGTAAGACTCCAACTACTAACATGGCCAAGACCAAAGAGCTGTCCAAAGACACCAGAGACAAAATTGTACACCTCCACAAGGCTGGAAAGGGCTACAGGGAAATTGCCAAGCAGCTTGGTGAAAAAAGGTCCACTGTTGGAGCAAAACATGACTGTCAATCTCCCTTGGACTGGGACTCCACGCAAGATCTCACCTCGTGGGGTCTCAATGATCCTAAGAAAGGTGAGGAATCAGCCCAGAACTACATGGGAGGAGCTGGTCGATGACCTGAAAAGAGCTGGGACCACCCTTTCCAAGGTTACTGTTAGTAATACACTAAGATGTCATGGTTTGAAATCATGCATGGCACGGAAGGTTCCCCTGCTTAAACCAGCACATGTCAAGGCCCGTCTTAAGTTTGCCAATGACCATTTGGATGATCCAGAGGAGTCATGGGAGTCAGATGAGACCAAAATAGAACTTTTTGGTCAGACAAAACACTAACCGTGTTTGGAAGAACACCATCCCTACTGTGAAGCGTGGGGGTGGTAGCATCATGCTTTGGGGATGTTTTTCTGCACATGGGACAGGGCGAATGTACTGTATTAAGGAGAGGATGACCGGGGCCATGTATTGCGAGATTTTGGGGAACAACCTCCTTCTCTCAGTTACAACATTGAAGATGGGTCAAGGCTGGGTTTTCCAACATGACAATGACCCAAAGCACACAGCCAGGAGAACCAAGGAGTGGCTCTGTAAGAAGCACATCAAGGTTCTGGCATGGCCTAGACAGTGTCCAGACCTAAACCCAATAGAAAATCTTTGGAGGGAGCTCAAACTCCGTGTTTCTCAGCAACAGCCCAGAAACCTGACTGATCTAGAGAAGATCTATGTGGAGGAGTGGGCCAAAATCCCTCCTGCAGTGTGTGCAAACCTGGTGAAAATCTACACAAAACGTTTGACCTCTGTAATTGCAAACAAAGGCTACTGTACCAAATATTAACATTGATTTTCTCAGGTGTACTTATTTGCAGCTGTATCATACAAATAAATTGTTAAAAAATCATACATTGTGATTTCTGGATTTTTCTTTTTAGATTATGTCTCTCACAGTGGACATTGACCTACAATGAAAATGTCAGACCCCTCCATGATTTCTAAGTGGGAGAACTTGCAAAATAGCAGGTTGTTCAAATACTTATTTTCCTCACTGTATGTTACTACTCCATTCAATCCAGTAAGTGATGAAAATTGTGCAAGGAGATGTCCTAAGTACAACAGTCTGTGGCTTTAGGGCAGGGCCATAATATACTTTTTGTCATGTCTTGACATGTTCCGTTTTTCCTGCAGACTTCCAGATTTTTAGGTTGACTTTTTTCCCAAGTCGGGGGCTCCCAAATTGCCCAATGAAAATTGTTGATACCTAATTTCTGATACTGGTCACTGGCATGTTCATTCATTTTAATACCTAATTTTTGTGATTTTCACAGTTCTGTAATAATTTTAATGAGTCTGTCACTGGGACATTTTCTCTGGCTTGGGCCTAATAATGTAATTCATTAGTCATTCACTCCACACTAAATGACGCTAAGTTACCGTCATTTAGTGCCCTTGGACAGACTGCCTGGAAGCAAGGCTTCGGACCAACCATTCACACATGCATCACATTCATACTAGGCAATATGGGTGAAGTGTCTTGCCTAAGGACACAACAACAAAACTTGGCTCAAGCGGGAACGATCCTCCAACCTTCTGGTTGGGAGACCGCTGCTCTAACCACTGAGACACTATATTAAAGGATCTTTTGGTGCAGAGTGAACAATTGGGCTGTTTCCACATGAAGCTTGTGTTTTAAGACAGTGGTTCCCAAAGTGCGGGTTGTAATCCCCCTGGGGGGTCGGGGGGGGGGGGGTTGCGAGATGATATCCAGAATAAATGTTTTCAAATCTATGAATATATTTATATATGCTTTTTAAAACTATGTTGTAATATATCATTGTAATAATAATGTAAGTAAAGGAGTAGGATGATCATTGAAATGAACAGAAAATAAACTGGCTGGGTCTGAGCCCAGATTAACCTACACGAATATGGCCAGTCCAGTGCAGAGACACAGAGCATGCGTGCTCCTCCGCCATCTCTCTCACACAATGATGCTTATTGCCATTTTAAACACATACTAGCTTATTTGACTATATGATGTCCAGTGATGGTGAAAGTCAAATATGCAAACAAATGAACCAGAGCCGTGTAGCTGACCTTCATGGCAGCGCTACGAACCACCTGCTTTTTGTTTTGATAAACTACACTTTTATTACATGGGCAAAGGAGGAGGATTATGACAAACTTTACAGACAGATGCTGCAGACTGGATGTGGATTGATTATTACACACAACAATTTGACTCTGAGACACTGGATAGGCCACGCACTTGATGTGTTTCCAAATGGATACAAGTTGAATCTCTGGATGTTGTTTCTTCAGTTATTCTGTTTTACCGGTAAGACGACATGCTGCACTTGGTTTGGCCACATGTAGGACTATGCTAAAATCTGAGCGATGCACAGGTCAACGTTTTTAAGACCCACCCCACCTGACCCAAAATACAATTCAACTTGACCTGCCCCACCCGAAGAAGAAATGGCCAATGTACTCACAGGATATAGTGCATAGATGTTTTTAGTGGAGTTTGGGACTAAAGTACCTGGAACATGGAGCGAGGAGGACCTAATGCAGCATGCACATGCTCTGGATGTCTCTGTCCAGGTGAGGAGCTTTGTTTTCGTACCGTGGTGGCATGTATGATTTATGACATGTATCATTCATGCTGAAGCATCTTTGTGCAGCGCTGGACACCATGTGCCTTTTTCTTGTCTCTCTTTTCTTTGTGCAGGTATAACAAAACATAGTGTATGCCTTTTTAAAATAAAATACCCAGCATCAGATTTGGCTTTATCTCTATGTACATGTGCACCAATGTGCCCTTTCAAGACCATGTTACCGGGAAGGCAGCTTAATTTTGGGGGTCACAGAAATGTTTGGGACGCCCTGTGTTAAAAGGCTAAACTTACCAAAAAACAAGATAGAAAGTTTAAAAGAGCCCCTTGAACTAACCTGTTGTGATGAAAATCGGCCAGTACTTCTATCTCCAGAGGAAGTGTCAAGATGAAAATATCCAATGTGACTGAGAGCTCCTTCAGATCCACTGAGTGAAGCAACTCCACATTCTCCAAACAGGAGATGACTTGCCCTGCAGACAGCAGAGCCCCATTAAAACCAAGCCCCAGACTGGGTCAGACTGGGTCAGACTGGGTCAGACTGGGTCAGACTGGGTCAGACTGGGTCAGACTGGGTCAGGCTGGGTCAGGCTGGGTCAGGCTGGGTCAGGCTGGGGCAAGCTGGGTCAGGCTGGGTCAGGCTGGGGCAGGCTGGGGCAGGCTGGGGCAGACCTGGGCTAGCACTCACCCAGGCAGGTAGGCAGGGTCTGGACGGGAACAGAGCCGTGGCTGCTCTTCACGTTCACAGAACAGGTGATGTGCACAAAGAGGGGGGGCATGTCCAGCTGGAGCCCCTCCACAGAACCACCCTCTAGGATGCTGAAGGAGTCATCGTCCTGGTTCACCGTGTTAGAGTCAGACACAGAGCTGCCCAGGGCCTGAGCGCTGGGTCCAGGCTGGTCCTCGTACTCCACCAGTAGGTCTGAGTCGCTCTCTGTCTGCATGCACACGGCCTCTGCAACACACACAGCACACTCACACTGACTGTGTGGCTCCATTGGCTGAGGAATGGATGAACCCTAAACTAGAACAGAATTACTTTTGAGCCTGCAATATTGAAAGTAAACTTTTTATAGTATTTCTGCTCAAACTCTAAAGATGTTTTGCCTCATATTGTACACACAAATTGCAAATATTCACTTTGGCTACACTTTTCAGAACTGCCAGATTAAAATTTTGCATTGATAATAGAATATAATATCAGGGGGATGAAATGGTTTCTGAACGAGAGGATTGATCGTTAGTTGAACTTTGCTACAGTCAACTAGAAAAGAATTGCAGTTTTTAAATAGGAAGATGGTTATTTATTTAAACTGTTTGACAAAAGAGCATTATTGAAGAAAAGTGCTTTTTCAGTATTTTAGTCCTCACCATCTTCTGTAGCGGGCTCTGCCTCAGAAACCATGTCCTCTACGGGCCTCCTCTCCGTCTCATCATCAGAGTCCTGCTGAGCACAGTTACACATGAGTCTGTACCTGTATCTGCAATAACCACAGCCTCACTCACCTCTTTATTTGACGGAAGACAGTAAAAGAAGTAGTGTGGACTGGATGGGACAGGTTTGAAATACTGGGACAAAATCTCACTGAACTGATCCTGTAGGAGACATAAGCTGGTCAAAGATGGCTACCCAACATGTCATACGTTTCTATGAGATACAGAGTATAGGGAGGGACCTGTATGATGCGGTGCAGCTCTGGGCTCTGACTCTCACACTTCGACTGACTCTGCAGCAAGGACAGAGGAAACTCTGGGAATGGATCAGACCTGGTCTCCCCCTCAGCTTGTGGAGACGTGCACTCACTTTCACTGTTGGCATCGAAATCCACACTGGCGGCACAGAAGGAAAAACAATGATCAGGTACATGTCACATGCAGGGCCCAGGACCCTCTCATGCTCTGCAGTACATGTTTATTTAAGTCTACCTCAACTCTACTTGAGTATTGTACATATGAACACAGAAGATGCATGTCCGTATGTTCAGGGGTAGAGGGGGAGGTCAAAGCTAACACTACAGCAAACAAGTCAAAGTTAAGGAAGAAATGAGTTGAAACAGTCAATGTAACACTGTAATTCACAATGTGTCCACAACAAAGCACACTCCTGAATTTATTGTAAGAGTGAAGCACAAAGTGGTGGACTGCACCGGGTGTTATCTGCAATGCATTGCACTTGCCAGTATCTGCACGCAGCCCATGAGCCGTGAGTCCGTACTCAGCACTAGGGCCGAACAGGTCTTTGGAGCATCTGTACCTGCCCGTTGCACAATGCTCCTCCATGTCCCCAATGGTGAAGGCTGCCCGGACCCATGGTTGCTCTCTGAAGCGCCGCACGTGTCCACAGAGCGTGTGCAGGAAAGCGCTGATGTCCATCTCCTGGAGGGACTCTTCACAGTAGTCCATAGCCAGCAGGACATCCTGAGCACTGATGCTGTAGGACTGTTGCAGGCTGCGGTACACTCCTGTCCACAACAACACACACAGCAGTCTGTGAGCTACCTGTACCTGACAATGGAGGTAGTCAACTACTACTTTAAGTCTCTTTGGCCAGCATTGGCCAGCATGGGAATAAAGAGTACGTAAGCATGCATGAATCACTCAAAATACTATTTTGAGTGGGTAAATGAGAAGGGAAAACAAATATAAAGCTAGTTAAGGTAATTCAACAAGTGATCAAAGAGAATGGCAGTGTATCACAGTAAAGTCTGAGGTGGTGCAGTGGGACCTTTGACATAGCTCTGGTGGTAGTGCTCCTGGAGCAGGCTGCAGTAGTGGGCCAGTTCCTTGTGTTTGTGTGGCTGGGACAGGAGCTCGGGCCAGGGGGATGGGCTGCTGCGGTCCTGGGACACACTCCTGCACAGCACACACAAGTGATTTAGAATTCAACACTAAGAAATAGGCTTGAGACTCAATACCGATTTCGATACCACCACAATAATAAAATTTTTTTAGACAATAGACTGTAATTTTCAACACTAAGGCAGTACTTGTGTGGTCATATATTAGTTCACATAATTCTCAAGATTCTAGATATTCTAACATTACTGTAAAACTGTTAACAGAAGGGTCAATTTTGCCCTTTTTATGTGATTTTTTTTGTACTCAAAATTCTTAAATGGGCATCAATACTAGTTTAATACTGATTAGCATAGTAGTCATTTTCATTACTTTTGACAACCCTACACCATTAAAAAATAGATTGGCTGTAGATCGATTAAAAAGTGATAACTACTGATCAATTTAACCAATCACCAACCAGCAATTTGATTAAAATGAATACATTAGATTTAAGTGAATAAGCCCATATGTCTACAGCTACATGTCCCTCCACAGACCAAACAAGTCGAGCACCAGACAGCCCACCCCTTTACATGCTGGATGTTTCACAAGATTCACAAAAAACAAGTTCAGACACGACATGCAGCTATTTAAAGTCATCAGCCCATGGCTAAGAACTGAACTAATACATTTCACCAGACGGGAAGCAGTAAAGGTATCACATGACAATTTATCTTCTGCATCTCCTTCTCTGCCCCTTCTCTCTCCCTCTTCCTCCTTCATAACCTGCCTCACTCCAAATTATTATGTGTCACTCGGAACTGAGTTCTATACATTTAGCAATCTGGAATGCCGGTCTCTAAAAGTGATCAGAAACAACAGACATTATGACCGAGACTGTATTTAAATCAGATTGGTCAAAGCGCCACAACAGCAGAACAAGCAGAAAAATCTAACTTTTGTTACATCATATTGAGAGAAAAGCACAGACATCTTCCCCGTCCACAAAGCACAAAGCACTTCCCTGTATACTAACTAAATAGTCTGTGGTTTCAGTAAAATAGGCTGAAGTACATCTGTTGGAGTCTCCTGGTCTGTGATTGGTCAGCTGCTGGACGAGTTTGAACCTTACAGCAGAAGTCTCTCAAGATGGATTCTCATGAGTTTGTGAAATCACAAATATTGCGAGAATCAATCTTGCCGTTATCTCCTTCAACACAGCCTTCCTGCACTTCTCTCATTCTCTCCCCCTATGCTTTAATCAACACTTTTCAGGCAGTCATCTGGTTAGTTCCGCTTCTCTTAAAAGTACAGATTCCCACTTCCCGCTGTGTTCCTAATACAGAAGAATACTTCGATGTATTACAATATTTACATCATAGTACATCGTAGGTTTTAACATGCCGTCTGTGATTATTCATCCGTAACTTGCTGCTAGTGTCCTGAAATGTAAAAATGTATATAGTTTAGCACAACTTGGCTAAATCCTCAGAGAATGAATGGTGATGCTACTGCCCCCTGGACTGCTGCCTGCAAAACACAAATGACACATGACCGAAACACAAAGAGGACAAGCTGTAAGTGTCAGTATGCTCTATGATGCTTACAAGGAGATACCAGCACACCAGCGCAACAAGGCTCAGAGGGTTAGTGGTTTTAACCAGTCTACAGTATCAATCCATAGGAGCACATCCCCAGCTCAACCAGAACCTCACAGCTCCACAGCCAGAGCCAAAGCCTCCACCACCATTATCTGCTACCTTTGACTCACTATCACACTTATAGAGATGAAGTTTAGGTTACATTAGGGCCAGGCCATATTGTGGTAAAAGTTGAATTGTGTCAAAAGAAACAGAAAATGCACACCAAAATTCTTGTAGAGGTGCAAATGCAAGAAGCAGCCAGACCAGGGTGAAAAAATGCATTGCACACTCAGTTGGCCGATGTCCAAAAGATTTTTTATTAACAAAATAACGTTTCGGCAAAAAAAGCCTTGATCATATATTTTTCTTGTCTTGGACCACAGTGCTGTGGTCCATTTTTTCACCCTGAAAAGTTGAATTGTGACCTCATCCTTTAGATGATATACAATTTTGTTGATATAGTCAGATCATGATTCAGTAATTCTGTTTAATGCACTTTTACCTCTGCTATGCTCTAAGTGAGAGATAGAATCAACCATAATGAAAAGTGAATTCTAAAGAGCAGAGGATGTCTACATGACTAATGGTGAAATGGAAATTGTGATCTGGTTTTAAGATATTATTTTTCCAGCATATTGCCTGATCTGTCATAGTTCATGTTCTGTAGTTGCTTATTTTGGTGTATATTTTCCTGTAGTGTTGCGTGCCCTTGGTGTTTTATTTTGACATTTGTCCTGTCTGCTTGTAGTTTGAGTTTTACTTCCTGTCTGTTGATTGTTTGCCCCATGTATTTCACCTGTGTCTGAGTGCATTTTTACCCTGTGTTCTCCTCTGCCCTTTGTTGGTCCATTGTATTTGTCATTGTCAGTATCTTGTCCTATCATGTCAGTTTAGTTTCGAATTTTGGATAGATTTTTAGATCTTTCTTTGTTATTAAAGAACTTTTACAGCAGTCCTGCATTTTGGGTCCTCCCTCTGTTTCTATGTGACATAATCCTAAGTTACATTACAGGGACTGGAGTTTGGATTTGGAGTGGATAAGTAGTGTCACTTTTTGGGTGAAGACCATAAGATTATAATATAGAAAGTAATAGTGAGAAAAAGGTAGTGCAGTGACTGTGATGGGGTTGTGCTCAGTAGGACCAGAAGAGAAGGAAGATCTACCTGAGCTGTATCTCCAAGTCCCACAGCTCTGTAGGAGGTGTGGGCCTCCAGAGGCAACAATGAACACAACTGTTAACACACACACACACACACACTCCACCAGCCAACCTTGATTGAGCCCTGTCTGACATATAGTCTGATCTACACTACCAGTCATTGTGTGGACAAACCTCTTATTAAATTGTTTTTTCTATACATTTACAACTTCAAATAGATACATCAAATATATGAAGTAAGATGCATAGAATTATGTAGCAAAAAAAGTTAAACAACTCAACTGAATTTTTAAAAATATATTTTATATTCAAATCCTCAAAGTAGTCACCCTTAGCTCTGCCAAAAAAAGATTAAGTATTTAAAATTCTTCTTTACTACATAATTCCATAGAGCTAGCTTCATATATCTGATGTCTTCTGTATGTATCCAAAATGTAAAAAATAGTATAAATAAACAAAAATTAATTGAATAACAGTTAAAAAAACTTTGAAAACATATTGAAAACCTATTTGCGCTGCAGAGATGCAAATGACTATAATGATCAAGGTAAATGAGATGTCACTTATCCATTTAAATGTGGTTACAGGATGTTAGTTGTTTTTGTCTGTATAAGCACTAAAACTTTACAGTTATAACTGGTAATTTAATAAAAGCACTTAAAGCCTCGTACCCCCCCATTCACACCTATTGAGTTCTTTGATTTGCTATACGCTGGGACAAGAGTGGCCCAGACAAGTTTTGGGGAAAATGCGTTTTGAATTCAGTGGTTAAGCACACTCAATCAGACTTCTCTGTGAAAAAATAAAAGTGTGTGAATGGAGTGATGTCAGAGTGGTCACCTGAGGAAGACATCATTGGGCCTGCGACTAGAGGAAGGCTGCACCAGCTGCTCTCTGAGCTGTTCCAGGGCACAACTGTAAACATACACAGGACACCTGAGCTGAGCGGCCCCGAGCTGAGCGGCCCCGAGCTGAGCGGCCCCGAGCTGAGCGGCCCCGAGCTGAGCGGCCCCGAGCTGTGGAGCACTCGCACTGGCTGGGAATTCTGTTATCAGCACTCCCTCTTTATCCACATCTGCACACACACAAAACAAACACATATATACCATACCACCATAATAGTATAGGGTAAATTTTTGTAATAGAAGAAAGTATACGTGGACGTGGATATTGGAAATTCAATCAAATGCTACTACAAGATGGTGAATTTATTGAAAAAAATAGTTTTCATTATTGATTTTGTTAAATATAATGAAGGATCTTCAAACCCCCTTATAGTGTGGAAAGTGCTTAACTGTAGCTTTAGGGTACATGTTATTGCCTATTCATCATGGAAAAGAAAAAAACTGAAAGTAAAAGAATCAGACCAAAAGAAGGATATTGAAAAACTACAACAAAAAATAGACGAAGACATAAATTCAACAAATGAGCAATTTGACACTCTAACAGCTAAGCACGAGGAGTTAACTGATCTGGTAGAAAATAGTTTACTAAAAAGCTACAACCTTAAAAGAGCAACCTGGATGAAAGAAGGAGAAAAATGCTCTAAATACTTTCTGAACCTTCAAACGAAAAATCATTCTAAAAAGAATATATAAGATAGTTACAAAAAATTGAAGCATATTACCTACACAATCTACAGTATTAAAAGAAATTGAAAATTACTATAAGAATATTTTCTCACATCAGGTAATTCCTGTTGATACTGAAGATTTCTTCCCAAAGAATTTTGATGGAAAACTGAATGAATTAGAAAAACATCTAAGTGAAGGCCTTATAAGTGAGGAGGAACTTTTTGAAGCTGTCATGTCCTTTCAACAAGGGAAAACCCCAGGAATAGACGGAACACCTATTGAATTTTATCAAACATTCTTCAAAGAAATCAAGAAACCATTACTCTTGAGCTTTAATTACTCATACAGAATGGGGTATCTGACTGATTCTCAAAAAGAACATCTTATTTCATTGTTATTGAAACAAGAATCTAATGGTCAGTACCAAGTCCCAGTATATTTAAAGAATTGGAGACCTATTACTCTACAGTGTTATGATGCAAAGATACTGGCTAAATGTTTAGCTCGAAGACTTAAATCCATTTTCCATCATTCACCAGGATCAATCTGGCTTCTTACATGGTAGAAATATTTGTCATAACATTAGATAGCTGCTGGAAATAATTGAAAATTATAATACAGAGAATAAAAAGGGACACATTTTTGTTGCAGATCAAGAAAAGGCATTTGATCAAATCAATCTAGATTTTATATGTAAAAGTCTTTCTTTCTTTAACTTTGGTGACTCTCTAATAAATTGGGTTAAAACACTGTATAACAAAACAAATTGTAGAATTATTAATAATGGACACATTTCAGAGTCAATCCCCCTTTTAAGAGGCCTAAAACAAGGATGTCCATTGTCGCTATACTTATTCATTATTGCAATGGAAATATTAGCTATTAAAGGGCTTATTAATAACTACATAGAAACAAAAATATCAACGTATGTGGATGACACACATTTCTTTATTTGCCCTAAACCTCATTGTTTACAAAATCTATTGGACCTTTTGGAATCCTTTTCCCAACAATCTGGACTAACGTTGAATTATAATAAGTGTAAAATGTTGAGGATAGGCAGTTTAAAAGGTAAAAGTTTACTATGGATTGTAAAGTACCTGTTGTATGGATTGATGGGCCATTAAATGTACTAGGTGTTGTTATCCCAGAGAATCTTGAAGACTTATGTTCAGTTAATGATAGTAATAAATTAAGAAAAATGAAAATGATAAGATTCTTCAATTATGGAAAGGGAAATTTTTGACATTATATGGAAAAGTATCCATTGTTAATTCTATTAATGTTCCTCAATTTATATATTTATTTATGTCATGGCCATCTCCTTCACAAAACTTCTCTATGAGCAGAAGATCTTTGACTTTGTTTGGGCTAGAAAACCAGAGAAGATTCAGAGAGGGGTTTTGTATAATGATTATAACAGTGGGAGCTTTAAACTGCTCAGTTTAGAAGCTCTGTGTTTCTCTCTAAAAGTATCAATGGTTCCAAAACTTTACTTGAATGCAAAGTGGTACACAAGTAATTTGTTGGACAAAAAACACTTAGTATGGCAGCAAAAGCTGTATCCCTTTTTACAACTGATGCCCTCCCACTTTCTAGATGGGAATACATCTAGTTTTATAAAAGAATGTATGCATACATGGTGGTGCTTCCAATTTCATAACCTGAAAAAAAAAAGATGACATCCTACAACAGATCATATGGTACAATTCAAATATTGTGATAGATAGGAAACCTCTCTTTTGGAAAAAAAATGTTTGAAAAGGGTATTATTTTTATAATTGATCTAACCAATGAAAATGGTAAGATCATTAAATATGAAGAATTGTTTTTTTTATCATACCACTCATTAAAGAAGATCTCTTACAATACACTGAGAAAGTGGGAGGACACAATTGAGTGCCCCTTATCATGGGAGTGGATTTTTAAATTAATTTATCAAACCATTATTGATGTACAAAATAGATTTTTTCAAATCAAAATTATATATAATTTTCTGCCTACAATGATAATGCAAAAAAAATTGGAATATGATAGACACTGATGAATGACATGGACCTCTCCAGTCGACTGGCAGTCCTCTGCTTGAGGACGGTGTAGCGGCTTCTGTATGGACCACAACAGCTGTCCTGTTGTGCCGTACAGGAGGCCTAGGCTATGGTAAGTACCTGTTCCTGCTGAACCTCAAGGAAGTAGACCTGTAGGGGACTTCCGTTTTCTACCGCTCGGTTCTGAAGGCCTGGAGCTCTGTGGTAGAATGCTCCAGAGAGGAACCATATGGGTGTGCGAGGCAGGAGCCCCTGTTTTTCAACCCATTGATGAGGAGTAGTCTGTTGGACTCCAATCAGCTAAGGCAGGCCTTTGTGGCAGCAGGAACCACAAAATTAGCAGACTTGAGAACTTAGCGGGGCTGGAAAGGTGCAGCCCAGTTGAGCCAGGTGGCCCGGGTGACTGATGGGGGCACAACTCAAGGTGGCCTGGTTAGTACTTGGATGGGAGACCAGTGGGAAAAATCAGATGCCACAGGGGGGCGTTATTGTGTCCTTAGGCAAGGCACTTCACCCACATTGCCTAGTATGAATGTGGTGTGTGTGTGAGTGATGCTGGTGGTCGGAGGAGCCGATGGCACAGATTGGCAGCCTTACATCTGTCAGTCTGCCCCAGGGCAGCTGTGGCTACAGTCGTAGCTTACCACCACCGGGTCTGGAGTGAATGAATAATGCTCTATAAAGCATCTTTGAGTGTCCAAAAAAGCACTATATAAAACTGATGCATTATTATTATTATTATGAAAAAAAAAAAGAAATGCCTTTAAAATTATTATTTGAGTTTGTAATAAATAACAAAAATTATGAAAGGAAATGATGATGGTGAAAAATAATAATAATAAAGAGGAAGGAAGAGTGAGAAAAGGAATTTCAATTATGAATTGGCTGTAATGTGTCAATGTAAGGGGGTCTAGCAGTGTGTTTATGTTGCACTATCATATTACTTTTGCTTAATTTAGCCAAATTTGGGTCGGTGTGCGTGGTCGGTGGGAAATGGGGGCTTTTTTTTGTTGTTTTGTATTTGTTGTGGGTGTTGTGGGTGTGGCTTTATGTTTTTGTGTTTTGTTTTATACTGATTATTGTAATTTGTTAAATGTTGATTGCTGTATTTTTTTAAAAGTTATATTCTGTTGTCGTTAATAATAATAATAAAAATAATAAACACGTATATTTCAATAGTGTGATAATCAGTACTATATGATTAAGTAATAAAGCCTTCTAGCCTTCTCACTGTATTTTAAGTTGAACTTGTGTGGTCACATGGGTCAGGTCGTTTAAATGCGCCTACATGACCAGGTTTAGTAGGTTAAAGGGCCTTCATTGCTGCATGCATGTGTGATTGGCTCTGAGGTAGCTCTCTGTGTCATCTAAAAGAGACTGTTTGGTCAAAACAGGACGCAGGATTATTTTGCCTTAATTCAAGATGAATGTGTTAATTTTTTTTTGGATTGATAACATTAGTCAACTACAGACCATATAAAGAAGTGAACTGAGTGAATGTGACAAATGAAGCTCATCTATCTCTATCTCTATCTCTATCTCTCTATATATATATCATCACTGAAATAACTTGAAACTGATAAAAGCAATAATAAATAAAAATTTACATAGTTTTTCACCTGTGGTTCAACAGAATTTTTAGAGAAAAAAATGAAACCGGTCTGGACAAAAATGATGGTTCCCTTAACTTAATATTTTGTTTAGAGCCCAGCCGATATATCGGTTGGCTGATATTATCGGCCGATATTAGCACCTGGAGACATATCGGCCAATATGTTTGCTGATATGAGCCGATATTTCAAGTGGGCATGTTATACCTCGTTAAATCTTAGACTCTCTACATTATGTTCATTTTAATCCAATTTACAGACAGACAAATGTCCTAATATGTGGCTCTGCATCAGTATTTATCTGCGGAGTCATTTGTCTGTGTGTGTCCGTACTGTCCCTGAACACACCCCCAGAATCATGTGCGTTTTTTTAGACCCGCATCCATGTGCGCAACACTGAGATTATCTTCTTTTTACAGACAATCGGTTTGAATCTGGATTAAAAGGACATTTATTAGTGCTGACTTGTGATGTGAGGAGGAGCCTGTGTGAGCGCGGAGTGTTGGAAATATGTCGACTTTCAGGCTAGTTTTGGTTCTTTCTCATTGGTTAGCTATTAGCTGCTGTAGCTCCCACACATAAACAGACTGTTTTTTATTGGCCTATTGTAAAGTAACTTTATTGGCTGTATATTTATTACTGGACCTGCAATAATATGTAAATGAGCTGTGAATAGAAATGTGAATGATCCACATTTATGCATATAATTAATCACCGCGGCGCGCAGCAATTACGGCTAAAGGCTAATAGCGGTAGTTTCTTTACTAGCTAGTAGTGATGGGTCGGTTGCGAACGAAACGGCTCTTAGAGCCGGCTCTTTATTGGGAGCTGTGTTTTCTCACTTTTTTTCTCTTCATGTCGCGTGCAGACTCATGGTAGTTTGACAGCAGCAGAGGCTGAAAAAGAAACTTTCAGAAATCTGCATGTGCATAGGGTAAAAAGAAAACATGCATGTTTGTCTGTAGTTCAGCATAAAATAAATAAACCAAGACTAATCTTAGGCTCAAGAGAGGGAGAGCGATAGAGACCGAGTCCCGACACTCAGTCCTGGTTCAGTTCTGGTTTAGTCCTGTTTTACACATGGTTTAGATCTGTTTTAGTCCTGGTTTAGTCCTTTTTCAGTCCTGGTTCAGTCCTGGTTTAGACCTGCTTTAGACCTGCTTTAGTCCTATTTGCAACAAAACAATCTGAAGAGCCGCTTGGGAGCCGAAAGAATCAGCTGCTTTTAGTGAGCCGAGCCTAAAGAGCCGATTCTAAAAGAACTGGAATACCCATCACGAGCTGCTAGAAAGTGATACAAAAATGCCATGTTCTTCACAGTCAGTTTGAGTTGATGCCATCAGGCATAAGGTACAGGGTCTCAAACTGTAAACTGTAAATCTGCTAAACTCAGATAGTGCAGTTAAAAAATAATTATAAAAGGCTTAGGGAATGTGCAATTAAAACTGCACATAGGCTTAAAGGTTGTATGGAGGATTTTTTTTGTTTCAAACTGTCAATGACAGCATTATAGAGATGCAGTAGCCTTGTAATTATGATGACCAAAAAAAAGAGAATAAAAATTCATCAACTCTGGACGTGGTGGGGCTAAACATTTGCCAATAGATAACGAGACTGCCTCGTTATCTGTTAGCTGATAGGCTGTCAATCAAACTCCCTATGTTTCTAGTGTAACTGACTTGCCTGCGCGCTGCCATTACGTGGTTTACGTACGCCTGTCACGCAGTCCACAGACGCACAGACGCTGTTTACTCCACAAACGCAACAGTTCTTAGCGGCTTTTTTGACCTATATCTTCCTCGCAGTTCGCACAAAGTTTGTTGCAATGGCGACAAGAATCCAGGAGCAGTTAGCCCCAAAAGAAAGTCCGTTTTTGAGGTCGCTGAAAGAAGAAGACAAGGGGAAAAGCTGCAAAGCCAAACTAACGTTATTCTTGGAGATTCATTCCAGCGATGGCGCAACTGAAGCAGACGAAGGGTCTAAAGACTGACGCACTGGTCGCCAAATTACTTCTGGACAGGAAACTTCTGCTTATTGTGAAAAGGTACCTTATTTCCAAGAGCTAGACAAACATTTTTCAGGACACGAATGCGATATCCTATGTCTGAAAACGTAATTTTCAATGCAAAGAAAGAGTCCGCTTGCAGCTGCGTGTTGTTGTAGTAGCTTCATTCGCACTGAATCTCTGCGCAACCTTCTCTGCACCCCTTACTGCTCCTCTCCCCGCTCCCCGTTTTGCTCTTCTCCCTGCTCATCACTTCTCCGTGCACGGAATCTCCGCGTACCACTCCCCTCTCCTCTCCTCTCTCCCCGCTCCGCTCTTCCCGCTGCTCCTCGCTTCTTTTCCGCGCACGAAATGTCCGCGCACCCCCTCCCCCCGCTCCTCACTTCTCCGCCTTGCCTAACCAACACTGTAGTTAGTTGTTTACAAGTCATGTGCAGCGATGAGGACTTGTTTTCTAGAAACAAACCTGTTTCTGGCGTAAGGAGGAGGAGGGAGGAGGTGTTTCTACGTAGGGAGCTGTAGGGGAGGGGGGGTGGTTTCACGCATGCGCAACATTTGAAAAAGGACAAACAGTCGCTGGATTTCTCGTTCCTTGGAAAATCCTCTATACAACCTTTAAGGAATGTGCAATACTTAAAACTGCACATAGGTTCAGGGAATGTGCAATTAAAACTGCACATAGGTTCAGGGAATGTGCAATTAAAACTGCACATAGGCTCAAGGGGAATGTGCAATCAAAACTGCACATAGGCTTAGGGAATGTGCAATTATTAATAGAATACAAGAATGCAAGGCCTGTTAAGAATAATTTAAAGGTCCTGTTGGTGCATCACTCGTGATCATACTTGGTCTCATATTTATTCTGTTCTATGGTGTTTGTTTATGTGGTGCTTTGTGTTGTGTTGTCCTGTTTTTTGATAAAGCATGTTACCCCCTGTCCCAAGACAAATTTCTCCAATGGGAGACAATAAAGGATTATCTTATCTTATCAGGCCGACCTACTGTCTGTAAATGTGACGCAAAGAGTCAGAATAACAATAAATTTTGTCTAAATAAACCTAATTTAAAATCCACTAGAACCAAACCTGAGTTTTTTAAACAATTCAAGATTTACAGTGAATTTTTACATCACTAAATATATCGGTGATTATATCGGCTATCGGCAGCCCCAACTCCGGTTTTATCGGTATCATATCGGCCACAACAAAATCCATATCGGTTGGCCCCTAATTTTGTTACACAACCTTTTGATGCAGACTCTGCAAACAAATTATTTCAGTCACTGTCAATGACACTTCTGCACTGATCAACTGGTATTCTGACCCATTTCTCGTGAGTAAGACAGCATATATATGCTGGCTCAGACCTCGTCCGGCCAAACAAGGTCTGCATAAGGTGCTGGGGAACCAGAGCACCTTGATGAAAAATTGGCAACTGGAACACAGAGGAAATGGGTGAGATGTGAGAACAAGGCTCTGTTGGAATGCTACTACTACAGTACTACTACAGTAACCTGAGTCAGTGGGTTACTGTTCCGACATCCACAAACGGAAACTGCTATCACCACTAGAGATTGACGAGGTACAACACAAATGCTACGGCAAGAGGGAGCCAGGACGCCAGGTCAGAGGGGAGTTAACAGCCCCAATAAGTATCACGCTGAGCAAGGCAGCGACTGACCTGAAAGATAAGATCATGGCCCGAATAAATGCAAGGCAACCCCAATGCCAGTTACAGAGGTTAAGTGAAGTACCATCTGAAAGTCTCCTAGAAGATGTGAATGCAGCAGTGAGAGCGATCCCTACGACAACCATCACTGAAAACAATGAGCTGATGTACACTTCAGCAGCAGTGATCCTAGAGGTGCTGGGCTATAAGAGCAACCATGGGAGCCATGAGATACAATACCCACCATGAAAAAGACGGTTAGAGGCTAAAATCAAGGAGGCACGAAGAGAAGTGAGCCAACTGTCAGAGGCCCAAAAAGGTGCAATGAAAAAGCAAGTACCCAAGAGATACAACCAGATGCCCATACCTGAAGCACTCGAAACTGCCAAACAAAGGCTCCAAGCCTTGGCCAGCTGCCTGTACACACAAGATAATGAAGCAAAACAAACAACACAACCGGCAGCTCAATGGCATGGTAATAACACCAGAGCAGACTCACCAAAGAGGAGACTGAAAGGTACTGAAAAGACATATGGGTCATTCTATGCCATTTCACCAAATGGCCCTGACATGACATGACATGACTTTATATATATATATATATACACACACACACACACAGACTAATGAAAGAAAAATCAACAATGGTCACTGAAATAACTTGAAACTGAGAAAAGTAATAATAAAAAAAAAATTCCTGAAAAATAACCAATGAAAACCAGACACTGTTTTTTAATTGTTGTTCAACAGAATTATTTACAAAAACAAACTAATGAAACTGGCCTGGACAAAAATGATGGTTCCCCTACAGAAGATTGTAAGTAACTGGACAATATGGACATGTTAAACTTAGGTGTGTCTCTAATCTGCATCACAGGTGTTTTCAAACTTGTCCTTGGCCAGTCTGTCTGTTTAAAGGGAGACATGTGTCATTGTGCTGTTTGGAGACATGATGGACACAACACTGAACATGGACCAGAGAAAGAGACTAGAAAGAAAATGATAGACAAACAGGTTAAAGATAAAGACAATAAGACCATCTCCAAGCAGCTTGATGTTCCTGTGATTACAGTTACAAATGTTCTTCAGAAGATTAAGCTCCACAGGACTGAAGTCAAGCTCCCTGGACGCGGCCGCAAGAGGAAAATTTATGACAAATTGAATTGATGGATCATACGAATGGAACCAAAGAGCCCAGAACAACCTCCAAACTAATTAAATGTGAACTTGAAGGGCAAAGTATATCAGTGTCAGATCACACCATCCATCAGTGTTTGAGCCAAAGTGGACTTGCTGTGAGGACACCACTGAATTCAATCAGTGTATACTGACAAGCCACAAAGATTCTGGGAGAATGTTCTTTGGACAGATGAGGCAAAATTGGAGCTCTTTGGCAAGACACATCAGCTCTATGTTCACAGACACAAAAATGAAGCGCACCAAGAAAAGAACACTGTCCCTACTGTGAAGCACAGAGGAGGCTTGGTTTTGTTCTGGGGCTGTTTCGCTGCATCTGGCACAGGGTGTCTTGAATCTGTGCAAAATACAATGGAATCTGGTATTTTGGAACGAATGTGTTGCCTAGTGTCAGAAAACTCAGTCTCAGTCGTAGGTCATGGGTCTTCCAGCAGGATAATGACCAAAAACAGCAAAAAATAGACAAGAATGGCTAAGAACAAAACATTGGACTGTTCTGGAGTAGAGTGTTCTTCTGTGAGCCCAGATGTCAATTCTATTGAACATCTGTGAAATGAGCTGAAACATGCATCTGGAGAAGGCACTCTTCAAACCTGAGACAACAAGAACAACAAGTTGTTCACATGGAGGGGGTCAAAATACCAGCTGACCAGCGCAGAAGTCTCATTGACAGTTACAGAAATCATTTGTTTACAGAGTTTGTCTCAAATGGGTGTGTAAAAAAGTTAAGGGTACCATAATTTTTGTCCAGTTTCATTATTTGAATTTTTATTTTTTTTTCTAATAACCAGTTAAAAAGCAACATTTGATTTTTGATGGACCATTATCAGTAATTTTTTATTTATTATTGTTTTTCTTAGTTTCATGTTATTTCAGTCATCATTGTTGATTTTTCTTTCATTACCAGCGCACTTGTCATTGACAATGGAGACCACGGGTGCGTCACTGGACGCAAGCACTTTCCAATGATATATATATGTGCCACTATAGGTATATTGTTATTGTTCTGTTTTTTCTTATTATTATTATTAATCCTGAGTGCCATGGGTGGCGTAGGGCCTATTGTTATTGTTCAGCAGTGCGAAGCACTGCCACGCTGCATGCACGGAGTACGCACAAACAGAGTGCGAAGCACTCTCCCCTTATCAATCACTCAATGACACTCAATAGTGACACTCATGGCATCCAATAGTACAGACTGGCACTGCCCATTGCCGCGACAGCGGCATAATTGTAATCGTTAACCCTTGTAAACTCCAAAAATGTGCATTGGGTATGTGAGTAATAGGTCAATGACAACCCCACAGGTGCATTACTGGACGTGAGCACTTTCCAATCACATATATACAGTCGTGGACAAAATTGTTGGTTACCCCTCTTATAATGAAAGAAAAATCAACAATGGTCACTGAAATAATTTGAAACTGAGAAAAGCAATATTAAATAAAAAAATTCCTGACAAATACCCAATGAAAATCAGACACTGTTATTGAATTGTTGTTTAACAGAATTATTTAAAAAAAACAAACTAATGAAACTGGCCATACAATCTCGGGAGATTGTATGGAACAGAAAAATTTTACTTTTTTGTATACATACAAAATTTGGTACATACATTTGTGACCTGTTCTTAATGATAAAAGTCAATGACGCCAACACTCCATCTCCTATTGTGTTGCCATGCAACAGGTCAAATATTTGTCCTTGCCAATAGGACGCCCAACAAAAAGTATAAGAAAGTGACCACACCCCCTCCCAAACCGGAAGTCCGCCATCTTGGATTTTTAAAAAAAATCAACACATACAGAAATTGATAAAAAGGTGTAGGATTCGGTTAAGATTAGGGGTTAGAGTTAGTTTTGGGGTAAGGTTAGGGTTAGGGCTAGGGTTCGGGTTTGGGTTGAGACTCGAGTTAGGGCTAGAGTTAGGGCTACAGTTAGGGCTGGGGTTAGGTTTAGGCCTAGGGTTCGGGCTACAGTTAGGAGTTCAGGTAGGGTTAGGGGTTAGTGTTAATTTAGGAGTTAGGGCAAGGGGTAAGGTGCATTCGTGGGGCACGGCATGTGCAGGGCCCAGCATGGCCAGGGTGCGGCGTGGCGTAGGTGCGGCATAGGTGCGAGCGAGGGCCAATCATTGCCGCTTGCAGCTATTATTATTATTATTATTATTATTATTATTATTATTATTATTATTAATAAATGAAAACAAGCTGAGTTAGCCGGGTGCTTCAGTTCAATGTGGTGTTTTAAGTTTGCTGTTGGTGTTGCGAAAGTGAAAGCCGACGGGCCAGCGGCAAAAATGTGAGGTTATACTCTTTCTCAACGACCTTGTCATAGAGCTCTTTAAAATGTTCATATGATGATTATATATATGACGATGACAGATTTAATGTTTTTTTCTGCTAAATAGTAAGGGCTCTTTACAGTGTGTTTAGCCGGGTTTTTGCCTGGAACACTAAAGAAATCTGGCACCCTGTTGAACAAAGTTAAATAGAAGTACATACTGTTCACATACACCAGAATGAACACGTTCACAGGTCGTTCATCAGGTAATACAGTGCATTCAATTCACTGTTACTAAAAATATGAACAAGTTCATGAACTATTGTTCAATGAAAGCATTCACGTAACAACACTGCTGATCCTATTACCTCCATAGAGTCATTACAGCAGTCTTGTATGAGTGTGCCAGTATTTTTGCCTGACATGGCATGCAGCACTGCACTGATTGTTAGGAATGGTTTTCACAGGCTGAAGAAGACCAAAACTAAGAACCACTGACCTGAACTGGAGTTGACGCTCTCATTCTCAGACACTGGCTGGTCCCCGGAAACCCAGGGATCAGAAGGGGAACAGGCAGTAGTGAGGCCATCCAGACTGGAGGACACACAGGAGGTCAGGGGCCTGCCTTCAGAGCGCTCTGCACTGGCTGTCAGGGGCCCACATTCAGACCTATCCAGACTGGCAGACAAAGAGTCTGTGTGGAAGTTCACATGGGAGCGCACGCTGGCGGTCAGTGTATCCTCGTCCTGGCCGCTCCCGGTACTGCTGTCACTCTCCAGCTCTGAAGCCATCAGCATTTGCACATCTGCAAACAGCAGAGGAGGGAGGGCATATAGCAAAAAATGTATCCCTTTCTCACGGCTTAGGTCACAATTAGCTTTTCACAGTTCAGATGTCACTTGATCCTCTTCATTTGTTTTACTGTGTGACCATTGGCAGTAAGTCGAGAAAAGTAGACTGCAGTTTCTGGGCCCCCAGTCTTAGTGCCAAGCGCAAGTGGGTGTGTCCAGGTGGGGCTGTACTTCGCTGCTGGAGGCTGGAGTGGGAGGGTACAAGTACATATATTGTGACGGCATCTGAACCAATCTGTGACCACTGTGGCATTTAAAAGCACTGCCAGTGTGGGTAATGTCTACAATCTTTGCCTCATTATCAGGCAGCAGACAGCTCCAGAGCTCCACGATGCAAGTACACACCAGCAGAGGCACCAGGAATATAGAATTTTGTATAGGCCATGACAGAATTGACTGGGTTTGTGTTCCAAACTAGAGCCCTGCCAACGCAAAATAGTGCAGCGCGGGACACATTTTGAAAGCTCATTGTGGGCGCGGGCAGGAACTGGCCTGCACAACATGGGAGTGGGCATGTGGGATGATAAACTGCAATTCTGCAAACTAAATATGAGTATAAGTAAAATATATAAATGATGAATGTAAGAATATCATACATCATTTGTGCTGGATATTTTATTTGGCCTTAATAAAAACACTTTAAGCAGCCTAAATTTGCGTATGTGGTCTAATCTCGCACACATTTTAGACAATCCCTTTCCCTTTCTCCGTGTTTGATAAAGCTTAAGAAAGCAAACGCCCCCATCTTGCAGGACTTGCGGGTGGGAGCGGGACAAAATATCACAGATGCAGGTGGGAGCAGGACTGAAAATTACAATTCTTTGTGTGAGCCTTTAATAAACCTCTATTCCGAACACTTCACACACACGTGCGCCCCTCTCATGCATGCGCACTGCTATAAGCTCCTGCATGCACGCGCACATCAACCTTTAGGCGTAAGACCAGTGTCTGTCTCATGTGCTCCCCATCACACAGTAGAGCTGCTAATTTCTCGCTCCTGCTCCCGCCTGTCCTGCAGTCCGCTCCCACGGACTCACCTGAGGTACGAGTGACCACGGCTACTACTGCTGACCGCTCACATTCTCGTCTCTCAAGTCCACTGCATTTGGTCCCACACATGCGGAAGTCTCGCAGATTATGGAATACATTTATTGTCATATAAATGTTTCTGATGTTACCACTTTGCGCACAGATATGAGATGTGCATCTGCTCCACTGTCACAGCCTCGAGCTGTCAGTGAATGCACGCGGTGATCCCTGAGTGCGACCGCAAGAATGTGAATAACTCGCAGCATTAGGACTACAGACAGGGTAAGAAAACACACTTCAGGACATCGCTGTAAACGGCCTCAAGTGAAGGAGCAGCTTTTGTACCGATCTAGATCAAACCAAACTACAGAGCAGAGCTGAGCCGATACAGGGAGCGGGCGAGGGGCTGTGCTCTGCTGCGGTAGGGCATCCGGACGGCTCCCGCACAGCACACGAATATGTTATGAATATTAAGCATTTATCATCTTAATATATTTCCACATAAAAGAAGCCCTGAGCATGTTACATGTTGTTTTTCAGTGAACTCCTTTGATATTTATTTTTACAATTCTGGCAATTCACTTTTAGTGCCACACCTGCCCTCAATCTGCTCCACTGCACCTGATATTCAGGCACAGCACACCTCTGGTTTAGAACTCCACACCCCATACTTGCGCTAAGTGCTACGACTGGGGTCAAGATCGGGCCCTCTGTGTTTGAGCATAGCACCATATTAAACCAAAAGCACTGAATAATAAATAAATAGAACCCTCACTCCAGACCATATAACTATGCAACTCACAATACAAAGAACAGACATATATTATTTTACATTTAAACAGAGATTTGTAGCCTGAAACGGTTTCAAAAAGTTCTACAAAGGTGACAGGACCTGTGTTGCCAATCTTACATACAGTGGCACTGCCACTTCACAGTATTTTATTTTTTAAAAGTAGTACCAGTGAAGGTGGCAGGCACCAGTGTGAGCAGGATATGCTGGGAGCTGATGGACTTGGCGTAGCACCTCCACTGAGGAGAGGAGTATGAAGCAGGCAGCAGAAGCTCCTCCTCCACCAGCTCTGTAGTGCTGAGACTCTGACAAAACACAAGACAATGTATAGCAGTGTTAAATCCTACATACATGGACACAATTAGCACATCATGTCTTTTAGAGTCACAAGCGTATATATTGTGTAGGGTTGTCAAAAGTATAGAACTAGATACTAGTACCAAAACCTGATGGTGGCACGGTGGCTGAGAGGTTAGTACTCATGCCTCACAGCAAGAAAACCCAAAAAAATGCTACACAGGTTTCCAACAGTTGATAGTCAAGGTCAGTTAATCTAGGGACTATAGGTGGAAATTATCACTGATGCTACAACCTGATGTACAATGCATTTCTCCTGTAAAAGGTTAATGTAAAAATTGTGCAATGTCCCTGTCTCAAATAAATAAATACTCATTTGAGCAGGTATCTATACTAAAAAAGTCACATTCATTCTTTCACTCGTTGAGCTGTATCAGAACAAGCAGAAGAGCACATAAACTAGTATACGCCCATGCACACTATGGAACCTACCTGAACCACTGAGGGATTACACACATGTACTCTCGTGGCCATAGCAGTTTGTCAAAGACTGATCCCGTTAGATCTCAGAAGCTAAGCAAGGTTGGGCCTGGTTAGTACTTGGATGGGAGACCACTGGGAAAATCAGGTGCCACAGGAGGCGCTAGTCGTAAAAAGCTGTTGTTGTGTCCTTAGGCAATGAGGGTGAAGTGTCCTGCCTAGTATGAAAGTTGTGTGTGTGAGTGATGGTGCAGACTGGCAGCCTTGCTTCCATCAGTCTGTCCCAGGGCAGCTGTGGCTACAGTAGTATCTTACCACTACCGGGTCTGGAGTGAATGAATAATGCTCTGTAAAGCATCTTTGAGTGTCCAAAAAATAACTATATAAACTGATGCATAATGTAAGGCCACATTGGGAATATAAAAAAGTACCACAATTTAATGCTGAAAATCACATTCTATGGTCTAAATAAAGACAAGCAATTCTTTATTATCATTGTGGTATCATAATCAGTTTGAGTATCGAGTTTGTTCATTAGTATCAAAAAAGAGTTTGAAATGTTGGTATTGTGGAGTTTCGGCAGTACACACAGACAGCAACTGTAGTATGTATAAAAGAAGATGAAACTAGGTTTATGACAGAAGTCACATAAGAAGCATTACCTGCAGGGTGCTGGTGGAGCCCATCACCTCTTTACTGGCTCCGCTAGTGTGGAGGTTATCTGTGTCCTGTTTGCCCCGTGCCTGGACCCGCTCCTCTATAAGAAGAAGCAGAAAACACGTCATTCTACACATCACGCACACACACGCAAGCCCTGAGCACTTTTATGAGCCTTTAATAAAATAATACTATTATTTAAAAGATGGGGTAATTATTTTTTTGGAGCTTTCTATCATGTTATAACATTGTTCCCTTATTAAAAACATGCAGTTTTATATGCATGTTTGAGTAATCTTGTGATTTTTCCCAGGCCCTGTTCCATATGGTTAACTGTATGATTCTGAACAAGGCTACAAGCCTACATTATTTATACGCCTACATCCATAAATATAAAAAGCACAATACAATACAATACAGTACATTACAGCTTCACAAACCTGATGCAATGTGCATCAATTTCATTTGAGAGGCATACTGTAATGCAATAGTGTCAGTCCATATGAAATCAGCTGTTTTCAAGGAATCTCCCCAATGAGCCATCTCAGATTTGGCTGATAAAAATTCCAAAAAATTTCTAAAATTACCAAATGAAAAAATCTCAGATTTTACCTTCAGTCTTTCCTGAATTATGGCCCGTTGAAATTTTGGGGCCATGCCCACTTTTTCAGAAGCCTTAGTTTATAAGCATTTTTGAGAGACCATAACCTGAAAACTAGAGCTAGGAAGTTGAAATTTGTATTATTGTAGATTTTAGGTCATAGATTCTAAATCTGTTGTCTAATATTAGGTATCTTTATTAAGGGGGGAGCTGTGGGCTCCCAAATCTCAAACTCGGTTGATGCTCAATTATTTTATTTTATTTTTTTTCAATTTTTGAGGTCCGAGATCTTTTTATTCCAAGCAGATATTTACAATGGAAAGAATGTCCATTTCTGACAGCAATCTATCTATCTTATTCTTTTTCCACCTGCTAGAAAGGTTAAGTTACCTTTAATAGCCTTAAACATCTATGACCTAAAATCTAAAATAATACACACTTTCAACTTCCTAGCTCTATTTTTCATAAAGTTATGGTCTCTCAAACATGCTTATAAATTAAGGCTAAAAAGTGGGCATGGCCTCAAAATTTCAACAGGCCATAACTCAGGAATGACTGAAGGTAAAATATGAGATTTTTTCATTTGGTAAATTTAAAAACTTTTAGGATTTTTTTTCAGCCAAATCTGAGATGGCTCATAGGGGAGATTCCTTGAAAACAGCTGATTTCCTATGGACTGACACCTTTTGGTCATTTTTGGTTCACATTATCCCGCTCTACATGATCCTGGTGTTTTTTTCCACTTTTTTGGCTGTCCTTGGCTCCAGATTCACTCCTACAGCTGCATAGCGAGCTTCACTTGAGTGGCGCTGAACACTATGGGTGATGACACACTCGCATAGTCCGCTTCTTTATACAGTCTACGGGAGCGCCTCAGTGCTGACCTGTGCTGGGTGGTTGGCAGAATGGTGGCGTGTGCCCGTGGCGCTCTCTCTGGAGGATGTGTTGGATGAGGGCGGCGTGGTCAGGCTCACACAGAGGTACCTCCCTGTCGCTCAGCTCCTGGGATAGGCTGGTGTGGAACAGGCTCAGCAGCAGTTCATTGGGCACACAGGGCTGGGGCTCCGAGCGCTGCAGTGCTACACACACACACACGCACGCACACACACAGTACACACAGTACACACAGTACACACAGCACACGTAAGAGAGGCTCTGTAATCTGCACATGTCTACATCATACCAATGGATTTGGTGAAGTGATAATCTGGATTATTCAGGGCACAATAACATGCTAAAAGACAACATAATTTAATTTAAGGCATTACAATTCAATTTACAACTCAGTGCATACTTATATATTAAGACGTAGACTCAGACAAATTTTATAGATCCACAAGGGAAATGATTTGGACACAGAAGCCCACTCATCATAATATAATAACAAAGAGTAAAAAATGTAAATGGTAATAATAAATTCTAAAATACATAGCAAAACAATAGCAAGAGGCACGTGTCAAATAAGGCATAATTATATAAATGTATATGTACAAGTCAAAATAAAATAGAAAAATAAGTAATAAAATATAAAATCTCAGCTATATACAAGAGGTCATAGGACAGCAATGATATGATGGTTGACAGGACACAGGGTTATCTGTTCCATAAGAGTGAGTTGCTGTACAGTTATAGGGAGTATTATCTGTTACATAAAGGTGAGTTGTTGTACATCTGTATAGAGTATGGTATGAATGTATTCTTTTATCTCTCACTGTTTGAGTGGAGCTGAAGGAGCCTGTTGGAGAATGAGCTCCTCTGACCCTCAATAGTCCATGATGGAGAGCAGTTTGTTCAGTGTCCTCGTGTCCCTCACTGTGACAAATGTCTCCAGCTCACAGTCAATCACGTGAGCAGGTTTATGGATCATAATTAGGAGTTTTTGAAGTTCTCTGAATGCAAGCATCTGGGCTGGTGTGACAATTTTCCTGTAGAAGCCATGTATGAACCCACCATTATTTTACTAATTCACTTCACACTGCATCTATATTATTTGGTTTGTCCCCATATTTTCATCACTGAGCAACCCGAAGTAGCCTGTGCCAAGTGCCCAGCAGAGCTCATCAATTCCCAACCAGGGCCAGGAGACCGGATGCACCGCATAGCCAATGGTGCTTCAAACCATAGCACATAGCATGGACAGAGGCATAGATGGACACTTTGCACCTACTCATTCATGTGGGATTTGTGTGGATAGCTCTCTCTTTCTTGTCTTTTTACAAGAGCAGATACAGAGTCAACTTTAAAACTCATAATTATGATTTTTACACTCATAATTATGACTTTCTGTGAGGCTTTATTTTTTTATTTACTGGCAGGAATGGGCTTCCATATGCCCCTGTATAGATATGTGGTAGGAGCTCTTGTTCTCAAAGTAAATCAACTGCGTACTGTCTGAACATAATTATGGAGTGTTTTATTGCTTGATAATCAGGAAGTGCACTGTTAGCATGCTAGTTCTTGTTAGCTTTACCATTACAGTAAAGTCCACTCTGGTCTCTAAAAGTTTTGAAAATCACTTATAACCTTGAGAGGTTCCTAACCAGTGGCAATGAGCTATGAGGCATCCCACTGTGCAGACCAAATCAAAAGTTTATACACTGCATCAGATCATTTATTAAAAGCTTCTGCATAAATAAACTCAACTTTGTATTATATAAAGCATAACTGCTATAGAGCCACATCAGACCATTTGATGTTGTAATCCTGTTGCATCTTTTCATGTATTTGTTTTTCAGAGACAAAACTTAAAGCCACATGACAAATTTATATAAAGATCAGCAGTGGCAGAAAGTCAGAGTGGCCTCTCCCTTCTTTAAATCTTTATGATGGCTGTAAAGACTGAATGATAGAAATAGACAGTGGAGCATAGGCGAGGATGGTGGAGGATGGTGGAGGATAGTGTGCTTGTTGTAGTCAGTTTTCTGTGAGTTGTAGTTTTTACTGAGCAGTTGTTGTTCCCACCACTGGTTAGGAGGATTTGGCTCCACCAAAAGCAACAATAGTTCCTCCTCCTCACAGATCCTCCTTGGTCTCTAGTGTTGACCTCATGACATAGCTCTCAGAGATCAAGGCAAGGACAACAAAGGACAAGGAAGGAAGTATTTTTACCTAATTTCAGATTGAGTTTACCTGTGCTGAAAGTAAGGAAAAACAGCTCCACCTGCTGGCACCGGGGCAACAGCTGCATCAGATCAAATTGAAAAGGGACCATGTGGATGCTGTCATCGAAGCTTGTGTGGTCTCCTAAGGACACAGTTACTATGAAATACCAATCACATACTGTGTACATACCAATAACTACATAAACAAAGGCCAAAAGCAGTAATACAGAGTGTGTAATATGACTACAAAATGTAATGCTATTAATGTAAAGCTAAAGTTATCAAAGGTATTGAAAATACTAAAATTAGTACTGAAACTGCCTAAAATGCCTTTCCTGAATAGCTTTAAAATGATCTTGAGCTGCATAAGAACAAGTAGAAGAGCACATAGACTAGTATACACCCATGGACCACTATGGAACCTACTGGACCACTGAGGGATTACACACATATAAAGCCACAATATAAAAGAAAGAACTTAATTGTCTAAATAAAGAGTTTTTTATTATCATCATTGTGCTATTGGAATCTATTCCTTAGTATTGAAAATATGTATAGCATGTACTTTTCCGTGTCCTGTAGATTATTTGACCTCAACTTGCTAAGGGACTGAAGATGGAAATTTGCCACATTGGCTATAATCTTCACATATTTACATTTTAAATGTTCATTAATATGTGCTGACCCTTTACATATAAAATATATATAAAATACAAATAAAATGAGAAAATAGTTTCATGACAACACTAGAACTAACTTATGAGGTTTTAAAACATGACCATTTCTGGTGCCTTACCTGTGACCTCCTGGACTGTGGGGGGCAGTGAACACACCTGCTCCTTGTTGTGGCACAGCTGGTTCAAGTGCTCAAAGGTCATCATGGTGGACATGCAGGCCAGGTCACCAGGAAAGATCTGAGCAATTACACAGAATGGTCATTCTTATGGGGACTCGCAGTGAAGAGTTCTTGTACCTGATTTTTTGTACCTCTAGTTGAAAAAAGATTAAAAAAAATAAATAAATAAAAAAGCACATGGATTGCAATGATAGTATTACTGTGATGGCAAAATTCTGCTTTGGTCTTTGAAAGTTGTGAAAAGAGCTCAGAAAATTCTTTGAGGTAAATAGTTCTGCCCAGACAGTGTTTTAAAGGTGATTTAGCAATAGTGCAAATCATTTGTACTCCATTGTTTGATACAAGGCTTTAAAGGCAGCAGATGAGGCTTATTGTGCCTTTTATTGTTTTGAAAATTCACCAAAAACATGCTTTAGTTTCACTTTAGTTTACCTTTGCTTTCAATCTCTGGGGGTATTCCATGAGGTGAGCTAAAGTGAAAGTCTTGCTTATTTGAGCAATCCAGGCTTGTCAAAGCCTAAATTCCCTTCCACCAAAGTGACTAACCAGAGTTGACACTGAGTTGCCGCAGTAACAACCGCCCAGGCACAGACTTGGTCAGGACCAGGCTAACCATCAAGATTATTTTAGCTCTGTCTGCAAGTACTAAAGTTCTAAAGAAGCACTTTAGTCATAAGTTTCGGCATGCACATCACACACCTGTATTAGAACTAGGGCTGGACAAAAATAAAATATGAATCGCAATTAATCACATGTTATACGCAAAACCATAGCGCACTTTTATTGAAAATGTAAATGAAAGAGCCAAACATTTGTTGTGAAAACAGTATTTCTTTCAGAGGGGAACCCTCAGAGCCTTCAAGGTATTCAGTGAAGGCTCAAGAAAAAATATTGAATGAATTACTACTAATATATTTTTTCTATATTTTTTATTTAGTGAGTAATAAACACTACTACTAGTAATAATTCTAGATCATTGTTATAAATTTGGACTAATAGTTCTTGGGAAACAAAGGGTTAATATAATGGAATGGAAATTGATTTTTCCATTTTTCTTCCATTGGTATCTGGGTAAATCCACTACTCACAATAAGTTAGGGATATTGTGAGACAGTCAGTGAATGTCATATATACGGTGTTTGTTTCACTTCGTAAATTTTTGGGATAGTGAGGCAATGGTATTGGGGTGGTAGACACACCTCATTTTGGGTTTTCCACGTAATAATCTCACTGTGTACAGTGTGCCTTACATACTGGGGCCAAAAACCCTTTTCAATGTGGCATCAATTTCAACATTCTGTGGGTATAAAAAGCTGGTATTGTCAAGTCATTCGAAGTTCACAATTCAAACAGCCATTAACACACAACGTCACTTAACAGACGAGCAGCGCCACCTAGCCACAGCGCGCCTTTGGGTCGGTGGCAGGCAGTCAGATGTTGCTCGTGAGCTTGGTGTGTGTCAAAGTGTCACCAGCAGACCTGCATCAAGACACAGAACTACTGGCAGAGTTCGTGACAGACCCAGGAGAGAAGCCTCATGAGTGACAGATCGCAACGATGAAAAGTACCTAAGGACCTATGCACTCAGACATCGTTATGCAACTGCCACACAGCTGCAGGCCCATGTACGAGATGTGAGGGGTACTAGGGTTTCCTGACAAACCATTTGAAACCGACTCCACCGCTTTAGCTTGAATGCCAGACGACCGTTGCAGGTGACTCCACTGACACCAAGACACTGCCGTGAACATTTGCAGTGGACACAAGACCATGTGACCTGGACAATGCAGCAGTGGTCTACCATCCTGTTCACTGATGAGTGTCGGGTCACTTTGCAGAGAAACGATGGACTGTCAGTGTTGCTGGAGAAGGCGAGGTGAGCGATATGCCGAGGTCAACACGGTCCCCAGGGTTCACTTTGGTGGAGGAGGTGCAACAGTTTCGGCAGGCATCACCAGTCAGCGCAAAACAGATTTGGTTATTGTCGATGGCTCAGTTATTGCACGTTCTTACCTCAGAGACATCACAGAACCCATCATCATCCCCCAATTCCGCCAGCACACCCCCAACTTTCTGTTCATGGATGATAATGCTCCACCACATCGTGCCATAATTGTCACAGGTCATCTTCGGGAAGTCGGAGTGCCTCATATGGTATGGCCAGCACTGTCCCCTGCCCTGAACCCCATACAGCACATCTGGGACCAGCTGAAGCAGAGACTGGACGATCATACCCCACCCCCACGTGACCTAACAGAACTGCGTGTAGCACTTGTGGAAGAGTGGAACGCATTGCCTCAGAACAACATCATGAGGCTTGTGAGGAGCATGAGACGCCGTTGTCAAGCTGACATTGTGGCAAATGGTGGAAACACCTGCTACTGACATTGTTCATTCTTGTTACTAGGGGCTATCCTTGCTATTGTCAAAATTTCTGGGGTAATAAATATTAAATTAATGAAAATGGTGTTTCTTCTCATTCATTATTAGTAATATCAAAGCTGGGCTCGACATTAACGGTTGTCCGCTGGCCCGGGGCAACTAAAACTTTTGTAAAGTACTCTCCTCTGCCTAGTTGCCCGAGCGGGCAAGTGAAAATAAAGCGACACAAATGTAGTCCCCCAATAATAATAACTATTTATTTGGTTGATAAACAAAGTGACGGGTTGTCTGTTCATAACGCATTTTTTTCATTTCCCTGAAAGAAACAGATAAGTCCAACCTTTTGAACTGCCACGAAATACGGCCGCGGTGACAAGTGCTCACTTCATGCGCGCTGCTGTGCGCATCACAGTCAATGTTTTGTCTTTCCCACTGACTGTAGGCATCTTAAATAAAACGGACGTAGTATTACGCTGCCTCCTGCTCCACAATCTTTGCCCAGTCAATCAGAAATGTTCCTTACTGCGAACTGTGCCACTCCACCTCTTTTTTCTGTCTCTCATTCTACCGTCACATCTCACATATCTAGGAAACTTCATGACGCGTCGGAATGAAAAGCGAACTCGAGGCTAAACCCAACTCCAAACATTTGCCATATATTTATCAAGCCTACTCACTAATCTCAGTAATTAGTTCAAATGCATAGGTTATTATTATAGCCCGTGCTTTTGGGAATAACATTCACTGGGGCGGTACCGGGGCGTCTCCAAGCGATCCGTGCGCTCTGTGAGCGGGGCGTGTGTCACCGGAGGACCACGCGGCGTGACATTAAACCCGCTTCTCTACTTCAGTCCTCATGGAGCCCTGTACGTGCACACTCCCACATCGTGCTGAGATCCATTCATAGAGAACAGTCCTACCTGTGCGCCTCCAGTGCGTCGCTCCAGTGCCACGCGCGTTAATCCCGTGTTTTCTTAACCCATTACGCAGCGACGAGAAGCGCGAACAAGGACCTAAATTTAAGCAGTCCAAACTAAGTCCACAGTAGAGGACCGAGATATGTAGTAGTTTTCTTCATAAGTGCGCAAAGGGTATAGTTACAATTTATGTTTTTATGCAGATTAATGGCCAATATTATTAAGAAAATACTTTTCAGTCATTGAATAACTTTATATATATGTTAATTCATTTTTTAAAACGGAGTAGGCTACTATACACGGTTCAGGTATAACTCCAAATGCGCACGCAAATAAACGCACAGCTGATTGTCACGAAGACTGACCTGCGCTTAAGTTTCGCTTTTGTTTCTCGTTTTCAGCACTTTATATAAAAGGCAGCGCATGGAGCATGTGCTCTTATTTTGATTAATAACTTTACGCCTTTACTACGCGGAGGAGGACGGAGAATTATGGAGAACTTTACGCAGATTCTTTTGGATACATCTTTACGCACACGCGCTCCACGCTGGATATATTTACCAATGAGGAGCAAGGTTTTTGCTGAGTTTTTCGGACACTGCAGGCTGTGACTGGATGTGGATTTATTATTACGCACTTTGGCTTTGAGACACTATAAACGCCCCGCACTGGAGACTGGGTGTTTTCGGGTGGATACAAGTTTCACGCTGCACCTTGTTTCTTCAGCTCTTTCTGTTTTACCGGTAAGAGACACACTGCACTTAGTTTGGACATATGTAAGACATGCTCAACATGTTAAACATGAGCGCTGTTTGTGCAGTACATTTGAGCAGAGCGCAGTACTGACGCGTGAACACCTGCACTACTGATACATTGAAGTGAAATTAAAGTGTGTGTTGGCTCATTGACGCGGGCATTTAATGAAAGGGACCGAAAGTGGGCACCGAGCGAACTTTTGTTTTTTTTTAATACCAGTTTTTTAGTACTTACCAGTACTTACCGGGCCTTTTCGGTCGATGCCTACTCGAAACAGAGTTTCGATACCCAACACTATCTGCACAGACTATAGGCTCGTGCAAGTCCAGTTCTATGGTGTACTGGCACTAACATATTTGGAATGTGAAATGTGCAAGTGAAAGTCGGTTTCTTAACCTGTGGGCGAAGGTCCAAGGGAAGAACTTATAAGGCTATATATTTGTGAAGCTCATGAAGCCAAAATGTACTTTAAACATACAGAAAGTAAATCAGAAGTAATGCAAAGTAGTGTAACTCCATTACATATGTGGGGCAATACTGCATTACAAAATGTTACACTGCAAAATGCAATATGTATCACAATTTCAGATTAACTTGCTCATTGGTCCCAGCATTGGTCCCAGATGACAGCAACCAGGACTATAGATGTTCTGTCATATTTATCTATAATCACATTAGTTCTAGTTGTCACCTGCCCATATGGGTCTGACAACCTGAGACACGTTGAGGCACTCTTAGATCTCTGAGTGGATACAAGAGAGAATCGTTTTCATCTCGTATACATACAAATTTGGACACACTTTTTCATTTATGCTTCTTTTTTTCCCTCCATATTTACACTGTGGAGTGTAGTGTGAAATGATTTAAACTTGTTTTATATATTTGAGATTCTGCCCCACTCTCTCAAACCATTTAGTCATTGTGGTCATGTTATGTTGGTATTCATATGAATAAAAAGTTTTTATATGCCTGTGCTAGAGTTCTAGTCAAGACTGCATTAATTGAGGCCAAGACCTGTCCGAGACCTCAGGGTCCTGAGACCAGGACAAGACCAAGACCTCTGAGGGTCGAGACCAAGACCTCTGAGGGTCGAGACCAAGACCACGGCCCATCGAGACCAAATCATGACCATCTTTGTCATTTTTGGCATTTATTTGTATTTTACAGTTATTTTGGCACATTTTTTTTTAGAAATCTATCTCCATTTTATCTGATAAATGTTAATTTAAGATTAAAGTAAGACAAGCAAACTGTACTGCACTGAACACTGCCCTTTTTTAGACTCTCACCCACAGTTTGAGAACCCTTTCTTTAAGAAAACTTCCATTGGTATTTTACACAAAACTGCTTCAAAGTGAATAAAGTGGGTAGGATTTTTAAACCCGTTTTGTCAAGTTTCTAACTGGAGTTACATTCACTTACTGGTTTTGCAGTGGGATTTACCACATTTACCAAACGCATGTCGTGACAAACATAGATACATTTTAGCACTTTTATTAGGCAACCTTCAACCACATGTAGCAGTAGTGCTGCTTTGTGCCAACAATGTAACATAAATTTGGATTTGTTTTAGTATTATTTTTCTAATCTGTGGGCATTGAAGAGGGAGCCCGTTTGTGCTATATGCAGGGAGGAGCGAGAGCGCGAAAAGAAGGAGCAGATGACGTGAGGCAGATGGGCAGGTAGAATGTTTTAAAAAGTTTAACCTGCCCTGTGATACATTCTGGTACGAGAGGGTACACGCTGTTGCGGACAAGGCACGCGCGCTGGGGGCGCACCACACAAACGCATAGGCTGCAGCGAGACACCCCGCACGCCCCCGCACACCCATACAAGTTTATTGCCGATAGCAGTGGCCGTAATGAAATATGATCGCACCTGTCTAAAGTCAGACCTCGAGTCCGAGACAAGACCGAGTCCAAGCGCCTTCAAGACCGAGTCCAAACGTGGTCGAGTCCGAGACGAGACCAATAACTCGTGTAACCTCGCGAAACCACAGCCGTGGCGGTTCTACCGGCAGCTTGCAGCAGGAAGTACACGCGCAGCTCTGGCTCTGTTTCTCAATGAGAAAGACGATCAAACTTGACTGGGCGCGTTTAGCCGCTTGTATCAAGTCTACAGTTAAACTAACAGCTGAACACACTTGTATTTACCTTCTGTACAGGCTGACCACGGCAAAAGCCACGATTTAAATTTTAAAGCTCTTATTAACAGTCTTTCTGGACCTGGGCTCTTTTACATGACACAGATCTGCCCCAGGAGCACGTTGTCCTGACGGTAAAGGCACAAATACAACCAAAGATTCATGCTCTGTGTATTTTGATGGGGATACGCGTAGAGCGTCAAAATTAGGATGGATCCTATTTTCTGAAATCTACGCGTGCAGGACACGTTGCTCCATACGTGCGTCTAGCACCTGCAGTGAAGCCGTCCTCATTCACTTTCCATGCATTCTAAAAGTTAAATGTCCAAAAGTTGCAGTTTTTACGCTCGCATAGAGCGAAATGTGCGTGCAGTCAAGCCAGGCCCTAACAGCTGAACAGACTTGTATTCACCTTCTGTACAGGCTGACCAGGGCAAACGCGAGGATTTCAAAAGCTAATTTTAAAGCATTAATTAACAGTATTTCTGGACCTGGGCTCTTTCACACGACACTGTGGCCATAACGGCTTGTAAAAGCCTGATCCCGTCAGATCTCAGAAGCTAAGCAGGCTGGGCCTGGGTAGTACTTGAATGGGAGACCTCTAGGAATTCCAGGTGCCACAGTGGGGCGCCAGTGGCAAAAAGCTGTCGTTGTGTCCTTAGGCAAGACACTTCACCCACATTGCCTAGTATGAAAGAGGTGTGAGCGTGAGTGATGGTGGTGGTCTGAGGGGCCGATGGCTCAGATTGGCAGCCTCGCTTCCGTCAGTCTGCCCCAGCGCATCTGTGGCTACAGTAGTAGCTCACCACCACTGAGTGTGGAGTGACTGAATAATGAACTGTAAAGCGCTTTGGGTATCTTGAAAGGCGCTATATAAATGTTATCAATCAATCGACACAGATCTGCCCCAGGAGCATGTTGTGCTGAGCCAGGCCCTAAAAAAACGGTCTAGAGTACTACGACACTAACCTGTGCACATATTAAAAATATATAATTAACAGAGCACCATTTTGTTTTTCCGGGCAAGTAAGTCTGGGTGTCGGGCAAGTAAAAAATTATAGCCACTTGCCCGGTCAAGTACTTGTAAATGCTTAATGTCAAGCCCTGCAAAGGGAACTTTTACTTATTTAATTAAAATTCAGAATAAATAGGAAAAGCACTCATGTAAAGAACAGTATCCCTAACTTATTGTGAGTAGTGTCAGTGACTCCTCCTGCAGCATTGAACTAAACAAACACCTGCAGGACCTTCGGTGGCTGGAACGAAGACCAGTGCAATTCAAGTCAATGTGGGGGTGAGTTTGAGATTGACAGCTGTCTTAGCCAATCATATTTCATTGAGTTATGGGCGGGATCATATCGCAACATCTTCCGGGCCTTCAGCGAATACACTGTGAGAGCAAATATAAGCGAGATCACCGTGACGAAAACTGCACTGGACACCTCTATTTGGACGCCTCAGGGGTGTCTGGAAGAAAGAGAAGAAAAAGAAAGACCCGTGCTGGAGCTTGGAGCCCGCGGAGGCTCGAAACCTGCAGCCAGGCCAGAGCCCGGAGCCGGCGGAGGCTCGGACATGTTGCATCTTATGTGGTCAGAAAAAAAAAGAAAAAAGCGTAAAGAAAAGATGTTGTGGTGGACTTTTTCAAAATAAAAGCCGGTGAGCAACAGACGTTTACAATAAAAAAAGTAAATAAATAATAAAAACTGCGTTAATGGCATTAAAATAAATGTCGGCAATAATGAATGAATGAGTTAACACAAAATTAACGCGTTAAACGTGCCGGGCCCTAGTTAGAAAGTCTTCATTTGATACAGCTTAAAAGGTGAGTTTTATAGTCGTGTGTCACTTGAAACAAACCCATACGCTCCTACACATGAGACACACGTGTCTGTGAACACTGCACTCATCAAAAAGTCACAAACAAGGCACAAACCAGGAAACTTCATTCCCCAAGCTTATTAACCAGACTCTGCACCCCACACTCAGTCTCCTTTCTATCCGCAGAGCGACCAGAAAGGAGGGGGGATGAACAGGAGGAGGGAGTTGTGTCTTTCCTCTCGCTCCTCAGATCAGAATGACCGGAAAAAGTCCCCTTTCCGTGATGTCGTTGCTCCATTAATGTGTTCTTTCCCGAGGCACTGGGAGCGCACACAAAGTGCAGCTTTGGCCTGAGCTAGCTTTGGTCAAACTCCAGACTGCCAGACACTTATTTCTGTCATGGAACGAGTTGAGGCTTTAACAGGAGATTAAGCTAGTTTCGGGATTTCGAAATCAGCCTAGACTTTTTAAGCCACTTCGTACCCTTCCCGTTCCCCATATTGTTTAGTATCCACATCTTTGTCAATTTATGAAGATTTGCAGTGCTTGTAGGTTGAGCTTTGGATATAATCACACTGCTAAGGATAGGGCGAGAAATCACTAAAACACTCAAATGTGCATGGATGCCATCTCAAATAGCTTCAGGCATCTTTTCAATGAGGAAACGTTGTAACATGATAGAAAGCTTAAAAAATATCCTCTCTTTAAAGTGGAGGAACATTTCGACCTGACCTGGCTTATCGAGCCCAAGATGGTGTACTTGTACTGTGAATGTTGTGTGGTTCAGGAGTACTAACTGCCTGAGGTATCTGGTGGTACTGAAGCCCTTGGAGGTGACGCAGTTGCTCTGAAGGGGGCAGCACTGAACCACTCTGGGGCTCCACCCAGCATTCGGTCACCAGAGTCAGATCTGAGTCCACGTCCAGCGCCTCCAGCTCAGTGTCGTTATCATCATCTGTGGAGAAGCTATTAAACAAACAAAAGCACAACTGCAGTCAGCACACAGTACAACTACATGTGCAGCAACTATTACTACACATGCAACTACTACAGTGGTCCCTCGTTTATCGCAGGGGTTACATTCTAAAAATAACCTGCGATAGGTGAAACCCGCGAAGTAGTCAACTTTATATTTTGCAATTATTATATCTGTTTTAAGGCTGTAAATCCCCTCAGCACACACTTTATACACTTTTCTCAGACAGGACAACACTTTTTGCATCTTTCTAAAACTTATAGCTGCTGTCGTCCATTTGTTATTGTTATTTATCTGTAATGAACTGAAGATTCATTTATTCCGTACTGGAGCCCTACAGCGCAGAGTCCTGCACGGGTCCATTTTTGGAGACCTGCACCCATGCAGTACAGGACCCACCCATTAACCTGAGATTATATCAAACTTTTGTGCTGCATACGCCACGGACTGAACTAAGACTAAACCCGGACTAACCCAGGACTAACCTAGGACTGTTTCCAGGACTGAAGAGGAGAACTAAACAAGGACTGAACTAGGACTAAACCAGGACTAAACCAGAATTAAACCAGAACTAAACCAGAACTAAACCATGACTCACTGTCGGGATGGGCTCGAAGGTGACCGCAGGAGAAAGGACCTGCGCAGAGCTCCACACCTCACAAAGGTAAGCGCAGCCTTTGCCCGATCGCGCTCTGCGCACACCCTGCTCTGCGGGCTTGAGGTTCTGTCTCTTAAGTCCAGTAGTAGTAGTAGTAGTAGTAGTAGTAGTAGTAGTACTGGGCTGGCCAGTCCTGGAGCACCTTGATCTTCTTCACCTTGAGAAATTTTGATGTAGAGATAGAATTATGCGATGGAGCACCATCCTGCTGCAAAATTTGACCCCTTTTATGGTTGGGAATGTAAGAGGAAGCTAATACTTCTTGATATTTTAGGATATTGATATTGCCTTCCACCCTGCAAATGTCTCGCACACCCCCATACTGGATGGAACCCCTGACCAGGATTTTTCCACCACCAAACTTAACTGTTTTCTGGGTGAATCTTGGATCCATGCGGCTCCAGTAGGTCTCCTGCAATATCTGTGGCGGCTGTGATGTAATTCAACCGAGGATTCATCTGAGAAATCCACCTTCTACCACTTTTCCAGTGTCCATCCTTTTAGCAGGCTGTGGGCCTTGGCAATGCCACACGTTTTTTTAATTGCCTTTTGTTTAGTGCTGGTTTCTGTGCACTGATTCGACCATGGAGGCCATTTCGAGACAGAATTCTACAAACTGTTGTGGTTGACACAGGGACTTGAGGTGACCAGGCCTGGTGGAGTCTGCTGCAGTGGAAAAGGGGCTGGCCTTGGATTTTCGAATCAACAAACGGTCCTCCCGAGCAGTTGTCTTGCGGAGTCTGCCGGACCTGGGCTTGTCAAAAACATCTCCAGTCATTTCAGATCTTTTTCTTATTCTTTGTACTTGATGCTGAGACACATTGAAGGTGTCACCACCTCAGCAGTGGATCTGGTCTTCAGCCTCTTGATAATTAAAGCTTTGGTCTCAGGGTGGATCTTAGGCATGTTGTCAGAGGTCAAGTTGCAGTTGATGTGAAGGTCTGGTGTGCTGGGGTTCTTTTTATACACACCCACTAATTGATTGATCAGTAACTGATCACAGGTGAGGCTGTAATCTAGGATTGGGTGCATCATATGACAAGGCCACAAGACTTTTGTCTTGCCAAAATCTGACCTTGGCCCCAATCTTAGAACTAGCGCAAGTGCTAAAGAGGGGGCGTGTCCAGGTTCTCTAATTCGCTGCCAGAGACTGAAGTGGGATGGTACATGTACATATATGGTGACGGCATCTGGACCAATCTGTGACCACTGTGGCATGTAAAAGCACTGCCAGTGTGGGTAATGTCTGTAATCTTTGCCTCCTTATCAGGCGTCAAATAGGAGTGTGGGGAAAAGTTATGTAAGTGTACAATAAAACATCTCTGGAGCCAAACCAGCAGAGGCACCAGGGATATAGAATTTTGTATGGGCCATGACAGAACTGACTGGGTTTGTGTTCTGAACACTCCGTGCGGTGCGCGTGCGTGAGAGGGGCACACGTACACGGAGTGCTCAGAAAACAAACCCACATGAGCCTTTTATTTCGTTTTTTTACCGCTACACAGCAGACCAGTGTCTGTCTCATGTGCTCCCCATCCCACAGCAGAGCCGCTGCTTTTTCACTCCCGCTCCCGCCTCTCACCTGAGGTACGAGTGACCACGGCTACTACTGCTGACCGCTCACATTCTCGTCTCTCAGGTCCACTGCATTTGGTCCCACACATGTGGAAGTCTCGCAGATTATGGAATTAATTTATTGTCATATAAATGTTTCTGATGTTACCGCTTTGCGCACAGATATGAGATGTGCATCTGCTCCACTGTCACAGCCTCGAGCTGTCAGTGAATGTGCACAAATAGACATCGCAGCATTAGGACCGCAGATAGAGTAAGAAAACACACTTTAGGACATGAGACTGTAAATGGCCTCATGTGAATGAGCAGCTTTTGTACAGATCCAGACCAAACCAAACTATAGAGCAGGAAGCAGGAGCCGATACAGGGAGTGGGCGAGGGGCTGTGCTCTGCTGCAGGAGGGCATCTGGACGACTCCCACACAGCACAGGAACATGTTATGAATGTTAAGCATTTATCATCCTAATATTTACAAATAAAAGAAGCCTTGAGCATGTTACATGTTGTTTTTCAGAGGACTCATTTAATATTTATTTTTACAATTCTGGCAATTCACAAAACGCGCCGCACCTGCCCTCAATCTGCTCCACTCCACCTGATATTCAGGCACAGCACACCTCCTGTTTAGACCTCCATACCCCACACTTGTGCTAGTACTAAGATCGGGGGCAAGATCAGGCCCTATGTGTCATGAGTCTATAATATATATGGGTTTGACTTTCTGAAATTAGTGACAAAAACTATTATATTTATACTTTTTCATAATATTCTATTTTTCACCTTTTTTTTCCACAGTTAGTTGATTAATGGTGGCAGACCTCTGAGCGTCATCATAACACAGTTCCCACTATCACATGCTGCTAGCTCCACCTCTTCATAACTGCTTTACTTTCTTTCTCAATGCTCTTGGCTCAATGCATAATGGTACAAAACTACTCAAACATGAATGAAAAACTCAAAATATGAGTCAAAAGACATTAATAATACCAATAAATCTCAAAAAATCTATTTGGCATAATAATGCGTTTGTGTTTTTATGGAAAATGTCTGCGTGGGAGCATGGGTGACATAGGCTTGTGGGCTGAACTTTGTGAGGCATGTTTCTGATGAGGAAACGCCTTTATAGCAAGGTAGAAATACACAAAAAAGTAGATTTTACAGAATACACCCTCTTTAAAAAAGTAGTGTTTTGTACCTGTCTTTGGTGGCGGTGGAGTGTGGGGGGAACATGATGTACTGGACGATACAGGAGGGGCTCTCTGTGTCCATGTCTGAGGAGAAGCTCTGAAAATACACAGTCACTGCACCAGTCTGGAGTATCTCACAGCATCACCCCCCACTCCTGACTTACCATGGGCAACTCGATCACCATGTTCACGATGCCTTCCCCACTGGCAGCAAAGTGGAAGCCCTCAGACACACGGATCCTAAACACAAGCACGCGGGTCAAAGTTCACTCCCATTCATTTACTTCAATAAGATGAAAATTTGACTAAAATGATCTTAATGAGTTGTTAAAAGGTATACTATACATCACATGCTTTTATTACTAAAATGACCTTGAAAATATGCTCCCTACTGAGAATGAGATTGCCTATCTACTGATCTGACCTGTAACTTGGAGCCATCTGCTCGCCTCCAGGGAGAGAGATTATTTTAATGCCATAGTGTGGAACATTCCTGACATAATAAACATCTCTATACAAGTAGATGGCGGACCCAGTCATAAAAGTTACATAATACAGCTTTAGCAAGATCCTATATTACACAAAAAGGATTCTTGAGGGCTTTAAGCCATGCAATAATGTTGTTACATCCTCAAATGCATTAGCCAGGCTGATGCAATTTCATTTTTCTCCAATGACTAGGTCAGGTGTCAGAATACACTAGATGGTTCTCAAGAACCCCAGAAGTACGAGTTCAGCCAATCAGCGAAGAACCTTCTGTGTTGGCAGTGATTCCTGAGATCGAGGATTTAAAGCCAAAAACAAAGAGAACATTTGGTGAATTTTACCAAGGGGAAAGACAATATTGTCCTTCTTCCTATGGGAATTGGGAAAAGCTTAATATACCAGTTAGCCCCGTTAGCGGTGCATTACATACGTCATGACCAAATAGCAGCGATTAGTTAAATGGAAAAAAGTACCCACCTACCATCGAGCGAATGAATTCTAACGCTGCAAGTTCAGACAGTTTCTACAAAGTGAAACCGGCTGATGAATCAGGCTACAAATGCATACCTGTAGTTGTGTTTTGTTTCATTCACACATGTTTGTGTAATCCTGCATTATTAGTCTGTCTACATCTCCAAAGCTCAAAATGTCCTGTCCCACCTTTTGATGTCATGTAGCGGTAGTTTTCAAGTTAACCACTACTTTTTAGCTTTAGTTCAATAGAAACAGGCAATTCCAGGGCTGAAATCATCAAATGATTCTAGCGAAGGTGTGTGGAATTTAAAAACACAGAGGAGCTCTCCCTGTATTACCACATGATATCACAAGGTGGAACAGAGTGTTTTCTGTTTGAGAGAAGAACTCAGCCTAACTATGCAGGGTTTGTGTGTTTAACATGTGTAAATAAAACAAAATACAACTCCAGGTCTGTTTGTGAAGAACATTATACCATACATCAGAAAACAAGTGTAATATGTGCCCGTAAAGAACACATATGATACATTCTTGTGGCTGTAATTCCCTTTTAAACAAGCAAAAATACAACTCCAAGGTTTGTTAGGGGCTACGACAATATGGTTAAAAGCTCAAAAAAGTGAGTTTAGCATTATATGTGTTCTGTAAGAGTGATAGCTGTAACATGAACCTGGTTTGTCATTCGCTGTTTTATACCTAGTGAAGGTACATGTCACAGAGAATCCTCTAGATTAAGGCATTTAAAGGGCTCATATTACACCATTTTCTGATCTAAGTTATAATGTTGTTTCTCATCATAATCATACCTGGAGTTGTGTTTTATTCCTTTCACACGTTTAACACACAAACCATGCAAATTTATGCTAAATTCTTAGCTCAAAGGGAAAACACTCTGTTCCACCACACAGCATATGGTCATACAGGAAGTGCTGCACAGTGTTTTTAGATTTAATACACCTTCACTAGAATAATTTGGATGATTTTTTTGCCCTAGAGTTGCCAGTCTCTACTAAACAAAAGGTAAGAGGAGTTGTTAACTTGAAAACTACATTTTCATGACATATTATAGACAGACTAATAACACAGAATTACTGAACCATGTGTGAATGAAACAAAACACTACTATACTGTATTTTCCAGGCTATCAGACACGCTCTTAAGCCTCCAACCCCATCAAAAAACGACTGCGCCCCACAATCCAGAGCGCCTGATACACGAATCCACTTGGGTGTCCCAGCACGACTTCAGTAAACTACAAAGCCACACCACTTGCAGTGCACGCAACCACGCACGGAGCAGACAGCGACCGCACAGCAAAAAATGGTAAATGGTCACATTTTTCTATAGCGCTTTTCCACCTTCAAGGTACTTTACAACAAGGAACCACTCACCCATTCACACACACATTCACACACCAGTGTACGCAAACACTGTGGGCAAGGTGGGTTAAGTGTCTTGCCCAAGGACACAACGACAGCATTCATCCGTGGGAGCTGGAATCACACCAGCCAACCTGTGGGTCAGTGGATCTGACCGCTCAACCTGTGATGTTCATGTCGAGAGCTGGAATCGAACCTCCAATCTTCAGATCAGTGGGCGAATGCTCTACCAACTGAGCTGAGAGTGCCGCCTCACTCCACGCCGACGAGGAACGGAAGAACGAACCGAAAAAGCGAGTGCAATGTGCCACTTCTAGACACAACTGAACAACTGAGTCACTGTGAACACACCAACAATCCGTTGGTCCCAGACACACCCTCCCTACACGCCACAACTGAACAAAGCCCAGAGTCACCGTGAACGCCACAAACAAACAAAACCACTCACCCATCACACTGTTGTGTTTCATTTAAAGTCCCACGCGGTTTATTTGTGAAAAAACTTAAAAAATAAATAGACCATTTAATAACAGTGCGCCACATAATCCAGAGGGCCTAATAGCCCGGAAAATACGGTAATATAGTTCTACTTCGTGATTGGCTGTGTTAAAGGTTGTATGGAGGATTTTTTTTGTTTCAAATTGTCAATGATAGCATTATAGAGATGCAGTAGCCTTGTAATTATGATGACCAAAAAAAAAAGAGAATAAAAATTCATCAACTCTGGACGTGGTGGGGCCAGCTCAACATTTGCCAATAGATAACGAGACTGCCTCGTTATCTGTGAGCTGACAGGCTGTCAATCAAACTCCCTACGTTTCTAGCGTAACTGACTTGCCTGCACGCCGCCGGTACGTGGTTTACGTACGCCTGTCACGCAGTCCACAGACGCACAGACGCTGTTTACTCCACCAACACAACAGTTCTTAGCGGCTTTTTTTGACCTATATCTTCCTCGCAGTTAGCACAAAGTTTGTTGCAATGGCGACAAGAATCCAGGAGCAGTTAGCCGCAAAAGAAAGTCCGTTTTTGAGGTCGGTGAAAGAAGAAGACAAGGGGAAAAGCAGCGAAGCCAAACTAAGGTGATTCTTGTAGATTCATTCCAGCGATGGCGCGACTGAAGCAGACGAAGGGTCTAAAGACTGACGCACTGGTCCACAAATTACTCCTGGACAGGTCACTTCTGCTTATTATGAAAACTTACTTTATTTCCAAGAGCTAGTCAAACGTTTTTCAGGACACAAAAGCGATATCCTATGTCTGAAAACGTAATTTTCAAGGCAAAGAAAGAGTCCGCTTGCTGCTGCGTGTTGTAGCTAGTTCATTCGCACTGAATCTCCGTGCACCCTTCTCTGCACCCCTTTCCTGCTCCTCTCCCCGCTGCCCATTCCACTCTTCCCCCTGCTCCTCACTTCTCCGGGCACGGAATCTCCGCGCACCGCTCCCCTCTCCTCTCTCCTCTCCTTGCTCCCCGCTCCGCTCTTCTCCCTGCTCCTCACTTCTTGTCCGCGCACAAAATGTCCGCGCACCCCCTCCCCCCCGCTCCTCACTTCTCCACCTTGCCTAACCAACACTGTAGTTAGTTGTTTACAAGTCATGTGCAGCGCACCGGCTGTAAACAAACCTGTTTCTGGCGTAAGGAGGAGGAGGGAGGAGGTGTTTCTACGTAGGGAGCTGTAGGGGAGGGGGGGTGGTTTCACGCATGCGCAACATTTGAAAAAGGACAAACAGTCGCTGGATTTCTCGTTTCTTGGAAAATCCTCTATACAACCTTTAAGCATGGAACCCACAACCCAAAATATACATGACTATAGGGTCATTCCACACCATTTCACCAAATGACCCACACACCGATCTCAAAAAAATTTGAAAAAATTACCAAATAGTCCCTTACTATTGTGTACCAACCCTGTGAAGTTTTAGTAATTTTTTATCAATACTTTTCAAGTTACAGCTCATTTTATGAGGGGAGTATGTGTCAATTTACGGGCCCAAAATCACATCATTTTTTCTTGGCCTTTTTCACAGGTCGATATCTCCATAAGTATCACACATAGAGGGCTGAAATTTTGTAGGCTTGTACTCCTCTACTCTGTGTTCAAATAACATCTATCAAAAGTTTGGTATCTCAACACATTGTCATTTTATATGAACTTAAAAATGACAAAAAAAACGTGTTCATTTCCGTGGCGTACCATTTTTAGCCCATTTTTAAACCCACTTGTACAGTCCCTGACAAAAGTCTTGTCGCTTATCCATTTTGTAGAAACAAAAGCTATAACCTGACTTTAAATTAATCGATTCGTTTTAGAAAAGTCTCATATGAAAGCTAAAAACCTCCCAAATCATGTTCAATATACTAAAATAAATTTGCTTCTCTGAAGAAAGATTGATCATTTAATGAACACAGAAAGGTCAGATTTTGGCAAGACAAAAGTCTTGTGGCCTTGTCATATGATGCACCCAATCCTAGATTACAGCCTCATCTGTGATCAGTTACTGATCAATCAATTAGTGGGTGTGTATAAAAAGAACCCCAGCACACCAGACCTTCACATCAACTGCAACTTGACCCCTGACAACATGCCTAAGATCCACCCTGTGACCAAAGCTTTAATTATCAAGAGGCTGAAGACCAGATCCACTGCTGAGGTGGCTGACACCTTCAATGTGTCTCAGCGTCAAGTACAAAGAATAAGAAAAAGATCTGAAATGACTGGAGCTGTTTTTGACAAGCCCAGGTCCGGCAGACTCCGCAAGACAACTGCTCGGGAGGACCGTTTGTTGATTCGAAAATCCAAGACCAGCCCCTTTTCCACTGCAGCAGACTCCACCAGGCCTGGTCACCTCAAGTCCCTGTGTCAACCAGAACAGTTTGTACAATTCTGTCTCGAAATGGCCTCCATGGTCGAATCAGTGCACAGAAACCAGCACTAAACAAAAGGCAATTAAAAAAACGTGTGGCATTTGCCAAGGCCCACAGCCTGCTAAAAGGATGGACACTGGAAAAGTGGCAGAAGGTGGATTTCTCAGATGAATCCTCGGTTGAATTACATCACAGCCACCGTAAATATTGCACTAGACCTACTGGAGCCCGCATGGATCCAAGATTCACCAAGAAAACAGTTAAGTTTGGTGGTGGAAAAATCCTGGTCTGGAGTTACATCCAGTATGGGGGTGTGCGAGACATTTGCAGGGTGGAAGGCAATATCAATATCCTAAAATATCAAGAAGTATTAGCTTCCTCTTACATTCCCAACCATAAAAGTGGTCAAATTTTGCAGCAGGATGGTGCTCCATCACATACTTCTATCTCTACATCAAAGTTTCTCAAGGTGAAGAAGATCAAGGTGCTCCAGGACTGGCCAGCCCAGTCACCAGACATGAACATCATTGAACATGTCTGGGGTAGAATGAAAGAGGAAGCATGGAAGGCAAAACCAAAGAATCTTGATGAACTCTGGGAGGCATGTAAGACGCTTTCTTTGCTATTCCTGATGACTTCATCAACAAATTGTATGAATCATTGTCGAACCGCATGGATGCAGTCCTTCAAGCTCATGGAAGTCATACAAGATATTAAATATGGATCTCACAGCACCACTACTTAATTCACTGATGTTATGCAACATATTTTTGTATTTGAAGTAAATTATTTGTTCAATTTTCTGTAGGCGACAAAACTTTTGTCTTGCCAAAATCTGACCTTTCTGTGTTCATTAAATGATCAATCTTTCTTCAGTGAAGCAAATTTATTTTAGTATATTGAACATGATTTGGGAGGGTTTTAGCTTCATATGAGACATTTCTAAAACCAATCGATTAATTTAAAGTCAGGTTATAAGCTTTTGTGTCTACAAAATGGATAAGTGACAAGACTTTTGTCAGGGACTGTAGGTGTAGGAGACCCTTAATTTTTTTTTTGAGAATCAAGATATGTACTAAGACTGTTAAAAGAAATCACCAAATGTTGAAAATTTGAAATAGGTTATGTGTGAGGGTCCTGTTAAAAACAAGAAAACGCAACATGGTCTGAATTTCACATGTAATTTATGGCATGTGGGTAGTGATGAAAAAATTTTGAATAATTTTTCCTTTTACCAAACATATGTATTTTATGAAGCTCCTTCAATTTTTAATTGTATCTTGAACATTCGTGTTTTTGAGGTTTCAGTCATAGTGCAAGACACAATGACACGAGGATACAGTGACCATGTACAATGTTTTATTCCAGCAACTAAGGTCACTAAACATTTAAACACTGAATCCGTTGGTTTGATAATAATTTTGATGGTATTGATTTTGAAAGTATCTGTGACAAGTTATCTGACATCCAAGAAAACAGCAGCAGATTATTCTCATATTAAAGAAACCATCAAGTCATGTTCAACAATATGATATTGTCTTCTCTTAGTTGTGGACGGCACATTGATGTTCAACACTACGCAAACGTTACAATAGATTTTGGTGTACAAGGAACTCAAACATCCGGAAGCAGCCAAGAAGTGAGGATATAGTTCCCTATCATGTTCGGATCACCTGAGCAGGTAAAGAAAGTCTTATGGAGCCTTAAATGGAAAGTGTGAAGGTTGTCCATTTAAGGGAATTTTAGGATTTGTGGGAATTTATCGCATATAAAAAAACATATTCATCTTTATTCTGGGGTGGACCTGTATAGTTCCAAATGCACATTTATTTTGAAGGTTTTTTAAAAAATGTTTATATTTTTAGAGAGCCAGTACATGTTTGGACCACCATGGGACCAAAAGCCTACTCCCAAGAAATTAATGAAGTGCACAGATGAGGAAGCTCCTGATTCAAGTTACAAGGCCACATCCTAGTCAACACAGTCAACTCAACCATCTAAAACCAGTCCACCAGGGATGAAAAAGCCTCCACAGGTTGAGGAGAATTCTGGTGGTCAAGCTTGCGGGGACTGTCCATGCTGCCCGTGACCTCGGCCAGAAAATCCAAAAGCTTCGGGACTGACTGCAGGTTTATGAAGATGTGCCTACTGATACTGATGATGAATGAGACACACATGTTCTGTGTTCTGGGTTTTTAGATAACTTGTAACACATCCTGTTGATTCATTCTCATCCTTTCTTCATGTTTGGGAGCTTTAGCTGCTGGAATAAAACATAGTACATGGTCACTGTATACTTGTGTCAATGTGTCAAATGTGAATGTTCAAGATACAATAAAAAATTGAAGGAGCTTAATAAAATACATGTTTGGTATCATATGACAGGTCTTTTTCTGGTCTTTCAAAGAAAAATTATTCAAGTTTTTTTTACTGCTACCCACATGCCATAAATTACATGTGAAAATCGGACCATGTTGCGTTTTCTTGTTTTTAACAGGACCCTCACACATAAACTATTTCAAATTTTCAACATTTGGTGAACAGTCTTAGTACATATCTTGATTCTCAAAAAAAATTTAAGGGTCTCCTACACCTACAAATAGGTTTAAAAAGGGGCTAAAAATGGTACACCATGGAAATGAACACGTTTTTTTTGGTCATTTTTAAGTTCATATAAAATGACAATAAGTTGAGATACCAAACTTTCGATAGATGTTATTTGAACACAGAGTAGAGGAGTACAAGCCTACAAAATTTCAGCCCTCTATGTGTGATACTTAGGGAGATATCGACCTGTGAAAAAGGCCAAGAAAAAATGATGCGATTTTGGGCCCGTAAACTGACACATACTCCCCTCATAAAATGAGCTGTAACTTGAAAAGTACTGATCAAAATGACTCAAATTTACACATGATAGTAAGGGACCAGCTGGTACATTTTTCAAAATTTTTCAAAAGCATGATGCGTGAGATTTTTGATGAAATGGCGTGGAAGGACCCTATATCTACTACTACTATATCATGTTGAGAGTTTTTGTAAGAGTGGATTCCTGAACGCACTCTGACAGCATGGAGAGGATGTGGGCCACAGCCTGGATGGGCACGGTGGGCCCCTGGGTTCCCTGCACAGCCCACACCCAGCGCCGGTGCAGGAAGTATCGGGTGAGCGAGGCCAGTGTGGAGGAGGCAGTGCGGTTGGCTGCCACGCTGAGAGGAGCCGCTCCGCCACACGGATTCGGACAGTTCTCCGTGCTGAAAACGTACGGTGTCCGGAAGTCCAAAGGCAGCTTCTCATATCTGTGGGAAAACAAATTTATCTCAACTCACACAGTTAAAGCTTAAAGGCCCTGATTTTTACCATCTAAAAAGCAGGAAAAACAGAATCCTCACTTTACCTTATGGAGTGCGAGTACCCTAAGTATTCACCACGATGAGATAATTTAGCTGGCTTCAGAGATGAGAGCGGAGAGTACTGTCAGCTAACAACTAGCATACTAACAGCACACTTCCTGATGATCTGACAATAAAATGCTTTTAGATTAGACAGTACATGGCAATTAATTTTTTATTACCTCAAATTGCCTATGCAATATATCTGTCTATAACTTTGTGGTCAGTTACTTAGACTGACTAAAGCAAGGCTGGGTCATTCCACGCCAATTCTAGGAGGTTCACACATTTTCCAATAGGAAAAGTTCCAAATTTTAGCTCCCAACTCCTTATAGTTTTGTCATTAAAAATATTTTGTCAACTCTGCCCTGACCTTTTCTGAGCAGAGTTGTCCAAGGAGCCACTTTCAGATTTCGGTATCTAAAAAAACTATTTAAGGTAGGTCCTTCAAATTTTCAAGGGTTAAAATTTGGCAAATGTACTTGTAGAATCTGGACTTTTACACATGTGCTTTTGATTTATCACAGATTTCTGGGGACTTGAATTTGCTTGAAAATTCTACTCTTCAAATCCAAGGGCATCTTTGAAGGACTGTGGAAAGTGCAATTTCAAAGACAGAGGTTTGATATTGAACATTCACCTTCCCACACATGCTGTGTACTTTGTATTTTTAAAACTGACCCTCTGTGATGAAAGCTCTACAAGATATTAAGTGTTCAAAATGGAAAAAAATAATTTGGTGCCATCTTTACCATGTTATACCAAAAAAATGACAGCACCCACCAACATAAAATGGACTGTTATAGAAAGACTAGATGTCTGTTTTTAACACATCCAAAATTTGTGATGGTGTTCCGCCTTATTTTTGCAAAATGAATTCTTGAAAATGTGGTGTCTGCAAACATACAGAGCATTCATGGACTATGAAGACACTTTCAGAAGCAAAGAAAACACTCTGAATATTTGACACACAGCTTAAACTCAACAAAAAGTTTCATTTCATTGCAAAAATAAGTCAGAACACCATTACAAATGTTGGATATGTTAAAAACATACATCTATTCTTTCTATAACAGTCCATGTTATGTTGGTGGGTGCTGTCATTTTTTTGGTATAACATGATAAAGATGGCACCACATTTATTTTTTCCATTTTAACACTTAATATCTTGTAGAGCTTTCATCACAGAGGGTCAGTTTTAAAATACAAAGTACACAGCATGTGTGGGAAGGTGAATGTTCAATATCAAACCTCTGTCTTTGAAATTATACTTTTCACAGTCCTTCAAAGATGCCCTCATATTTGAAGAGTAGAATTTTTGACCAAATTTAAGTCCCCAGAAATCTGTGATAAATCAAAAGCACATGTGTGAAAGACCAGATTCTACAAGTACATTTGCCAAATTTTAACCCTTGAAAATTTGAAGGACCTACCTTAATTTTTTTTTTTTTAGATACAGCAATCTGAAAGTGTCTCCTTGAAAAACTCTGCTCAAAACAGGTCAGGGGAGAGTTGACAAAATTTCTTTTAATGACAAAACTATAAGGAGTTGGGAGCTAAAATTTGGGACTGGGAAAATTTGTGTGAACCTCCTAGAATTTTTTCAGTCAAATCTAAGATGGTTGGGCGGGGGTATACGGACATTTGGCGTAAAATGACCCAGCTGTCACTTTGTGCCATTGGCCACTCATTGGCCCCATCAGTCATTCGGACTTAACACTACTGCGCCACTGTGGAATCTTGAATTCTCCCATCCCATTAGCTTCTAACCAGGGCTGCTTAACTTCACAGATCAGACAAGTTGCAGCGTACAGTGAGTCAAGCATTCCTCCATGTTAGCTGACCCACTGAAATCTATCAGTAGCTGTGGAGCAGTGCAATTAACAATCCCCCCCACCCCCCTCAAACCATCCATCCACCCATCCACCCCTTTGGCTCTCTGCACTAAGTCACTCCCCCTCAGAGCACTATTACATTATAATCAACATAATCATTCCCCTAATGAAACTACTGCGCATCAGATGTGAAGCTGTAGTATTGTTATTTTGCATCATGCTTCTATAGATTTATAGCAAATTGTCATGCAGGAGCATGGGTGACGTAGGAGGAGGGTATAGAGTATATAGGGTATAGAGTATATAGGCCCGGGAAAGATTGCTACAATACTCAAACATGGATGGATGGCATATAATGCCACAGGCATGTTTTTGATGAGAGAATGCTATTATATGTTAGAAGGCTCCAGAAAGTCCATTTTAAGCAATACTCCCTCATTACAAGGTTCAAAACAGTTGGGGTGGACACAGGGAGCTACTAGTATGTAGTAATAGTGAGCAGGGCACAGACCTGATGAGCAGCTTCTCCAGGGGCTTATTGAGGACTACCACACAGGGCCGGTCTGACAGGGAGGGCTGGAGGGCCACACTGGAGGGTCCTTTGGAGGGGGACTGATGGACCACAGCTTTCCTCTTGGTCTTTGGCGTTGCCTCCTTGCTTTGAACTCGATGTGGGAATCGCAGTTTGAGGATCTGCTCTTTCAGTTTATCCACAATCTGATGAAGACAAAGTTACAGCTATAGTCATTTCTACACAAATAGATACATGTAATGTTTCCCTTAAAGTGGGAGGTAACACCTACTCCGCCAACAACCACATTTCAAACAGAGCTGCTCAACTGAGCAATACCTGTAGGAGTAAAGGGGAGAATGAGGGAGGAGGGAATAGTGTGATTGGTCTAACCCAGGGGTGTCAAACCTACATCCCGCGGGCCGGATCCATCCCTCCAAGACCTTTAATCTGGCTCTTGGCTGATTTTCTACTAAAATATTTAATTATATTTTCTATTAAAATATTGGTAATTTTCTGTGCCACTTAACATAGCAGCATCTCCAGCGTCTCCGTACGTGGCCCCTCCCACCAGAGCAGCACAAATGAAGACTTGTCTCTTTCCAAACGCTCTTAAAGGACGATCGTTTTGACTGTTGACCAAGACACCCTCATCAGAAAAATGTCCAACATGAGAAAAGTGGAGCCGAGTGCAGGATTTTCCAAGAAAAATGGACTTACTCCTATTTGCAAACAAGTTCATGTTCAAACATTGTTTTGAAATTGCATTTTTCTTAAAGTTTCAGGTTGTTCATAATATTATAATATTTTGTACAAGAGTTCATCAATTAAAAAAGATTTCTGTAATAAATTTGCATTTCTCTGCACAAATATTTGAACTTGTTTCCATTTTTGGGGTATATATGCCATGAGTTTTCTGATCCAGTCCCTTTGGGATCAAAGTAGGTTTGATACGGCCCCCAGACCAAAATGAGTTTGACACCCCTGGTCTAACAGGTATCCACACTTCAAAATCCACCCCTGCAGGCATATGTTTGTATTCACAAACACTTAGTTGTAATCAGGGCAGTCCTGTGTGATGTTACCACATCCTTGACATTACAGTGTCCACTGAGGCCAAGACACATACATTTTATACTTTATTTTTACCACAAATATTTAGTGGATTTAGGTAAAATTCCACTAACTACCTGCTGTACTTGATTTTACTGTCTTAAAAATGTGAAAAACTCTGTGCAGTGTTCAGGGGGAACCAGGTGAACACAACAGGAAAGACCTCGTTCTTACTCCACTCTGGTGTTTTGGTTGGTGATGAAATGGTTTATTCCCTCTGGAAAATCTTGGATGGTGTGAAATGAACTGGCAGAAGACCTTCAAGAGGAAATACTCCAAAATTACCTTGTGTACATTCCCTCAAATTATTTTTCAGGCCAGCGACCCCCAAACTGATGGAGAGCTAGAGCAGGGGCCCCCTACTATATATATATGACATACAGTTGTGTTTCATATTAAATTGGGCCTAGAGCGTGTATAAACAGCTACTCTGTTATTGTACATTCAATACTGGGGGGTATTCCATCTAAGTCGCTTAACTAAGTCCAGGCTTATCCTAGTAGGACGGGAGCCAGGTCCACTCCTCGGGATGTTTTTTTTGCTACCTGTTTTTTTTTTCCCACTATTATTTCCTGTTATCTTATATCTTGGGCCATCACAAATTGATAGGGACAAACCCAACACTCTGCCCCATTTGTTCTCAGGGCCCAAAAAAACTAGTCAGGCTGGTGCCACCTAGTGCCTCCGCTCAATTTCATTTCTCTCCAGCAACTAGGTCAGGAATCAAAAAACACTAGACAGTTCACAAAAACCCCAGAAGTGCAAGTTTGAGCACCAGCCAATCAGCAAAGAGCCATATATTCAGTGTTGTCAACGATTCCCAAGATCGAGGATTTAAAGCCGGAACAAAGAGAATGTTTGGTGAATTTTATCAAGGGGAAAGACGTTATTGTCCTTCTTCCTATGGGATTTGGGAAAAGCTTAATATACCAGTTAGCCCCGTTAGCGGTGCATTACATATGTCACGACCAAATAGCAGCAATTGGTTAAATGATAAAAAGTACCTGTCTACCACTGAGCGAAGAAATTCTAACACTGCGAGGTCAGAAAGTTTCTACGAAGTGAAACCAGCTGATGAATCAAGCTACCAAAAAACACTCTTTTTAGGAAAAGCTATTGGCGATATTATGTAACTGTAAATATTAAGGGTTATTTGACTATTTATGCAGTTGCAGTACCTTAATATTTACAGTTACATAATATCGCCAATAGCTTTTCGTAAAAAGGGTGTTTTTTGAGTTCTGAGACCAAACGGGGCTGAGTCTTGGTTTGTCTCAATCAACTTGGGATGGCCCAAGATATAAGATAACATGAAATAATAGTGAAAAAAAGGCAGCAAAAAACATCCTGACAAGTGGACCTGGTTACCAGCCTATAAAATCCTGAGCTGAAATTTGCTCCATCTCCAGTTTAAGCCTTAACTCATTCAATGACAGAAATAAGCCTCTGACCAAAGCTAATTCAGATCTGAGGCCTGCACTTTGCTCGCGGTGACTCTGGGAAGGCCAGAGCAATGAAGCAACGACATCACAGAAAATGAGCTTAAAGTGTGACTATTTTAAATGATCAGATTAAACGAGATAGGACCCACAAAACACACGCACACAAGTTTACGTGTTTGATTTCGACCATGGAACTTTTCTTGTCATTCTGATCTGAAGAGCAAGAGGAAAAACACGACTCCCCCTCCTCTCCTGTTCGCTCCCCCTCCTCTCCTGATCACTTTGTAGACAGAGAGGAGGCTGTGGCGTGTGGAGCCTGGTTAATGCGCCTGGGGAATGAAGTTGCCTGACGTCTTCCCGATGCGTCATAGTACATGTGCAGCTTAAGTTCCGCTGTGTGTAAAAGTAAAGCTATAAAGGAACTCTTCACATGTAGCCTCGAAGAAACGATAAAATCTGCACTGACGTGTTTGCAGTTTGACAGGGAGTGAGAGATGAGGGAATGAAAAGAGAGACAGAGAGTGATTACAGAGACCACAGACAGAACCCACTGAAAACCAGTTCATCCTCATCCCTCAAAAATTAAGAAATATATATTTATATTAAAAAAAGTCTAATCAATCAAAGATTTCGCAACCCCCCCCGTTGAAGACCTCTGCTGTAGCATCTCAAATGTTCATAGCTAGCCTCTTGCCTTCATGAATACAGGAAAAACAAATTTCACACAGGCCAACAGTCCCTTACTTATGTCCTTTCAACTGCACATGCTGCACTTCTCGGTTGGTTAACAATTATGGTTAAATATGATGATAAAAACTGAGCTAAAAAAACAGATTTTCTACAACTGCTCAGTGTATGAGTTAGGTAGCCCCAAAAGCAAAGCACTTCATTGCCCTGGATCATCTAGTTTTTTGGGAAGTAACTGAATATGTATACAGAAAATACATATTCTTAATACTTATTTTGAATAACTATTCTGGTACAGTTACTCTTTCATTTGGTTGTACTCAGAATGCAAACACAAAATTTATGAGTAAAATAGAGTAAAATGCTCTTGTGAGGCATATGTATTTTTTCCTTTTCCAGTTAGTGAAATGCAGAACAAACAAATATAAAGTTGTTTTTAATCTTATGGTGCATCTTCACACTAATTTAAATGCAACTTTGTGTAAAAGTATTCAGAATACAAAACTCTAATTGGGCCATATAAAAGATTGTGTTACAAAATACAGTACACTAAATACCTGCATTAAAATGTAATTAAATACACTTTCAAAGTATTCTTCCCATCACTGTGTATTTTTAACAGTATATTTCAACATTCACAAGCAAAATACATGAGGTGTATAGGAGGAGGACCATGAGTGGGTTGGGGTTCAGTGATTTAAAAATGTATATTAGCTTAAAATATTGACCTAACACTCCATAAAACAAACCCAAAACCAAATAACTATTAAAAACCCAACAATATACATAAAACCATAAGACCATATACCAATTAAACTTTAAAACCCATAAACCAATAAAACACCTGTCCCTACCCCTGTACAATACATTGGCCGAGCAAAGGACCTCAAGACCTTTTGAGCCTCGTCGTGTGTCTTACCTTGTTCCTGATGTGGGCTGGGGTTCCGATCGGGAAGCCCAGACGCAGTACCATGCAGGGAGCTTTGGAGATGAGGCGTACCAGGTAGAAGGAGGAGGGGGGTTGGTCAGGAGAGCTATGAGATGACAAACAGCAGTCACTAAGTTTACATGAGAACTATGAGTGCACTAAACAACCATATTCAAATGATCTTTACCCCAAAACTTATCACAAACCACTCTTGTCACAGAAAGCCAAAAAAACAACAGGTACAAACAGGGGGCTATGAGGTGCGCAGGGGAATCTAGTAATTTAGCATTAGCACTAAAACTTCTAACTAAATTGCTAACAGAAATTATCATACATATAACCAAACTTTTGAAAGAAATCAGCAAAATCTCACTGACATTGAGATTTAGATTTTCAGACATGAGGAACTGCATTACTCGCAAGTTATTTGATCTCCACAACACAAATGCACATTTAAAAGGTCCTGTATTATGCAAAATTGACTATTGTGATCTTTTAGTCATGTTGGAATGACTAAAACTGGAGTTGTGTTTTGTTTGAGTCACACGTTACAATGCAGTATGAGTAACCTTGCAGTATTAGACTGTCTACATCTCCAGAGCTTAAAATGCTCTGTTCCACCTTGTGATGTCATGAAGCAGTAGTTTGCAGGTTAATAGCTACCTTTTTCACAATGGAGCATTTCCTGTATTACTACATGACATCACAAGGTAGAACAGTGTTTTCTGTTTGAGAGAAGAACTCTAAATATGCAGTGTTTGTGAGTTAAACGTGTGTGAATGAAATAAAACAATGCATTAGATTTGGTTTTGATGAGGAAACGTAACATAGATCAGAAAATGTTCTTTCTTTTGCTGTGGGATTACACAGACAAAATGCTGTTATATGGGCCCTTTAAGGTCTGGTATGTTTTGCTTTCTCTTTAGCCTAACAGTCTAAAACAATGAAACAACCTGTGCTAGTGTGTAGTGGAGGGACTGTAGTTGACTGCAGTTGAACACCTCTCCCAGTCTGCTCCCAAGAGTAACAGTGAGTGAGGAGTCCTTCTGGAGATATGGAGTATGTGTGTTGACTGACCTGTAGATGAGCTTGACATAGGAGTAGCCCTCCACCAGCACAAAGCTGGAGCAGTCACGGAGAAGAGATGTCAGGGCTGAGTGGGAGATGCGGCACTGGATGGTGCTGTAGCGGCCGTTACTTCCAGCCGTGTGCAAGTGCTTTGGTACAGGCCTGGAGCACATAGAGTTTGGTCACAACTTTTCTTTTTGTTTTCCTTTTATTTAATTTCATTTCTTTTAGGAGTTTGAGGTGGGTGGTTACGTTTACTTAACTAACTTTTTAAAGAAATTGTTTTTACCAGCATACTTTTACTCGTAAATTTTTTTTTTTACTCTTATTCCCACAGCTATAATGTAGTTTATCTAATTTTTGGGTTTTTCCTTTGAAAATACCACATTTTGTGCATTATTTAATGTTTTGTCTTTCAAATTGCATTCAGATGTTACCTCCTGACTCATTACATGCACACTAAAATCAGATTCTTTTTGATTGTAGTAGTAGTAGTAGTAGTAGTAGTAGTAGTAGTAGTAAGTACTAATAATAATAGTAGTAAGTACTAATAATAGTAGTAGTAGTACTAGTAGTAGTACTAGTAGTACTAGTACTAGTAGTACCTGTAAATGTAGTGAGGAACAGAGTGACGTACATGTCATGCTCCAGGATGATGGCGATGCGGTGCATGTGAAGCCACCTCTGCCAGAAATTGGCATCCATGGAGAGGATGGGCTTCCAGTAGGCCGCGAACTGGGACTGAGACGAGTCTTTGGAGCCACTGTGCTGCTGGGACAGGACCTGGCAACACAAAGCACCCTTACATCACTCACTCTGGGATCACACAGCTTTACACACACCTGTCACAGTAACATATTTGGAAGCATGATATATTCCTACAGAAAATAAATAAACAATGACACTGAATCAATCATTCAGACCTGAGAGCCTGAGAGTGTGGGAGCAGGTCACAGTAGCTCCTGAAAATTCCCTGACACCTTTTTAAGTTATTGTTGTGTGCACTACAAGACTTTAAGGGCAGCAGTAGCTCAGTTGGTAGAGCGTTTGTCCACTGATTAAAAGGTTGGCGGGTCAGATCCCACTCTCAACCTAAACATCATTGGTTGAGCGGTCAGATCCACTGACCCACAGTTTGGCAGAGTGATTCCAGCTCCCACAGATGACTGCTGGGCAACCCCTAGTGTCTGCATACACTGGTGTGTGAGTGTGTGTATCAGTGTAAAGCACTTTGAGTGCCTTAGAGATGGAAAAGCTCTAGGGCTGCTTGATTATCATGATTATTTTGTTCAATAATGAAATCACGATTATTCAAATTATTATTTTTAGTTACATGATGCGATTCAGTATTTCACTCTCTATAAAAAAAATGATAATTTATGCAAAACTTTCAAATTGAAAATAAACATAGGCTACAAATATGTACCTTAGAGCAGTTTTGTGATATATAAAACATAAACTGAATAAAATATACTCTGAACATGAAATAAGGCATAGAAAAACATAAATGTATCTCTATATTTAAAAAATAAAATAAATATGCTTACTTATTAGGGGTGTAACAGTAACTAAAATATTGTGTTATTGTATAATCACAAGTCTCTCAATATAATACAACATATCAAATCACAAGTTTCTTAGCTTAAATTAAGCTAAAAAAAAACAGACGGAACTACATTGACCACAATCCTTTACTCTGTTTTGGTACACACTACATGAAGAAATAGCAGTTCTATGTATTTTTAAATCTTAGATCTTTGTCTTGTCAAGGCATTAAAAAAGTAGTAGTAGTAGTAGCATATTCACAATTTGGTTAGCCTCCACAAAATATCGGAATAAACACTGTACAGTGAGACGTATATCATGAAAATATTGTATGGAGAGATTTGTATATGGTTACATCCCTATTATTTATATTTAAAAAGACCCATAATAAACTTTGTTAAGTCATTCTGGACAAAAGTAAGTGGTCACAGACTGCTTGAAACAGGTTTCAGAGCCTGGGCCTGTCTGCGCAGGTGAACCTGGGTCTGTCTATGTGTCATTCAAAAAGCTTTTTCTCTGCTGTGTTTAGTCTTCATGGTGTATTTAGCCCAGTGTTGTGCATGAACGAGTTCAAAAGATCGCGTTCATTGAACACGATCAGGTGAAAGCCGCGCACCGATCCATCACTTTCATCAGTTGTTCGGCAGTGTTTACATGCGCAGACCGCCGCCACGCGAGAGAGCTAACGAGAGAGCTAGAGCCAGAAGTATATGAGCCTGGTTCACTTTGTTTACTGCTTGGAATGTTAGCGACAACATGTCTGATTATGACACCGACAATAAAGACTTTGCCTTTACCACAAAGCCAAGGGGAGATCTTTGTGAACCTGAATATACTGATGCCAAATTTCACCAGATGGAGTTAGAACGAGCAGAGAGAAAGAGAAAAGACAGAGAAGTGGTACAAGTTGAAGCTGGAGCCGTGAGAGACCGAGTGAGCGACAATCACCATCACGTCATTTATAAACTCGTATACAGTGAACATAGAGCCGACACTGTGACTGAAGCATGGACGACTAATAGAAACATAGAATCATCCACACGTCCACGTAGCTGCTGACAATAGTGTACGCCACATTTACAATAGTAATAACAGTCGACTTATAATGTTACGTTTTGTAGAAGCTTCACTGGTGATATGACACTGAGTGATTTACTGCACACAGAGTTACAGCTGATTCTTGAACCTGTTCTCTTGTAAACACAGCGGCACTTCTTCGTTCTTACCTGGTTTAGTTTCCACACTGAAGCCAAAGACAAGAAGCCAAAGTTTCCTCAGCGCAAAGTCCGTGACAGGAAACAGTGAAATGTGCGTGGAGATTCAGCCAGATTTTTGTTGTTACAGCCTGGATAATCAAGAGTTCGCACCATTTTTTAGATATATTCATATGTATCTTATACAAGCTCATATACTTCTGGCTCTAGCTCTCTCGTTAGCTCTCTCGCGTGGCGGCGGTCTGCGCATGTAAACACTGCCAAACAACTGAAGAAAGTGATGGATCCGTGCGCGGCTGTCACCTGGCGGCCGCGCGCAGTGGTACGTACGGAGAGAAAATGGCGCCAAGCGATTATGAGATCTGACTTTTTTGGCGAGGATGGTTTTGTGATGCAAATGTATCACTCTTTTGAACACATATTGCTTTGAGAAGAAAAACGCTTTAGTATACAGTCCCCACACAACTTGCCGAACTACTTTCCTCAGCACCAAAACGGGCCAGTATCTCGGCTCACCGGACGCTTTCGGGGGTAAGTCTGTGTGAATGCACAACACTGATGACGGGGATGCCATACAGATTTATGTCAAAAAATCCGAACTATCCCTTTAACAGTTCTTCTGGTGAGAGTAAATTAAAAGTGCTGCAATAGTCGTGTAATGTTTTACATTTTAAATACAGTAATATTGTAATGTAACAAATGACTTTGAAATGACAGTAACAAGTCATAAATAACACATTACAGTTTTAAAGTCACTTGTCCAACAGTGTATCTTGTAAAGTTGTTGTAAACTAGAAGTCAGTTTGAAAAATAAATGCAGCCTTTCATTACAGATCTCATCTAAATATAAAATGAACTGAACTTTGAACTAGTTCAAAATTAAAATTGTGAACTATGAACGTGAACTATTCACTTTGAACAAGTGTGAACTGAACTTTGAACTAGTTCATGAAAAGTGTGAACTTGCACAACACTGATTTAGCCACAGGTAAAAGAAAAGAGCACCACATACAGCACCAGGGGAATGCGTGCGTGCACTCACTAGGCTCCATTCATTTGAAACACACTGTCATGGAAATTAGTTCAGCGATCAGATCACCATGATCCTCTCACGTGCGGGGCTGTGTTAAGGGTGAAAGATGCATGGTGAACAAGACTGACCCAAAATGAAGTAAACAGAACTGAATCCAGACCACAATGGGGTCAACCACAAAGCACAGTGACATGTGAAAATGACCAGAGAAACACACAGATCAGGTCAAAACAAACATGGCAGCTCATGAATTACTCCTGCTAGTCATATTTTTTTTAATATAAAAATAGCAGTAGTCCTACTTGAGTAAAAGTTCTGGTTTGGTGAGTAAGTGACAAAAGCTTTATGCTCAAAATATGAAATGATTTAAACATTTGTGTTTTTTGCGCAGCTCAGATATGTTGTTTTTTTCTAATTTTAGTGTCTATCCTTAGAAAATACCAGAGTTTGTGTATTATTTAATATTTTGTCCTTCAAACTATATTACCCGTGGATCATTATGCTATAATTTGCGCATTTTAAATTGCAATATTAATCTAAATAACAAAAGAACAAAAGAAAACTGTCAAATGGGAGCTGACATTACCATAAACGTCATCAAGACCCAGCACCTCCAACAGACAACTGCAGATCATGATTGTCAGGAGCAGATTTTTTTTTTCATTTGTATTAAAATGATTATGCAATCCAGCCGAATCCTACATGTGTCACCAATTAACAAAATAAAATTGGAGAATGAAGTAAGTACAGAGCAGTGGGTGTATACCTAGGGGGTGAAAAAAGAGATGATCAGCAATATGGAGTTTTAAAAATAAGCGATTCAAGACTTCTCATGCATGAATGACTCCAAATACAACTATGAGAGAATAAATGAGAAGGAAAAAACTAACCTGGTTAAAAGTTATGAAAAGTCAATTTTGCAGAATAGTTGCTTTAACTCTTACTCAAAGGAGGCCATATTCCACTTATGCATTTTCAACATGTCCTAACTTGAGGAAAATGTTCTTACTGGGGTAGTGGAGCCAGGCGGGATGTAGAACAGAGGCACTCCGTTCTTGGTGCTCTCAGGGATGGTGTAGTTCTCAGGGATGGAGTTAAAAGACTGCAGGTGCACCAGCATCTGGTCTGTCTGGTTTATACTGAAAAGCAGACAGGAAAGAGATGAAACAGAACACAGCTAGGCCTGTCCCGATAACACAATCTGAAGAACCATATATCGCTGAAGAAAACAGTGATGATCAATTATAATATTTATCGTCAATGTATGCCATTGGCATAATAATCCTTAAGCAGAATCCCACGCTCAAAAAACTATCTATATGTACTGTATTGTTAAAGAGGGGGTATTACATTTCTATGAGGTGTTACCAAGTTACCCTTATTTTCTTGAAACTGCTAACAACAACTATTAGCTTACAAGAAAAGATATACGACACATCACCACCAACACTGGCAACAGTTCTAAAAGGTGGCTTGCAGCTAGCAGCCCAAACATGTCAACAAGCTAAATACATCTCCTACTGCATTGTCTTCACAAAGAATCAAAAGTGCTAATGTATTAAAGAAGACAAAAATTAACATTTCTGCATTGAGCATTTAGTTACTTCCCAACATTGCTGGTGCCTGGCCTAAAGCGAGAGCAGTTGTGTGAGGTGAGCAGACCTCTGTAGAGTGTTCCAAAAGCGGCGAATGACACAGGTGCGGTAGGGGCTGGTGATGGGCTTCCTCTGGGTGCAGCTGATGTCATGAAGGATGTCATAGCTGCCCTCCATGGTCACCTCCACACGGGTGCTCCTCTTGGCCGGGTCCAGAGGCCAGGGAGCAGACGCTACATACTCAATGTGCATGTTGTGTTTCCATAGCAACACCAGCTTCACTTCCAGCTGGCTCCCGCCTGCACACAGCAATATCAGCATGAATTCTGCCTTTAAAAACAAGTTAAAGCAGACTTATTATGCAAGATGTACTTTTCAGAGCTTTTAACCATGTTATAGTTCTTTCCCTTCTCATTTACCCTCCCAAAGTTTTATTTGGAGTGATTTGAGCATGACTGAACAATCTTTAATTGCTTATTTTCAAGACACCATATCGCCAGTAAACCATAATCAGTCCAAAATTGGGTGAGAGTGAGTGATCATGTGGTATAGGATTGACTGAAGAGGTCAGTTTTGAGTATGGATTTAAACAGAGGAAGTGAGAAGATGCAGAGGTCAGGTGGGTTTAGCCCTAAATAAGACCTGCTGTACAGCAGCCCTGTTATATTGACACTTTGTGGGGTCATGCTGGGCGTGATCTACCTGTAACAGTATGGCAGAATATTCATCAGGTACCATGGTGACACAATGCACATGTTAGCAAACACAGACAAAAAAGTATTAAGATTTGAAAAAGTCTAAAAAATTTATACATAAAAAAAGAAAAACAGATTTTCAGGAGACTGTGATCATTATAGGCATTCATGGTTTTGTTTAAAAAGCAGTGAGAGTGAAAAACCTTGTGCCTGTAATTTAATGTGTGAGACCTGTTTAACAGCACAAATCATCTTATCTGCTGTAATTCCAACCAAGTCAGCTCTTGGTCAAATATGTCAAAATGTGTTGAAACAAAACTCAGATTATAGTTTAACAAAGCCTTAGGCAGAGCAGTGCCTACAGTTTGCACCACAAGTAATGTTGACATTAGCTGTAAAGCCAATGTCAACTGAACAAAAGTTTTTTGATCAAATACTTTTCTCAATTCATCCAAGCTTCTTCAGTTGTGATCCAACGCTGAGGGACATTGCCTTATATCTGTCTGAAGGTTGGAGCTAACTACACTGAAACTACTCTGAAACTAACACACCTACTTGTTTACAGATTGAGATCTGGTGGCACTCGGAAAGTCCAGTGTTTTTTTAGCAGTACTTGGGGTGAAATGTTACAAGTAATACAATACAAACGAGCAGCTGGGTCATACCTTTAGAGAGGCTGACGTCGCGGATGGTGTAGCCCTCACGCAGCCGCACAGACACCACACTCACCAGGTGGGCTTGCACTTCCTTCTCTGTGTGCTTCTTCCTCCTCATCACCAGTGCTGGGTTTCCACTTGCAGACACCAGGTGCTCATTGAACAGCTTGTCCTGCGACACTGCCCACGGGACAAAGAGGACAAATCAAACTGCTGGTCCCGTGTGTAAATGTAGGGACAGACAGGGTCAGAGGATAGGACAAAGCAAGACAAGACAGAGGGAGACACAAGAAAAGACAGGGGGCAGAGGAGGGACATAGGGAGACAGACTGACAGACAGACAGAGATAAGAGAAATGACAACAGCAGAGGAGAGAATGGTAAGCGGAGAGGACAGAAGCAGGCAGAGCATATCAGGAGAGACAGGAAAACAGAGAGGACAGAGGTGAGACAGGTGAGACAGAGGTGAGACAGGTGGTGGGCAGAGGACAGAGAGTCAGTTGGACAAAAAAAACGGAACAGACAGAACAGAACTTGACAGTTGTCCTTACCACTGAAATACTCTGCGTTGGTGGACTCTGGGCTTTTGAGAAAGGAGTAAGTGAGGAAGGCTCGATGGTAGACATTCATGTCCTCGCTGCCAGGGTGCACCTCGGGACAGCTGGGCAGGTACGAGCCAAACGTGGCCAGGGACATGAACTTCATCAGCTCCACGTTGGGGATGTAGCCAAAGCTGCAGTCATACGAGTAGGAGCCACCCACCTGCAGGACACACACACAAAGGCCGAGCCTCCTTGTCAAAGCCTGATCTCGTCAGATCTCTAAGCAGATCTGGGCCTGGTTAGTACTTGGATGGGAGATCGCTGGGAATTACAGGTGCCACAGTGGGACGCCAGTGCCAAAAACTGTTGTTGTGTGCTTAGGCAAGACACTTCACCCACATTGCATTGCATGAAAGTGGTGTGTGTTAGTGTAGGGAGGGGTTGATGCTGAAATTTGGCCTCCACTATCAAGTACTGTGATACTGCACAACTGTCTGGGATAGTGTCATGCAGCTGTTTCATTATAATTATCTCTATCTGCTACTATTTGCCTTTTTGTTATTTTTGCAAATGCGTCATGACAAAGAATCAAGTGTGCAGGATAGTGTCAGGCTGATCCTTACTAATAAAGTGCCTAACTGGACTAAGTTATTACATGAGGAAATGTGATGGAATAGATTAGATTTTATGTCTCAATGTTTTTCTTTTACCAAACAATACATGATAGAAAGAGCATTTATCTGAGCAAGAACAAAATGACAAACAACCATAATTTCCTCCATAAATAACAAAATCTCCAGTCTTATTCTATACAAAAACTGCTAATCTGATCTGTACAAACATTAAATGTGATTCTTGTATTAGTTTGTCAGTTCGGTATCACTTCTTCTGCATGTGTTTAAAATGTGAACTTTGAACAATATCGTATTAAAAAATAAATCAAAATTATAATTGTAATGAACTTGAGCCAGATTTGTACCACCAGCATCAAACCTGTGTCACAATGTGTGCAACATGGCTCATCTAGAACTAGAACTGTAAGTTACTAGCAGAGTCACTGCTGCCCAAGGGTAGTCTGACGAAAGTGATACACACACGCACACACATGCACACACACACACACACAAAATGGACATAGCCAACCTGCTCAAATACAAAATTAAAATTCCACGGTCATATGACCATTGGAAAATTGTTCTAACCCCCTCCATCCCCCTCTCATCCAGAAAGAAAGTTTGCAAGGGGATCATCACTGAGCTGTGCTCTTGAATTCAACCATTGTTCCAGAGTGTGAAACACAGTCAGGAGGATTCAATACATGGAGCATCCTAGTGGCCAGAGTAAGACATGACCTCTGCATGATGGCAGCACTGGGCAAGATCCCATCAGGAAACGCATAGGTGACCTGCCGTACATTTTAAGCCAGAACTTTACGTGTGGGCTGGTATCATCCCAGAGCTGCTGGCGGCCCAATTTACTTTACATTGAGAAACTATCACCCCTCTTTCTGTAACTGCTGCAGTGAGCCTCACCATTTTAGTTTTAAAATGTTCATATTAACCTGCTCTGCATGATCCTGGGGTTTTCATTTCGCCATTTTCTCCATTAATAAAGTTTTGGTTAATTCCTAATATGGAATCGGGCTGCAAATTTTCTCCTATAACCTCTAGAAGTGTGAGTTCCATTTGACTGGAGCCGAACGCTATGGGTGATGTCACACTCCCTTAGTCCACTTCTTTATAAAGTCTATGGTTGTTTTTTGTGAAATCCCTCAGGCGTCCAGATCCATAGCGAAGGAGAAATTTCTCCTAGTCTATGGTTGGTTGAAGTGACTTGCCCAAGAACACAACAGCATGCACTAGTCTGACCCAGGAGAACCAAGCGTGGAACCCAGATCCAAGAGCCCAGAGGTCCCTGTACCTGCACAAAGGAGCACGTGATGGTGCTGCTGCGTAACTGGTTGAGCAGAGTCTCACACATGGCCACATCAGGAACACTGCTCACGCCATCTGTGATCAGGATGATGCCTGCACACAGTCACAACATTTCTCTGTCAAGCGAGCAGTAAGAATAAAAGGGTCAAAGCCTCCACAGTCTTTTGGTGTGACATAAGCTGACCACAATCACAGAATAGCTGTAGGCACCAGAGAGCTCATCCTCAATACTGATACTTCTGATACATTTTATGCATTTATTATTTAATTAATCTGAACATAGCAGTTAGATTGGACAAACATAAATGCTTAGTTTAAAGACATAACAAACCTAACAAGGTTTTACGTTTAATTAGGTTAAAGGTTAATTAATTAGGTTTAGTTTAATATAGAGTTATATACACGCAACCAAAACATCTGAAACAAAAGATTTCAGCCATAGGACTCAACCTAAAAAGGTAGATACTTTAAGTTTAAGACAAGTATTTTCTGAAAATCTTAGAAGTACAGCACTGTTGAAGTGCCTTAGATTTACCCAGTTACATTTAAAGCTAATCAATACCCTTAGGTAGATCTGGTCGCATCCTAGTTCTGACCCAGTACAGTCTTGGTCTTGCATCCATGCATCTATGCATCTATGCATCTATCTCTGTATAAAAAACAGTGTAAGTTTGGTCTCACCTGCGCTGGAGTTGGGGGGCAGCAATTGCAGAGCTAGGATGCCCTGTCGGATCATGCTTACTAGACCCATGTCTGCAGACACCATGGACACTGCACTCTGACTGGACCAGGACCAGGCCTCCTCTGTCTCCTCTGGGCCCAGGGCAGCTGCTTCGGCCTGGAGGCGAGAGGAGTATCATTCTAACCCCTGACCTGGTGTGGAGAAGTCACCACACATGGCCTGTATGGCCTGAAGACCAATACTTTCTTTTCATTAATACTGACCTGCAGGTACTGCTGGTGCAGCACCTCAGCAATGCTATTCTCCAGAGCCCTCAGCTGCTGGTAGATGTTCTTCAAGAACACATCCAGGTCTGTGCGCTCCAGCTGACAGCCCTGAACCAGGACCTGCATGCAAAGGGACAACAGACACAGTGGTGATATAAAGGTTTTGTTTATCGTTTTGTTTTTCTGGAGCATCTTTGCTTTTGTATTTTATGATTTTACAACTTAAAAAGAGTTTATTTTAAAAACAACATTTACAGCTCTCCATCTACTGGCAGCAGAGGTAATTACAAGAAGACATGACTAATGCCAATTAAAAAGGACTTTGAGATATACAAACAAAAATTATGATAAGGTTCAACATTTGTGGATCATAAACTTGGATATTTCTTTCCAAAAAGAGAATCTCTCAGCGATATATAGACCCCTGTACTCCAGCTGAAATTTTAGAGCAGACCTGATGTGAGCTCAGGCCGATGATAGAGGAATAGGCCAGGATAGTGATGAAGATGTTGGGTCGGAATAACTGCTCAGTGCCTGGGACTTTAAAAGGCTGAACCAGGCCTGCCAAACACCGCGACAAAGCGTGGAAGACCTCATCAAAGATCATCTCCCCAGTGCCATCGTCCTGGAGGTAACAGAGAGCACACAAAGTGCAGCACACTTAATACAATCTCAGTGAGAATCTATATCTATATGTATTAGGGATGGGCATGATTAATCGATAAATCGATAATTGATCATTAAGAATTTCATCGATTACGTTAATTTTAATCGACAAACCGAATGTAGGTTGCTGTGTGTAGCGTGACCAAACAGGGGTCTGTACATGTAGCCCTCTGCACTCAGAAGGAGCGAGCAAACACAAGCAGTAGGTCAGCCTGCAGCGTGCCAAAGCACAAATGTGTATTTAACGATGATTTGTACAAGAAATTCCACGCTTTCTGTTGCGTTCGGGACAAGTGGGAGTCCATGTGCACAGTGTACAAAGCAGCACATATGTTTCGGTGTCCAGTGGGAAAAAGCTTTACCGGGTGAGAGTCCCCACCTCCCACCCCCCCATACAGTGTCCTGGTTTTGACAAACGTAAATCTGGTCACACTAACCTGTATTCCACTGAATCATGTCTTTTAATCCGACAGAAATTGACCGCATCAGCAACACAAGAGCTGTAGTTTTATCTTCGCTGAGTTTATGCAAATTAGCGATGCGCTTTTAAGTTTTGTTTCTGTGAGAGTTGCGCAAAACTGAATTAAACACATAATAATGTCAAACGGATTGATGTGGCTCTAGAGTCGTTACGGTTTATATGTCGTAAAGTTGAATTTATTTATGCAAATTAGTAGTGCATATAGTAATAATAATGATGATCATTTTAATATTAAAACGTTAATGATTAATCGATAATCGATCGTTAATTCTTCCGACGATCGATTAAGAAAATTTCATCGAATGCCCATCCCTAATATGTATACTGTGGAGCATTTAGATGGTAATCATCTCCATATAGAGAATAGATCTAGATATATAGATATAGACACTGAAGGTTCTTATGCCCACAGTTTAGACTTGCAGGCAGTTGCAGTAGTTAAGGCTGTCCTGGGTTAGTCCTGGGTTAGTCCTGGGTTAGTCCTGGGTTAGTCTTGGGTTAGTCCTGGGTTAGTCCTGGGTTATCATGGGCACAGGCGGCAATGGGTGGAATGTTAACGGGTCTGGGTGGGTGCGGGTGTCTAAAAATGGACCCGTGCAGGACTCTGGGTAGGGTCATGTTGGTCATGTGCCGTGATCGCGATGGCCCAGCATGCACTGTGGTGGGCCTCAGTACCGCGGTGATTCATTTTTGTGGTTATGGTGACAGCCCTAGCAGTAGTGTCACAGAAATGCTCATCTTTCCCATGAGCGAGGTAAACAGTCTTACCACTATCCTGGTGGAGGGGCTAAGGTCCAGCTGGATGACAAAGCGGTACCTCCGGGCCAAGAAGGAGGCTCTGGTGGATGGCACCAGAACGTAAGGCTGAGCAGAGTCACTGGGCTCGGGCTGCCAGCCTTTAGGCAGAATGCTCAGGAGGTCCAGCTCATTCTCTGAGTGTAACTGGAAACACACATGCAAAGAAAACAGGTTCAACAGCTTCTCCCCCTCCACCTTCTGACCACCACAGGGCAATGAATCTTCCCAATGCATGTGTTATAAAGCCTATATTCAAAACATGCTACAGGTCTCCAGAACAGTTGATAGTCAAAGGTCAATTAAATACAATCAATCAATGAACCTGTCCAGGGACGACAGGTGGAAATTAGCACTGATGCTACAACCTGATGTACAATGCATCTCTCCTGTCACGGTTAATGCGAAAATTGTGCGCTGTCCCTGTCTCAAATAAATAAAATAAATAAATATATAATACCTATCTATCTTTACTTGTTAAGGAGTTAGCCCTTACACTCAAGTGTCTCCTGAGGTAACATAAAGGTAGTAGTAGTAGGTGCGGTGTTACATGTAGGTGGAAGTGTTACCACACATTAGGTCAGAGAAGCTCACCAGCTCCGGAGTAGACACTGGCCAGATGATTTGGTTGAGTTTTCTGAGGAACCAAGCAAGGCGCACATTCCGAGAAATACGATACTCTTCCTTCATCAGCAGAAAGATCTGGTCAGCCTCCTTCACCTGAGAAACCAACCTATGTCACATCCAGCTGTACTTTTCACGTTATAGGAACTGTATGTAAGATTTTGATTTTAAATTTCATAAACTTGACCTATCAGTGTTCAACATGTTCAACTCAAATACAGCTTTTACTGATAACACTTGTAATGCTGATTAGGAATGTAACAAAAACAGAAATATCATGACATCATATCGTCAAATGTTTCACAATAATATCATGGACCATCACATTATATCGAATTACAAGTCACTTTGCTTAAATGAATAGTTTTGGTGCAATAATAGTTAAAAAAAAAAAAAAACAGAGGGAACTACATAGACAATAGATCAGGGGTGTTAAACATCTGGCCCGGAGGCCAGATCCGGCCCTCCAAGACCTTTAATCTGGCCCTTGGCTGATTTTCTACAAAAATATTTTAATTATATTTTCTATTAAAATATTGGTAATTTTCTGTGCCGCTTAGCATAGCAGCGTCTTCAGCGCCTCTGTACGTGGCCCCTCACACCAGAGCAGCACAAATGAAGACTTGCCTCCTTTTTGGGGTATATATGCCATGAGTTTTCTGATCCGGCCCCTTTGTGATCAAAGTAGGTTGGATATGGCCCCCAGACCAAAATGAGTTTGACACCCCTGGTTTAAGTCTATTAAAGGTAATAGAACCTTTCTAGCAGATGGAAAAGTTCCTAAGCTCCACCAAAAATTACCCGTGAGAGCTCATTTTCAAAAATTCAGTTTGAAATGAAGGAAGTTAATAGTAGATGTTTTTATTACTTTAAATTAATCAGAATATGCCAAAGTTTCTCTAGTAAAAATTTGATCAACATCTAACTGTGCGCACATGGGAAACCGAGGGTCCAAAGATGGGGCCAAAAAGATCACATTTGGTCTGTGGCCATATTTGGGACTCTACGCCATCCCCAGGAAAGCTAACAGTAGTGTACGATTTCTGTCAGAAATGGTCATTCTGGTTCAACTGTTAGTTTGTAAATATCTGCTTGGAGTAAATAGATCTTGGACCTCAAAAATTGACAAAAAAAATTGAGTGGCAACCAAAATTGAGATTTTCATAAAGATACCAATTATTTGATTTATTTGATTTAAAATCTATGACCTAAAATCTATCTAATATAAACTTTCAGCTTCCTAGCTCTATTTTTCATGAAGTTATGGTCTCTCAAACATGCTTCTAAATTAAGATTTCTGAAAAAGTGAGTATGACCCCAAAATTTCAAAGGGCCATAACTCAGGAACGACTTAAGGGATTGAGCTAAAATTTGATTCTTTCATTTGGTAATTTTACAATTTTTATTTTTATTTTTTTTAATTCAGCCAAATCTGAGATGGCTCATACGGAGAGTGGCTGATTTCATATGGACTGACCCCCATTTCAGAGTAGACCACATGAAGGAATAACTGTTATAAGCACTTTCAAATCTAGTTAAGTCTTGTCAAGTCATTTTAAGAGGAAAATGTAGCATATTCACAGTTTTGTTAGCCTCCACAAAATATCACAATAAATATTGTACAGTGACACATACATTGTGAAAATATCATACCAAGAGATTTGGATATCGTTACATCCCTAATGCTGATAAATTCTTTATTACTAAAACATTGGACATGATGCCAAGTTGTTTATGTTATAATTTTGTTTTGGTTCTCCAGATGGATATCCAGTGTTGGGGAGTAACGGATTACATGTACCGCCGTTACGTAATCAGAGTACAAATTATGAGTAACTGTATTCCGTTACAGTTACTGTTTCAATGAGTGGTAATTGGATTACAGTTACTTTGCTGAAATAAGTGGATTACAAGGTGGTATTTTGCTGTTTTCACATTTTGTGCTACATCCCATTTATTTATTTTTTTATTTCGGTAATTTCACTCATTGCCTGAAGCCCAAACAGAACGCGCGCAATAAGAGCGATGGAAACGTCATGTTAAAGTTGGCGGTGTCAGTCACACAATGGAAGCAGCAGTGCATTGGTAAAAACGCATTTGTGTCTTGGAAATTCTTCTCCCGATGTGAGATATATATATAAAAAAACAAATATAAAATCGCCTACAACTTAAATGTGAAACCGGAGCTACTGGCACTGGTGAAAACAACCTGCATAGACTCATAATATCTGCACTACTGTCCTATAGTGACCTGCCACATGAGGGGACACACACACAAACACACACACACAACACAAACAAACACCTTCATCATCGTCATCAACCTGAGAACCCGCGGACCACGTCTCCTTCCGTAGTTACAGCGCGGACACCGCCGTCTCGTGCGCCGCGTGTGGACCGTGTTTTCTCGCGTAAACCGCACTTCCTCCTGTGCGCCTCTAAACCAGAACTAACACCAGGACTAAACCAGGACTAACCCAGGACTGAACCAGAACTAAAGACCTGGTCTAGACCAGGTCTAAAAATCAGGACTAAACCAGGACTAAACCAGGTCTAAACAACATGACACCTAACAGTAGGTTGACATAATTTAAGGTGATCTCATATAATTTCTCTATCAATAATATTTTTTAATCTGGTGAAGGAAAGTCTTATCTTGTTTCTGTCTTTTAACAGACAAAACCTCTTATATTAAGATATTGTGGTCTTTGTTTCTCTACAGCAAACAGTTGCTTATTCATGGAGACTTGGGCTCAGACAATTTGAAGACAACAAACAAGAATTTTGAGGATGTGGTTGCTACATTCATGTCATTTAAAAAAACATGACAATATCAAGTAATCCAAAGTAATCAGATTACGTTACTCACTTTAAGTAATTTAATGGATTACGTTACAAATTACATTTTGGGGTGTGTAATCTGTAATCTGTAGGGGATTACATTTTAAAAGTAACCTTCCCAACACTGTGGATATCCAATCAAAAAGCAGAATGAGCCTCATTTGAGTCGCTCATTTGGGTAGGGTTTCAATATTGAAATCCATTTGGCTTGAGCCTAGAAGGACTCTCTCTCTGATCTAAATGGTCACTGCTACCCCGACAGAGAAAAAGAGAAAAAATATATCATCTTAGTTTGCAACAGAGAATACCACACTATCCTGCTCTCACTTCTGCTTTTAGACTGTTTGAAGGAGCTGCTTCCTGTTCACTGACATTTAAGCTTCACATGAGAAAAGAAAGTCACACAGTGATGGACACAGAACACAGAGCAAATAATAAACAAGGCTCTTACATTACCTCCTAAATGAAACTCTAAGATATTTTGAGATATTTTGAAGAGATGCAGATCAGACCACATCAACTGCTTAGACCTAATTTGCACACAATGGCTGTACACATTTATAGAAGCTCTGTTATCTGGAGTCATTATCACTGATTTGCTCCTCACCAGTCAACCACAGCTCACCTCCCTCCAGGAGGCCCATTCATACAGGCCTATCCCAACAACACTGTCTGTGCATGTTCTTACGCTAAAGGTCTTATATTACACAAAACTGATTTTTTTTCCATTCACACTTGTTTGAGTAAAGCTGCATTAACAGACTGTCTACTCTCAAAATGCTCTATATTGTAATGTCATGAAGCAATAGTTTTCAATTAACAGCTATCTTTATTTAGGTGGAGGCTAGCAGTGGAGGTCTGAAATCATCAAATGATGTTTGGCTGTGTCACTTTAGTGGCTAGATACTGTACTTCCATAGCCAATTGGCCATAATACTTTATTTTCCAAATTCAGATGTTGATCTGTCTTAACGCAGTAAAGAAATACACATACTAAAGTAGTAGGCTACTAAGGCAGGACTAAACAGGGAACAAGCCTAAACCTCGCTGAACGAACGTGTGATGACCCTGTCCGTCCTCAGCCTGAATAGATCATGGGGCAGACCATGGGGTGGACATGATGGTAAACACGGGGCACATGCGCGCCTGTCCCGCCCGGTGAAAACACACTTACCTCGGCCTCTGCTCTTTGCGCCATGGCGATCCTTTCTCATGTGCACCCCGTGGCGGAGAAGCGCGGGGGTCGACGCGTATCGCCTGTATCGGTCCGTATCGGCGCTTATCGTCCGTACTAGAATCAAAGTGCCAAAGTGCCCCTTTTCTGTTTGGGTGCTGCTTCTTCTTCTGGCACTTTTATGGCGAATAGCAAACTTTAAGAAGCGCATTGCCGCCACCTACTGGATGTGTTTGTCAGTACTGTGTGTTCTGAACATGGATCTAAAGGACTCCCCAAATCCTCCTGCATGTGCCGTAAAAGTCCGTTTTTACCCATTCTTTTATTGTGTACTATAAATGTTTGTATGTCATTGAAATTGAAATGATATATGTGGGAGAAACAGTGGACAAATTTCACCATATTCCTACTGTAAAGGTTAAAGGAACTATTTTTTAAATAAAATAATTCATCAGTACTAGCGAATTCTCTGGGGTTTCTGAGTTTTCACATGAGGCATGGCCTTATACAAGCTATGGTCCATACTGAGAATGAGAAAAACTGATAGGATGTGTCCGCTATCTGCAGGTTAAGGCTCTGACAATGTATTATTTAAATAATACAGAGAGCAGCAGGAATAACCATTGGATTTTATTTTAGAGCCAGGCAGCAGGTACCCGGGAGGTGGCGGTAGCGCACTCTCGCATCCTCCACCAGTCAGCTGATCCCGGGGAGGAAGCTACAGATGTCAGCAGAAGGAAACCTGTACGCGGATCGAACAACTGGAGGACAACACCGCGATTACCAGAGCCGTGGAGGATACAGGTACATAGCGCGCGTAAGTATCCGAAGGACAGGAGCTCAGAGCGGCCAGTATGAGGAGGGAGGGCAGGCTTCTATGGTGTAATGAATGGGACTCGTACTAGCAAACAGTGATCACTAAAAACAGCAGTCTCAGTTGAAACGGGTTTCTTGACTGGAAGTGTCTGGCTCTTCTTCAGAATCCAAATCACACCAGTTATGATCCTACAGTTAAGGAAAGCAACTGTATGCCCTAAACATAAGGTAAAAGTGTACAAATACAGCTTTGACTGATTTACAATTGCTGAATTTATTCTTAACTTCAAAAACAATGGACATGATGTTGTTTAATGTTAAAATTGTGTGTTTTGGTTCTCAAGATGATTGTCAGAAAGCAGAATGAGCCTCACACGAGTCTCTCATTTGGGTTGCCAGTTTCATTTCAGTGCTGTAATCCAATTGGTTTAAACATTAAAGGACACTCTCTGATCTGAATCATCATTACATCATTAATTAGAGCTAGAGCAAACTCTGCAGCTCACTTAGTGAATTCTGGAGGCATGGTCTGCCCGTATACTGAGAATGAGAAAAACTTGTATGTGTCCTCTATGTGCAGGTTAAGGCTCTGGGATCACAGGTTCAGTTGTGACTGTAGTACCCTTTAAAACTTCTTAAGAGGCTACATACAGTTCCTTGAGTCACTGAGTACACTAATCTCATTTGTCCCAATATCCTGCTCAGCTGTCTCACTGCTGTTGCTGCTCTTCTCTGTTTAAAATAATTCTAAAATTGCAGTCCTGGTTAAGTCTTGGTCTATTCTGTAGTTGTTTGGTTTAGTCCAACTTTTGCCCTGGTGTTTGCACAACCGTCTGAAGTGTCCACTATGTTGTGTTACAGGGACATGAATGCCTTTGCAGTGCTAAGGACCGGGCGCAAGATGCCCCTCATTGGGCTGGGCACATGGAAGAGTGAGCCTGGGAAGGTAAGCCTGTTCTTATGTGAGGCAGCAGAAGGACCACAGTCACAGTCACAATCACAATCTTTTTATAATTATCTCCAATCCATCTCTTTTCACTACAGACATGCCGCCGACCATCAGAAGAATTGAGCTATCAAAAACTAAATTAAGAAAATGTAAATATTTGTAACACAAGAAAATAGGTACAATAAGTAAACCTATATTTTAAATTTAAAATATAGTAGGCCTACCTCATAATATATTCACATCTCTATGCAGTTTTACAACAGTGAGGTATGAACAGAATACTGCAAAAGGATTGAGCTTGATGGTGACAGGCAGGAATCCTTTGTCTCTCAGTGGAGCAGCGTGAGAGTAACAGTGGCAAGCTCTTGTAGCTGACCAGCACATTATGGACTGGAAGGGAGAGTCCAGAGTGGAGTTTCAGTTCCGGAAGTAAATTTTCCATTCATTTTTCCCATATACTTTGTTGTTTGATTGTTGTTCACATTGCAGAAGCTAACCAGCTACATGCCAGTTAATATCCATAACACGGTCCAAAGAAATGTTTTAATAACTTCACCATTTATAAAGTTTCAGAATCAGATTTTGAATAAAATTGTAGGTCTTTTGGTCATTAGTTTCCACATAGGAGATTATACCCAAGCAAGCTTTTGAACTTTATACATTTTTTCTGAACGGCTATGAGAGAAATGCATGGAAAATTTTGTTCTAGAACTGGGGAATTACTGTCAAAGAGTCCAGTCCTCTTATCCCACAATTTTGCCAGCCTTGTTGACTAGTTTGTTGCGTCTGTTACTGTCCCTCACATTCAGAAGTAGAGATGTAGAGTAGGTGTATATATTCTGTACCTCCCACTGTGAAAGAGGTTTGCATGCTCTGTGTGTTACTCTGTGCCCTCTCCCTCAGGTCAAACAAGCGGTGATGTGGGCCTTACAGAGCGGGTACCGCCACATTGACTGTGCCTCTATCTACAGCAACGAGGCGGAGATCGGAGAAGCTCTGCAGGAGATGTTTGGGGCAGGAAAGGTGAAAGTGTCTAGTGTAAACCTCTATGTACGCCATCATTATCAGGCCAAGCCCACTGCAGTTCTTTTTACCTTTTCTATTTCATACTCAAATTTTGTCTTTAAAACAGCTAAGTCATAATGTTCCCTAATCAGAATCACGCCTAAAGAGGGTTCAGATGTCATCCGCATGTTTGAGTAATTTAGAGATTTCTCCCAGGCCCTATTCTTATCCTCATTACAATTAGGTGTAAGTTTCTGTCCAATGCTCAAGCCACATGACTACATCACCCAGCTGCTGCCCAACAATTCTCCATAAATAAACAAAAGGATGATGCAAAACTATACACTCTGTCTGAACAAACCTGATGCAATGTGCAGTAGTTTCATTAGCAGAATGTACACTGATTCTGATGTGTTAGTGCTCTGAAGGGGAAGTGATTTTTGATTAAGAGCACTGTCAAAAACAAAAGTGAAACTTATAAAACATGTTAATATGTTTTGGTGAATTTAGCATTTTCAAAACAATAAAAGGTAATATGGTGATCAAAATATAAATGAATAGCAGTTAATAAACCACAGAAGTAAAATATCCTTTAATTTCAGTAATGTTTCACATTCATAGGGCATTATGAATAGTGCATTGCACATTTTTAATTATCATTTCATTATACACATTAGATAGATTATCTCGAAGGAAATTCATGGCAGGCAACATACAGTATATAATACAATACATAATACATAACATTAATTTATATCAGTTTATTAAATTATAGTCTAGCATTATATAGCCGTATGGCTTGTGGTACAAACGACTTCCAGAATCTTTTCGTGGAGCAGGACAGGGACCACAGCCTGCCCCCAAAGGCGCGCTTCAGTTCGGTAAGGGTGCTGTGCAGGGGGTGCTGGGGGTTATCCAGGATGGACAGGAGGCTTCCTCCCCAGCAGACCACAGCATTGAAGAGGACACATTATTATACTTACTTTAGAGTAATATGTCATATGTGCCCACTAAAGGATTAATGAATTAATCATTGGGTTTATAAAACACCTTTCAATACATCCAAAGCACTTGACAGAGTATTATTCATTCACTCCACACTCAGTGGTGGTAAGACACTATTGGACTATTGACTAAGGGAGACTGCCAATCTGCACCATTGGCCCTTCTGATCATCCCCATCACTCTTGACCAGACCACTTTCATACTAGGCAATGTGGGTGAAGTGTCTTGCCTAAGGATACAACAATGTTTTTTGCCACAGGTGCTCCACTGTGGTATCTGAAATTTGTAACTTCTGAGATCTGATGTGATCAGGCATTGACAAGCCGTATGTTTGAAACATGGCCTTGCCTTTACCATGACCTGACATGATACATTAAGTCTGTCCGTAATTACTATATTCATTTTTCGTTCATCACATAACAGATGGAAGAATCATTTTGGGGCCTCTTTATTTGTTGTGGACATTTTTCTTTGTACTAGTTGGAAAATGTTAGGTTAATTTTCAATACCACCATGACACAAATACTAACTAAACTAAATACAAAACTAATTACAAACTTACTACTTAAGAATTGCATTCTGTTACTTATTTATTGCAGTTCATATTTTTTTTTTTACAATAATCCACATTTAGAATACTTATTTATGATTTGGTTTTATTTTTATTGTTTATCATCTATATTTACTTCAGCAGCATATTACACTTCCAAATGTGTACTGGTGACATGCTTATATCGATATATATTATATGATACGTTGTGTTCTAGGCCCTGAGGCGAGAGGACGTCTTCATCACTTCTAAACTGTGGAACACCAAACACCACCCTGACGATGTAGAGCCCTCACTGCTCCAGAGCCTGAAGGACTTGCACCTCGACTACTTGGACCTCTACCTCATCCACTGGCCCTATGCCTTCCAGTGAGCACACACCGTTTGGTTTCATTTTTGGATCCCATTAGAAAGCAAAGAAAGCAGTGCAATCAGCTAGTCTTCCTAGGTCCATTGAAGTATACAGTCTCCATTTCAAAATGCGTTTTTACATTTGTTTACTTGAGCAATCATCATTACATTAGATTGTTTTTTATTATAATAAAATCACATTTCCTTAAAAAGAATTACAGTTGAGCTCCAGTCGATCTAAAGTGCACATTTTTAGTCCACTTCCAGTGCATTTAGTCTTAATTTAAGACGTGATTAGTCTGTTGTATAACAAGGTGCCCAATGTAACTTTATTATTTGATTTAAATTGAGCCACGGCAGAGTGGAATACATCTGCTCTCTACTAGTTTTAATTGATATTTGAGCAACTTACATGTCTAGCTACTATTACCCTTGTAATCACTTTTCATTCACAAGGTACAATTCAAGGAGGCGTTCTGTGCAGCTCTTTTGACTTGACTTTTTATGAGCTTTTATCCGTGTTACAATGGTTTTCACTTTGACTTACCGCTATAGAACTGAATTATTGTCAGAGGTGGTGGAGTAGCCAAAATTTGTACTCAAAACATAAAGGACAAAACATAATGCACAAAATCTGGTATTTTCAAAGGATAGACACAAAAATGAGACAAACAAAATCATATCTGAAGAAGCAGTGCAAGAAACACAAATTTTCAAATCATTTCATATTGTCAACATACAGCTTTTGTCACTTATAGAATCAAATAAGAGTACTTTTACTTCTCTAAGATTATACAAGTATGTAACTGAGTCCTACCCACCTCAGGTAATTGTCTTGGACAAGAGACAGTGCTCAGAAATCTAGTATTTGCACCTGTCCCTGCCTACAGTAATGATGAGAAAAACATACCAGAAAATGTGTCACATGTATGTTTAAAGCCTGGCAGTAATTTGAAAATGTTGGAGGATGATGTAGAACATTTGATATCAGTTGGGCCCTGGCTAAATCATCTCTGACAAAAGTGACCATGTGTGTTTGGAGGCGAGGAGATGTGTCATTCCCCCGGGCAGAGGGCGGTGCACTGCTCTACGATGACACGGACTATAAGGAGACGTGGGCGGCCATGGAGAGGCTAGTCGAGAAAGGCCTGGTGCGAGCCATTGGCCTTTCCAACTTCAACAGCCGACAGATGGATGACATCATTGCTGTTTCCACTATTCAACCCGCTGTGCTGCAGGTGACACTGCCCCCTCATGGTCCCACACATGACCAATTAGCATCAATTACACATAGAGTACTGTGACTTTTGGCACTGCAGCTGTTATATTTAGAACAGCGATTGCAGCACTATGGGAAATGTTGTATACATTAAAAAGGTACACATGATTTGTGATTGTTTAATTTACCTTTATGACACAAAATTCAGCTTCAGTCTATCAACCCAGACTCCCACAAACCACATCCAAAGCACAGTTTAGGTGAGCTTTATTCATAGAGTGTACCAGAGCAGAGGAACCCACTTTGACTCTATTTTCTCCTTCATTGTGAGCTATTCATCCCCAGAATGACTTGTAACTTCTTTGTCTGAAAGGCCATGGCTTCATGAAGAAAAAAATAAGAAAATAAAAAGAGGTCAATATGGGTATTTTCATGGGTGACTTCTTTTCAGAATCTAGGCAGTGATCTTCAAACTTTTCACAAAGTAACTTTCTGATTACTAGAGATAGACCGAGATATCGGGCTGATATTTGCACTTTTCAGTGTGTCTGCTATTGGCCTTACATCTCCAGTAGGAACAACCTAAGAATACACAAAGCTTTATTTGAACACTTTACTATGAAGAGGACTTTAGGCTGGTGACTTGCCATCTCCACATACAAACAAGGCAATGTGTGTTATAGAGGAGCCAAAGTACTCTCACCACAGTTTGGGAAACACAAGTGCACACGGACATTCCATGTCCATGTCCAGTGGTCCGGTCGTCGAGGCCCCCACCTTCAACCGCCGCCCAGATCTCCATGCACCATGCCCCTATGGATCCCCCCGCGGGTGGTGGGCCTACGATAGGATGGCCCCACGTCGCTCCTCCGGGCTGAGCCCGGCTGGGCCTCGTGGGGGAAAGCCTGGCCATCAGGCATTTGATGGCAAGCACCCACCCCAGGCCTGATTCCTGGATGGGGCCCCAGTAATGCCAATCTGAGGGCTTCTGAACTGCTCTTGGTCTGACCCATCCCCGAGGACCTGTTTGCCTTGGGTGACCCTACCAGGGGCATGAAGCCCTCGACAACATAGCTCCCAGGATCATTCGGGCACTCAAACCCCTCCACCATGATAAGGTGACGGTTCAGGGAGAGGGGAGGGGAGGATGGGAGGATAGAGCGTGAGATTGAGGCAGATTGGTGTAGTTTCTGCAGTGATGCGGTCGCTGTATCGAGCCGTTGTGGTGAAGACAGAGCTGAGCCAAAAGGCGAAGGTCTCGATTTATCTGTCAGTCTATGTTCCCACCCTCACCTATGTCATGAGCTCTGGATAATGACCAAAAGGACAAGATTGCGATAGAAGCAGTCGAAATAAGTTTCCTTCGTACGGTGGCCGGGCGCTCTCTTTAGAGATAGGGTGAGGAGCTCATTCACACGGGAGGAGCTTGGAATAGAGCCGCTGCTCCTCCATGTCGAGAGGAGCCAGTTGAGGTGGCTTAGGTATCTATTTCGAATGTCTCCTGGGCACGTCCCACTGGAAGGAGGCCCCGGGGAAGACCCAGGACACACTGGAGGTACTATGTCTCTCGGCAGACCTGTGGACCTGGGAGTCCCTGCTTAGACTGCTGCCCCTGCGACCTGGCCCCGGATAAGCGGAAAAAAATGGATAGATGGATGGATGGATGTGTGTAGACTGAGCAGACATGTCTGCTGTGCATTGATTGTGCAGGTGGAGGCTCATCCGTACCTATCTCAGGAGCAGCTGCTGTCTCACTGTCAGGAGCGAGGTGTGATCCTGACTGCATACAGCCCCCTGGGGTCAGCTGACCGTGCCTGGAAGCATCCTGACGAGCCCGTGCTTCTGCAGGAGCCTGTTATCCATGTTTTGGCCTCAAAGTACCACAAGAGCCCTGCTCAGATTCTCCTCAGGTCAGGCTTAACACAAGCATCCCACTGGTCACAACATATGTTGCGCTACACAGTTGTAATGGAATTTGAATTGCAATTTGAATGGACGCAATTAGCAAATTGTAAAGGCCGCAGTTTTTTAAGTACCATTAATTTCCACAACAAATGGCAAAATCTCCTGTATTATTCTGCATAAAAACTGCAAACACTGTAGTTTAGATGGGTACAAACATGTTCTGAAATGTAGTTGTTGCATTAGTTTATCAGTTCATATTTCAGTCTTTTTATTTGTTCTTCTGGACATATTTAAAATGTGAACTTTGAACAGAATCACAATTAGATATTTTTCCCAAATCTTTGAGCCCCATATATTTATATAAAAATGTGTAAAATGAAAAATTCAAATAACTACGGAGTGGTTGGCTGCTTTTGTGATAACACTGAGCAGTTAAAACTTTTTGTTTTTTGAGCTCAGGTTTTGACATCATCAAGAGGCTAGCTAAGGACCTCTCTCTCTCTCTCTCTGTCTCTCTCTGTCTCTCTCTGTCTGTCTCTCTCTCTCTGTCTCTCTCTGTCTGTCTCTCTCTCTGTCTCTCTCTGTCTGTCTCTGTCTGTCTCTCTCTGTCTGTCTCTCTCTGTCTCTCTCTGTCTGTCTCTCTCTGTCTGTCTCTGTCTGTCTCTGTCTCTGTCTCTGTCTGTCTCTGTCTGTCTCTCTCTGTCTCTCTCTGTCTGTCTCTGTCTGTCTCTGTCTGTCTCTGTCTGTCTCTCTCTGTCTGTCTCTGTCTGTCTCTGTCTGTCTCTCTCTGTCTGTCTCTCTCTGTCTGTCTCTCTCTCTCTCTCTCTCTGTCTCTCTCTCTGTCTCTCTCTGTCTGTCTCTCTCTCTGTCTCTCTCTCTCTCTCTCTCTCTCTCTCTGTGTGTCTGTGTCTCTCTGTCTCTCTATACTACAGTAGTATTTGAATGTGTGTTGTTTTGTTGTTTTGTCTTGCAGGTGGCAGACACAGAGGGGTGTGGTCGCAATCCCAAAGAGTGTCACGGAGTCTCGCATTAAAGAGAATATACAGGTACACACCTATGTTTGTGTGTGTAAATATAATATCATATCATTAATATAAATAATATAATACAGAAGTTGCACAGACTGTCCAACTTCTCCAGGATGGCATATTTGGACGTGCCATTGCAAGGAGAGTGTGTCTCCAGCACAATCTCCAGAACATGGAGGAGATGTCAGGAGACAGTTACTCTAGGAGAGCTGGACAGAGCCGTAGAAGGTTCTCAACCCATCAACAGGACCCCTATCTGCACCTTTGTGGAAGGAGGAACGAGCTAAGCACCTCCTCAGCTCACACAATCAGAAACAGACTTCATGCGGGTGGTTTGAGGGCCTGAGCCCTGTGCTCACTGCCCAGCACCATGGCAAGTCCACTGCTGGTGCTCTGTGCTTTTCACAGATAAGAGCAGATTCACCCTGAGCACCTGTGTGTTATCTGGAGAAGACAAGGAGAACACTCTGCTGCCTGTAACATGGTTTAGCAGTTTTGTGGTGGGTCAGTGATGGTCTGGGGAGGCAGATCCATGGAGGGACACACCTGGGTTCCTCCTGATGCACAACAATACCCAGCCTCATGTGGCAAGAGTCTGCAGGCACAACCTGGAGGATGAAGGAATTGATACAACTGAATGGACCTCATGATCACCTGACTTAGACCTGACAGAACACGTCTGGGACATTATGTTTGGGTCCATCAGATGCCGCCAGGTTGCTCCTCAGACTCTACAGGAGCTCACTGATGCAGTTACACAGATCTGGGACAACATCCCACGAGACACTATCGAGACACGTCGTCTCATTAGGAGTCCTGACGTCGTCAAACATGCAAACAAGAATGTGGGGACCACACAGGATATACTGAGAAGCATTTTGAGTAAGAAAGATATAAAAGAAATACAATTTTGGCAAAATGGACTTGGCTGCCACATCATTATTTCACTTTGATTTTCAGGGTGTCTATAAAATTAAGCCCTCTGTGTCTGAAAATGTTATTTCCATTAAAAGACGTAGCATCCTTTTATTCCTATGACATTGCCCTGTCTATATGTGTATAGATAACATTTTTTTATAGATATGTATAGATTTTTTTTTCACATTGAGATCTGATGTTTTCACAGTGTTTCTTAATTTTTTTTTATATATAAAAATGCCAAATGATATGCCAGTGGGTTTGGAAGAGCTAGGAACTAATTTTAGCTTTAGGAATCCCAGTTTTATTCATTGTAATAAAGTCAATGTAAAAAGTCCAGGCATGTACCAACTGCTCTGCTCCTGTTGTGTATTGTGTGTGCAGGTGTTTGACTTCAGCCTGCAGCCTGAGGAGATGGACAGCATCAGTGCTCTTAACCGCAACTGGCGCTACATCGTCCCCATGGTGGAAGTGTGTAGTCTCCTGTGTCATGTTGTCCTCCTCTCCTGTTCTCCTTATGGTTCTCTCCTGTGCTCTCTGTTCTCCTTATGGTTCTCATCCTTTCTTGTGCTCTCTGTTCTCCTAATGGTTCTCCTTGCCTGTGCTTTCTGTGCTCTTATGGCTCTCCTCCTCACTCTGTTCTCTCTGATAGGTTCTTGTGTTTTGCAGGTGGACGGGAAGCGTGTTCCCCGTGATGCAGGTCATCCTCACTACCCTTTCAATGACCCGTACTGATCTGGACTGCTGCCTCAGCCTGTGCCATCCTCTCAGCCTGGATTAGGATTTCTATACATCGCACTGTCACTGTGATGAGAGAAAACATGCAAGGGAGGTCCTTTTTTTAATAAAAATTTGTTACATTGTTCTAGTCGTCTCTCTGTGTCATGTAGGGTTGTCAAAACTTAAAATAAGATACTATTCTATGCTAAATCTAGTACCAAAACTAGATACTCATGTGAGCAGGTATCGACATTAATACTAACACACTAAATCACATTCACTGGGCAGATATTCACCTTTCCTAAAACTCCTTAACTACAAATGATAAATAAACTAGCAGTAAGTATAAGATCACATAGAACAGTACACGCCCACAATGGAACCTACCTGGATGACTGAGTGATTACACAGATATATGGCCACGTGGTAATATAACAGAAAGCTCTACCATTTAATCTTGAAAATCTCACACTATTCGAAATAGTTTTAGAAATTTTAGCATTGTGACAACACTAGTGTCTTATATTCATTTCTTATGCTACAGTGGTCATCTGCCAAAAAAGTAAATATCTTAAAGGTGCACTATTATTTCTTTATCTGAAATGTTCTTCAGTATGGCTTGTGCTGCTTAGCTGGGGGAGCCTCTGCAGTATATATTTAACTTGAGTGTGTGTCTGAGGAGGGTCCCTACTCAATAGAAGACATCCTGCATTGTGCCCCACCACCAGCTCAGACTCCAAATCAGCCATGCCCTCTGCAGTTTGCTTATCAGGAGAATGTGGGAGTGGACGATGCTGTGCTCTACCTGCTCCATAGGTCTCTCTCTCTCTCTCTCTCTCTCTCTCTCTCTCTCTCTCTCTCTCTCTCTCTCTCTCTCTTTCTCTTTCTCTTTCTCTTTCTCTCTCTTTTTCTCTTTTTCTCTTTCTCTCTTTCTTTCTCTCTTTCTCTCTTCTCTCTTTCTTTCTCTCTTTCTCTCTTCTCTCTCTCTCTCTCTCTCTCTCTTTCTCTCTCTTTCTCTTTCTCTTTCTCTCTCTTTCTCTTTCTCTCTTTCTTTCTCTCTTTCTCTCTCTCTCTCTCTCTCTCTCTCTCTCTCTCTCTCTCTCTCTCTCTCTCTCTCTCTCTCGACAAAGGCAGTTGTGCTGTGAGGATGATCTTTTTTTGACTTCTCCTGTGCATTTAACACCATCCAACCTCTGCTGCTCAAAAACAAACTGATCGAGATAGGAGTGGGGGTGCATCAAGACTGGTGACGTGGGGGAGTACAGGCAGATCATTGAGAACTTTGTGGTTTAGTGCATGGCTAACCACCTTCAACTGAACACTGCCAAAGAGACGGTGGTGAACTTTAGGAGGAGCAGGCCACAGCTGCAACCTGTGACTATTGAGGGGGACACTGTGGAGGTTATAAAGTCACATGCGGTGACTGTCACTGTTGGATCTCGAGCTTGTCAAGTGATGAAAATTTGACAGCAAACGTAAATATGTCAGATAATAATTTAAATAGAAATGGAAATACTTCATATAGATATCATTCTTAATTGAAAAAAATCTACAAAATGCAAGATGCAGAGGTGTTATTATTTGCCAAAAATCAATTTGAATAAATAGGCCATGACAACTTTTGGGGATTGCCTCATAGGGCCAGTTCAAGTGGTGGGGGGCAGAGATACTGGAGGGCTGGTCAAAGGGTCCCACGTGCCTTAGTTTGATGACCACTGAGTTAGAGCATGGAAATCAGACCGAAGTCCGACGAGTTCGGACAAATATTTAGAACTTATATTCAGGCTCGGGTTGGACTCGGACACATCAGCGCGTCAGCTATTTTCTGTCTACAGTAAAATCGGTCGCTCTGAGACTCTTAAGTGTTCAAAAGATCAGAGCTCTGCACTTGTAGTTTATATACAAGTCAAAACTGTTATTATTATTTGTGAAATGTGGTGCAACGCAGAAGATACATGATTTTTAAACCATAAAAGACTGGCAATAAAGTCCACAGGAAATATACTATGGCTAATCTGCAGCTTCACCTCGATCCATGCGCTGAACAGACACGTGAGAAAATATCACTTTTTTACTTTTAAAGGACAGCGCTCTTTTGAGGACTGGGCTCATTATTTGCTGAGGACAATTTTTATGGATAATGTGGATGAGATGCTGCACTTTAAATTTACCACTTTACGAGAGGCGAGGAATAAAGTCTTCTCATTATTATCCCGAGTTTGTATTTTGCATCTCTGTGTCCTTAGAGCAGGGGTGCTCAATACGTCGATCGAGATGTACCAGTCGATCACCAAGGTCGTGTGGGTAGATCGCCGTGTCTCCTCTCGAACTCGCGTTTGGACCCAGTCTTGTCTCTCACTCAAGGTCTGACACTCAACAAGTGCGATCATATTTCATTACGGCCGCTGCTGTTGGCAATAAACTTGTAGCGGGGTGCAGGAGCATGTGGGGCGTTTCAGTGCAGCCTGTCAGTGTTGGGAAGGTTACTTTTAAAATGTGTTCCCCTACAGATTACAGATTACATACCCCAAAATGTAGTTTGTAACGTAATCCATTAAATTACTTAAAGTGAGTAACGTAATCTGAATACTTTGGATTACTTGATATTGTTATGCTTTTGAAAACAACATGAATGTAACAACCACATCCTGAAAATTCTTGTTTGTTCTCTTCAAATTGTCTGTTGAGCCCAAATCTCCATGAACAGACAACTGTTTACTGTAGAGAGGTAAAGACCAGGAAATCTTAACATGAGGTATTTGTTTTGTCTGCTAAAAGAAAATAAAAAGCCCAGTCTTTACTTAAGCATATTAAAAATATTGATAGAGAAATAATTTATATATGAAATCACTGCTGCCTTAAATTATGTCCACCTACTGTTAGGTGTCATATTGTCTAAACCAGGTTTAGTCCTGCTTTTAGACCTGGTTCAGTCCTGGTTTAGACCTGGTGTAGTCCTGGGTTTAATCCTGGTTTAGTCCTGGTTTAGTCCTGCGTTTAGTCCTGGTTTTAGTCCTGCTTTAGTCCTGGTTTTAGTCCTGGTTTAGTCCTGGTTTAGTCCTGGTTTTAGTTCTGGTTTAGTCCTGGTTTAGTCCTGGTTTAGCCCAAAATGTGAAAACAGGAAAATACCGCCGTGTAATCCATTTATTTCAACAAAGTAACTGTAATCCAATTACTACTCACTGAAACAGTAACTGTAACTGAATACAGTTACTCATAAATTGTACTCTGATTACCTAATCCCAGTTACACGTAATCCGTTACGCCCCAACACTGATAATATAGATTTATTGCAGTTTGTGTTTTTGTAACTTTATTCTACATTTACAGTAGTTTTTATGGATAAACCTGTTGTTGATAAACCTGTTGTCCGCGGCTCGCGGAGGCTCGGACACGTTGCATCTCACGTGGTCAGAAAAAAGTGAAAAAAGTGTCAAACTTAAAGAAACGCTCGCGGTGGGCTTTTTCAAAATAAAAGCCAGTGAGAAACAGACGTTTACAATAAAATAAATAAATAAATAATAAAAACTGCGTTATAGGCGTAAAAATAATTGTCGGCGTTAATGACTTAATTAGTTTACGCAAAGTTAACGCGTTAAAGTGCCCGGCCCTAGTATTTAGTGTCCTTATGTCCAAAGGCTAAAAGTGTGCCTCTTATTTTTCAGGTTTTCGACAGGAATTAGGCTTATGTGAAATTATTAAAAGTAGTGAAAGTGTAACCCAGGTTAATATATACAAATTTGGTCAATAGCGAATATTCCAACGGCGACGGGTCACTAAACGCGTCACGCGCACGATCGCGCTTTCCATAAGTCACCTGCTCCCCTCCCTCCATACACACCCGGGAGTGAGGCGAGACAGGGCGGCTGCGCAGGTATGGAGCTATCATCACAAATTTTCTGATTATATAACATCGGTTGTTCGTAAACTTACGCTTATTTATGCAACGTTTCAGGAGCCCTTACCGCTAATATCTGATGCCGGAAAGACCGAATTAAATGATAGCACAAAGGAATTGGTGAGTCTGTCTGTCTTGTTTGTTGCCGCTAGCATGCCAATAGCCTCCACCGCTTGTTCATGTATTGCAGGCTATTGGTTATGCTAATATCATTTATTGTTCATGTATTGAAATGTCATTTTACTTATTGTGTGGACTGAACTACTGTGTACATTATGAATTAAGCTAGCTAGCAGATGCACTATTAATCACAGAGTTACCGATAGCTATGGTTAATAGCTAATCAGCCCGAACTGGATTTAACTTAGACTGGTACTGTTATTTACCACAGGCCAGGTGATTCTGGCTGAGAAAACCATCCCGATGGCGAGCTGAACCCAGGAACTTTGCCTACAACTAAAGACACACAGGTAGGGGCTGTTGCAGCCAGTCCGCTCCTGCATTATATCTACTCAACCCACGTTTGGACAATTACACGCACACACACACCCTAAAAGACTATATGCACACTTCCACACGAAGTGCGGACATTAAATTTCACGTTTTGGTTTCTGGACAATGATAAGGACACTAACAAAGTGACTTATTCACCACTACTATTTCATATTGTTTCACATGTATTAACCAAACTTGAGGAAATCTGAAGATCATTGTAAAGTGTGTGTGTGTGTGTGTGTGTGTGTGTGTGTGTGAATTTCACTTTTCAATATAAAACACCAACCATAGCTCTGCAGTTTTTGTGCTTTTTATTGTTTCCCTACCTCCCAGAGAGCCACAGCCTAGCCTTCTGTTTTCTAGCCCTGTACCTACACCAACTCCACCCCTTTGTCCCTTGCATACACCTTTTTAGATATGCTACAAAAGCTGCAGTAAAATTGAATAAAAAAACAAAAAAGTACACTAGTAACTTTTTCAGAGTGTAATGCGAGCACAAAGCACATTTGTTTTGCTCTGGAATAAGCACAGAAAGTTAAGAATGTACAAGGGTTCAGATGCTCAGAGGACAGATGTTACAATTAAAATGTGTACTGTACTGTGTATCTTTCCTGGTAGGGGTTTCACCACGCAGTCATGCAGGTTTACACAAGAGGAAATGAAGGAGGGAGACAGACTTATCTCAGACCAGAAAATATGAAACTGATAACAACAAAGAAAGACTTGAACCAGGTCTAAAAGGATGTAACTATTTCAGATAATGGCTGAAAAACATTTACAATTTACAGTTGACAGAATGGCCTTCAATATAGCAAAGAGGGAGGGGAAAATCAAGGGAGGGGAAAATCAAGGGAGGGGAAAATCAAGGGAGGGGAAAATCAAGGGAGGGGAAAATCAAGGGAGGGGAAAATCAAGGGAGGGGAAAATCAAGACTACTGTCAAACCACGCGATTTCACACCACAGTCACCTTCTTGCTCCTCTGGGGTACCCTTGGCCACCTGAGACCTCAAAAAAAGGTGAGCTGAAATTCTGCCTATTGGCTATTTTTTTTTTCTTTACAAGTTTAACTTTGTGAGATAGACAATACTCCTCCTTTTAAATATCATTATTTAATCTGCGTAAAATGAAGGTGCACCCAGGCCTGGTGTTACAGTGTTGGGCGCTTCGCTTGTTTGTCTTCTCTCTCTCGTCGCCTCCGCGCGCCCCCGCCTACCTGATTTTGCTCGCTCGTGTCTCCTTCACTCCTCACTACCACCGTGAACGCCGAAAGTTGGTGCCAGTGTTGCACCCCCGAAATGAGCGACAAGACTCGCGTTCATTTTAACTTTTGGGCACAAAGTAAAGTACAATGTACAATGAAATCATAGAATAAAGAATATTATCAATGAAGTATGCACTGTAAACCCGAATTTGTCACAAAAAAAGATTGCCGTATAATAAAAAAAAATTAATAATTCTACTAAATTAGATTTTATAATTTTTTAATGCATGTATCCAATTTTCAGCACAATAAATTATTTACTTTAATTATTATTAGCATAATTTTTTTATTTAGGCATAAATTATAGTTTTTACTTTACATCTGTTTTTTTTACTTTACAGCTAATTAAGGATTTCAACAATCCATCTGGATAACAATCAGAATTAACTATAACATACAACATTTTTCCACTATTTCATCAAAATTACTTTATTTCAATCATCATTATCTTAACATTTTTAAATACAGGGCTTGATTAGACTAATAATAATTTGCATATGTATGCACATAGCCATGAGTGAAGCTAATGTTTTAAAAGTAAAATAATAATATATGGCCTTTGCATGTAATTAGTCTCATAGCCAATGACAACACAATACAAAACATTTCTTTCTAGATCTGTGGAACTCCCATTATGATCAGGATACCACAAACACTTCAGGACATATAATGCTGCTGCTGCTACTGTCCTCTATCTGGAGTGCCACACATGGCACAACAAAACTGTCCTTCTCACTTCATTATATTCAACAATATAATATCAGATTGCGTTTTTGTCCACATAATGAAGCGGTATGGAGAAGAAGAAACTGCAGCTGTTGGACAAATACCAGGATCTGAAGAAGAGCGGGAAACTGGAAACACCGCAGCAAACGCTAGCACCGCCGCTAACGGTAGAGCAGAGGCGTACACCGGTAAAAAAAAAATATATAGCGGACTATGAGGAGGAACTGCGCCGCTCTGAACACGACAACCAGAGACTCCAGCGGCTCCTGGACTCGGCTCTGAGGGCTATGAGCCCGAGAGTGGTGCTAGTCAGAGCCAGTAAGTCTTATGGATACTATGGATCCTATTTTTAGCCTATGTAAAAAAAAGTATGAAAAATGCATATGATGTAGAAACCAGCTCATTAGAAATGACAGACATGTCTATAACGGCAGAAGAACCTGTAGGAGTTCAAATCACTTCAGATACTGACTCAAATGTATTTACAACTTCATGGAGTGCATTTACATGCACATCAGTATCCCGGGTTTGATCGTTTTTTTTGAGTATTCCGGTTTCTTCATGGTGCATGTATGTGCAGTATCCTGGTTTCAGTATCCCGGTCATGAGAAACTGGGATACTGTAGCTGGTATATTCCGATAGTAACTGGGATACTGTGGCATGTAAACGCAGTATCCCGGTTACTGCAACATGAAGTTAAGTGCGCATGCATCCAAAAGACAAACACTTTCCAGTCTTTTCACCACAACAGTAGCGACATAAAGTGACCCACATAAATAAAGTGACCATACATGAGTGAAATGACTGTAAAATAAAGAGCTGCGCTAAACCTGCACATGTACAATCTGCACTCATGGACAGAAAAGACACCTCATCAGCCTTAAAGTACACTATAGACAACTTCACAGAGTGTTAATGTCACAAGACTGCACGTGTAAGTGTAAGTGTCTCTTGTCTCCTGCAGCTGTCCAGCTCCCCTCTCTGAGTCCTGGTCTGACTCCACACATTAAAGAACCCAACATCAAACAGTAGGAAGACCAGCTGCAAGTGTGAGTCTCAGACACTTTCAAACTGCAATTCTTTACTTTGTTATTCATTCTTCTTCATTTCTTTTAAAAATATTTAGATTGGGTTTTAAATATACAAATGTATCTTCTATTTTTCAGGTCTGTCCCAGAGTTTAGTGCTGTGAGCGTGAAGACAGAAGAATCCTCACTGCTTCAACAAAGACAAACTGAGCAAAGAGGGGACACACAGAGAGAGGACATCAGAACAGAGACACACATCCACTCAGAGACAGAGGGGGAAACCGATCACTCTTCTGAGACTGACAGTGATGAAGACTGGAGAGCTCCACTCAACTGCTCACCTACACACATGGACACAGGGGCTGATGAAGACCACCACAACCAAGACCAGAGGCAGAAGCACCACTGCACAAAACCCACACCTGTCCCCCAAATACAAGTCTACACCAAAGACCAGAGCCACTGTGGACAATGGAGACATGTCAGGAACTGGCGAAGGAGCTAAGAGCAGGAAACACAAGTGCTCTGTTTGTAAAGAGAGATTTGGGTCTAAATATAAACTACAGAAACACAGGAGAGTTCACATGGGAGAGGAACCGTTCAGATGTTCAGTTTGTAAGAAAGAGTTTGCTTTAAGATCTACTCTCAAAAGACACATGATTACACACACACAGGGGAGAAACCATTCAGCTGTTCAGTCTGTAAGAAGGGGTTTGCTGATAGGTCCACTCTCAAAACACATATGAAGAGACACCATAGACTGCATATATAAATAAATATAGCTAAGGACATAGCTAACACACTCTTCCGGCTCCCACTGACCCTGGCTCCCATTGATTTACATTGTAATATTGGGGTCCCTCTCTCTATAGCTGCTGCTGTAAGCCTTGTCATTTTGGTCTTAAAATGCTTGTACTAACCCACTCTATGATTCTGGTGGTGGTGTTTTTTTCCACAATTTTTTTGTTGTTAAAAAAAATCCTGTTCATAATATACAGTGTTGGGAAGGTTACTTTTAAAATGTATTCCCCTACAGATTACAGATTACATACCCCAAAATGTAGTTTGTAATGTAATCCATTAAATTACTTAAGTGAGTAACGTAATCTGAATACTTTGGATTACTTGATATTGTTATGCTTTTGAAAACAACATGAATGTAACAACCACATCCTGAAAATTCTTGTTTGTTCTCTTCAAATGGTCTGAGCCCAAATCTCCATGAACAGACAACTGTTTACTGTAGAGAGGTAAAGACCAGGAAATCTTAACATGAGGTATTTGTTTTGTCTGCTAAAAGAAAATAAAAAGCCCAGTCTTTACTTAAGCATATTAAAAATATTGATAGAGAAATGATTTATATATGAAATCACTGCTGCCTTAAATTATGTCCACCTATTGTTAGGTGTCATATTGTCTAAACCAGGTTTTAGTCCTGGTTTTAGTCCTGGTTTTAGTCCTGGTTTAGCCCAAAATGTGAAAACAGGAAAATACCGCCATGTAATCCATTTATTTCAAAGTAACTGTAATCCAATTACCACTCACTGAAACAGTAACTAACTGAATACAGTTACTCATAAATTGTACTCTGATTACTTAATCCCAGTTACATGTAATCCGTTACTCCCCAACACTGCAGCCTGTGCGCTCAGTGCAGCCCGCGGAGACTCTACGGCACATCACAAATACACACGCTCCCTATGCACGGCTCGTCTGCAACAGCGTGTGCCCTCGTGTACCAGCGTGCATCACAGGGCAGGTTCAACTTCCTAAACATCCTACCTGTCCATCTGCCTCACGTCAGCACGCCGCCCCTCGCCTTTTCACGCTCTCGCTCCTTCCTGCGTACAGCGAACACAAACCCCTCCCACAGTGCGGCTGATTAGAAGAGCAAGATCAAACGTGAAGCAAAAAACAGTCTAAATTTGTGTTCCAGTGTTGGCACAAAGCAGGTCTACAGCATAGAGCAGATCTACAGAACAGACCTACTGCCACATTTGGCTGAAGTTTGCCTAACAAAAGTGCACAAATGCATCTGTGTTTGTCACGATGTGCGTTTGGTTTGGTAAATGTGCAGAGGCTGGTAAATATCACTGCAAAACCAGAAAAGAATGAAACTCCAGTTTGGAACTTTAAAAAACAGGTTTAAAAATCTTCCTTCACTTTTTTCACAGTTTTGTGTGAAGTGCCAGAGGAAGTTCTCTTAAAGAAGGGGTTCTCAAACTGTGGGTGAGGGTCCAAAAAGGGGCACAAAGTGTTTCAGTGCAGTTTGCTTGGCTTTGTATTAGGTAGATCTTTATGACTTGGTCATTTTGTAAGTAGCTTGCAAGCTGAAAAAGTGTGAACACCCCTGCCTTAGAGGAACACAAACAATATTCTCCATGTGTCATTAGGCCTATGAAAATAGTGTGATTTAATTGTGTCGGGTTCAGACACAAACAGCTTAATGCCTATTGGCCTCAGGTCAGATTTAATCACTGCTCTTTTGGACGCAGGTCAGGTTTGGAGAGAAAAATTCATCCCGATCCACACAGCAGTAGCAGTACTTTTTGGGAGGATAGCTTCTCAAAAATATAACTCTCTAGTACTTAAATCCATTTTTGTATTCAATTCAAACTTAAAAACATGGGGAAAAAATCTCACAAGATAATTTTCAGTATGTGTGCACAATCCCCTGGCAAGTTTGTCTCGCAAGATCTTGTCCCTATTAACCAATCATTGTGGAAAACCTTTAATTATAATATACTGCATTATATTATTATGGATTGTATACAGACAGAAATGCATGGTCTGTCCTGCAATACGAAGTGTTGCTAAATGTCTCTCCACACACTTGACAGTTTTTTTTATTAGTTATTGTGCTTTTTTCCATTGATGTTGTATTCTTTCTTATCATTGGCTGTAAAATTGCTGTTGAAATGTCCTGTTCACTTAAAACTACCAGGTATTTAAAATTCAAACTGAAGTTGCTTGTCTCCTTGGCGATGTTATTGCTTTGCCTGGAATGTTCTTCAGTATGACATTAAACTTTTAAGAAATCCATGGAGAAATGACATCACAAGGCCAATTTCAGAGGTCAGATCCACAGAGAGGCGAAGGGAATCAGATCTGTGTGACTGCAAACCTTTCATTCAAATGAACGACGTTCAAACTGTTTCCCTTTCCAGCGGAATTGAAAAATTGTGAAAAAGCGAAGGTGATGGGCCGGATCGATCCACAAGAAGGACCAAAAAGGAAACCTTCGGCTGCCTAAGAAATCATCCCAAGTTTGCAGCGAACATTTTTTATATGGAGCGCCATCAAAACCCTCGCTCAACCTTGGTTACGAAGTTTTACATGTGTTAAACTTTATATCATTTTATTTTTATCATGAAACTTTCTAAAAGCAAGGATATTGATACTACTGAGCATTTCCTGCAGCAATCTAATGAATTCTGTTTCTACATAGTTTTTTTTATTATCATATTTTTTCCCTCCATTACTGGCCAAGGTAACAGAGGGAAAACAGTTCATATAGTAAAAAAAAAAAAATATATATATTATATATATAATATATATATATATATATATATATATATATTTCTACTGCATTCTCCCTGAATTATTCCATACATAGTGTATTGTTTTCATAATTATGGTATTGTATTAGGTTATGGTGGTCTCTTTTTTAGCATTATCTGTAAAAATATACAATATTTTGAGAATAAACTCAGATATTACAAAACATATGAGTGAAGTCTTTGAAATGAATGGCGAGTATAGTTTAATATCATGAATAAATCAATGTTTCAAGTTTGCAGTTTGTTTTCTGTGTGATCATGTTTCTCCCTGTGTCTGGATGGGTTTAATCCAGGTGCTCCGGTTTCCCCCATCAACCCAAAACATACTCCAGGTCTCCGGAACAGTTGATAGTCAAGGTCAGTTAAATACAATCAATCAATGAACCTGACAGGTGGAAATTAGCACTGGTGCTAGTGGCTAGACACTTCACCCACAGTGTGTGTGAGTGATGGTGGTGGTCCGTGGGACCGTTGGCGCCGATTGGCATGGCAGCTGCGCTTCTGTCAGTCTGCCCCAGGGCAGCTGTGGCTACAACAGTAACTTACCATCACCAGGTATAGAGTGAATTGATAATGCTGAATGTAATGCTCCGTAAAGCATCTTTGTGACAAAAAAATGTCTGTGAAAAGCGCTATATAAATAAAGACTTACTTACTTACAGTGTTTGAATGGACATGACTAGCATTGTTGGAACTAGTCATCTCCTAGCCATGCTAACCATGTGCACCCGCTCCGTCGTCGTCAACAAGGACTGGTCTATTACAGACTGTGACTTTAAGATTAGTCTAGTTTCCAAGTATGGAGACATGCGAACTGGAACTTGAATGAACTTTATAATCACTCTTGATTAATACTTTTTGCATATATCATATATATAAATACTGGTTCTTAAGGAAAAGTTAATCATTTAAATAAATGGATGTATTTAATCATACCTTGTGATATTCGATCTTTGAACTGTTGATGAAGGTAAATGAAAAAAAAAAATAAAAAATTTATGATAAAAATTTGCTTGGAAGGACTGACATATTTTATAAAAATAGTTCCCTTTCGTTTTGAAGTAATATTAAGTTTTTGGAAGAAAAAAACTGACAAATTATACAAAATCATGCACCTTCTACTTGTTTGCACAATTTTCCCTCCGTTACTTTTCCCTCTGTTACCATGACCTTTCTTCATAAAAAATCTCATTACTCAAAAATTAAGAGGTTTTTCAACCTAATCTTGAACCATATGGTAGAAAACTATATGAAGCAAATATTCAAACCAGTTTGTTAAGGATATGTAAGTGAGAACCAAGAGTTATCACTGTTTGTATTTATTGCCCAAAAAGTGCTGCATATTTCATTCCCTCCATTACCGACATGAGTTTTAAAATTTTTTGTCAACAACTTGAAAGAATATCACAGGTTTAACTTTACCCTGTTGGAGTGTTAACTCTTTCCTACATTCTGATACTTTACTTATTTCAATAGTCCCTCTAGTTTCTGAATAAGAGCTATTTGAATGTAAAAAGATCTGCCCCTGTTTCCCTCCGTTACCGCCGTTTTTTGTAAACCGAGACTGCTCCGAGGGACACCAAACTTTGGGTGAGTTCCATAAAGGTCCAGTGAAAACCCCAGAGGATCTGGAAATTCAAACCAAGACCTAGGACGAAGAAGAGTCAAAAACACTAGAGACTCCCAATCCAATGGAGGTTCAAATTCTGGAGGTACTAAATGTGACCCAGTCTCTGGACACCTCCAAGAGTCCAGAGGAGGCAGAAACATTAGAGACTCAAGAGGATGTAGAGAGTCCAACGTCAGGAGAAACTAGACTGAAACAACAAAGTCCTGTGGAGAAAGGGCTCCTTGGTATGTTTGACAGCAGTTCAACTGACAACAAATCTCCTGAAAATGACCAGACTCCAGAGCCGCTGGACATCAGCTCAGAGGGATCCGAAATGAAGTCCCACCAGGATGCAGTAGTGCAGACTCTGGAGAAGGCTCTGGACCAGTTCAAAGTCCCAGCTGAAGTTCATATCAAACCAAAGAACATCAAGAAGCTGGGCAAAGCTGCAGCCAGAGACTTGATCCACGAATACGGCTCTGCCATCCAAGCTCTTGGTGATGGCTTTGGGACTGGATGCCACAGACTTCCAGAAGGAAGCCGTGAAACACTTGAACTTCCGGCTCAGAACTGTTTTAGTACGGCTCTTTCCACAGTGGGACAAGCCCAAGAAGAAGGTCTGTTAAACAGCGCCCCTGTGTCCTTTAAGAGTCACTTGTTTGGTGGAGAGGGGTCAAAGGTCACTGGACACTTTTGAAGTTGAGAGGTTTCGCTTCTATCCAGAGCTCATTTTAAGAGTCAAAATGCTGAATGGAAGTTGAAGCGTTTTCATTTCAAAAACTGTTCAGATGAAACCTGCAACTTCTTCTCACAGCAGACACAATGCCTTCATTCAAATGCATTAAAAAAATAAAAATAAAAAATTCCCCCTTCCACCAAATATTGTCATTATCTTTCTTTTATGTCCTTTTCTCTCTTAAAGGGCCCATCTCATGCAAAATAACTCTTTTCACATTGTATCTTCTGCACATAAACAAGCACAATTTGGGTTTTGGAACATCCATTACACAATAGTTCTGAAATCTTACTGATTTCTTGGAGACAGTCACAGACCAGGAACTATGAAAGGCCGACTATTGCTCATCCCCCCGCCCGTCCTGAGAAAACACAGGCTCCGCTCTCCAAACGTGACGTAGGCGACGAGTGAGCCGCCCTTCCTCTACCCATCTCAGGGAGGGAGGGGGAGACAGACGTGCGCCCTGATAGTGGTAGGAATAAACTTTTATTCATCATGGAGTTACAGCGCGTTCAGCCGCATGTGTTGGACCCGGAATCAGACGAGGACTTTGAGGAGCACGAAGCTCAAGCACCGCATCCACATCAACTGAACATTACTGATTGGTAAAGTATTAATAAACACTAGGAGATAAACTTATTATATCGTGTAACTGCAGTGTAGAACAATGAGCTTATGCTGTTGCTTTTGTTTAGTGAAGCGTTTTCTGCTACGTCAAATGTGTTGTAGGTGTATCTGCCGTGTCATAGTTGTAGCAGCTTTAGTTCGCTGTCATGTGGGAGGGTAACAGAAATACACTGCAGTTTGTTCAAAAAATGCCGAATCAATCTAAAATTCACTTCGGCTACATATACAAGGCCCACACATCACTCTTAGAAGGTAGAAAGCTCTGAAAAGTTGATTTTGCATGAGATGGGCTCTTTAAAGCAGCACTGCATAACATTTCTGTAGAGGGCACATCACCTGCATGCATGCCCTGACATTTCATCAAAAATTGTAAAGCAAATTATTTTATTACCTCAATTAATCACAATATTGAATTTTTTAGATCTAAAATTCTCTCAAACATGACATAAATATGAAGGATTCATATTCTAGGGCTTCATTCTTTATATCATACAATGTCCCTGTGTCTCCATGGGTTCATTTTCTGAGTAAAAGCTGCTCACCCTGTAGTTCAGACATCTAAAAATTCTCAAACATGAATGCTATTGGACATGTTTAAAATGTGCACTTTGAACTGAACGTTGGTTTAAAGTATCACAAATACACTTGCAATACTTGTAATAGATGATAAACTGTACACTAAATATTTAACAGACTTGCAGTGACTCGCTGACCTGTAGCTAACCCCTGTGAGGTCAAAGTTTACGGCTGGGGTGAAGTCACATGGGGGTCAAGTTAATGCTCAGAGTCTAGACAAAGAAGTGTCTGCTTCACCATCACATTCTTCATTTACACTTGTCACTTTAACATTATGAATGGCAGAACTCAAGAAAGACTTCTGAGCACAGGATTTGAATGGAGATCAGCTGGGCTTTTTCATCTTAAGATATAATTACATAGAGATATAAGATATACTGTAATTACATAGATAAAGTCATATGTATAATTCATGAAATTGTCTACATGAAACAGCTGTTCACTGTAAAACTGTAAAGCACTGGCAATAACCCTTCATGTACATAAACCTGGTGTCATAATCTGTAACAGGTCTTCAGTGAATTCCTTGGAATCAAAACAGAGTTTGAAATTTCAGTATCCTGACATAGCACCTATCTTTGTAATGAAAAAAGTTTCAATCTAACCCAACTTATACCAACACCCACTCATGAAAAAGGACACATTTTAGACCTTATTTTTACATCAGGTTTTACTATTTCAAATCTAGATATTTTTGACCGTGGTGTATCAGATCACTTTATGATCACTTTTAAATGCGTGCTAACGTGCTCCATAATTAAACCCTTATCTCATAGCTCTACCCGATTGATCCACTCTTCCACAGCGCCATGTTTCTCTGATCTGTTCACTGCCCATCAGCAGTTTGGGGGCCCTGAAGGCCCAAACGCCTGCGCGAACACAGAGGACCTAACAAACAATTTCAACTCTCTATGCTCAGAAATTCTGGACTCTGTTGACCCCAAAAAACCCAGAAGACCTAAAGTTAAAAATACATTAACACCGTGGCTAAATGACTCTACTCGCACATTTAGACAAATGTGTAGAAAAGCAGAAAGAAGATGGAAAAAAGACACACTTCATGTATCTTATGGAATATTTAAATCTTCCTTAAAGTGCTATCAGAAAGTGGTACAGTCTGCGAAAAGTGAATATTTTTCCAACATGATCGAATCAAATGCTCATAAACCTCAAATCCTTTTCCAAACTCTAAACTCCCTACTACATCTCCGTCCTCACACGCCTGCCTCACCACCTCAGTGGACTGTTCAAGAATTTCTTTATGAATAAAATAATCAATATTAGAGCACAGATTATTCACCCCCCCAACGCCCCCCAAATCATACCCTATGCTCCCCACCACCTCTCTGAATTCAGGCAAGTGTCTCTCCCAGAACTAACTGAGGCACTTGCACATCTCAAACCCACGAGCTGCTACCTGGACATTTTACCTGCAACTTTCTTTAAAGACGTATTTCCCTGCACCCATCCAAGCATCTTAGCCATTATAAATTCATCTCTACATAGTGGTGCTGTTCTTACATTCTTTAAACAATCTATTGTACACCCGCTCATTAAAAAGGCAAACCTGGACACCGAAGATGTATCAAACTACAGGCCCATATCCAAATTACCATTTTTGGCAAAAATTTTTGAAAAAATTGTGCTTAATTAGGTTTCAGCTCATGTTAAAAGCCTACAGATCCTCGACAAGTTCCAGTCTGGTTTTCACAAGCATCATAGAACCGAATCTGCTGTGGTAAAGGTCTACAATGACATCCTTCTCACACTTGATTCCGGATCCTTAGTTGTACAAATTTTACTGGACCTAAGTGCAGCCTTTGACACAGTTGACCACCAGATCCTCCTAAAACGCCTGCAGCATATTGTTGGGTTGCAGGGCTCAGTCATAAAATGGTTCACATCATATCTGTCAGGAAGATCCTTTGCAGTCAGAGTTGGTGAGAGAGTGTCGACCCCTGCTCCTGTCACGTGCATCTTGCCCCAAGGGTCCATTTTAGTGCCTCTTTTATTTTCTTTATACATGCTCCCCCTGGGTTCAATCCTAGAAAAACATCAGATTAAGTACCACCTTTATGCTGACGACACCCAGCTCTATCTTCCTGTTTCCTCAAAAAATGTCTCATCCTTTGCAACCCTCCATGACTGCCTTAGAAATAAAAAATTGGATGTCCTTTAACTTTCTCCCGCTAAATGAAAATAAGACTGAAGTTATTCTATTTGGACCTTACACTGACAACCTCACATCTGACCTTGGACCTCTTGCCACAAATTTGCACAGTTCAGCAAAGAATCTTGGTTTTTTTATGGATTCTCTTTTAAACTTTGAGAAACAGATCTCAAATGTTGTTAAAACTAGCTTTTTTCAGCTCAGACAAATTGCCAAATTAAAACCAATCCTAACACGCAATAACATTGAAACAATCATACACGCTTTTGTAACAAACAGACTGGACTACTGTAATGCACTATACTCAGGCCTCCCACAATCCTCCATCAACAGGTCACAGTTAGTCCAAAATGCTGCTGCCAGATGCTCATCGGGTTCAAAAAGAGAGACCATATTACACCCATCCTAGCCCAACTCCACTGGTCACCTGTTAAATACAGAATTGATTTAAAAATTGTATTATTTGTTTTTAAATCACTTAACTCACTCACACCACAGTACATCACTGACCTTTTAACCCCACACAGCCTCCCGCTCTCTCAGGTCAAACTCTCTCAACCTCCTGTCCGTCCCACCATCCCGCCTCAAAACCAGGGGAGGCTGAGCTTTCTGTTGTTGTTCCCAAGCTTTGGAATTCCCTTCCTTTTCACCTGAGATCTTGCTCCTCCCTCTCTCACTTTAAAACCCTCCTAAAACACATTTTTTCAAGATGGCATTCAACAACCCATGAGCTCTACTTTAAGCTATTATCTTTGTGCATCAAGTAACTCGTTTATGTAATATTTTATATATTTTATATTTGTGTTAGTGTTTCACTATGTTGTGTTTCATGCTGTAAAGCACTTTGGCAAATGTAAATACAGCATATAATAATTTAAATATAAATACTTCATATAAAAATCCTTTTAAATTTGAAAAAAATAAATAAAAAAAATACAAGATTCAGACAGGTTATTATTTGCCAAAAATTTATTTAAAAAAATAGGCCATGACAACTTTTTTAGGATTGTTCAAGTGATGGGGGCAGAGGGGCTGGGGGGCCAGAGTCGGCACATGGGCCTTAGTTTGATGAATGCTGGTCTAATATAATAGTTTACCTAATATAATAGTTTACCTAATAGTGTGCTACCTTGAAAAATACCCAATCCTTTTACCCACTATTTAAGATCTAATCACTATGGCAACATGGCAGTATCTGGTGAACCACTTTGCTGCAGGCAGTAAAAAAAAAAAAGAAAACACTCAAGACATGATTGTCAAAAATATGGCTATATTTTATTCAAAATTCTTTGTTTAGTTAAAAAAAGATTATTTCTGACATCAAGAAGCTCACCATACAATCCAAATAAATATGCTTAGGCATAAAATCTGAGAAAAACAACCATTTCAAATCAATACAAATGATGGCACAAGTACTCGAGTAGTGTGGTCACCTCCTCTCTATCTGCTGACCTGAGTGTGACCTGGTGGCTCCAAGTCTGGAGATGTACTGGAAAAAGACACAACACATAAATACATAACAGCAACACAGTCAATTTTATTTAACATGAATTGCTTTTCTTAAAGGGACTGATGCAAGATTTTTATTTGAAATTACATGAAAATTAGCTCTGTATCTCCAGACACTAGGCAAACATGTTCTAATCAAAATGAGCCTCATTTGGGTTGCCACTTTCAATGCAAAAACCTAAAAGCAAAGTAGACTGTGTTGCTGAGCTGGACTGGAGGTCTGACAGCTTTCGTACCTGCAGTGTGTCTTGCAGAGTGGTGTATCTGTAACTGGGAGGCCCCAGATCCTCCAGAAGCCGAGTGCGCTGCTCCTGAGCGTTGCTGATGAAGTGTGAGGTGAGGGCCAGCTGCTGTCTGAGGCTCTGCATCAAGAGCCCCAGGGAAGGACACGGGCTACAGACAGCTGCTCCAGGGAAGGAAGCAAGTCAGAAAAAGAGCTACATCTGCACTTCAAGATTTCACTTCATTTGTTGTTTTCACAGTCTAAGAATGTGCTGATGTCAGAGGATGGTGGCCTCCATTGTCTAAAACAAGCTGAGCATGAAAGTATTTAAAATTATACTTATTGCCTTGTAAAATTAATACATAGGAGTGACTTTAAAGAGGGGGCATAATGCAAAATATACTTTTTTGGAGCTTTCTGACATGTTACAATACTTACAGTACTTATTAATGTTTACTCATTTATCTTTAGCAGTTCTTTTTGTCACATTTACCCCCATTTGTATTTAATACAATAATTCAAATATGGATTTCAGAAAGCCTGATCTGGCTACAGCTATTGTTTTCTTTGTCTGAGGATGGAATTGTTGGATTACTGACGGATTCCACACACGTCTTTAAGATCATCGTGTTACCTTTTATCATTTTAAAATAAATTCACCCAAAACAACATAGTAACATCAACAACTCCCTCTGTTAAGTCACTCCCCTTTCAGAGCGCTATCACAACACCAGCATGCATCCAGCTAATTAAACACAATTTTTCTGGAAAGTTTATGGGAAAAATGAATGAGAAATGCACTTCCGGAACCAGGGGATGGAAGGTCTCTGTCGAGCTCCACATTCCACCACATTTTAGCTTACAGTGAATTATTAACAACAGTAACAACTCAGTCTTTTAGAGAAACCCAACAGACACAGATCAACTCCATAGACTGTGCAAATATTTGACCAGGTCTGTCTGTAAAGTAAAATAAAGTACTGTACAAACCGACTGCTTACACCTAACCCCTTTGTTTAAAGGTTGTATGGAGGATTTTTTTTGTTGTTTCAAGTTGTCAATGATAGCATTATAGAGGTGCAGTAGTCTTGTAATTATGATGACCAAAAAAAAGAGAATAAAAATTCATCAACTCTGGACGCGGTGGGGCTAAACATTTGCCAATAGATAACGACACTGCCTCGTTATCTGTGAGCTGACAGGCTGTCAATCAATCTCCCTACGTTTCTAGCGTAACTGACTTACCTGCGCGCCGCCGGTACGTGGTTTACGTATGTCTGTCACACAGTCCACAGACGCAAGCCGCACAGATGCTGTTTACTCCACCAACACAACAGTTCTTAACGGCTTTTTTTTGACCTATATCTTCCTCGCAGTTAGCACAAAGTTTGTTGCGACGGCGACAAGAATCCAGGAGCAGTTAGCCGCAAAAGAAAGTCCGTTTTTGAGGTCGCTGAAAGAAGAAGACAAGGGGAAAAGCAGCGAAGCCAAACTAAGGTGATTCTTGAAGATTCATTCCAGCGATGGCGCGACTAAAGCAGACGCAGGGTCTAAAGACTGACGCACTGGTCCACAAATTACTCCTGGACAGGAAACTTCTGCTTATTATGAAAACTTACTTTTATTTCCAAGAGCTAGTCAAACGTTTTTCAGGACACGAAAGCGATATCCTATGTCTGAAAACGTAATTTTCAAGGCAAAGAAAGAGTCCGCTTGCTGCTGCGTGTTGTAGCTAGTTCATTTGCACAGAATCTCCGTGCAACCTTCTCTGCACCCCTTTCCTGCTCCTCTCCCCGCTGCCCATTCCGCTCTTCCCCCTGCTCCTCACTTCTCTGGGCACGGAATCTCCACGCACCGCTCCCCTCTCCTCTCTCCTCTCCTTGCTCCGCTCTTCTCGTCCGCGCACGAAATGTCCGCACACCCCCTCCCCCCGCTCCTCACTTCTCCGCCTTGCCTAACCAACACTGTAGTTAGTTGTTTACAAGTCATGTGCAGCGCACCGGCTGTAAACAAACCTGTTTCTGGTGTAAAGAGGAGGAGGGAGGAGGTGTTTCTACGTAGGAGCTGTAGGGGAGGGGGGGTGGTTTCACGCATGCGCAACATTTGAAAAAGGACAAACAGTCGCTGGATTTCTCGTTCCTTGGAAAATCCTCTATACAACCTTTAATGCTGATGGATATAGCTCTTTTTTCAAATGTGCAATGTTAGACTGACCAGGCAAATGAAAGGCTATTTCTGCCAAGGTCGTGTCACGCTGGGGTAGAGGGCCATGGCTGTGAGGTGGGGGTTCGGGAGTGCAGGGGTCAGATGGAGTTGCTCTGGTGAACGTATTAGAGTAACTGGACGGTGAGCGAGGAGAAGGGGGCTGACTACTGTCTTGGGAGTGCTCTGAGATGCCCTCTGTCTGAATAGCACTCTCAAAATCACTGGAGTAGTCCTCCTCATGGACCTCATGGACCTCCTCCTCCACCTCCTCCACCTCCTCTTCATGCACCGTCTCCACCTCCTTTCCATGCTCCTCCTGTAGCTCTGGTTCCTTAAAACATAGCACAAGTCCTTTTTGCAATATTTGCCAAGGGATAAAAAAAAAAAAATTCCTATAAAATCAGATGCTAATCAATACCAAAACTAGTATCGAAACTAGATACTCATTTAAGCAGATACAGATACTAAAAAGTTCCATTGACAGGACAGAAATGAACCTTTCCTGAATAGCTTTAGAATGAGAATAGAATAAGAGCACATAGGTTACACTATATGGAACCTACCTGGACCACAGAGGCATTACACAGATATAACACACATGGGAATAGAAAATAAAGTACTATGAATTAATGTTGAAAATCACATTTTATGCATTATGCATTTTATTAAGTAGATTGAGAGATACTTTATTATCCCGAAATAAAGTCATATTTCAGGCAACATATAATACATAATACAATTATATTATATGTTAATACCAATATTATCAGAATTGGTGCTATCTGAATTGGTATTGAGTATCACCTCTCTTCCTTACATAACGATCTGATATCTGATTTTAAGGACTTTTGACAACTCTAATCAGATACTGTTTTCAAATATAAGATTTCTTTAGTAGAGCTGAAATAATCACTGATTTATAAGAAATACCTGTTGGAATGGGCCCTAGGATCCTATTTTAAGGGTTGAATTGAAAGGGGGTGTATTTTACTTCTATGGGATATTAACTGCTAATACATAACATACTTAGATCACATGTTACTGTATCTTCTATTGTTATTGTTGTAAATATATTCATCCAGAACAACATATTAACATGTTTTATAAGTTCCCCCCTCCCTTTGCTACCTGCATTAAGTCACTCCCCTTTCAGAGCATTTTCACACCACAATCAGCATGGAACTACTGCACATCGCATCAAGTTTTTGTGTACAGTTTCATATTATGCTTTTGTATATTTATGGAGAATTGTAGTGTAGGAGCATGGATGACGTGGCTTGTGGGCTGAGCATTGCACAGAGTCTCCCAGCTATATGTAAAGAGGGTTCGAATAGGGCCTGGGAGAGATAGCTAAATTACTCAAACATGTACGGAGGACATTTGAAGCCTCTGCAGTTATGTTTTTGATGAGAGATCAACAGAGGTAGAAAGCTAAAAAAAAAAAAGTGTTACCAGCTCAGACCTGTGCATTTGGGTGTTCCTCCAGCAGCAGAGCAGCAGGAGCCAGCTCATCCAAGTCTATCAGGTTTAGTTTGAAGCCTGTGGAGGACACCCAGAATGAGAGAAGGTGAGCTAAATGACCTTACTACATGCACAATATTCCTCCATTCTCATTTATAGGGCCCATATTGCACTATTTTCTGATGTAAGTTATAATGTTGTTTCCAGAACAAAACCTTACTGGATGTTGTGTTTTGTTTCATTCACACATGTTTAACACACAAACCCGGCATATTTAGGCTGATTTCTGCAAAAAACACTCAACATGTTTTTAAACTCCATACTGAAACTCTCTACTGAACAAAAAAGTAAAAGGTAAAAGCAAAACACAACTCCAGGTATGTTTTTGTGGACATTCTCTAGCATGGCTCAAAGCTCACAAGAGTCAATTTTGCTTAATATAGGACTTTTTTATGTGTTTGGTGCACAAATACAATTAAGGTCTTACATCCTGAACTGTCTGAGTGCTCACTGAGAGCATCCTCTGAAGCAACCTCCAAAGGGAACAGCTCCTCCAGAGAGTGCACATCTCCACAAGCAGAGCCCACAGAAGATAGACAACGGGGAGAGGGGGGGGGCTGGGGGCAGAGGGGGGCAGGTAGGGGGGAGAGGGGGACATGGAGCAAGGAGAGAGACTGGGCTGAGGCTGGACAAGCCAAGTGTTTGGTGGTGAACTTGGGGAGGGGTTTAGTACTGGAAGGTCCTCAGTGTGGAGCTGCCGCCTGCTGTTAGACTCCTGCAAGAACACATGCGTATTACTATTCGACTGAAAAGTACAATTTCTTTAAAAAGTTACTAAGAACTGCATACTACCTACCTCCGAGTGTCGTCCATGAGCACCCAGAGGCTTGCTCTTTACAAAGTGCCTGGGCTTGTCCGTGCTGGGCTTGTCCGTGCTGGGCTTGTCCGTGCTGGGCTTGTCCGTGCTGGGGCTGGCCCGTGCTGGGCTGGCCCGTGCTGGGCTGGCCCGTGCTGGGCTGGCCCGTGCTGGGCAACGTGCGTGTCTCCTCTGCGAGTTTCTGTGCTGCCGTCTGCTTTGCTCTTGAAGACCCTTTGGTGTGCAGACTTTTTCCAAAGCGGTTTTCTATTTGGGCCAGTCTGCTGAGAGCCGCCGCCTGGGATGCCAGCAGTGAAGAGGGCACTGCTCTGCTCCGTCATCAGAGACAACACAAACACATTACATTGGTCCTGAGTTTCTGCTGCACAGGATCATCACCACAAACATCATCCAAATTAAAACTGTAGACAGTACAGACTCTTCAGTGTGTGAGCTGGGGTCTGTACCTTTCTCTGGGCTGATCCTGGGCTGCAGCTGAAGGCCTTTTTAAGAACCTAATTGCCCCAGCGTCCAGAGGAGTCAAAGATCGAGGAACCTGCCAGTGTAACATCATGATTTGGTTGTATTATTATCAAAAGTCTGTTTCAATGTTCACGTTACAAAGACCTAATAACTAAAAGGCAACACGGTGTTTACTGCATCATGCTATGCTCATTACTGCCAAGCCATTTCGCATGTCCAGAGAACACCGCACGGCACTCACCTCCGAAGCCCAGTCGCTCGTCTGCTTTGGCACAGTGGCTCCTTCCCGGTGATCCTGTCCAGGGCCTGGGCTCAGCGAGTACTCGCTGTCGCTGAGTTGGGACTGGAGCTCAGACGACATCCAGGCTGGAGGTGCGCGCACGGCGTCTCCTTGAGACATCTGAGCAGAAGAACGTGTGACACAGCACGGACCGATGTAATGCAAGGCCATAATCTAGCAGAACACTATGTATCTGTGCAAGTATCTTTCCCGCATAAACTCAACAAACAGTCACAAAATACCTAAAAGAAGAAAGAAAATTATGTTACTGTTAATGAAATACCCGTGGTGAGTGGTGTGCAGTGTCCATTCTGCCTCTGTGGGAGGAGAGCACCGCCTGGGCCCGCTCCAGAGCTGAGCTCCGGCCGCTCTGCTTCCACATCGTCTCCTGACACTTATGGACCACGGTCCTGTCTTCACTGTAAACTAACAGCTAACACACAAGCCTGTACGCGCCACAGGGCCACATCAGCACGGTAAATAGTGAAAAAATTGCGTAAAACTCTGCTCCAGCGTCGGGCGCGCATGACGCGCCTTCGGTTTCCATGGATAAACCTCTTCTGCGCTCTAAGGTATGAGTGAAATGAAAGCGTGGCGCCACCTGCTGTACTGAATGTTGAACATCTCTTGACAGAGATGTGGGCAAAGAGTGTGATTTATACATAAACACAACGGAGTGGATGCTTTTGTGACTGGGATCATGGGATTTTAACCAACTAAGAAGTGCAGCATGTCAAGCTGAGGGACACAAGTAAGAGACTGTTTAGGACTGTTAAGGGATTGTGCGAAATGAGCTTTGTTTTTCTGGTATACATGGAGACCATACAAGAGGCCAGCTAAGGAGCTGTAGCTATGGACATTTGAGACGCTACAGGTTTTTTACACCATATGTGGCTGAAAATGTGGCAGAAGACCTTCCAGAGGAAATACTTTGTGGGAATTAACCATTACATTGTCAACTGAAACACCAGAGTGGTGGAGTGAGGCCTTTCCTGTTGTGTTCACCTGGTTCTTCTTGGACACTGGTGTGGTGATGCAGGACACAGAGGTAGGCCAGTTTTGGTTATTCCTCTCCTCAAACTGACACAGATCTGTTGACCCACCCTGACCTGTCCTCCTGTTAAACTGCAATGAGACTTTTGACTGAGACACAAAGGCAACTGAGAAGCGCAATGGAAATCTGGAGCTTTTGCTTTGCCAGTGGACTATGTCATGATTTGTGGACATGCAACCCGTACTGTATTTTTGGAACAAAACACATGAAGAACCCTCCAAGATACAAACAAACAAACAAACCCTCCAAGATACAAAGTGCATATTTAAAGGCCTTATATTATGCAGAGTTTAGTCCTGTGAGCTTTTAGTCATGTTGTTACCTCATCAAAAACATTAATGGAGTAGTGGTTTGTTTCTGTCACACATTTGAGTAACCCTGCATTATTAGGATGCCTGCATCTCCAAAGCTCAAAATACTCTATTCCATCTTGTGAAGTCATGAGGTGACAGTTTTAAAGTTAACTATTTCTAACCTGAACTGAACTGCTCTACTCTATAATACAGTTGAATAACCATAAATTGCCTTTTTAAAAAAGGTTTTTGTTTTACCTTTTGTTCAGTTGAGATTGCCATAGAAAGTTCACAATAACTTTTAGTTTACCAAGAAGCTAATACGTTTAAAACGAGGCTAAAGAAAGCTCTAGCTTCAAAGTTAGGCGATTTAAAAACACAATGGAACAGAGTGTTTTCAGTTTGAGAGAAGAACACAGCCGAAATGTCCAGGGCTTGCATGAATGAAATAAAACACAAGGTTTGTTAATAACAAAGATTATAAAGAAGTGTAGTATAAACAACAAAACCACACGTGCACTTGACTTTTCTGCAGACCAGTGAACATTCACATGGAATACATTTAATTTAATACATAAAATGTGTTATGACTTTGGAGTGAGTTATGAGTTTGTAAAAGCAGTCATGAAAATTGTGTAAGGTTGGTGGCAGTGGGTCATGCATGACATACATGACATTATTTCCATAAGCAGAGAACTCATTACATTGAGACTGTATTAACAAGACAATATGCAAAATATGTTCATAAATGTGAAAAACAGGCTAAAGACGAATACAATGGCTGTGAACCAATCTGGCATCCAGCACCAGCAGCTGACCCAGCACACAGAGGCTTTCCAAACCCTCGGGACTGTGCCTTGGTCTGACCTGGGCCTGTTCCAATGTTCAGGCATTTAGTTAGTATTTTGTCATTTTACCTATTTTGTCAGTTATCATTTGAAGAAAAAAAAAATTGGTATGGAGTTGAAATGCAGCAAAAGCAGTGCATCAGCTTGAAAAATGTATTCAATGTTTTTTTAAACACAAATGCTTAATAGCTGCATACAGGAGATATAGATTGTCATTAATGAAATGTTTTTTGGGCCACAGGAGTAAACTGAAGCTGTCACTTTCTTCCTGGGGAGGGGTATACAGTACAGGTGAGCGGTAGTGGGGGAGTGTAATTAGAGGTCAGTATGGGGCATTATGGGGGAGTCACTACTATTGGGAGGGGGCATTATATGGATGAGATTTATATGTTTGCACATAACAGTAAAGGCAGTTGTAGTATTTATCTAATTGTTTTGTTATGCACACAAGGAGGAAGAGAAAGTGAACTTCTGCTGCTCATTCTCTCTGAAGCCTATTCTATTCACCTCAGTTTGACCCAAGGAAGGGTCCTTGGCCTCGAAGGAAGTGATTTTAGCGGAACCAACTACCAAGGCACGGGTACTAGGTTTTGGAAAACACCCAGAGATTGTGCTGCTGTCAGACCTCCTCCTCCTCTTCCTCCTCCTGGTCCAGTAGAGTAGTGTCTGATGATCTGGGCCTGAAGGACAGCTCAAAGTCCAGCTCCACGTCCAAGTCAGGGAGGAAAAAGAAGGCACTCTCGTCCACAGAGGCCACTGTCAGTCGGTTCAACCTAAGGAGAAAAACACAAAATCTTACATGTTTTATTCCTTTTTTGTTTTTGTGAGTCAAAATATTACAGTCTTTTATTTTACTTTTGTAAATTTTTAAAAAAACATGTCATATTATTTGTATATTAGCATCAACACTGTAATTACTAAGTACTAAGATTCCATTTGTGCCTGTTGTACAGGGGCTGTAATTAGTGAGACATCTTGTGTGCACGGGTCAGGTCATGGCTCTAGCTTGGTTCTGCTCCACATTGTCTCCCTAAAATAAAGCTAAGCACTGCTGATAATATGAAGTTTAATTAACAAAAATGTGGCTGTAAGTGGCAATGATTGGATCACACCATCATTTGCAATAATGCACAAAAGCATTTGCTCTGTGTAAAAACAAACTGGAAATGGACATAATGATTTACATACAGACGCTGACAAAATTGTTGGTACCCCTCTGGCAATGAAAAATTGAAACTTGAAATAAATTGAAACTGATAAAAGCAATAATAAATAAAAAAATTACTGAAGATCATCCAATGGAAATCAAACATTGTTTTTCACCTGTGGTTCAACAGAATCATTAGAAAAAAAAAGAAAGAAATTGGCTTGGACAAAAATTATGGTATCCTTAAATTAATATTTTGTTACACAACCTTTTGAGGCAAACTCTGCAAACATATGATTTCTGTAAATGTCAATAATACCATTTCAGAACAGTCCAATGTTTTGTTCTTAACCATTCTTGTGTGTTTTTAACTGTGTGTTTTGGGTCATTATCCTGTTGGAAGAACCATGACCTATGACTGAGACTGAGACTTTTCTGACACCAGGCAACACATTTCATTCTAAAATACCTTGAGTATAGTTTTGAGATTTCATTCTATCTTGCACAGATTCAAGACACTGTGTCAGATGCAGCAAAACAGCCCCAGAACAAAACCAAGCCTCCTCCGTGCTTCACAGTAGGGACAGTATTCTTTTCTTGGTGTGCTTCATTTTTGTGTCTGTGAACATAGAGCTGATGTGTCTTGCCAAAGAGCTTCAGTTTGTCTCATTTGTCCAAAAGACATTCTCCCAGAAGCTTTGTGGCTTGTCCATATGCACTGAGGCAAATTCTGTCTCACTTTTTTATGATTTGTTTTCAACAGTGGTGTCCTCACATCAAGTCCACTTTGGCTTAAACACTGATGGATGGTGTGATCTGACACTGATGTACTTTGCCCTTCAAGTTCACATTTAATTAGTTTGGAATTTGTTCTGGGCTCTTTGGTTCCATTCGTTGATCCATCTCTTCAATTTGTCATAAATTTTCCTCTTGTGGCAGTGTCCAAGGAAGTTGACTTCAGTCCTGTGGACCTTAAACTTCTGAAGAACATGTGCAACTGTAATCACAGGAACATCAAGCTGCTTGGAGATGGTCTTATTGTCTTTATCTTTAACCTGCTTGTCTATCATTTTCTTTCTAGTCTCCTGACACAGTTCTCTTCTTCTCTTTCTCTGGTCCATGTTCAGTGTTGTGTCCATCATGTCTCCAAACAGCACAATGACACATGTCCCCCTTTAAACAGACAGACTGACTGAGGACAAGTTTGAAGAACCTGTGATGCAGATTAGAGACACACCGAAGTTTAACATGTCCATATTGTCCAACTATTTACAGTTTTTTCTCTCTTCATTTTTGTCCAAGCCAGTTTCATTAGTTTGTTTTTCTTAAATAATTCTTTTAAATAAACAGTGACAAATTTTCATTGGTTATTTTTCAGTACATTGTTATATTGATTATTGCTTAGTTAGTGACCATTGTTGACCATTGTTTAGTGACCATTGTTTATTTTTCTTTCATTACCAGAGGGGTACCAACAATTTTGTCCATGTCTGTAAGTGGGTGAAGAATATGGAGGTTGAACAATGACTTTTTAAACATTTCTGATCAGAAAAATGTGCCAAAGGTACTGAGAAACACTGTAATCTCTCAAGCCCTTACTGGCCAAATACAGAATGTACAAAGGAATTCAGAATGCTTTTCTTAGTAAATACATATTCATTTTATGTAAATTAAATAGAAATGAGTGCTGTGGTGTTCATATGTGGATGCTGGTGCATTAGGAAACTCTCATTTAAGAAGGAATTTGGCAGTACATGTTGTGAATCTGGCACAGAAATGTCTCAGCATCTTCTTAAAGTGGAAATTACAAATATTGTTTAAGAAAATATTGGTGAATGAGGCCCAATGTGCTGTAGGTAAAACACAGTTAGACATCAAATTTTTTAGATTAAACCACTTTTATTTCCAGCATATAAAATGCATGGGTATGGGGCGGACAAATAAAGAATAGGATTCACTTCAAAATTCACATTTTAAACATGTACAGAAGAATTTACAAAAAGATTGAAATCTGAACTGACAAACTAATACAAGAATCACACATGTACAGGGTAAGTACATTTATACATAATAAGGATATTTTGTTGTTTGTGGAGGGAATTATGGTCCTTTAAAAAATTGCAGCCTTCCATTTGTATTGAGATTTTAGTTAGATTGTGATTAATCCTGCAGACATAGACAAAAAAAAAAAAAAAAAATGCTCAGAAACAAGACCACACAAGTCTTGAGACGAGACTTAAGACACTCTACTGGGGGGGCTGTTCAGACATGGAAGGGCAGAGCGACCACAGAGGTCGGTTACCCCTGGTTTTGACGCTTGTCTGAGGTACCATGAGCTGGAGCTGTCCCTGGGACCTCAGAGCGTGTGGAGAGTGGGACATTTTAGGGTAAGTAACACGCCTCTGTCCAATATGACTGACACCCTGTAGGGTTTAGGGTGCAGTCATGAGTGGCTTTTTACTTTCCTTGAAATGGGCTCTGTGTAACAGGTATCATTTGTCAATAATTTTTTATTTATTTATTTTTTTGCATAGATTAAAAAAATCATCAAGCTTGACTTTTGGGTGGAATAAAATAATCTTTTCATTAATGTTCAGGGGGTTCAATTTGGGGTAAAAATATAATAATAATAAAAAAAAACTGAACAAACAATTTCAACCATTATTTTCTCCTATTAGAGCTAGAGGTTTTAACATTTTTTGTTTTCCAAACAAAAAATGTGTCAAAGAGAAATATTTCATCATGGCCACACCCAAATTTATATTCAAAATGTAATTGATAATCTTTGATCACACATGGGTGTCTTTTGGCCAAATTTGAAGTGCTTACGATGAAAAGTGTGTGAGGAGATGTCCTCAGTGTGCCAGTGTGTGTACAGCGTGTGCTTTTATTATTCCAGGGTTTGATTCAATATGGCTGACTTCCTGTTGGGTTTAGGATGGGGCCATGATATCATTTTTTTGATGTCCTGACATTAGATTTTTACTTTATTTTTTTTCTGGGTTGAGCTCCAATACGCTCCATCAAAGTCAAAGTTTGAAGTGGCCCTACTGAGTTTCTTTCATTACTTTTTTTTTCTTCACTCAAAATTTGCTCATAGAGTTCAAATTTTTGATACTGGTCACTTGATGAGGTTTAAATTAGTCCATCGCCAGGACTTTGTCCTCGGCTTGTGCCTAAATCTGTTGCATTGTGTGTTGCTGATGTAACCTGAAATGTTGAAATGATTAGGTAAAGTCATGTTAAAAAACAAGAATCTCAGAAGTAGTGTGAAAAAAGGTTTAAATTTTGAAGTGTGGTCTAGTGTTTATCTTCATAATGTTTACATGGATGTGTTGTGGTCACTGGTGCCTAAACCAATGAAGTCAAGAGTTCCTCACCTCAGATAGAGTCCTTTGAGATTGGGTGTGCCATCGAACGCTGAGGCGGGCACAGATGAGATGCGGTTGCTCTGGAGGTGCAGGTATTCCAGGGACTCCGGCAGGTCTGGAGGGATATGGGACAGGAGATTCCCAGAGAGGTCCAGTGTCTGTACACATCAACAGTCGTGTTTATATAGGTTTAGTATCACACTTCATCACTGAAACTGCAGTGTAACAGTGTAAAAACCTTCCATAGAGGTACAGGGCTTCCTGACTAATTCTAGAACATGAACTCAAGCTGGTGATACTTTGTGGTGACATCATGCTGGGGGTGTTCTTCTTGTATGTCTATGGCAGAATGTTCATCAGTTACCATGGTGACAAAATGCGCACATAAACAAACACAGACATAAAAAGTTTTTAGATTAGTTGTTAAAACTCAAGAAAAAATACAAAATGAATTTAAAAAGCACACTTTCAGGAGCCTGTGATTAATATAAGCGTTCATGGTCCTGTTTCTGATTGTGTTGAAAGAAAAGTGCCTTCCTCCAGCATCACACCCCTCAGCTTGTATTATTTTTCATAAATGCAGATGTGTGAATATTTTATATTAATTTCAGCCAATAAAGCTCCATACTTAGAGGAAAGCAGGCAGAAATGATGTGGAACGCCTCAGTATGGACTTACAGTGAGCGCGCTGACCTCGAGCCATGCTCCCTGATAGGCAGAGTTGAGTTTGAGCTGGTTGTTGCTGAGGGCCAGTCTGCTTAGTTTGTCCATCCCAGACAGAGCCCCATGTGGGATAGAGCTCAACTGGTTGTTGTTGATCTCCAGCACCTGCAGGCTCCGAGGCAGGCCCAAAGGAAACACATGCAAGCTGTTCCCAGACACATCCAGAGACCTCAGATTGCGCAGCTTCCTGAAGGCCTCGTGGTGCAGTTTGCCGCTGCTGAGCCTATTGTAGCTCAGGTTGAGTTCTGTCAGAGTGTGCAGCAGAGCCAGGTCATTGCGGCCGATCTCAGAAATGGAGTTGTGCAGGAGCATGACGGTGGTGGCTCTGCGCGGCATCCCTCGAGGAACTCTCTCTAGCAGGTTATTGTACATGTGCAGGGTGTGCAGCTTCTTCAAACCCTGCCCACATCAACACAACAAGAGAGCCAAGGTTAGAGCAGAATCCTCCTCCTTTGAGCAACTGTTGTTTTTTTTTTTTTTCATCTACATTTCAAGTGTTAAAGTAATGTACTGGTGCATGTTTCCCTGGCTGGGCTTAGGCCATGTTGAGTCTGTTCACACTATGGTCTCATATGGGACACATGCCTGTTTTTTAAGTGCTGTGTTAAGAAAGTACTCAGAGAACTCTGTGTATGACACGCTCTTCTCAAATGAGAATCCTACTGATTCACATGCTGAGACGGCAGTATATTTGTTCTATAATATTAGACATGAAGGCCGTGCAGTGTGATGGCTGATGTGTATATCACCTGGAAGGCAGCAGGGTGGATGCTGCGTGAGCGCAGCTTGTTGTTGTGGATCACAAGGTACTCCAGGCTCCTGAGCGAGCTGAGACTGTCTGCAGCAATGCTGTGGATGGAGTTCTTCTCCAAGTGCAGCATAAGCAGGCTCTTTGGAAGGCCACTGGGAACAACGTTTAGGTTGTTGTTGGACAAATCCAGGTACTCCAGTCTGCTCAGGTCACTGTGGGATAGAAACAGCACATGTGGCTTATTTGTGTTTTTAAAATCAAGACACCTTAATCTGACCTGCTCTAAGAGGACCAGTACTAGACTGGAAGAAGAAATCATCCCTAATTTACCAGTTGATATTCTTAGTGGGCTAACCTTCCTAACATGACTCTTAAAGATACGCTTTAGTCTAGTCTCTTGGTTACTGATGCGTTTGTACCTGAAGGCTGTGGGCCCGATGTTCTGGCTGCTCAGCAGATTGTCCTGCAGATGTAACTCCCTCAAGTTTGACAGATTTTCAAAGGCCCCCGCAGGAATCGCCATCAACTTGTTGCTCTGTCCACAAAAGTGAAACCATATTCATCTCTGAGCAGTGACAGAAGTAAAACAAAAAACGCTTTATTTGTCCTATTTTAAGTTTTTTAATTGGATCATTTGATATACAGTGGAGGGGATAAGCATTTGATCCCTTCCTGAATTTGTAGGTTTGCCACAAGTGTCTACAATTTTAATGGTAGGTTTAAAAAATAAATAAAAAAATCACATTATAGAAAATATGTCACTTGATTTGCATTTCATTGTGTGAAATAAGTATTTGATCCCCGACTAACCATGAAGAATTCTGGCTCCCACAGACCAGTTAGACACTCCTAATCAACTCGTCACCTGAATTAGACTTCTGTTTTCATTAGTCACCTGTATAAAACACACCTCTCCACAGAATCAGTCAATCAGACTCCAAACTGTCCAACATGGGAAAGACCAAAGTGCTGTCAAGGGACATCAGGGACAAAACTGTAGACCTGCACAAGGCTGCGGTGGGCTACAAAACCATAAGCAAAAAGCTGGATATTAAAGAGACAACTGTTGGTGCAACTGTTGGTGCAGTTTAATAAATACAAAATTACCATCAATGGACCTTGGTCTGGGGCCCCACACACAAGATCTCACCTCGTTGGGTTTCAGTGGTCATGAGAAGAGTGAGAAATCAGCCGAGAACTACATGGGAGGATCTAGTCAATGATCTAAAGGCGCTGGAACCAACGGTTACTAAGAAAACCATTGGTAACCCTTAAGGCCACAATGGAGTAAAATCCTGCAGTGCTCAAGGTCCCCCTGCTTAAGAAGGCACATGTGCAGCCCACCTGAAGTTTGCCATTGAACACCTGAATGATTTAGAGAGGAACTGGGAGAAAGTTCCCGGATGAGACCAAAATCAGTCTCTTTGGTATTAACTAATTTCTCTTCCTCCAAACATGATGATGTTTGGAGGAAGAGAAATGTGCCAAGAACACCATCCCCACCATCAAGCATGGAGGTAAAACATTCTGCTTTGGGGGTGTTTTTCTGCTAAGGGCACAGGACAACTTTGTAACTGGGTAATAGTATCGTTCCTCTGCCACCATAAATGGGTGTGGTTTTTCTTTGTGTGTGTGTGTTTTTTTGTTGTTATTTGGTGTAGGCCAATGGCTATGTACAGTAATAGTAGTAAGTGCTTAAAACCCTGTGGACCTTCTTCCTCTCTCTCACACCTTTGTCTCTTTGTTTAGGTTAGTAAAAATGTTAAATTGGGTCTTTACCTGATTTCTTTTTATTTAACTGAATGTCCATGGCTCTCTCTCACACCTCTGTTCAGACGAGGTCTTTGGGCAGTTCTACGGTGTATCGGTCGCTCTGTGGGTGAAACTGGGGCACGCTTAGAACAAGGTGCCACACCAGTCATGCCCGCTGTCAGTTGACTGCCACCAGTTATGCTAACCGACTAAATGCCCAGACCTCTGGACTAGCCCTCTAAGTTTTAAACTTTTTGACAAACTCAGTGGACTTTTCCCACACTTGTGACCTGTTGATTCCCCTTTTGAATTAAAATGGCTGTAGATTATTGTAATAAAATCCTTGAAACTGAAGTCGGCTGTCTATAGTTCCCTGGTGATCCACTATATCTGCTGTGTGGGCCAGTCAAGCCCTTAGGGAGTGTTACAACTTCACCATGTCAACAGGAGGAGGGACGGAGCCATGTATCGTTAAAATCCTGAGTGACAACCTCCTTTCCTCTGCCAGGAAACTGAAAATGGGTCATTGATGGGTCTTGCAACACGACAATGACCAAAACATACAGCCAAGGCAATGAAGGAGTGGCTCAAGAAGAAGCACATTAAGGTCATGGAATGGCCCAGCTAGTCTCCGGACATTAACCCTATAGAAAACCTATGGAGGGAGCTGAAGCTCCGAGGTGCCAAGCAACAGCCACAGAACCTTAATGAATTTGAGATGATCTGCAAAGAACAGTTGACCAAAATTGCTTTTGATATGTGACAAACCTGGTCATCAACTACAAGAAACGTCTGACCTCTGTGCTGCAAACAAGGTTTTTGCCACCAACTACTGAGTCTTTTTTGGCTCGAGGGTTCAAATACTTATTTCACTCAATAAAATGCAAATCAGTTTAAATATTTTCTTTAAAGTTATTCAAGTTATTTTCTGGATTTTCTTTTTGAAATTCTATTCCTCAATGTTAAAATAAACTTAAATTAAAATTACAGACTGTTAATTTCTTTGTCAGTGGGCAAACCTACAAAATCAGCAAAAGATCAAATACTTATTTCCTCCACTGTATTCACAGAATGGTATCCATATCTGCATTGTTTGGCCCCAGGACAACTGTGGCTGCAAAAAATAGCTTACTCCCAGTGATTATAGTTACGACCATTGTTTGTTCTGCTAGGGTCAAGGAAGTAAAAAAAAATCAAGATGTTAAAATAATTTAGTTTAACAGAATGGACACAGTAATCTCAAATATTGACATATAAATTAATGTAAAAGACTAAACAAAAAAAATAACAAAGATGGATTCTAATGTATGAAATGTATAATCAGGAAGCGATACATTCATTTTTTCATTTGTCCCTCAGCAGACGTGTGAGCGTCACCTCAATATCAGCTTACTCCACTTAGCCTCTCTGAGCAGACACAGTGTCTTATTCAGGGGAAGGGACTGACTTGAGCTCAACTTCAACTGTCTGTCTGAAAATTCACTTTTTCTCCCTGTGTATTTGTAGAACTTAGAGTGAGACAGGGATAAAGACTCAAAATAGAACCATCAACCAAAGATGACCAGCTGATATTAAGTAGTAGAGCTGAGCATTTCATCATGTTTGAATTGAGATCATGATTCAGTCATTTCAAATCACCAGTGATCAGTCTGGCTCTTTTTAAATTGGAAGGTAATTTTACTGGCAGTAAAAGCATGGGGTTAGGAGACTTTGGTGGAAAAACTATCTAAGTTAAATGGCACTAAAAGTCTGTATTGTTTATTCAGTTAATACAGTATTTAAAACTATTCTTATTTCTTTTATTAAGTCAAGATCACCTGGGATGAAATCAAAGCTTCTCTTTTTTCAGAGAACTCAACTACCAGAAAACCCTAAGGATCTGTGCACTGAGATGCTAAACATCATCAGTATGTGTAGATGACAGTTCCTCAGTGACGGACCAAGGGCATTATCCTGTCTCTCTTGAAACGACGGAGTCACAGACCTATGAATTCTACATCAGGCTTACCTTAAGGCTGCTTTTGACTCCAGCAGCCACACTCCTCTCTAGAGTTTACTGCAGACTGAAGACTGCAGACCCTTGGAGTTGTTTTCCTGTTTAAGCTGCTCTACTGTAATGCAGAGAGTTGCTGTATTACTGTAATACAGACTCTGACTGGTCAACTGCAGTGACATTTGCCAAGTTTGTGTTACTGCTTCTGATGCTCTTTAACTGTGTCATTGACCACCCGATGCTTAGAGTGTACGAGCGGAATGGAATGTCCTTTGGGGACTGCCATCTGACTGACCTCGAATATACTGATGAGACCATCTGCGCAGCACATCCTACAGGCAGCTGAGGGGTGCTACAAAGAGGCTTGGTCTTCAAGTGAGCTGGACAAAGACAAAGTTTATGCATGTTTGACCTGATCCAGCCCCACTGCAGCTCGGCAATGATGTTGAGCATGAGCAACAACTCTGTGCTGCACAGTGACAAATAATAGTGATCTAACACCAAAGCCCAACCACAGAAGAGCTGTGGCCAAGAAAGCTCTGCATCTCCAACTCATCAGTCCTCTCCATCCCTCTCTACAGATCACTGATTAAAGATGATGAGATGGGTTTGACAACAGCACCATTGAGAACATCAGGTGACCCCAACATGTGTCTAACAAAGTGCTTAGAGCTTGCACCTGTCAGCCTGCTGCCTCCTGCCCCATAGGACAGCAATGTCCTATGTGTTTGACTCTATCCTCCCACACTCACCCACCCTCACCAGACCAGTTTACAAAAGCTCTCTTTTTGTTTGAGGCCAGGTCGTCAGGGTGGAAAAGACCACTGAGGCAATGTCTTGATGTCTTTGAGATTGACGACCAATGCCTTGGAGTAACACCAGAGAATGCTGAGACACCAGCACAAGATCATCAGCAGCTGTGACAGATCTAATCTCCTGCCTCCACAACCAGTCTCACACAAGCACACATGCTAAGCAGCAGAAGAGCTCAGTAACAAACAGGACCAGGCATAATAATAATAATAATAATAATAATAATAATAATAATAATAATAATAATAAGAATTATTATTATTATTATTATATAATACTAATAATTATATTATAATAATAATAATAAATATAGCCGCAAGCAGCGATGATCGTCCCTCGCTCGAGCCCACGCCATGCCGCACCCTGGCCACGCTGAGCTCTGCACATGCCATGCCCCACCAGTGCACCTTACCCCTTGATCTAACTCCTAAATTAACACTAACCCTACCTGAACTCCTAACTGTAGCCCTAACCTTAGGCCGAACCTTAGCCCTAACCTAATCCTAACCCCTAATCTTAACCGAACCATAAAATTTTTCTCAATTTCTGTATGTGCTGATTTTTTAAAAATCCAAGATGGCAAACTTCTGGTTTGGGAGAGGGCGTAGTCACAATATATTTTTTTGTTCCTATTCCCATGGTGCATCTGTGTACCAAATTTGGTTTGGCTATACAAAAGTTTTAATTGGGGCGTCCTATTGGCGAGGTCAGATGTTTGGTCTGTTGCCATGTCAACACGATGTGAAATGGTGTGGGGGTATTGTTGACTTTTTTGATCGAGACCATGTCACGAATGTGTGTACCAAATTTTATCGGTCTAGGACAAAGTAAAATTTTGCTGTTCAATGCAATTTCCCTTGGGGGCGCTATTGCACCCACTTAAGATTTTCCTTTATAATTCTGTTCAGGGTCGGAGTGTCCACCAATGATTAAAGTTTGATTGAAATAGGCCAAAGTTTGTGCGAATTATCACTCGTCGAAATGTCATGGCGAGTCACAAAAACAAACCCGAAATTTGCAACATTGGTCCATTAACCATGTGGTCACAATATACTTTTTTGTTCCTATTCCCATGATGCATCTGTGTACCAAATTTGGTACACGTACGTCAAAGTTTTTGTTGGGACGTCCCATTGGTGAGGACAGATTTTTGGCCCGTTGCCATGGCAATACAATGGGAGATGGAGTGTGGGCGTCATTGACTTTTTTCATCAAGACCAGGTCACGAATGTGTGTACCAAATTTTGTATGTCTACGAAAAAGTAAAATTTTATTGTCCCATACAATTTCCCTAGGGGGTGCTATTGCATTATATATTTTAGATTTTATTATATAAATCTGTTCAGGGTCGGGGTGTCCACCAATGATTAAAGTTTGAGTGAAATTGGCCAAAGTTTGTGCAAATTATCAGGCGTCGAAGTTTAATGGCGAGCTGAAAAAACAAACCTGAAATTTGCACTGTTGCCACAGCAACACCGTTTGACCTTTTTTTTTACAACTTTTAATGTCCCACTTGTCTAGATGATACAGAATGATTCTGGGGAGTCTGGGTCAAACGCCGTAGGACGATTTTGTTCAAATACAAGGACAGGAACCTTTGGCGCCGAGTCGCACAATCAGTCCAACATGATGGACTTCCTGTTGGTTGCCTAGCAACCGTATAATATATTTTTTTGTTCCTATTCCCATGATGCATCTGTGTACCAAATTTGGCTTGGCTATGCAAAAGTTTTTATTGGGATGTCCTATTGGACAGATGTTTGGCCTGTTGCCATGGCAACACGATGTGAAATGGCATGGGTCATCATTGACTTTTTTGATCGAGATCATGTCACGAATGTGTGTACCAAATTTTGTATGTGTTTTGGGGTGAACAATAACAATTAGGCCACTGTCGTGGCCATGGGCAATGCCACCGTGCCAGGTCAGCAGGCACCAGTCACTGGCATGAGTGTGAATGTGTGTTTGGAAACGCTCTGTTTGCGTGTGTTGTGCGCACGCCTTCCCGCAGTGTTCGCACTGCTGAACAATAACAATAGGCCCTACGCCACCCATGGCGCTCGGGCCTAATAATAATGCATTTTTTTATTAGGCGCCTTTCTGGACACTTAAGGTCGACTTACAACATAAACAACTTAAATACCAAAACATACCATTGACTCTTACTTAACCTGCTCAAATATGAGGGTTATGCATGATGTTCTTCACCTTCAGGTGGAGCTGATGGAGGCTGGATGGCAGGTTCCTGGGCACCTCAGTCAGAAGGTTGCTGGACATGGCGAGGACCTCCAGGCTGTTGGAGCCATTGAACATGTGCTCAGGAAGGCTGGAGTCCATCAGTTTGTTGTTATGGAGATACACCGACCTGAGCCAAACAACAGTGTGAGTGGCAGCTGAGAATGTGCAAGCTTCACTGGACACACAGGGTTACCTTAGCTTAGGCTTGTAGCCAAATGTATACGGATAAATTCTTGTAAGCTCATTTGAAGTAAAATCTGCACTTACTAAGGAGTGTGGCAGTGCCTTGGGCGCTGAAGTAAGCTGAAAGAATCGGAACAGATGCCTGTGTAAATAACTCCAGGATTTATTCATTGCTTATCCACATTCAAGAACTATGTCAAGTTTCCAGTTAAAGCCTCAGTATTTTACCAAAAAATAGACTATAATAAAAGAATGTTTTTTCATTATGGATGTTTTTTTGCACTGACAAAACAAATAAAAACATGTCTCCTTACTGTGAGAGGGCCTGTATCTCCACAAACCTGACTCTTATTTGGCCTGGAGGAGGGCCTCCACCTGCATCTTATTTTCATGGAATTGTTGTACCTTGGGTAATAATATTCCAGAGTAGGGCATAAAACATCTATTGTCTGGAGTATGGTTTTAAACTTCTGTTTCCATGGAAACATGCAGGGGGTTTGCCTCCTCCCGAAAATTACATAAAATCTTTTTTAATTCAAGTGAACCAAGGTCCTGCCACTGAGCCAGCGCTGCCCTCAGCTTTGTCAACATGAGCAGTGGGACAAAGATAGTGTGGGACTTACATTGTTATTTGCCAGGTACAAAATGCCAACTGTTCAAGCATTTCAAGGCCTTCATCCTCAAGACCTGTGAGACAATATTTATTATTCTGTATTTGCATGTACGGTGGGCTGCAGTGTTCATCCTAGACTAGCTCTGGGAGATAACACCCAGATTATTGGACTAGATTCAGAACTAAAATAAATGATCAACAATGTTAATCTTCAAATATTTACAAAGATATGAAAAAAGTACAATATAAGACTGGATACAAAAATATGGGACTTATTATAAATATTATAAATATGGGATTTATTGTTTGTTAGATAGGGACAAATACATCACACATAGATGAACATGGTCATCTGATTTGTAGCCTGGGTTAATTCACACCACAATCCCTAGAAGATCTTTAGACTCTTGGGATTACGCTTAAGAGCCATGTGATTAGTTAGTTTCCAAAATTTTAAAAGCAATGAAGAATAAAGTGGATTAGTCAAGAGAATCAAAATATTACACACACTCACTATCACAGACTGCACAGCCTTTTATGGGTTTTCATAATAATAATTTTCACTTCTCATTCGTCCAGGAATAGTCAAAGGTAGAAAAGGTTTCAGAGGACTTTGGAAATCCAGATGTTTCAACTCCGGACATCATTTGCAATGATGGCACTGGTTTGAGTCTTAAGAACGATGTCCAGATGACTCCTTCTGAAACCCTTCCTCCCTAATACTGTTTGAATACAAACATGTGTTGATCTCTTACCGTCACTGGAGAGGCCGTTGTTTTGAAGGTTGAGCGTCTCGAGTAGGTGCAGATGCGACATATGCTCCACAGTTACTTCTGTAATCATGTTGTTCTGAAAAACGCACACAGGGATTAGTTCAAATCCACCATGTTTCTCAGAGTGCTGCAGTATGTGGACATAGCACCAGTGAGCAGAAGTACCAGTATTTGTGCATGGTAACATCATCCTAAAAATACCAGCACTAATGGCTGATAAAAGCAGCTAGCACACATATAATCCCACTAGTAAATATATATGAGCAACGGCTCATTACAGCAATTCATTTCTATACAAGTTCCAATTTCTGTGGTATGAGCTCCGCCCTCTCATATTTTAAAAATGTCAGTTACTTATTTTACTATCTTTTTAACTTTGATTTGTGAACTTTTAACGTACCAAACTTTTCTGGCCGTAAATGAGTGAGTCTAAATCAAATCTGATCTCACCTCTAAATAAAGCTGTAGGGTCTTGTCAGACAAATCTGGGGGAAAGTAGGTGAGCTCCGCCCCCGCACAGTTGACCGTGCTTTCGGAGACACATTTACAGAGCAGTGGGCAGATGTGAGTGATGTTTGCAGCCTGCACTATGGGAGGCAGGTGGGGCTCCTGGCACAGCACGGCCCAGGTCAGGAGCAGTGCACTCAGAGCCTGAGTCCATCTGTGCTTCTGCATCAGCATATCCTCTGTAGATACGCACACACACGCACGCACGCAGGCGCACACACACACACGCACGCACGCACACACGCACGCACGCACACACACACACACACACACACACACACACACACACACACACACACAGTCTTTAGTGAAGAACATGCAGGGTCACTTCTGTCTTCTAACTTCTGTTACTATAAACTACTTTACAGCAGCATTAAAAGAGATGAACCATTTGCCTAAATAATGACAGTGAAAAGTATATTAAGAGCCAGTAGTACAGGGAACATGAGGACAGCCTCAGACTAAACTCTACTCTGGGACCAACACAGAAAGAAGAGGACAAAAAAAGAAAAGAAAATGGAAGCAGAACATCACCTGTCAAATAATCCAACACTTTCATTGTAAAGGAAAATAAAAGTGATCTGGTCAAAGGCTATGTCACCTGACTATTTCCAGCAAATAGAATGTTGCTTTTTTAACACTCACAGCCTCAACATTTTTAAACATCTTCACAAGTACTCTAGACGCATAAATGAAGAAAAGCAATAATATAATATCATGTCTGAAAATGTTCACCGTAGAGAGACATGGGCAGCAGAGCAAGTCTCTAATGCAAACCAAAGTTTACATGTGTTTTTTAATGCTCTGTTTTTAATCCTATATGTAGTCTTTTTATAGAACATATGATTTTTTTCATCCATGCATGGTTCATTTTCATAGAGGTCTGCTATGTCTTCACATCATCATTAAAGCAGCCCACATTTGACCAGTGAAAAACACACTAAGCTTATCCCAGCCTGTTTGGTGGTAAAGATGAGCACTGTTGATGAGCACTAACCGAAAACCTAATCCAGTCCACTTTCTGCACTCGCTCTGAAATAAAACAGCATAAGTCATCTAAAAGAGTTCCTGTGTCAGATGCTTAAATAAGTGCCCTCATGCAGATATACGTTACCCTGCGCTTCAGGTGTGTCCAGATGTGGAAACTCGGATGTCCAGTGGTCTGTGGATCGTCCCACGGCTCGTCCCACGGCTCGTGCCACAGCTCGTCCCACAGCTCGTCCCACGGCTCGTCCCACGGCTCGTCCCACGGCTCTGTGAGGCTGAGATCGGAGAGAGGGGAGCAGGGAGAGGCCAGAAGGGGAGCAGCCCAGGACCCTGCCAACAAACACATTCTTTTACTGCAGTCTGCTCCAAAATTCACTGTACATGAGTCATATTTCACAACAATATCTGCACTTAGTGGATTGTGGAAGGGAGGCCATCCATTGGGTCTGCAATGGAAAACTTACAAACAGTTTTTATTTTAAAGGCCCTTTATTTCCCCAATTTGACTCTTGTGAGCTTTAAGCCATGTTATAATGTTGGTGCCTCCTCAAAAACATACCTGGATTTGTGTTTTGTTTCATTCACACATGTTAGTAATCCTGTTTTTTCCAACACTCAAAATTTTCTGTTCCACCTTGTAATGTCATGTAGTGGTAGTTTTCAAGTTATCGGCTATTTTTTGTTCAGTAGGGATTCGCAATTCTAGGGCTGAAAATGATACAAATGATTGTAGTGAAGGTGTGTGGAGTTTAAAAAAACACTGGAGCACTATTGTCACATGACATCTCAAGGTGGAACAGTGTTTTTTGTTTGAGAGAAGAACTCAGCCTAAATATGCAGGATTTGTGTGTTAAACATGTTTGAATGAAACACAACATTCACCCATGTGTGATGAGCAAACAACATCATTATATAGATATGTATATAGCCTAATATAACCCTTTGATATGAAGACTGTGCACTTGAGAAGGAACATGCAAAAGCAATATGGAATCAAGCTGGATACAATTAACAGTGTCATCTTAGTTTATGTCTTCCACATCCACACTAGGCTTGCTGCAAAAGCAGTGTGGATACAGCCGGCCAATTCTAGCCTATGCTCAGGATTCCATTATTGGCCCTTTCCAATCACTGCAAAGCAATTTCTATATTAAAACTAGTATTGAAACAGTATGTCTACAAACATTCCACTGACATGACAGAAATGAACCTTTCCTGAAGAGCTTTAGAATGATCTTAAGCTGTATCAAAACAAGTATGTATAACAAAGTGTATGTACTGTCACATTTTCAGAGGTATGTGAATTTAAAAGTGGCAAAACTGGAGAAAGAGTAGTTTAAACTTTAAGTGTTACTGAATGAAAACAAAACACAAATTCAAGGTTTTAACATGGCCAAAAGTTCACAAGACTCATTTTTGAGTAATATGTGGCATTTAAATGAATTAAAAAACTGTCTCTGCCCAACAGTGGATGAAAGAAGGGTATATAATTCTATAGCAACTTATATTATTATTTTTTAAACTGATAGAGAAATTGCATTTGTGTGCTGTGCCAGCCCCACACTGCCAGCTCAGTCCTTGTTATCTTGAACTATGTCATCATCAGAGATATACAAGTATTTTATGTTGTTATTCAGACGGATCCACATGGCTCCACCATTGTTCATTCAAAGTTGGTATAAAAAAATACATAATTTTATCACAGACACATAATGTGTCACATGTGTTCAAAATTACATTAAGAATTCAATTAAAGTCAACAAAAAGATAAAACAGTAGGTAAGTCTATTGCTGTTTAAACATACATACATACCAACCTTCTTAAAAAGGTGAAAATACAATAATATTAGCAATAAAATATTAAAAGGTAAACTATTTAAAAAATGATATAGAAATGTAAAAATGTGGAACAGTGGGGTTAGAGTGAGAAACTGTTCAATAAATCAAAGAAATGACATATAATCAATTCTTACATCCATCAGCAGCAAACTTTTGACATCATCTAGTGCTGGAGTTCTTAACCTTTTCAATCTAGGGGCCTGACTTTTTCTAGAAGGAAGTAGAAAGCAAACCAAGCCCAATCTCGTGCATTAAACTGCATTCAATTTAATTAATTTCACCCACAAACTTAACTGCAAAACGTTTAAAGACATTTAAAATGTAACAACTTATGTCTTATTTTGTTTCCATGGCACTTCCAAAAAAAACAACAAAAAAACAAACAAAAAAAAAACAAAAAACAAAAAAAAACCAAACTAACAAACAACAAAAAAAGGTATGCAACCACTCCTCTCCACAAGAGAGCAGACTGGAGCACTGTGAGAATGGGTCAAGCGGAAGTCTGTTTGTTTTTAGACCAAACTTGAGAAAAGTTGCGCTGGTTCCGAAAGCGCTGTGTGTGTGTTTGTGTGTGTGTGTGTGTGTGTGCACGCACGCGCGCAGTGTCTGTGTGTGCGCAGTGTGTGTGTGTGTGTGTGTGTGCGCGCGCGTTATGGTGTGAGGAGTAAACTGTCATTTGTACGCGCAGATAGAACCATACATGGAGGCAGGAGTGCACTGAAAAGCACGGTCCGGGCCGGAGTCGGAACATATTTAACATTGTTCAGAGTAGCTGCCAACTTCGGGCCGCTGCTGTTTCTGCCGTGGAATGTCGTAAACACGGCGCCTAAACTCTGCGGGATGGGTATTATGTGTTCGGTCGGGTGTGAGCACAGTTCTCCGGTGGCTCGTGTGTGCGCCAGACCTTTGTGTTGATCGTCGGCTCCACGGGACCGGGGAGGTGCCATGTCCGTGCAGCTGCTGCAGCCTGTCATCAGCCTTTCTGTTTGCGTGTGATGGCCCAGTGCGGCCCCGCAGAGCCCGGCCCCGGCGCTAACTCCTCTGTGGAGCCCAGTGGAAAGCCGGTGCTGTTTGAGATCTTTGGGGAAATTTGGACTGTGCAAGCCCGGCTCGGGCAGGGGGTGTCCGCCTCCGTGTACCAGGTGAGCTCCGGGAGAGCCAGCACCGCAGCTGTCAAAGAGTTTCAAGCCGAGTCTCATGGAGGGGACTACGGCTTCCACAAAGAGAGGAGCGTGCTGGAAGGGATCCAGGGACACAAGAACATCGGTACACTTACGACACACGCATGCACACACCTACACACATTGTTTGCCTCCATAAGAGAGGCACGGCCTCATGATGTGAGTGCGGGTGCACATCATGGTCTGACAGTGACAGCACCGCAAAAACCTGTGTAACGTACGTCATATGACCTCGGTGTGTGCTGTGTTGTTGTTGCAGTGACACTGTACGGAGTGTTCACACACCACAGCAGCCTAGGGGTGCCCACACGCTGTCTGCTGCTGGAGCTGCTGGACGTGAGTGTGTCCGAGCTGCTGCTGAGGGCCGGGGCCCCGCACTGCCACAGGTCAGTGGGACACATCCTAGGCATTCGTGCATGGCTTTATGTGATATCTGTGAACAAGCTGGCTTTTTTGAACAATTCCTTCACAAGAACAGTTGGAACTGAATCTAATAAGAAAAAAAAAAGTATGCTTTTATGCTTTAACTCTGAACCTACACAAGAATCAGCAATGAAGCAGAGGAGGCAACACGAGTCACAAAAAAAATATTTGTCTTAGTAACTGTTAATTTTTTATAATAATTATAATTATTATAGTGCAACACTCAAGTTTGAACTATTTAAACAGGTCTGAGCCTCGGTCATTTTGTCAGTTTGTAGATAAAAATTAGTTCTCACCTGGTTTCTGTCTTATAACTAAGTATAAAAGAGCCAGTCTTTTGAACAGAAAGGAACGCATCCAAAAGATTCAGATCCTATAAAGGAGCACTAGTTCAAAGCACCTCAGTTTAGGGATACACCAGTACCGATACTGGTTTCGAATTTTGGCGTTGATCCAGGAAAATTTGGATCGCGTATCGGCTCCATGATATTGGTTCAGCTGATATCGTGGATGGGCCATTAAGTGAATGTAATAAGATTGATGCTGGCCCAGAAAGTCTCATAATGTGTGAACTTTTATTCATACAAAGCTGTTCAATAGTTACTTAAATAACAGTTACAGAACACAACTGAATCAATATTGTTAGAACTTAACTGTATTTTTTTGGGGAAAAAAGGCCATTCCTACACTGGTATCAGTTTATTTCCGATAACAGCAGTTACTTGAAGCCACAGTATTACTATTGTTATCATAACAGAAAAAACTGAATCTGTGCACCCCGGTCTCTGTTTGTGGGCTTGTATGCTTTCTGTCCCATAGGCCGCAGCAGGGCCACTCCATGTGGCTAGTGCAGCACTGTGCTCGAGACGTGCTGGAGGCTCTGGCCTTTCTCCACAGAGAGGCTCAGCTTTCCACAGAGGGCTATGTCCACGCTGACCTCAAACCTCGCAACATCCTGTGGAGTGCAGACGACCAGTGCTTCAAACTCATCGACTTCGGCCTCAGCTTCAAGCAGGGCAGGGCAACCAGGTGAGCTCCTCTCCCCACGGTCTCCATGTATCGTGAGTGTACCCGACAGGTCCGAGACTCCAACAGCATGCACTTCCTGTCTCCTGTATCCTGCCCTGTGGTTGCTGCTTCTGCGCTACAAATAAAATGGTCCATGCTTTCTTTTGTTCTCTCAGCAGTAAACAATGTACATTTTAGGTATCAATGAAATATTATTCCTCATTTTGTGAACTGGGCATATGAATTTTCCAACCGGAGCTAATTGTAAAGATACTCTATAAATGATCCTATGTGTAATGACTTTCATTGTCCACATGGCAGCAGTATCTCCATTGGCAGAGCTCTAGCTCCTTCTGATATTGGTTTTGGTGCTCCTTCTGTTTATGTGAAAGTGTTGAGTAACTATAATAAAAGCTGGTGGAGAGGCTGCTGGCTCCAGACTACATAAAACACTTTGACACTCTTGTAAAGTACATTATTATTACTATCATTTAAGATGTGTCATGTTTTTGAAATGCAGGATGTGAGAGAGTACCCTGAGCGGAGTAGCTGGAGGTGAGCTGCACTGCACTGGACCTGTGGAGCCTGGGCATCCTCCTGGAGATGTACTCAGGAGCCAAGCTCAAGGACACAGTGCGCTCACAGGGATGGGAGGTACACTCACATGTACATGTCACTTCAAATCTGCTTTGTATTCCTCAATATTGTGTAAACATAGTGTCATAGTGTCGTCATCAAACTCTAAATTTCTATACTAAGTAAGGAATAAACTGAATATACTCAGTATAAATTCTGGTACCATAGTGATAACAAGAACACTCATTTAGACAATAGAGTGTGATTTTCAACATTAAAAGCAGTACTTTTTTTTTTTTATTCCCACGTGTCCTTGTATGTGTGTTGTCTCTGTTTCCCAGGTAAGTTCCATATTGGTCCATGTGCGTACACTGGTCTATGTGTTCAGCTCATCATTCTAAAGCTATTCAGGAAAGGCTCATTTCTGTATTTGTGCCTGTCAATGATAAAAATGTTCCATTCACAGGACAGAAATCAGTGTTTCCTGAATGTCTTTAGAACGATCTTGAGCTGTATCAGAATAAGTATAAGAGCACAGAGACTAGTATACACACATGGACCAACATGGAACCTACCCGGACCACTGAGGGATTACACGCATATATAAGGACACATGGGAATATATACTATGTACTAATGATGTACATAGCCTGCACATGTCGTAGATCTGTATAACGCATCCCTATAGCTGATGAAGGCAAGAGGATGGACTGCTATGTTAGTTTCATTGTTGCTGCTGCCAATATTTGCATTTCCTTCAGGATCAATAAAGTATCTATCTATCCTATTGTTTAAAGAAATAGTTTTTATCACCATCGTGGGATCAAAAATGGTATTAAGTATCAGGTCTTTTCCATAGTATCGAAATAGAGTTCAAAATGTTTGTATCTCGACAACCCTACTAAGCAGAAATGGTGTGAGGAACCCACTTGTTCTTTAAGATTCAGCTCAGTGTTTTATAAATGAATGCCCTGGTGTCTTGATTGCTATTGCACTGGGATGGCATAGTGAAGAGCATTCCATGATCCAATAGTTGTTGTTCCTGCGATTTGTAACACCTCTGCCTTCCTCAGGACAATAGTGCAGCTGTTATTGACAAGATCTTCGTCAGCAAGAGTGAGGCGCACCCTGCTATTCCTGTGTACCACCTCCGAGACCTGATCAAGAGGTGACTTTTACGTGACCTGACTGCTCCTCTCATGTTCCCCTGACCATCTAACTGTTCCTCATGTGTTCTCCTGACCCTCTGACTGTTCCTCATGTGTTCTCCTGACCATCTGACTGTTCCTCATGTGTTCTCCTGACCATCTGACTGTTCCTCATGTGTTCTCCTGACCCTCTGACTGTTCCTCATGTGTTCTCCTGACCCTCTGACTGTTCCTCATGTGTTCTCCTGACCCTCTGACTGTTCCTCATGTGTTCTCCTGACCATCTAACTGTTCCTCATGTGTTCTCCTGACCCTCTGACTGTTCCTCATGTGTTCTCCTGACCATCTAACTGTTGCTCATGTGTTCTCCTGACCCTCTGACTGTTCCTCATGTGTTCTCCTGACCCTCTGACTGTTCCTCATGTGTTCTCCTGACCCTCTGACTGTTCCTCATGTGTTCTCCTGACCCTCTGACTGTTCCTCATGTGTTCTCCTGACCCTCTGACTGTTCCTCATGTGTTCTCCTGACCATCTGACTGTTCCTCATGTGTTCTCCTGACCATCTGACTGTTCCTCATGTGTTCTCCTGACCCTCTGACTGTTCCTCATGTGTTCTCCTGACCATCTGACTGTTCCTCATGTGTTCTCCTGACCATCTGACTGTTCCTCATGTGTTCTCCTGACCCTCTGACTGTTCCTCATGTGTTCTCCTGACCATCTGACTGTTCCTCATGTGTTCTCCTGACAATCTGACTGCTCCTGGTCTCTTTTATGTTCACATGACTATGTGGCCATATTGCATGCTTGCATTTTGTCCCTTGCTATTGCAAACACTATTATTCTCAGTTAAATTTGTTAATTAGCTCATGAGCTTCATTGTATATTATTGTAACAAGAAATGGACCAGTATTTTTCTTCCATGGCTGATGTGATAGAGATTGTTTAGAATCCAGAGGGCTGATGAGCTCCAATGCCAATATTTTTGGGCCTATATGTAGGGTCAGTTTTGATTATTTTCCTCAAAATATCTCATTTGAATTTAGTATGAAGTCATCCACAAACCTGTTTACTACAAACTGCAAGAGAGCTGTGTAGTCACATTTTGTCAGTACCCTCATTAAACAAAAGTGTTTAAATGAAGCTTTATGCATATAGAGGCAGCAGGTTGGGCTAAATAAAGTCTAGTTTTAAGGCTGACTGCTAATTAATCAGAGGGTAATGGCACGTAGTGTGTGTGAGCTAGATAAGCCAACAGTGAAAATGTGGTTAAAGCACACGGTACCACAACATGAGAGTGACCTGATGGTGTTAGACTAAGCTACCTAATGTGGACCTACACAGTTCAAATCAACACCAAAGGGAAATCCAAAGAGAAGACTTTTAACTATGTGTTATACAAAACCAGGTGACAGTGCACCACATGCTAAGCCAACAGTACAGTAATGGTCCACACTCATGCTCCTGCACCTATAGAATCAAAACTATACCAGTGACTTCTTGAGAAACACTTGATGTCCAAGTTCATAGGTCATTTCTTGATACAGTAGGTGACTCTATTTCTATCAAAATATTAGATTACAGTAAAAGGTACCTAGAGTTGGGAGTTCTCTTGATCCTTTTACTGTTCCCTTGTCTCAAAGCATGCTGCTGAAGAGCCCTCAGCAGAGATGCACTGCGTCTACAGCACTGCTCAGCCCCTTCTTCAGTATCCCTTTTGGTAAGTGTCCACCCTTGTGGACAATAAGGGGGCAAGAAGGACTTACATTTCTGTACTCATCAGGATTATATATTCTTATCAAATATCTAAATCCGTGTGTGTGTACAGCTCCACACATCGAGGAGATGGTGCTGCTGCCGTCTCCTGTCCTGCGCCTGCTCAACCTCATCGATGACAGCCACCTGCATAATGAGGACGAGTATGAAGGTAGAAACTTACCAGTGTTTGACCTATGAGGAACACAGTGGGAGATGAGAGGACAGAGGGACAGGAGGAGAGACAGAGAGGAGTGATGGAGAGATGGAGAAGAAAGATGGAGAAACAGAACGAGAGAGAGAGAGAAAGAGAAAGAGAGCTGAGACAGAGAGAGATGGGCATGTTTTTTTAAATTTCCAGAAAAAGTTTGAGAACGCTTAAGAGAGTCAAGAATCTGTAACATACTGCGTTATTAGAATGCTCAAAATTCCCGAATTGAGGCAACTGGACAAAAAGTGGTTATAAGAAAAATATTAGATAAAAACTAAAATGTTTAAGTCATAACCAAAAGTTGCTTTTCTATATCAAACAATATAGAAATTTTGCTTCAAAAAAGTATCATTTGTTTTAAAATATTATATATAAATGTTATATATCTTTTGACTGAATAAAAACTATTGTCAGGGTTAACTTCTATAAGTATTTGTTCAGTAAATCCTTGAAACCACAATTTAAGTTTCTATCATAAATCTATGATAATTCTTCAATTATGATAATTCCTATAATTTCTAAATTGAAGTCATAAAATAAATAAATCCTGTAAAATGCAGTAGTAGGTCTTTAAAGCAGGTTGTAGCATCATGCATGTTTGTGACTGCTACTCCATTTGTCCCGTGTGCTGTGTGTGTTTCAGATATCCTGGAGGACATGAAGGAGGAGTGTCAGAAGTATGGCTCTGTGGTGTCTCTGCTCATCCCCAAAGAGAACCCCGGCAAAGGACAGGTGGGACTGCACACAGGGAAATCACCAGATGGTTCTGAAAGAGCCAAATCACAATAAGGACGGCATTTTTTGGCAGTAGCTGTATCCCAGTAACAATATTCAGACAATATTCTGTTGGTTCAACAGAAAGATCCTAAAACATATTCAGGATTTGTTGAAGGTCCCATAGCTTTGCTTAGAATTCTCCACAGTATGGCATTAAACTTATTTAACTTATTTTAGAGGTGAACTTTCTCAAAGTAAAAAAAAAATGTTCAAGGTGTGACATTCTGTGGAATAACGTGCAGAAATACAAAATATAGGCAGTATTCAAATTTAGCATATCTTCAAAACAGCATTCACAATATTTTCAATATATCTCACACCTCCAGATCAATATAATGTATGTGCGTGTGTCTGCGTGCGTGCGTGTGTGCGTGCATCTGTGTTTGTGTGTCTGCGTCCATCTGCGTGTGTGCGTCTGCTCGTGTGCGTCTGCTCGTGTGCGTCTGCTCGTGTGCGTCTGTGTGTCTGCCTGTGTGCGTGTGCGTGCATCTGTGATGCGTCTGCATGTGCGTCTGCTCGTGTGCGTCTGCCTGTGTGCGTGTGTGTGCATCTGTGTGATGCGTCTGCATGTGCGTCTGCTCGTGTGCGTCTGCCTGTGCGTGCATCTGTGTGATGCGTCTGCATGTGCGTCTGCTCGTGTGCATCTGCCTGTGCGTGCATCTGTGTGATGCGTCTGCATGTGCGTCTGCTCGTGTGCATCTGCCTGTGTGCGTGTGTGTGCATCTGTGTGATGCGTCTGCGTACGTATGTCTGCGTGTGTGCGTGTCTCTTCGTGTGTCTCTGTGTGCATCTGCATGCATGTCTGCGCACATCTGTGAGCGTGTGTCTATGTGCGTGTGTCTCCGTGTCTCTGTGCGTGTGTCTGTGTACGTGTGCATGCGTCTGTGTGTGTGGGTGTATGTGTCTGTGTGTCTGGGCACGTGTGCATGTGTCTGTGTGTGTGAGGCAGGTCTTTGTGGAGTACTCCAGCTCCAGTGACGCCAAAGAGGCCCAGAGGCTGCTGACGGGACGCACCTTCGATGGGCGCTTTGTGGTGGCCACCTTCTACCCCCTGAGAGCCTACCGGAGGGGCTACCTCTACCAGACACTACAATGAGGGGCCCCCAAGAACCTACTGCAGGGGCTATCTTAACCAGACACAGTAGTGAGCCCTTTGAGAGCCAACCAGAGCAGTTTCCTCTTCCAGACTCTGCAGTGAGAGCTAACCCTGAGCACAAATCATATAAAGGCACATGGGGCATAGTTGCATCTTTGTTTTTCTCTTTAGAGAGAAGTTTGTTCTGGCTGGAAGTGAAGCAAGTATTTATTTAGAAAATATTAATTATTTTAATGTTTTTTTTTAAATGAATCAACTCATTTAAAAATGATTTCAGATGTTCCACACCCTCCATTAGCTTTTTGTTGAGTTCACATCACATTGCCAAATGCCTTTTAGTTCACCACCTTTGCTTGACTATAGTTTACTCATGATGTCATATATTGTTTTAAGTCTGTGTGGTTCTCTAAAGACCAACAGCATGTCCCAGCCCCAGGCTTGACCTTTGAGTGTGTCATTGGACAGGAGGACCCCTGCTGTGTCCTAACGTGTACACACTGCATATTAGTTTTCTTCGAGTTGATGATCAAAAGCCTTCGTCTCTGCCTAAATGAGATAGACATAGATCTGTTGTATTGCATTTATTGATTTTCCATTTTAAATGAAGTGTGATGAGGTCTGTTAAAGCGCCTTTTAAATAAATATCATTCATAAGAAAACTATAAATCTATCTTTTATCCTATAGAAATATATCATTGGCATTGATAAAATGTTATTGATGGAAAAAAAGACCTTAACACAAGTGCCAAAAGGGTGTGTGGTATAAATTAAATGCAAGAAATATCTTGGAACCGTTGGTTCTCAGCAGTTGTTTATTTGTGTAAAAAGACATGTGCTTTTTCTGGTATTTCATTTTAAAATATAACATATGTAGATCATCGTTTACATTGAGTTGTAAACCACAATAATGGATGTTTAGAGTTTAGACATAAAAAAATAGAAACTGATCTTGACTTTCTGCTCAAAATTGCAGATCTGAGAGGCACCTCTTCAATTATGTAATTTCACTGAAACGGCGAGCTGTCCTTGACGTGGTTTAATTTTGAAAAGTGGCTTTGTGACATTTTAGAACCCTATATCTATCACTCTGAATTTTTCAAATGATCACAGGGTAGATGGTGTTCTGAGAACGACCTTACACACTACTACAGCCCTGTGTGTGACCCTTACACATTACTACACCCATGTGACTGACTACAGTCTTGTGTTGTGTGTGACCCCTACACACTACAGTGAAGATGCAGTAGGCCCAGACTTTTCCACATAAAGAGCACAAAAAGTAGTTTCTCTTTGTTTATGCACATGTAGAAGACAGACTGTAGCTCTGTGACTTTGCCCATGTCTCCCTACCCCTGTTATTGCTTTGCCTGAGATGAAAATGTGCAACTATGAAACATCTTGAAAGTGACTGTGAAGCCCTGGATATAGAAATGATAACCTATTTATTTTTATATTCTCCCAAGAATTCCAGTGTTCTGTATTGTATGACCAGCTATGTTCATTCTGTGCTTCTACTGTTGGACTGTACCTTATGCACACAGAGCACTCACCCATATTTTACTACTTTGTAGTTCTACTTAATAAAGTGCACTTCTGCTTCCAGTACTCTTGCCATTTACTTTCAGATGACACAACCTTCTGGTGCTGTTTATCTCTCACATGTTTTATTCAACTAATCACTCACAAGATGAAACTCTTCTTCACAGTAGCAAAACGGAGAAATTCCAAAATAACCTAAATAAAATATTGTCCAGTTGACAATTGAATTTCTCCTTTTGCCGTGGATTGTACCTGGAAGACTGAGGGATTGTACACTCTTCTTCACAGTCATGTGGTAAATGTCCACCAATGATCACCATTGGCCCGGGCAGACTGACAGACGTGATGTTGCTAGAACTTCCATGCAGGGTAGTCCTGTTCAACTTACCCAAATATTGAAAAAACAAATATCAGGTCTTGTTTAGTCCTATCCTGGTCTAATCCCGGAATAGCCCCGTTTATGACTGGTACTAGGCTAACCTAGCTATTCTACGTTTCAGTAGCACCAGATATTGTAAATGTTATTACTGAAAAAGATTTTTTGTGCATCTTTTGTGGAGGTGTATTGTACACTGGTTGTGCGCTGGCCCACAGGGACAGTTACCCTGATAGGGGAAAGTATAAACATATTTAGTTGCCTTTATCTGTACCCCCAGGCCACTGGCGCTGGTTGCTTAGAAAAAGCGTTTGACAGCTGGGTCAGAGCGGACCGGACCTCTGGAGCGGACCGTGACGCGTGTGTCCGCTGTGCCTGAGCCGCCGTGTGCGAGCTTTGGTGCGTGGCCTCGCGTTTTCTGGTCTGACCACGTGATCAAAGAGGACCCCGGAAGTGTGTGCAGAGTGAACATCAGCAGCAGTAACCGCGGCTGTCATCGCTAGAACCGTCAGGTCATCGTCGCTCGTGTGTCCAGCATGCCCGCCCCTCAGTCCAGGTGAGCGCCAGCCTCTGTCCGTGCGCAGTGTGGTGTTGTGCTCCGCAGTCACAGAGATCGGAACACTTTAGGTCGGACAGGAGCTACCGCACCAAAGTTTACTCGTCTGGAGTGCACAAACAAACCCTGACTCTGCTGGACCTGTGAGACCAAAACATTTGAAGGACTTGTTTATCGGACTGACCCTTGGTGTGTGTGGTCAGGGGTCTTCACCAGCAAAAGCCGCTCGAACTTCGGTCTGGCTCTGGCCTGCTCACGATGGCCTGTAGATTAGAAAATCCTCGTGGGCGCATCAACTGCTCCTCGGCTGTGGGGCCCGGGTAACAGAGGCACTGGAAAGTGGGGGCACTGTGAGGAGCCGGGGAGTGGGTGGTGTACAACTTGATCGGTGCACTGGGTAGGCCCATCTCTCCTCTCTCTATTGTCTGAGAAATAGTCAAATACTGCCGCACGTTCTTAGATCATTGTCCCAGGTCAGTGTGCCCCCTCCTCCCCTCACGCCTAACCCAGGTCTAAACGCATAATGTAGGTTTAAGACAAATATGAAATGCTAAAATGGGTAAAGTTGCCAGTAAACGTGTAGAAATGCCACTTAAATAAAACGTTCCAAAAAGAGTATTAATTATTAATTTACTATATAGTATATGCTATATTCAGTATTCAAATATAGCATTCACAATATGAGCACTTCCTCAAACAATACCTTTCCATCTCTAATCTAACTCCAAGAAAGAATTTGATAAGCGGTCCGGACAAAAGCCGGACTAAACCATGACACACATGTACTTTTACAGTCAGTGGGGCAATGTTTTTGGGTCATGGGATATTTGAGGGGCAGGTGAAGGGCAGGTGAAGGGCAGGTGAAGGGCAGGTGAAGGGCAGGTGAAGGGCAGGTGGAGATTCTGGGGTTCTGCTGCTCTCACTGTCCCCCCTCTCTCTGTGTTTCTGCTCCGTACAGGGTCGCTGCCGTCAGCACCAGTGCCAATGCAGGTCTGGAGGGCTTCAAGGCTCATGCAGTGTTCCAGGAGATCCAGAAGAAACTGCAGGAGGTCAGAAGTCCTTCTCACATCCCTGCTCACTTCAACCCACCAAACACCTTATGGCCACAGGGGTATTGTGTAGGGTTAGCCTATATGCAGACAAAAAAGCAAATAGCTGAAGTACTACTAGTGCTGCTGCTACTCCTGTTACTATAGAACATATATAGAGTAATGGACCTGAGCCAGCAGCCTTTGCCTGTACACAAACACTGGGATAGAGTTTAAAGTCCACTCAAACAAACTGTGTATAACCATCATGTTATTTTAATTCTATTGTCTCCATACAAACATTTCAAACTCTATTTCAATCCTAAGGAATAGACTCAATGATAATATAGTCTTTCTTTAGACAATATAATGTGATTTTCAACATTAAAGCGTGGTTCTTTCTTTTCTGTTCCCATGTGGTCTTCTGTGTGTAATCCCTCAGTGGTCCAGATAGGTTCCATAGTGTTCATGAGCATGAACTGGTCTATGTCTGATACATGTTCTGATACAGCTCAAGATCATTCTACAGCTATTCAGGAAAGGTTTATTTCTGTCATCCAATGGGTTTTTTTAGTATCTGCTCAAATCAGTACCAGTTTCAATACTAGTTTTAGTATCGATTTGTATCAGATTTTTTTTTTTTACTTTAACAAACCTACCTGTCATGTGGACTTTAAACCTTTCTCTCTTGCATCACATGACCCATCATACATTTGTCATACACACAAACGTTAAACTTTGCACACTGCTGTTACTGTGCTCTGTCAGGAGGGGGAGCAGTTTGTCAAGAAGATCGGAGGAGTGTTTGCCTTCAAAGTGAAGGACGGGCCAGATGGTCAGGAGGCCACCTGGTACGTGGATGTGAAGAACGGCAAGGGCAATGTGCACAACAACACAGGTGAAATGCACTGACCACTGCTGAGTGTTATGCAGTTGTAATCCACACTAGGGATGTCAAGATTATGCAGTTAATCGATAATCAATTCCTGAGGTCATGATATAAATAAATTCAGTGTTTGTCTGCAGCAGAGAAAGCTGACTGCACCATCGCCATGTCCGACGCTGACCTGCTGGCCCTGCTCACCGGTCAGATGAATCCTCAGATGGTCAGTCATCAGACCTGTATTTTCAGCACATTCTGTTAATGGATTTCATAGTTTAAGATGGAAGAAAAAGACCTGCATTACTCTACTTCAGGAGGAGAGGAGAAACGGAGGGAGAGGATTAGAGACCGAGAGGGGAGAGAGGGAGAGGACAGGAGGAGGAGGAGGAGGAGGAGGAGAGACAGAGAGGAGGAGAGGAACACTTGCAAAGACCCATATTTTCAGAGCACTGAGGCTCTGTGTTGTGCCGCTTTATAGTTTTATAGTTTCACACTCAAACCACAACACAGTCACAGTGAGAAAGCCCAGACACAGGACAGGCAATGAAAATAAATGCACCGTGTGGCCATGCCAAACGTGAGGATTTCCAAAGTAAAATTCAAAGCACCAATTAAGAGTCTTTGTGAACCTGTGCTCCTTCAAACAATACAGAAGTGCTCCAGCACACTGTGGCAAATGTACAGTTCAACAACAGCTGCACGCTTTCTATGTATACTGATGGGGATACGCGCCCTGCACTCTTGTAGAGCGTCGCTTGAGTAGGACAAAATACAATGCCGTGTGTCCTAGACCTCAGTTTGTGTCTCTGTTCCTTAGGCGTTCTTCCAGGGCAAACTCAAGATCACAGGAAACATGGGATTGGCCATGAAGCTCCAGACTCTCCAGCTGCAGCCGGGACGAGCCAAGCTGTGACTGATGCACTCCCCTTAGCCCACACTGACTCCATCCGGCCCACCCAGCGCAACTCTGTAGCCTGGGACAGTGCACAGAAATGGAGTGTGTAAAATTGAGTCTCAGTAACATGTCTGTGTAAAATTCTAATATAAAGGAGATCAGGATGGGAGCTTTATTGCTGCCCTGTGCGCTCAGCTGGCCATCATTTGGATTTCAGGTTATTTAAAATTTTAATTTTATGAAAAAGGTGCACTATGTAACTTTTCTGGGAGAGGATCGAACACATGCTTGTCTCCATGGAGATGCTTTTGCTCTGCCTGCAGTGTTCCACAGTGTAGCTTAAACATTTCTATCATCTGTGGAGAGGTGATCCCCAGCAAGAATGCATGCACTTTCAAGTATTTCCTTAGCAATAAAAACAGCTGTTATTGAATAAACACAAGATAGATAAGTTTGATGCCATCCGCTCCAGGCTAAGCAGTAAATGGTGAATAACAATGTGGTGATTAATATATGGATACAGCAGCACATGATGACTATATTTTGTGACAGTCATGTTACAGTGTAGTTTGACACATTGTTTGATGATGGGTGTATTTTAGATTATGTTTCTGCAGGTAATGGTTTAACAAAGAAAAAGCCTACTGTTGTTAAAAGTTCTTTTTTTTTTTTTTTTTTGAAACTAGTGATATATCATTATCATGCAGTATCATGCGCTGTGTTGATTGTTGCATGTATTGTGATCCATGTATCAAATGGTGAGGGACCATGTGATTCTGAGCCTTACAGTGGCAGAGTCTCCACCAGAAAAGTTAAGTCCCGTTTCCACCAGCCTCGGTGACTGGTCACTGACTGGCCATGGATACAGCACAAGAGTAATGTAAATGTTTTTTTCCCATAGACTTTTTGAAAAATTCTGATATTAAGAGGTCAAAGGCACTGTGGAGACTAACCAGCTATTTGCTAACATGATGCGGTTGTTTTAAGTCCAAAAGGCACATTTACTTATTTTTTTCCTCAGAAAGTCTGTGGGAAAAATGAATGAGAACTTTATTTGCAGAATCAAGGTAGGCGGTTATTGTTTAGCTCCATGGAAACACAACTAGGCCACATAGGGCTGATGAAAACGGGCCATTGCATAGTGCACCTGAAACACTTAGTAGAGGAAATATGAACTGTCAAGATCATGTGCCAGGACTTGGCTATAAAAGTCTACACTACAGACTACAGACCGATTTTAAATGAGCCACACTGGACAAATAACCACTGGACATCTGCTTGCATCAATTTGATCTGAAATCTCTTTCTGAAACCTTTTGTGTCCAGTGCTCATGAGATTTGACTTGAATTGCCGTGTGTGTGTGTCTGTGTGTGTGTGTGTGTGTGTGTGTGTGCGTGTGCGTGTGCGTGTGCGCGTGTGTGTGTGCTCTGAGTTCAGGTGTGAAGGCAGTCTTTCCGTCTTCTGTCCACTTTGATACTTGCTTCCAAAAGTAATGTGGGGCCAAACCCTGTATATACAATGTTCAAATGAGAGGAGCCACACTGCTACACTATGCGACTGACTGAATACTTCGCAAAGCTGTCTCATGTCCACACACTGATTTTTAACGTGCTAGTTCCACCTCTCTGTATGACTAATGTGATGTTTCCTTGTGAGTGCAGATAGATTCGCAGGTCGTTTCTCCTACAGAAGTGCCTCTGTTGGTTTTGTAACTGCTGCAGCTCATGTTGTAAATTCTGCCATCATTTCACAAGTAATTTCTACTAAATAAAATGTTTGATCAGTATCCAGTTGCACCAGCTTTGGGTATTAATGGTTCTAAGGGCCCATGACGTGAGGTTGGTGCATATATTATGCTGTTTTCTGCTATGTTCCCTCAGCAACAACAGACATGGAGTTCTTGTTTTGTTTCATTTACACATGTTTAACACAGAAATTCTGCATATTCAGGCTGTCCTCTTCTCTCAAACAAACACAATACAGGAAGTGCTCCACTGTGTTTTTAAACTCCATACACCTTTACTAGAATCATTTGGTTAAATTCAGCTCTCGAATTGCCAAACTAATGAACATTTAGAGCTTTGGAGATGTAAACAGACTAATAAACCAGGATTACTAAAATGTGTGAATGAAACAATACCACTCCAGGTATTTTTTTTTGAGGAGGTAACAGAGGTGGGACCAAGTCATTGTTTTCCAAGTCTGAAGTAAGTCTCAAGTCTTTAACTTCAAGTCCATATCAAGTCCCAAGTCAAATACAGGCAAGTCCAAGTCACTGGCCCAAAGTCCAAGTCAAGTCCAAGTTGTCTGCTTTGAGCTTCAAGGCTTTAAACCAAAGTACCAAATATAGCTTAGATTTTTGCAGTTTATATAATTTTAAACTAAATTGTACTTAAAATATTCCTGGCATATTTATATACAAGTTGTAGAAATGCAATTTTTCCTTTTTAAATGTTTTGACAAAGTCTTAGTGTGAATCATTATGAGAAAGAATTAAGATTTAAAAGTGCTAAATAACAGCTATTTTGTCTGTACTGAAATGGAAGGAAGTACTGAGGTTTTATGTAGTACCCTTTGTATTGTACTGTATATTACTGTAGTACATTTGAGGATACCAGATCACAGTACTTCAGTTACAATCAAAGTAACAGAAGTGGGAGGGAAATGTTCCAGTTTGTTCTTGTAAAATTCAGCACCGCATTTATCAGCTGTAAAGAGAAAAGTATTTTCTAAAAACATATATTTTTAGGAGCCGCATCAGGTCTTCTTAAGTCACAGGCCTCATGTCTGAGTCAAGTCCCAAGTCCTAAAAATAGTACCTCAAGTCTGACTTGAGTCCAAGTCATGACTTGCAAGTCCCCAGCTCTGGGAGGTACCAATGTTCCAACATGACTAAAAGTTCACAAGAATCCATTTTGTGTAATACAGGACTTAATCACAGTGGGAAGTGTTACCAATACTGGAGCTCGGATTGCAATTTTCAAGCTCTATAGCATTTGAATTTCCACTCATGCCTTACGGTATTGCAAGGTGTACCTGGAAAAAATCCAATGTGAGGTAATAGATTCAAACATGGATTTAATAATGTGAATAATATTTTGCTATTTTTTTAAGTGTCCAGGGTAAACTTCTGATCCCCCCCAAAAAATGTGTGCCATGTAGAGCTCTAAATTATAGTACTTCATGATGATTTTGGTGCATTTTTCTTTAACCAACAGAATGTAATTTTCAACATTAAATAGTAGTTTTTTTTTCTAGTCCCATGTGTCCTTATATATGTGAGGGATTCCTCAGTGGTCCATGTGTGTATACTAGTATATATGTGCTCTTCTACTTGTTCTGATACAGCTCAAAATCATTCTAAAGACATTCAGGAAAGGCTCATTTCTGCCCTGTGAATGGGATGTTTTTAGTAAAGATACCTTCTCAAATTAGTAAGGATAGAAGATATAGTATGGGTTAGAATCTGATTTTCAATACTGAACTAAACCAGGATTAGAACAGGACCAATCCAGGTTTTAAGGCTTGTACTGGATCAAAGTAATAGTGGCAGATAATGTCAACAACAAATCAAATCAGGAAGGAAAATGTCAAATAAAATCTTTAATTTACAGAATTCTAAATCTCCATTCTTTCTACTGTCCATGTAGGCTGTGTGTGTGTCGGTTCAGTCTGTGCTGAGGCTGTGTGTGTGTGGAGGGTTCAGTCTGTGTTGAGGCTGTGTGTGTGTCGGTTCAGTCTGTGTTGAGGCTGTGTGTGTGTCGGTTCAGTCTGTGTTGAGGCTGTGTGTGTGTGTCGGTTCAGTCTGTGCTGAGGCTGTGTGTGTGTGGAGGGTTCAGTCTGTGTTGAGGCTGTGTGTGTGTCGGTTCAGTCTGTGTTGAGGCTGTGTGTGTGTCGGTTCAGTCTGTGTTGAGGCTGTGTGTGTGTCGGTTCAGTCTGTGTTGAGGCTGTGTGTGTGTGTGTGTCGGTTCAGTGAGGCTGTGTGTGTGTCGTTGAGGCTGTGTGTGTGTGTGTGTCGGTTCAGTCTGTGTTGAGGCTGTGTGTGTGTCGGTTCAGTCTGTGTTGAGGCTGTGTGTGTGGAGGGTTCAGTCTGTGTTGAGGCTGTGTGTGTGTCGGTTCAGTCTGTGTTGAGGCTGTGTGTGTGTCGGTTCAGTCTGTGTTGAGGCTGTGTGTGTGTCGGTTCAGTCTGTGCTGAGGCTGTGTGTGTGTCGGTTCAGTCTGTAGTTGAGGCTGTGTGTGTGTGTCGGTTCAGTCTGTGCTGAGGCTGTGTGTGTGTGTTGATGTGTGTTCAGTCTGTGTGTTGAGGCTGTGTGTGTGTGGAGGGTTCAGTCTGTGTGTGTGTGTTGAGGCTGTGTGTGTGTGGAGGGTTCAGTCTGTGTTGAGGCTGTGTGTGTGTGGGTTCAGTCTGTGTTGAGGCTGTGTGTGTGTGTCGGTTCAGTCTGTGTTGAGGCTGTGTGTGTGGAGGGTTCAGTCTGTGTTGAGGCTGTGTGTGTGTGGAGGGTTCAGTCTGTGTTGAGGCTGTGTGTGTGTCGGTTCAGTCTGTGTTGAGGCTGTGTGTGTGTGTGTCGGTTCAGTCGCTGTGTGTGTTGAGCTGTGTGTGTGTGTGTGTCGGTTCAGTCTGTGTTGAGGCTGTGTGTGTGTGTCGGGTGTGTCGGTTCAGTCTGTGTTGAGGCTGTGTGTGTGGAGGGTTCGGTCTGTGTTGAGGCTGTGTGTGTGGAGGGTTCGGTCTGTGTTGAGGCTGTGTGTGTGGAGGGTTCGGTCTGTGTTGAGGCTGTGTGTGTGTGGAGGGTTCAGTCTGTGTTGAGGTAGAGGCAGACACCCTGCAGCACCCAGTGGGAGAGGTGGTCGGCCGTGTTCAGGTCGGCCTCGAACACCAGGCCCTCTCCCATGGCGTTCCTGCGCAGAGACGTGGTGTACACGGGGGTCCTCAGGCTCTCCTGTAGCACAACAATCAAACAATCACACTCATCAGTTTACAATTTACAAGGACTAGGAGCTGAGACTGTGCAGGCACCTGTGACATTCTAGTTACTATGTATAAGCGTTAGCTTAATTTTAATAGACTTTTAAAAACAAAACAGTTTTTTAAAGAATAACTGTAAATGCATAGTACATATTTTTGTAATATTTATTTTTATCCCTATTACCCATTTCTGTAAAGTAAACAAAGAAGGAGAAAGAGGTGGGACCAAGTCATTGTTTTGTCTTAAGTCTTAAGTAAGTCTCAAGTCTTTGACCTCAAGTCCGTCGTCTGCTTTAAGCTTCAAGTCATTTCAGATCTTTAAACCAAAGAACCAAATATAGTTTAGATTTTTGACTTTTATATTAATTTTAAACTAAATTGTTCTTAAAAACTCATTGTGCATTTATATGAGTATTTATAGAGTTGTAGAAATGCAAATTTTTCCTTTTTAAAAGTCTTGACAAAATCTGCATCATTATGGTCACAACAGAAAGAATTCAGATTTAAAAATGCTTAATAATAGTTATTTTATTGTGTAGTCTGCACTGAAATGGAAGGTAGTTGTAGTTCCCTCTGTTTTACTGTGTTGTACTTTATATTAGTCTATTGTACTGTACTGTATATACTGTGTTGTATTGTATATTACTGTAGTACATTTGAGGATACCATATCACCGTACTTCAGTTACATCCAAAGTAACAAACAGAAGTTGGAGAAAAATGTCTCAGTTTGTTCCTGTAAAATTCAGCACCACATTTATCAAGTGAAAAGAGAAAAGTATTTTCTAAAAACATGTATTTTTTTAGGAGAAGCACTGGGTCTTCTCAAGTCACAGGGCTCAAGTCCAAGTCAAGTCCCAAGTCAATGACCTTCAAATCTATGTCGAGTCCCAAGACTTAGTCCAATTTATCAAGTCAAGTCTCAAGTCCTAAAAATAGTGACTCCAGTTTGACTCAAGTCACAGTCACAAGTCCCCATCTGTGAAAGTAAACATGCCCAAATCAAATGCTGCTTTTACTGTCAACAATAATATAATGCTTATTTATTCTTAGTTACCATAACATTTGCCATTGCATTGGTAATGTTATGTTATGTGGTGTTTTGGTTGTCAAGACGATTATCCAATCAGAGAGAAGAGCGAGCCTCCTGTGAGAAATAAGCCTAAAATGCCTCTCTGATTTGCATCATCACCTGCAGTCTGAGGCGGCGAGCCTCAATGGGAATAATGCGGAGAATGGGCAGCTCTACTACCAGGACTTTCGGTTTGCTCCGAACCAAACAGCCCTGCTCCATGTCCCAGTCTGCTCCCTCCAGGTACAGGCCAGACAGGAAGCAGCCTGTGCACACACACATACACAGTCTTGGTTTACCCTGGGGCAGTATACATAAGAAAATATTTATCTTCTTTACGAGAATTAGAATGATTCAGTTACAATGAAACAGACAACATCCAAGTTTTCTCTGAGCCACGGATTCATCACCTCCAGATTAGATAATAATAATAATAATAATACACTTGTATAGCGCTTTTCAAGATAAAGACGCTTTACATGGGAAGACAAACAACAACAAACAAGAGAAAAAGACAGTTAATGAAAGCTTTTTTTTTTTTTAAGACATGGGTGTCAGGGAATTTACCCTGACCTCAATCATTAAAGAACACGCCAGAGACACAGTGGTTCGTTTTACTTGCGCAAGGAGTAGGAGAGAGCTGCCTGTCTTATCCTAACTGAAGCTCTCTTCTCTCCAAAGCCCTTTTATTGTAGAGCACACAATTATCATACAATAGGTTACATTGAATACAGTACCTATTGTTCACATGTTATCTCATGACTGACAAGCTTCCACTGACACAGCCCCCCATTATACACAGATTTCACATTCCAGGTGGTAGAAAGCCTCTAGCAATTCCCCAGAGTCCTGTGTTAACCTCATGATGTTCACCATTACTAGTTGTTTCTCCAGGTACATTTTCTTAATGAGTCAGCTGGTGCATCAGCAAGATCAGCTGATGTTTTCATGTTTACATACAGTTTGAACAAAACACAAAGCAATGTTGATAATCTTATATTGTATCATGATTAATACTTTAAATGATTCATACTTTAAATGAGTAATACTTCTAACACAAAATTCTCTAACAATGGGTTTTCAGGGCTTTTTTAAACATGGGGAGTGTGGATGAGTCTCTGATGTGTTTGGGCAGGGAGTTCCAGAGGGTGAGGGCAGCAACAGAGAAGGCCCTGTCACCCCAGGTCTTATGTTTAGTCCTGGCAGGGGGAGACAGGAGGTTGACATCAGCTGATCGGAGGACACGGGCGGGGGTGTGGTGGTGGAGGAGCTAGGCGAGGTAGGTGGGGGCCAGGTTGTGGAGGGACTTGTACACAATGGTGAGGAGTTTGAACTGAATGCGCTGGGGGATGGGGAGCCAGTGGAGATCTCTGAGGACAGGGGTGATGTGTTCACGGGAGGAGGTGCGGGTGAGGAGGCGAGCAGCAGAGTTCTGTATGTACTGGAGTCTATTGAGGAGTTTGGAGGGTGAACCGTAGAGCGGCTATTGCAGTAGTCGAGGCGGGAGGTGACAAAAGCGTGGATGAGGGTTTCAGCAGACAGAGGGGAGAGGGATAGGCGGAGACGAGCAATGTTCCGGAGGTGAGAGAAGGCGGTTTTAGTGATGTGTTTGATGTGGTGTTCAAAGGAAAGATTCCTGCAATAGCATTCTGCAGTACATCCAAAACCCCACTGCCCACCTCCTGTCAGAACCTCCACTGGCTCCTGTCAGAACCTACACTGGCTCCTCATCCCTCTGTGCATCCACTTCCTCTTCATCACTTTCTAAGCCCTCCACACCTGCTGCACCCCCACACTCCATCCCGCTCCCTCTGCTCCTCTTAATCCAACCTGCTGTCCTTCCCCTGTGGTACCAAGCTCCGAACCTGTGGAGACACAGACTCCCTACCCCCGGAACTCACCACCTCAACAACTCTCAAGACCCATCCATTTAGAAGAGCTTTTAATGTTTAACTTTTGTCAAAATGATTCACTGTTTTTTTCTTTACTGCATTATTTGTTTATTGCTCTCTGACCATTTTAATATGTATTCTGTAACGCATCTTTGAGTGTCCTGAAAAGCACTATAAATTAAATGTATTATTCTTTATTTATTTATTATTATTCTCTACTCTCTCTCTACTTATACTTGAAATGTCTGGAGATCTCCACCAGTGGCTTCTCATCCATCTGGTGTGTCTGTGGTGTGTTCTTACCCTGGGAGGGGCGGTCGGGCACTTCATCCTCACTGCGGTACTGGGTGACCTGGGTGTAGAGAGTGGACCGGTCTAGGGGCCAGCCGTTCCTCCTACAGGCTGTCTGCACCAGAGCGGTCAGGTAGGACTCTGGGATGTGCAGTCCAGACAGCCACATGACCTTAGGCTCACCCTCCTCCACCTGCAGGACAGAGAGTGACCAGTCAGCCTATAGTCGCAGTATATAATATAGTACATTTGTGTATGTATCAGAGGTGGGTCGTTATTTTGCAAGTCTCAAGTAAGCCTCAAGTTTTTTACCTCAAGTATGAGTCAAGTCCTGAAGCCAAATACAGGCAAGCCCAAGCCAAGTCTCAAGTCACTGGCCCATACATCCAAGTCAAGTCCAAGTTGTTTGCTTTGAGCTTCAAGTCATTTCAAGTCTTTAAACCAAAGTACCAAATATAGCTTTGATTGTTGCAATTTATATGAATTTCAAACCAAATTGTACTTAAAAAGGCATACAATATTTATATATGAGTATTTACAGATGCGTTCAATATTGTTGGTATCCGTCTGGTAATCAAAGAAAAATCAAACAATGGTCACTGAAATAACTTGAAACTGATAAAAGCAATAGTAAATACAGTTTTACTAATGTTCCTATGTAAATTAGACATTGTTTTTCACCTGTGGTTCAACAGAATCATTAGAGAAAACAAAATGATGAAACTGGCCTGGACAAAAATAATGGTTCCCCTAACTTAATATTTTGTTACACAACCTTTTGAGGCAAACTCTGCAAACAAATGATTTCTGTAAATGTCAGTGAGACTTCTGCTTTGGTCAACTGGTATTTTGACCCACTCCACGTGAGCAAACTGCTCTAGTTATCTCAGGTTTGATGGGTTCCTTCTCCAGACAGCATGTTTCAGCTCATTTCACAGATATTCAATAGGATTAAGATCTGGGCTCACAGAAGAACACTCCAGAACAGTCCAATGTTTTGTTCATTCTTGTCTGTTTTTTGCTGTGTTTTTGGTCATAGTTTTGAGATTCTGTTGTAGTTTTGCACAGATTCAAGACACCCTGTGCCAGATGCAGCAAAGTAGCCCCAGAACAAAACCAAGCCTCCTCCGTGCTTCACAGTAGGGACAGTGTTCTTTTCTTGTTGTGCTTCATTTTTGTGTCTGTGAACATAGAGCTGATGTGTCTTGCCAAAGAGCTTCAGTTTGTCTCATTTGTCCAAAAGACATTCTCCCAGAAGCTTTGTGGCTTGTCCATATGCACTGAGGCAAATTCTGTCTCACTTTTTTATGATTTGTTTTCAACAGTGGTGTCCTCACATCAAGTCCACTTTGGCTTAAACACTGATGGATGGTGTGATCTGACACTGATGTACTTTGCCCTTCAAGTTTATATTTAATTAGTTTGGAGGTTGTTCTGGGCTCTTTGGTTCCATTCGTTTGATCCATCTCTTCAATTTGTCACACATTTTCCTCTTGCAGCCATGTCTAGGGAGGTTGGCTTCAGTCCTGTGGACCTTAAACTTCTGAAGAACATGTGTAACTGTAATCACAGGAACATCAAGCTGCTTGGAGATGGTCTTATTGTCTTTATCTTTAACCTGCTTGTCTATCGTTTTCTTTCTAGTCTCCTGACACAGTTCTCTTCTTCTCTTTCTCTGGTCCATGTTCAGTGTTGTGTCCATCATGTCTCCAAACAGCACAATGACACATGTCCCCCTTTAAACAGACAGAATGACTGAGGACAAGTTTGAAAGACAGATTAGAGACACACCGAAGTTTAACATGTCCATATTGTCCAACTATTTACAATTTTTTCTAGGGAGATTTATCATTTTTGTCCAGGCCAGTTTCATCAGTTTGCTTTTAAAAATTATTCTACAACAACAACAACAATTCAAAAATAGTGTCTGATTTTCATTAGTTATTTTTCATTCATTTTTATTTTTTATTATTGGTTTTCTCAGTTTCGAGTTAGTTCAGTGACCATTGTTGATTTTTCTTTCATTACCAGAGGGTACCAACAATTTAGAACATGTGTGTATAAGAGTTGTAGAAATACTTTTTTTTTTTCCTTTTTAAATGTCTTGAGAAGATCTTAATGTGAATCATTACAGTCAGAATAGAAAGATAAGAATTAAAAGTGCTAAATAAGTTCCCTCTGATTTACTGTATTGTACCGTATTGTTCTGTATTACTGTATTATCTGTATTTCTGTATTATCTGTAGTACATTTGAGGATACCATATCACAGTACTTCAGTTACATCCAAAGTAACACATAGAGAAGTGGGAGGGACATATTCCAGTTTGTTCCTGTAAAATGAAGCAGCGCATGTATCAACTGTAAAGAAAAAAGTATTTTCTAAAAACTGAAAAACTGAAGTATCTAAGTAAGCCCAAGTAAGAGTTTATCTTAAAGTATGTATTCTGTAATGCTGGAAATGTTCTGTATGCTGCTGATCTGTTGCTAATACTCATTTAGATGCCTTAAAGAGAGAACACAATAAGAACAAATGCTGTACAGTGTCTAACCCAGTGGTGGTACTGCTCATGTCTCCTCCTAAAGTGGCCCATCCAGTTGCCCAGTGACTTGAGAGTGTCTGGAGCCAGTCTCTTCCAAACAGCAGGGATGTGCCCATTAAACAGAGCACGGGCGATCTCGTCCAGCTCACTGCTCATGCCCACTTCTCCTGCCAAGGCCTGTACACAGCACACACACCATTTAGAGAACACGCTGTACTGTACATACTGCACGACAGTCAATCTTTAACTATACTATATTCTTTAACATTCTTAAGACACTCGCTGGTGTAAGGTATACTACCAGTCAAAAGTTTTAGAACACCACACTTTTTTACTGTTTACTGTTTACTGTTGACCAAAAGATATTCTAAACTTTTGATTGATGTGTGTGTCCAGCTTTGGCAGATAGAACAGCTAAACACACTCGCGGCTCGTTCTTTTTACAATAGAAATCAAATATTGTTCAAAAAGTTCTTCCCAAGTCTGTTGCAGATGTTTCCATAAATGTGTGGCACTTGTAGGTTGCTTCACTCTTCTGTCCAGTTCATCCCAAACCAGCTCCATGGGGTTTAAGTCTGGACACTGTGCTGCTGCTGGACACTCCAGGTTTTCAAGCTTTACCATCTTGATCTTTTTTCCTGAGGTCGTTTTGGCAGAACTTGGACTTGTGTTTTGTGTCTTTTATCTTTTTTAACCTCTGTCTGTTCAGTTCGTACCTTTGTACCATTTCAGGCTCTTCACTGGACTTGCACGACTTGAATTGCAATAAATAACTGAAAAAACTTTTAACTGGCAGTGTACTTCTCAGTCAGAGCAGAGTGATAAAAGGAAGACTGCTATTTCGTGCCAACAGCCTCTCTGTCCACTGCTAATCATACACACACACTCATTTGATTATGTATGGATAATAAAACGTTGGATTGATAGGACAGAAACAAATCTTTCCTAAATGTCTTTAGAATGATCTTGAGCTGCATCAGAACAAGTAGAAGAGTACAGACTAGTATACAGTGGTGAAGTGGGGGTACACAATTCGTGACATCATCGATGTGACCCCCCGACCACCCATGCTGGCACCACCTAGTGTATCCGCTCAATTTCCTTTCTCTCCAGCAACTAGGTCAGGAATCAAAATACAATAGACAGTTCACAAAAACCCTGATAGTGCAAGTTCAGGCAGCAGCCAATCAGGTAAGAGCCAGACATTCTGTGTTGTCAGCAATTTCTGAGATCGAGGATTTAATGCCGGAATAAAGAGAATGTTTGGTGAATTTCATCAAGGAGAAAGACGTTATTTCCCTTCTTCCTACTGGATTTGGGAAAAGCTTAATATACCAGTTAGCCCCGTTAGCGGCGCATTACATACATCACGACTAAATAGCAGCGATTGGTTAATGATAAAAAGTACCCACCTACCATTGAGCGAACAAATTCTAACACTGCGAGGTCAGAAGGTTTCTACGAAGTGAAACAAAGTGAAAGCGGATGATGATTCAGTCCTGGTTCAGTCCTGGTCTAGTGTCTCAGGTCACTATAGGACAGTACTGCAGATTTCATGAGCCTATGCAGGTTATTTTCACCATTGCCATTAGCTCCAGTTTGACATTTAAGTTGTAGCTATTTTATATTTGTTATTTTTCTTTAGCTCACTTTGGGAGAAGTGGGTGGATGGACTGTGTACCCCCACATACCACACCCACTACACTCCTGCTAGTATACGTCCATGGACCACTATGGAACCTACCTGGACCACTGAAGGATTACACACATATAAGACCACATGGGAATAGAAAAAAGTACTACCATTAAATGTTGAAAATCGCATTCTATTGTCTAAAGAAAACCTATTAATGCCCTTAATGCCCCCCTGAGTAACCCCTGAGTGCCCCTGACCTCCCCCCTCACCCTCTGCAGCTCAGCCAGGGAGCGCTGCATGCGGACCACCAGCCTGTTGAAGCGCTCCAGCTCCTGTAGCAGCACCACTGTGGTGGGAGAGACCTTAGCGCCCAGTTTCTTGGGGATCACATCCAGGTCAAAGAGCATGGGCAGTTTCCTCTGGATGTCCTGAACCACCTGGCTGATGTGCTCATCTTTACTGATGCTGCCGCTGGACTCACCTGCACAAAAAGCACACTTGAGCTCTGCTGCACGCTCACACTACACTGAGGCAGTTATTGACAAAGCGCCACTGCCGAATCCTACACATGTCACTGATTAAGACATTGAAACCAAAGGAGGAAGTACAGAACTGTGGGTGTATTTTTCTTTAGTTTTACCACTTAGTACATTTTATATGCAGAATACATCAAATATATGATGCAAGAAATATGAAATCATGTTGCAAAAAAGTGGAATAAATGTTTTTTTTATATGAAATGGTTTTCACTTCACAACTGTGTCTTGATAGCTAAAATTAATATTGTTAAATTACACATATCTGTTGTGATACAGCGAGTTCTTGGGTCTAGTCATTAATGATCAACAGGGAAAACTGGCCCTTGCCCTCCATCTGGGAGTATGACATCATATTCTAGAATCTGAAAACCACCACCACCAATAAGCGTCATTCATAGTTTTGATGCCTTCAGTGAGAATCTACAATGTAAATAAACATAAATGAAAAAGTGTGTCCAAACTTTTGACTCGTCATGTAGATCGGAGCAATGATTTCTTGAATGCAGAACAAAATGTCATTGCATTTAGCATGACTTATTAGCACAGGTGTGTCAAACTCAAATTCTCAGAGGGCCAAAATTTAAAACTGGGACTAAGTTGTGGGCCAAACTAAATATTTATTGAAAAATTTCATCAGAACAAGCATAATATGAAATAATAACAACATTTTAAATAAATAAATGTGTAGCTGGTGGGGCAGCTCTAATACAGATTTGATATGACCTCGCGGCCCAAATATAATTATATCGTGAGTCAAATTTGGCCCCTGGGCCTGAGTGTTACATGTCTGTATTAGCAAATAAGTAATGAATGGAAATCATTCTAACATGGTTAAAAGCTCTGAACAGTCGCTTTTATTTAAAATTTATCACAACTAAGTTATATATTTTTAAAACCTGTTCTAACACCTTATCTTTTTTAACCTGTCAAGACTGGGGCAGGAGATAAAATCTGGTAAAATCAGATAAAAATATTGGATTATAGTGGGAGTTGTCATTGTATGTAAGAATAGTGGGATTACGGCATGAGGAGGGAGCGTGGCACTCACCTGTCTGGGGCTGCAGGTCAATGAGGTTGGCCCACATGTCCTTGGCAGCCTGGGTGTAGTATCCGATCTCTGCATTGGGATGGAGCCCCAGCACCTCAGGGGTGTTGGCTAAAGGTAGACTCTCGATCTCCTCTGTCACACAACACAGCAGAACTAGTCAGATCAGGATATATCCATCAGAATAAATACATATAATACATTTATGGTGAGGTTAAGGTACACTTTCTGTAAATTTCTGTAGATGTCATTGAGACTTCTGCTCTGGTCAACTGGTATTTTGTTCCACTTCTCGTGAAGGATGCCTTCTCCAGACAGCATGTTTCAGCTCATTTCACAAATGTTCAGTAGGATTAAGATCTGGGCTCACAGAAGAACACTCCAGAACAGTCCAATGTTTTGTTCTTAACCATTCTTGTGTGTTTTTAACTGTGTGTTTTGGGTCATTATCCTGTTGGAAGAACCATGACTTATGACTGAGACTGAGACTTTTCTGACACTAGGCAACACATTTCATTCCAAAATACCTTGATAGTTTTGAGATTCTGTTGTATCTTGCACATATTCAAGTCACCCTGTGCCAGATGCAGCGAAACAGCCCCAGAACAAAACCAAGCCTCCTAAAGCTTCACAGTAGGGACAGTGTTCTTTTGTTGTTGTGCTTCATTTTTGTTTCTGTGAACATAGAGCTGATGTGTCTTGCCAAAGAGCTCCAATTTTGTCTCATCTGTCCAAAGGACATTCTCCCAGAAGCTTTGTGGTTTGTCATCAGTATGCATTGTTACAAATTCTGTCTCTTTTTTATGATTTGTTTTCAACAGTGGTGTCCTCACATCAAGTCCACTTTGGCTCAAACACTGATGGATGGTGTGATCTGACACTGATGTACTTTGCCCTTCAAGTTCACATTTCATTTGTTTGGAGGTTGTTCTGGGCTCTTTGGTTCCATTCGTATGATCCATCTCTTCAATTTGTCACACATTTTCCTCTTGCAGCCGCGTCCAGGGAGGTTCTCTTCAGTCCTGTGGACCTTAAACTTCTGAAGAACATTTGTAACTGTAATAACAGGAACATCAAGCTGCTTGGAGATGGTCTTATTGTCTTTATCTTTAACCTGTTTGTCTATCATTTTCTTTCTAGTCTCCTGACACAGTTCTCTTCTTCTCTTTCTCTGGTCCATGTTCAGTGTTGTGTCCATCATGTCTCCAAACAGCACAATGACACATGTCCCCCTTTAAACAGACAGAATGACTGAGGACAAGTTTGAAAACACCTGTGATGCAGATTAGAGACACACCCCGAAGTTTAACTTGTAACAGTTACTTACAATCTTTTCTAGGGGAACCATCATTTTTGTCCAGGCCAGTTTTATTATTATTATTATTATTATTATTATTATTATTATTATTATATTGAAGAACAATTCAAAAACAGTGTCTGGTTTTCATTGGTTATTTTTCAGTAAATTTTTATTTATTATTGCTTTTCTTAGTTTCCAGTTATTTCAGTGAACATTGTTGATTTTTCTTTCATTACCAGAGGGGTACCAACAATTCTGAACACGTCTGTAATTGGCTAAAGCATGAACTCTAACAGCTCTATCATAAGACAGTGTTCCAGAGTTAGTAGAAGTAGCACTCACCCATGTACACACTCTTGAGCCCGTCGGGGGGGATCTTGTAGTCCACCTCACTGTTGCAGAAGAAGTGAAAGCGTCGGAACGAGTAGAAGAGGAAGTCTCCCAGATACTCGTTCATGTAAATAGTGAGAATTCTGCGGTCAAAGCTGTCTATGGCCCGACCTCCGTACATCACCTGCACCACCACACAACAGCACCGCTTTTTACTCTTGTTTCCTTATTTTATTAAAGTACATATGAAAGGCTTGCTCCATTTGCAGGGACAGTCCTTTAATTAACATTTATCATAGTTTTACATCAGTCAAGTGGCAATTTGTGAAAAAAAGCAATTCATTAAATTCCATTCAAAGTGCCAGGACTATTTCTGCAAAAGGAGCACATTTTTCTGACAGTTAAATCATCATTTATGAAAATGGGGCCTTGTCCTACTCATCATTATTATCATTATCACTATGTAACTATTTGTTATTTATCTGACCTTTATTTAACCAGGACAGTCCTGCTGAGATTAAGAATCTCTTTCTCAGGGGAATCCTGGCCCCACAGGGGACCCTATTGTACATGTTTTTAGTGGTAGGGGAAACCAGAGCAATCTACACACTCTACACAGAAAGGCCCTGTACCGCCCCAGAATACAACCCAGGACCTTCTTGCTGTGAGGAAAGAGCGCTAACCGCTTTGCCACTGTGCCGCCCAATTTGCAATTTTATTCCTTGCTATATGCCCTTTAAACATGTGCTCTACTGGCAGATTGTTGACATTTTGATGACTGACACACACGCACACACACACACGCACGCACGCACGTACACACACACACACACACACACACATATGGGTGACATAGGCTCTGGGTATTGCACAGAATCTTACATCTAACTGTAAAGAGGGTTCGAATATGGCTGCTAGATTGCTCAAACATGGATGGATGACAACAAAAAATTCAGGCATGTTTTTGATGAGGGATCAACTTTAGAATGTGGGAGAAACTGTACATTTATTTTGGATAATGCCAGTTGTGCACTGTCTGTGTAAAGTCTGCATGAAATTTTAAAGTATAAGAAAGTGCATTACAGAACATATTAGCATACTAGTTGTTAGTGTGAATGTCATGGCAAAACTCGTTTAACTTCTGTAGATATTCCTTTTATCACAGTCAAACCAAAGTGCTGACCTCTCCGATGAGATACTTGAGGCTTTCCCAGGGAATGCTGCTGTCCCCCTGGCTGTGGGCCTTGGTCAGGTACGTGTTGAGGACCTCCATGCATACCTGTGGATGTGTCAGACTGATTACAAGAGCCTTTAGGTCTCCCTAAATACTTGCCATTTCGTCCGAGAGCGGGGCTTAGCATTACATGTCAATCAAAACCATTTCACTGCTGTGTGCTGTAGCTGAGCAAGTTCAGTTCATAATCAGCAGATGAGATTACAGCAGATATTACGATTCAGCCACATTTTCAGCATTTTAGTGATCAATTAAACACAGTTAGGAAAAAAAATTATTTTAATTTTCTTAAAATTCTTAAAAATTGCAACTCAATTTTGCCAAGACCCGGTTAGTAAACCTGTTCCAAAACCCACTTTCCGGTACCTAAACTTAACCCTGACCCTAACCTCAAAAATAAACTGTCAATAATCAAAATTTGCAAACATTCCATTCCATTCCATTTTCTTCCGCTTATCCGGAGCCGGGTCGCGGAGGCAGCAGTCTAAGCAGGGACTCCCAGACCTCCCTTTCCACACACACTTCCTCCAGCTCTTCTGGGGGGACCCCAAGGCGTTCCCAGGCCAGCCGAGAAACATAGTCCCTCCAGCGTGTCCTGGGTCTTCCCCGGGGCCTCCTCCCAGTGGGACATGCCCAGAACACCTCCCGAGGGAGGCGTCCAGGAGGCATCCGGAAAAGATGCCCGAGCCACCTCAACTGGCTCCTCTCAACGTGAAGGAGCAGCGGCTCTACTCCGAGCTCCTCCCGTGTGACTGAGCTCCTCACCCTATCTCTAAGGGAGCGCCCAGCCACCCTGCGGAGGAAACTCATTTCGGCCGCTTGTATCCGCGATCTTGTCCTTTCGGTCACTACCCAGAGCTCATGACCATAGGTGAGGGTGGGAACGAAGACTGACCGGTAAATCAAGAGTTTCGCCTTTCGGCTCAGCTCTCTCTTCACCACAACGGTCCGATACAGCGACCGCATCACAGCTGAAGCTGCACCGATCCGCCTGTCAATCTCACGCTCCATCCTCCCCTCACTCGTGAACAAGACCCCGAGATACTTGAACTCCTCCACCTGGGGCAGGGCCTCTCCACCCACCCGGAGAGGGCAAGCCACCTTTTTCCGGTCGAGAACCATGGCCTCGGATTTGGAGGAGCTGATCTTCATCCCAGCCGCTTCACACTCGGCTGCAAACCGCCCCAGTGCACATTGTAGGTCCTGGTTCGATGAAGCCAACAGGACAACATCATCTGCAAACAGCAGAGATGAGATCCTGTGGTCCCCGAACCGGACCCCCTCCGGCCCCTGACTGCGCCTAGAAATTCTGTCCATAAAAACAATGAACAGAACCGGTGACAAAGGGCAGCCCTGGTGGAGTCCAACATGCACCGGGAACAGGTCTGACTTACTGCCGGCAATGCGAACACAGCTCCTGCTCCGGTCATACAGGGACCGGACAGCCCTTAGCAAAGGGCCCCGAACCCCATACTCCCGGAGCACCCCCCACAGGACACCACGAGGGACACGGTCGAATGCCTTCTCCAAGTCCACAAAACACATGTGGACTGGTTGGGCAAACTCCCATGAACCCTCAAGCACCCGATGGAGAGTGTAGTGTAGTGTTCCACGGCCAGGACGAAAACCACACTGCTCCTCCTGAATCCGAGGTTCGACTATCGGGCGGATTCTCCTCTCCAGTACCCTGGAATAGACCTTACCGGGAAGGCTGAGGAGTGTGATTCCCCTGTAATTGGAACACACCCTCCGGTCCCCCTTCTTATGCAGAGGGACCACCACCCCGGTTTGCCAGTCCAGAGGTACTGTCCCCGACCGCCACGCGATGTTGAAGAGGCGTGTCAGCCAAGACAGCCCCACAACATCCAGAGACTTAAGATACTCAGGACGGATCTCATCCACCCCCGGAGCCTTGCCACCAAGGAGCTTGCCAACCACCTCAGTGACTTCAGCCAGGGTGATGGACGAGTCCGCCTCTGGGTCCCCAGTCTCTGCTTCCTCCTCGGAAGACGTGGCGGTGGGATTGAGGAGATCCTCAAAGTACTCTTTCCACCGTCCGACTACATCCCCAGTCGAGGTCAACAGCTCTCCCCCCCCGCACTGTAAACAGTGTTGGTGAAGAACTGCTTCCCCCTCCTGAGGCGCCGGACGGTTTGCCAGAATCTCTTTGAGGCCGTCCGATAGTCCTCCTCCATGGCCTCTCCGAACTCCTCCCAGCTCCGAGTTTTTGCCTCTGTGACCGCACGAGCTGCCTCACGCTTGGCCCGTCGGTACCCATCAGCTGCCTCAGGAGTCCCACGAGCCAACAAGACCCGATAGGACTCCTTCTTCAGGCTGACGGCATCCCTTACTTCCGGTGTCCACCACCGGGTTCGGGGATTGCCGCCGCGACAGGCACCACAGACCTTACGCCCACAGCTACGGGCGGCCGCATTGACAATGGAGGTGGAGAACAGAGCCCACTCGGACTCCATATCTCCAACCTCCCCCGGGATCTGGGAGAAGCTCTCCCGGAGGTGTGAGTTGAAGATCCCTTTGACAGAGGGTTCCGCCAGACGTTCCCAACAGACCCTCACGACACGCTTGGGTCTGCCAGGTCTTTCCGGCTTCCTCCACCGCCAGCGGATCCAACTCACCACCAGGTGGTGATCGGTTGACAGCTCAGCCCCTCTCTTCACCCGAGTGTCCAAGACACGCGGCCGGAGATCAGATGACACGACGACAAAGTCGATCATCGACCTCCGGCCTAGGGTGTCCTGGTGCCACGTGCACTTATGGACACCCTTGTGCTCGAACATGGTGTTTGTTATGGACAAACTGTGACTAGCACAGAAGTCCAATAACAGAACACCACTCGGGTTCAGATCAGGGAGGCCGTTCCTCCCAATCACCCCTCTCCAGGTGTCACTGGCGTTGCCCACGTGGGCGTTGAAGTCCCCCAGTAGAACAACGGAGTCCCCAGTTGGTGCACTGTCTAGTACCCCTCCCAGGGACTCCAAGAAGGCTGGGTACTCTGCACTGCTGTTCGGCCCGTAGGCCGACACCACAGTGAGATACCTGTCCCCGACCCGAAGGCGCAGGGACGCGACCCTCTCGTTCACTGGGGTAAACTCCAACACGTGGCGGCTGAGCTGTGGGGCTATAAGCAAGCCCACACCAGCCCGCCGCCGCTCCCCGCAGGCAACACCAGAAAAATGGAGGGTCCAACCCCTCTCGAGAGGTTGGGTACCAGAGCCCAAGCTGTGCGTGGAGGTGAGGCCGACTATATCTAGCCGGTACCTCTCAACCTCCCGCACAAGCTCAGGCTCCTTCCCCCCCAGTGAGGTGACGTTCCACGTCCCTACAGCCAGGTTCTGTGTCCGTGGACCAGGTTGCCGGGATCCCTGACCCCGACCTCTGCCTAGTTCACAGCGCACCCGACCCCTATGAAACCCTCTGCGGGTGGTGAGCCCACAGGAGGGCGGGCCCACGTCGTCCCTTCGGGCTGAGCCCGGCCGGGCCCCGAGGGCAAAGGCCTGGCCACCAGGCGCTCGCTTTCGAGCCCCAACCCCAGGCCTGGCTCCAGGGTGGGGCCCCGGCTGCGCCATACCGGGCGACGTAACGGTCTGCAAACACAAACACTAATATAAATTGGCTGTTATTATCTGTGTTTGGGGGAAAGAATGGTGCCACCCAACAAGATAAAGTGTGTATTTCGTATAATTTTAGGTTTAAATCATCAAGGCTGGTAGCACAGGTGAACAGGATAACACTGTTTAAAAGTGAGTTGCCATGGTTTCCCTGGACAAAACTGTGAATTTTCAGAGGATCTCAGAGCAGCACATCTCCAGAACACTCACAAAGAAGTCAGACTCATTGAAGTCATAGGGCACATTCCAGCCGATTTTCCCATACTTGCGTCGCTCCTGTACAACCGCGTGAAAGAAGGCCAGCACATAGACCAGGCTGCGGAAGGCGGGGTGCGGGCATGCGCTCAACGACTCGTGCGAGATCTTGGAGTACGTAGCCCTCATGTTGAGCTTCAGGCCGTTGGGGGGTTCAGTCACCACCTGAGCAGCAGCAGGGACAGACACACTGTTTTTACATGCATCTCATTACTAGGGATGCACCGATACAATCCTGCTATCAAGTATCTGCGAGATATTGAAAAATTTTGTGGATCAATTATTGGCTTCTTCTTCTTCTACTAGTTCAGCCAAAATCCCATTTTAGTCTATAAAAACAATTTCCTGATGCAAAACAACACAAAGCTACTCTGATATTACTACTAAATGATAAATAACAGTTATAGATCACATTTGGATCACTTTTACCATGTGCTTAATGTATGTATTTGTATCAATTGATATTGGGTATCGGCAGATACTTAAAGCCGAAGTATCAATATTGGTATGAAACTGTCCCTTTGGGGTTAGACTCAGAGTGGGAAAAATCCTAGTGCCTCAAGTCAGTACCATCATGAAAATGATGGTACTGACTGAATGAAAATTGCGTCTGGATGGGAGCTGAACACTTGACTGCAAAATCAGACTCCAGATGACCACTGTGGAGACGGTCCCTGCATTGTACACTGGGCACTGTATAGAATATGAATATCCAAAACATTTACTTTGAGAGATTTTTGCAGGATGCCGATGGGGAAGTCTTGAATGGGGTTGGTGGTGATCCACAGGCGGAAGCTGGGGTGGGGTTTGGTGATCCTCTCCAGGGACTTCTCCAGGTCCTTGAGCCACTTGACCAGCAGGTGGCAGTTCTGCAGCATGAGCCACTGCCCTAGAGACACAGCTTTCTCCAGCAGCTGCAGTGCCACCTATAGGACACACAGGGATCACTCAGGCAATACTACCTAACAGCAACTGACAAGGCTAAAGCCTGAGTGCTTATGTTGTTACACGCAGAAAAGCCAACTTTATAGTGTTGTGTAAAAATGAGAAATAGAAGAACTGTGCAGGGCCTTGGAGTGTCTGAGCGCTGACATCTTAAAAATAGGACAAGATTACTCAACAGTTTTTATTTACATTTTTGCTATAATGACAAAAAAAAAATACAAACCTTGGGGCACTGTGACAAAATTAATAATTAATATATATATATATAATTAATAGTATTCGCTACTAGGCATATATAGAATGCCTTTGGTCAAAATAGAGACTATCTGACAAAGTGAAAGTAAACTGTTTGCAGTCATTGTCAATTCAGCTTTCTCTGTTATGTCTTAGGAAATGTTTATGGCTTTTTCCTGCTTGATTTATACTTCATGTAGCTCATTGCTATCTCATTGCTCAATTTCTTTAAAAACATGATCAGCATTTAAGAGTTTTGATGGTTGATTAAAATTTGCCTTTGGGGAACAACTGATCATGAAACTCTGTTTGGGTGCCTGTGTGAGCTGTTTTGTAAATGTAAATTTTCAATCCAGAAGAAGAAAAAAAAAACAACCAAAAAGCATACACAAACAATCCAACAAACAGTTTACATTCTGTCCATTTTGTGCAGCACTTTATAAAGATAAGTGCTTTGAGCTGTAGAGTATATTTCTTCTATAATGTGAATGAATTTGTTACTAACACATTGTACTCGTAGTACAACCTTTTTACATAATCAGTTTAATTCAGAGTATATTCAGTATTCAATATTCAGACAATATGTTTATTTTCTCCTGTCAGTTGTGTTGAATTGTTTGAATTTGGAATATATCTTGGTTCTTGGTGTTGGTGGGGCAAATGAAGCTGTGATGCATGACTGTAGTTACCAGCTGTGTAAAGAGGTGCTGAGAGCAGACCACAGTACCTTCTCCTGCCCTTGTCCCATGGCCAGGAACTTAAACTTGTTTCCCCCAAAGCCCGAGCGCTCGGCCAGCTTCATAAGGTCAGTGGCAGGGTCAGAGCCTGGACTCAGGATGAAGATGATGGGAGAGAAGGGGCTGCTCTGCTCATAGATGGCATCAAAGCTAATGACGGGAGGCTGCACATATCTGACCACGCAAGGACAGAATCATTGATCTGATCAACTTGAGGCAATTTAAAACTCATTGCCTAATTTTGTTTCCAAAGTTGGGTTGTCAAAAGTATCAAAACTCAGACCCTGGAAAACCAGTATAGAAACTAGATTCTTATCAGGGGCCTCATTTATAAAAAAAACTACGTAGGAGTTGTCGTAAGCTAGTGCGTACGCCTAGTAGCCACGAGAGGCGTGTGCCACGCAAACTCCATATTTAAACAAACCACCACATGCACTGAACCATGCAATCTGTGCTTTATAGATCCCACCTGCAACTAGAATTTGCACACATAAACCCACATCACGTCACGCCCTCTCCACACCTCCACCTCACCATAAAAGGAGCATGTAAAGTGACTCGTGAATGATTTCCCTAAACATGAGCCGATAATCAGTGGGTGTGACCGAGACACACTGAACAGAGAGGGAGGGGGACGCTCCACGCAGCACCACACGGCAAAGGCCGTGCTTTAACAAATAAATACAAAACTAAAAGTGACAACAATGACTCCATCCAAGCAGAGACTCCCAGACTTCCTTCACCCCAGACACATCCTCCAGTTCCTCTCGGGGAACCCCGAGGCGTTCCCAGGTCAGCCGAGAGACATAGTCCCTCCAGCGTGTCCTGGGTCTTCCCCGGGGCCTCCTCCCGGTGGAACATGCCCAGAATACCTCCCAAGGAAAGCGCCCAGGAGTCATCTGGAACAGATGCCCGAGCCACCTCAACTGGCTCCTCTTGACCTGGAGGAGCAGCAGCTCTACTCCGAGCTCCTCCCGTGTGACTGAGCTCCTCACCCTGTCTCTAAGGGAGCGCCCAGCCACCCTGTGGAGGAAACTCATTTCGCGCACTTGTATCCGCGATCTTGTCCTTTTGGTCATCACCCAAGCTCATGACCATAGATGAGAGTAGGAACGAAGACTGACCGGTAAATCGAGAGTTTCACCTTTCAGCTCAGCTCCCTCTTCACCACAATCGCATCACTGTAGACGCTGCACCAATCCGCCTGTGAATCTCACCCTCCATCCTCCTGTCACTCTTGAAGAGACCTTTTTCCGGTCGAGAACCATGGCCTCGGACTTGGAAGAGCTGATCCTCATCCCAGCCGCTTCACACTCGGCTGCAAACCGCCCCAGTGCACATTGTAGGTCCTGGCCTGATGAAGCCAACAAGACAACATCATCTGCGAACAGCAGAGATGAAATCCTGTGGTCCCCAAACCGGACCCCCTCCGGCCCCTGACTGCCCCTAGAAATACTGTCCATAAACACAATGAACAGAACCATGACAAAGGGCAGCCCTGGCAGAGTCCAACATGCACCGGGAACAGGTCTGACTTACTGCCGGCAATGAACACAGCTGTCCGGTCGTACAGGGTCCGGACAGCCCTTAACAAAGGGCCCCGGACTCCATACTCCCAGAGTGCCCCCCACAGGACACCACGAGGGACACGGTCGAATGCCTTCTCCAGATCCACAAAGCACATGTGGACTGGTTGGGCAAACTCCCATGAACCCTCGAGCACCCGATGGAGCGTGTAGAGCTGGTCTAATGTTCCACTCCCTGGACGAAAACCACACTGCTCCTCCTGGTTCTGAGGTTCACTATCGACCATATTCTCCTCTCCAGTACCCTGGTATAGACCTTACCGGGAGGCTGAGGAGTGTGATTCCCCTGTAATTGGAACACACCCTCCAGTCCCCCTTCTTATACAGAGGGACAACTACCCTGATCTGCCAGTCCAGAGGTACTGTCACGCAATGTTGAAGAGGCGTGTCAGCCAAGACAGCCCCACAACATCCAGAGACTTAAGATACTCAGGACATATCTCATCCACCCCCGGAGCTTTGCCACTAAGGAGCTTGCCAACCACCTCAGTGACTTCAGCCAGAGTGATGGACAAGTCCACCTCCGAGTCCCCAATCTCAGCTTCCTTACATGGAAGGAATACAATAACGACTCATCTGTTAATTTAATAATATTTCATAATATTTAGGCAGCACAACTTTGCAGTAAAGTCAGTGTGTTTTCTTGCTGTTTCAAGGGTTTTATCGCTACATTTTTAAGTCTGCCTATGATGTGTGTGGGGACTGGCCCTGTGTATGCTCTTATACTAGTAGAAGCGTGCACGTGGGGGTCTGAATGGACAAATTGAACGCGTGCGAGAGATTCAGATGCCCTCCTCTGGAGAGCGAAAAAAGCGAGGGAGGGATACAAGGATACGTGGACACAGATTTAATACGTAACATATAAGATACAGATCAGGTGCAGTTATTCTGCCAATAAAAGTCCACACAAAACATTCAAGCACTTACAGGAGGTCCTGAGTTGGCATAGAGTTAAACAAAGTGCAGTGCTTAGGATGAGTTTCATAAATCCCGCAGGTTGGCATAAAGAGAGAATAGAGAGAGAGTTGTGTGTAAGTGAGCTTTATAAATGAGGCCCCTGAGCAGGTATGGATACTAAAAAGTCCCATTCACAGGACAGAACTGAACCTTTCCTGAACAGCTTTAGAATGATCCTGGGCTGTATCAGAACAAAAATAATATAGACTAGTATATGCCCATGGACCACTATGGAATTTACCTGGACCACTGGGATTACACAGACATAAGGTCAGATGGTAATATAAGAGAAAGTACTATAATTTAATGTTGAAAATAACATTCAATTGTCTAGAGAAGGTGTTTTTATTCTAATTGTGGTATCTCTATATAGCTATAATCTTCAGTAAATTCTTGAATTTAATTGTATTAACCTAGTGTTACTGAAATGATTCATCTGCATTCGTAACCTGTCATTTGCACTGTAGTGACCTGCTGGTCTTACCTCTCGCCCACAGTGACAGTGACATAGTTGGTCACTGCTCTGTAGACTCTGTCCACCCTGAAGCAGCGCAGAAGGAGTAGCCTCTGGAACATGCTCAGACTCTCCTGGTACCTCCCAGGGAACGTCGCCTGTTCTGGAGCATCCAGGTCGTACCACTGAAACATACACAGGTATGCAGGGTGCACAGGCGTGAAGAGGTCTGCAGTGGCACAGGTGTGTAGAGGTGTGTAGAAGGGCAGGCAGTATCAGAGCACACAGGATAGTATACAGCTCTGGACCACTATGGAACCTACCTGAACCACTGAGGGATTACACACATATAAAGCCACATGTGACTTATAAGTACTGTGAATTAATGCTGTATCAAGTGCATTCCTTAGTATCAAAATCAAACTTGAAATTTTGGTATTGTGACAATACTGGTGTGCACAATGTGCAGAATGTGCAGAGGTGTGTAATCTGCAAAAGGGTGCAGAGGTGTACAGAGCAGTGGTGGCTGTTCAATAGAGGGCGCAAGTGCACTGCACGCCCTACTTGACCTTGATAAAAAATGTATAAAGTTGTTATTTTGTATTAGGCTATATGTTTAATATTTTGTTTCAAATTGAATGTGTATCTGCATAGACATATTTTTATCATTAAATGTACTCATATCACTTTATTTGGTTCATGTGTTTGGCCTTTGAGTTTGCTGAGTTGGAGCGAACTCACTGAAGGTCACTGAGTTTTTGAGAAAATCTGATATGAGTAAGTTTTTTCTGCCAATTACTTACAGCCCTGGAGTATGTCTTGGGGCACAAGGTGTGGGTAAAATTAAATCAAGTGATAGGTCTTCATAAACATTACTACTATAGGCTAATGAATGAATAATAACAGAACTGTGTGCTGTACAGTTATGGTGAATTCAAGTTCAAGTCAAAATGTGTCCAAGGAACAATTTTTAGGGAGTAATTATGTCTTCTCTTCAGCAGGACCCTTCCGCCAAGCAAGAAAAGAAGCATCAAGCTGAAATGGGTGCATTGGTGATGGTGATATCCTACTGCTTTTATTTTGATTCACACACTGGCACGTGGTGGCTAGCTTCTGTCGCCTAAACCTTCACACAGGAGACACACACGAGGGAGAGACACCGCTCACCAGACACTGACACAGACCTGCCGCCAGGACCCAGGGCATTTAAATAGTTATAGTGTTAATAGTTAAATAGTGTTATAGTGTTAATAGTTAAATAGTGTTAATAGTTAAATAGTGTTATAGTGTTAATAGTTAAATAGTGTTAATAGTTAAATAGTGTTAATAGTTAAATAGTGTTATAGTGTTAATAGTTAAATAGTGTTAATAGTTAAATAGTGTTAATAGTTAAATAGTGTTAATAGTTAAATAGTGTTATAGTGTTAATAGTTAAATAGTGTTAATAGTTAAATAGTGTTATAGTGTTAATATAGTGTTAATAGTTAAATAGTGTTATAGTAGTTAATAGTGTTAATAGTTTAATAGTGTTAATAGTTAATAGTGTTAATAGTTAAATAGTGTTATAGTGTTAATAGTTAAATAGTGTTAATAGTTAAATAGTGTTATAGTGTTAATAGTTAAATAGTGTTAATAGTTAAATAGTGTTATAGTGTTAATAGTTAAATAGTGTTAATAGTTAAATAGTGTTATAGTGTTAATAGTTAAATAGTGTTAATAGTTAAATAGTTAAATAGTGTTAATAGTTAAATAGTGTTAATAGTTAAATAGTTAATAGTTAAATAGTGTTAATAGTTAATAGTGTTAATAGTTAATAGTGTTAATAGTTAATAGTTAAATAGTGTTAATAGTTAAATAGTGTTAATAGTTAAATAGTGTTATAGTGTTAATAGTTAAATAGTGGTGTTAATAGTTAAATAGTGTTAATAGTTAAATAGTGTTAATAGTTAAATAGTTAAATAGTGTTAATAGTTAAATAGTTTTATAGTGTTAATAGTTAAATAGTGTTATAGTGTTAATAGTTAAATAGTTTTATAGTGTTAATAGTTAAATAGTGTTATAGTGTTAATAGTTAAATAGTGTTAATAGTTAAATAGTGTTAAATAGTGTTAATAGTTAAATAGTGTTAATAGTTAAATAGTGTTAATAGTTAAATAGTTAAATAGTGTTAATAGTTAAATAGTTTTATAGTGTTAATAGTTAAATAGTGTTATAGTGTTAATAGTTAATAGTTAAATAGTGTTAATAGTTAAATAGTTTTATAGTGTTAATAGTTAAATAGTGTTATAGTGTTAATAGTTAAATAGTTAAATAGTTAAATAGTGTTAATAGTTAAATAGTGTTAATAGTTAAATAGTGTTAATAGTTAAATAGTTAAATAGTGTTAATAGTTAAATAGTTTTATAGTGTTAATAGTTAAATAGTAGTTAATAGTTAATAGTGTTATAGTGTTAATAGTTAAATAGTGTTATAGTGTTAATAGTTAATAGTGTTAATAGTTAAATAGTGTTTTATAGTGTTAATAGTTTAAATAGTGTTAATAGTTAAATAGTGTTAATAGTGTTAATAGTTAAATAGTGTTAATAGTTAATAGTGTTATAGTGTTAATAGTTAATAGTGTTAATAGTTAATAGTGTTATAGTGTTAATAGTTAAATAGTGTTACTAGTTAAATAGTTAAATAGTGTTAATAGTTAAATAGTGTTAATAGTTAAATAGTGTTAATAGTTAAATAGTTAAATAGTGTTAATAGTTAAATAGTTTTATAGTGTTAATAGTTAAATAGTGTGTAAACAATCTCGTGGGTGTGTTGGAGCTGCTCCGGTTGTTCTGCCCTATACTGTAGGAGCAGCGCTGATGTCGTGTGTTCATATTGTGACCGTAGCCTCATATTGTAGTTCTGTTGACGTTGTTGGGGCTTGCAGTGAGCGGTGTGTTACGTTGTGTTATTGGGGCTGGTTGTGAGAAAAAAAAATAAAAAAAATAAAATAATATATATATATATATATATATATATACATACACATACATACATGTATATATATGAGAAAAACCTGCTTTTTAGCTAGTCCTTAGCTTGCCTCTTGCTTGGTCTCCAAGGATACGAGAAAAATAAACAGTTCATTTCACAAAATCTAATAGTCCCTTACTTGTGTCCTATGAGCTGCACGTGCTGTACTTCTCAGTTGGATAAAATCTCATGATTTTTGTAGTGTGTAGAGGTGTGCAGTGTGTAGAGATGTGCAGTGTGTAGAGATGTGCAGAGGTGTGCAGAGATGTGCAGTGTGTAGAGATGTGCAGTGTGTAGAGATGTGCAGAGGTGTGCAGAAATGTGCAGTGTGTAGAGATGTGCAGAGGTGTGCAGAGATGTGCAGTGTGTAGAGATGTGCAGTGTGTAGAGATGTGCAGAGGTGTGCAGAAATGTGCAGTGTGTAGAGGTGTGCAGTGTGTAGAGATGTGCAGAGGTGTGCAGAGATGTGCAGTGTGTAGAGGTGTGCAGTGTGTAGAGATGTGCAGAGGTGTGCAGAGATGTGCAGTGTGTAGAGGTGTGCAGTGTGTAGAGATGTGCAGTGTGTAGAAGTATGCAGAGGTGTGCAGAGGTGTGCAGAGATGTGTAAAGGTGTGCAGAGGTGTGCAGTGTGTAGAAGGGTGCAGAGTGCTGCAGAGGTGTGCAGAGATATGTAAAGGTGTGCAGAGGTGTGCGGTGTGTAGAAGGGTGCAGAGTGCTGCAGAGGTGTGCAGAGATAGGTAGAGGTGTGCAGGGGTGTGAGTGCTCTTACGGTCCTCCAGTCCTCAGAGTGTGTCTCCACATTATCAGGGAGACTGCTGAACTGTTCTGGTAACAGCTCAGACAGTTTCACCACATCCTCCCAGCTCTGGTCCGTCAGCCAATCCCACGGCTTCTTCCTGCAGCTTTTCTCTAGAGACAGGTTCCCTTCAGGGGCAGAGGAGTAGAGGAACATGAGCTCACAGCTCACACATCCACACCAAACTAGCAGGAGAATGTCAGACCTTTAATGAAGAAGTGCAGCTCCTCCTGAGGTGCACGCTCCTCAGCCTGCTCCATCTTTATGGTCATGTTAAAGGAGAACAGCAGCTTGTCCTTCTCAAAGAGACCTGCACACATAGATCTGCCTTGTCATAATCACACAAGGTGGACCACTACCAGCCTCTATTGTCCACTACTTTCTACTACTGTGTACTACTGTCCTCTACTGTGTACTACTGTCCTCTGCTGTTTACTACTGTTCTCCATTGTCTACTACTGTCTACTACTGTTCTCTACTTACTGTTCTCTACTGTTTACTACTGTTCTCTACTGTGTACTACTGTCCTCTGCTGTTTACTACTGTTCTCCATTGTCTACTACTGTCTACTACTGTTCTCTACTGTCTATTACTGTTCTCTACTGTCTACTACTGTTCTCTACTTACTGTTCTCTACTGTTTACTACTGTTCTCTACCGTTTACTACTGTTCTCTACTGTCTACTACTGTTCTCTACTTACTGTTCTCTACCGTTTACTACTGTTCTCTACCGTTTACTACTGTTCTCTACTGTTTACTACTGTTCTCTACTTACTGTTCTCTACGGTTTACTACTGTTCTCTACTTACTGTTCTCTACCATTTACTACTGTTCTCTAGTGTCTACTACTGTTCTCTACTGTCTACGACTGTTCTCTACTTACTGTTCTCTACCGTTTACTACTGTTCTCTACTGTCTACGACTGTTCTCTACCGTTTACTACTGTTCTCTACTGTCTACGACTGTTCTCTACCGTTTACTACTGTTCTCTACTGTCTACGACTGTTCTCTACCGTTTACTACTGTTCTCCACTGTTTACTACTGTTCTCTACTGTCTACTACTGTTCTCTACTTACTGTTCTCTACTGTTTTACTACTGTTTTACTACTGTCCTCTACTGTTTACTACTGTTCTCTACTGTTTACTACTGTCCTCTATTGTTTACTACTGTTCTCTACTTACTGTTCTCTACCGTTTACTACTGTTCTCTACTGTTTACTACTGTTCTCTACTTACTGTTCTCTACCATTTACTACTGTTCTCTACTGTTCTCTACCGTTTACTACTGTCTTCTACTTACTGTTCTCTACCGTTTACTACTGTTCTCCACTGTTTACTACTGTTCTCCACTGTTTACTACTGTCTTCTACTGTTTACTACTGTTCTCCACTGTTTACTACTGTTCTCTACTGTTTACTACTGTCCTCTATTGTTTACTACTGTTCTCTACTTACTGTTCTCTACTGTTTACTACTGTCCTCTATTGTTTACTACTGTTCTCTACTGTCTACTACTGTTCTATACTGTCTACTACTGTCTACTACTGTTTACTACTGTTCTCCACTGTTTACTACTGTTCTCCACTGTTTACTACTGTTCTCTACTGTTTACTACTGTTCTCTATTGTTTACTACTGTTCTCCACTGTCTACTACTGTCTACTACTGTTCTCTACAGTCTATTACTGTCCTCTACTGTCCTCTTCTGTCCTCAACTCTCTTGTCTACTATTGTCTACTTACTGTTCTCTACCGTTTACTACTGTTCTCTAGTGTCTACTACTGTTCTCTACTGTCTACGACTGTTCTCTACTTACTGTTTTCTACTGTTCTCTACTGTTTACTACTGTTTACTACTGTTCTCTACTGTTTACTACTGTTCTCCACTGTTTACTACTGTTCTCCACTGTTTACTACTGTTCTCCACTGTTTACTACTGTTCTCTACTGTTTACTACTGTCTACTACTGTTCTCTACAGTCTATTACTGTCCTCTACTGTCCTCTTCTGTCCTCTGCTCTCTTGTACTGCTTGTTATAATTTTACCCAATATTTTCAGTCAGTAAGTCTGGTCAGTAGTTCTCAGAAAAAAAGTTGGTGTGGAGCATTTCAAGTAATGTCCTCACTGCATCGGACCCAGAGGAGGGCCTGTCTGCCTGCTCCACAGTGAGTACCTGTGCATCCATAGTTGTAGACATTGTAAGTCAGGGCGTTCATGATGTTCTTGAGCCTCTCGGATAGGGTTGCACCAGGCAGGGACTTGCGGAGGGAGTAGTCAAAGACCTCCAGGTATGAGGCCAGAGAGTACTGGTACATACTGTTGACCAGAGCCATCTCGGTCAGCACAAAGAAGAGGATGGCCCCTCGCTTAGCTGCAGGCCTGTATCCATCCCTCAACTCGTCTATGTCCACTGATGTCTTCTGGGCCAGAGTCAGCTTTTCTGACACCTGCAGCACACAGCCCAAAGCTGGAGTGATGGGGTGAGGCTTGAGGGGGTGGGGGGCATTCATTTGAGCTGGAACAAGCCAACTTATTCAAAATGCTTGTGTAACATTAATGACACTAATCTGGATGAGGTGTTTTAGGTAAAGGGGTGATGGGTAGAGTGTGGGTGTGGTGGTTTGGGTGTAGGGATGAGGATAGGGTGTGGTGGTTTGGGTGTAGGGGTGGTGGTAGGGTGTGGTGGTTTGGATGTAGGGGGTGTGGTGGTTTGGGTGTAGGGGTGATGGTAGGGTGTGGTGGTTTGGGTGTAAGGTGATGGTAGGGTGTGGTGGTTTGGGTGTAAGGTGATGGTAGGGTGTGGTGGTTTGGGTGTAGTGGTGGTGGTAAGGTGTGGTGGTTTGGGTGTAAGGTAGGGTGTGGTGGTTTGGGTGTAAGGTGATGGTAGGGTGTGGTGGTTTGGGTGTAAGGTGATGGTAGGGTGTGGTGGGGGTGTGGTAGGGGTGGTGGTTTGGGTGTAGTGGTGGTGGTAAGGTGTGGTGGTTTGGGTGTAAGGTAGGGTGTGGTGGTTTGGGTGTAAGGTGATGGTAGGGTGTGGTGGTTTGGGTGTAAGGTGATGGTAGGGTGTGGTGGTTTGGGTGTAAGGTGATGGTAAGGTGTGGTGGTTTGGGTGTAACGTGATGGGAGGGTGTGGTGGTTTGGGTGTAACGTGATGGGAGGGTGTGGTGGTTTGGGTGTAACGTGATGGGAGGGTGTGGTGGTTTAGATTTGGATGTAAGGGTGAGGGTTTGCGTGCCGCACACCTCTCGGGCTTTGGACTTGGTCTCCTCCAGCGTGTGCACTAGTTCGGTGTTGTCGAGCATGTTTCCTGTGGAGGTGGCCAGCTCGCGCAGTAGGGAGTCTCCCAGGTTCTTCAGCAGCTTCTTGTTGTCGCTGGTCTCTTGGATCAGAAATTCCCTCTGCTCCTCCAGCTCCTTCTTCTCATAGGCCATGATGACACTGAGCAGCTGGTCCTCTAGGCCTTTAAGGGTCACTGCACACAATATGGAAGTTAGAATTAATGTCAGTAATGAGAACAGATACTGTGAGACAAAAACATTTTTAACAGTTATAAAAAGGGCCCGTTTTCCCACTGAAAAAGATGAGAGAGGTCTGTAATTTTCATCATTGATACACTTCAACTGTGAGACAGATTGTGAAAAAAAATCCAGGAAATCAAATTTAAAAAAATTTAAAGAACTTATTTGTATAATGGGGGGAAAATGACACAGACCTGTTACTTCTTCTTTAAGAAGTTCATCTATCCTCCACTCGTTACCTGTGTTAACTGCACCAGTTTGAACTGATTATCTGTATAAAAGACACCTGTTCACACCCTCAAACACTTAGACTGCCAAATCCACAATGATGAAGAGCAGAGAGCTGTCTAAGGACATCACAAACAAAACTGTATACCTGCACGAGGCTGGGATGAGCCAATGTACAATAGCCCAGCAGCTCGGTGAGAAGACATCAACTGTTAGAGCAATTATTAGAAAATGGAAAAAATATAACATCACTGACAGTCTCCCTTGGCCTGGGACTCCCTGCAAAATCTCACCTCGTGGAGTACAAATGGTTTTGAGAACGGTGAGGAATCATCCCAGAACTACACAGGGGGAACTGGTCAATGCCCTCAAAAGAGCTGGGACCTACAGTCACAAAGGTTACTTTTACTAACCTCTTATGTCGTCATGGATTAAAATCTCGCAGTGCTCGAAAGGTTCCCTGGCTTAAGCCGGCACATGTCCAGGCCCATCTAAAGTTTGCCAGGGACCATCTGGATGAGCCAGAGGAGGACTGGGAGAATGTCATGTGGTCAGATGAGACCAAAATAAGACTTTTTGGTATAAATGCCACTCCCAACATGGAGATGTTGGGAGGGAGAAGAATGCAGAGTTGCAGCCCAAGAACACCATACCCACTGTGACGCATGGGGGTGGAAACATCATGTTTTGGGGCTGTTTTTCTGCAAAGGGAACAGGACGACTGATACATGTTGAGAAGAGGATGATCGTATCGTGAAATGAGCAAAAACCTCCTTCCATCACTAAGAGAACTGAAGATAAAACATAGCTGGATCATCCAGCATGACAATGATTCCAAACACACTGCCTGGGCAACCAAGCAGTGGCTCCATAAGAACCATTTCAACTTCCTTCTCCAGACCTGAATCCAATAGAAAATCTGTGGAGGGAGTTGAAGGTCCGTGTTGCCAAGTGACAGCCCCAAAGCATCACAGATCTAGAGAAGATCTGCATGGAAGAATGGGCCAAAATACCTACTACAGTGTGTACAAACCTGGTGAAGACCTACAGGAGACGTTTGACCTCTGTCATTGCCAACCAAGGTTACATGAAAAAGTATTGAGGTGAATTTCTATTAGTGCTAAATACTCATTTTCCCCCATTATACAAATAAATTCTTTTAAAATCACACAATTTGATGTCCTGTTTTTTTTTTCACATTCTGTCTCTCACAGTTGAAGTGCATCAGTGACGACAATTACAGACCTCTCTCATCTTTTAAAGTGGGAAAACGGGCCCTTTCTGTAACTGCTAAATACTTTTTTGCTCCACTGTATGGTCAGTCCTGTTTCCAGTGGTGTGTTTCTTCAAAGTCACAACTCCTTGAATCTCAATTGCACAGCCTTAGAACAGCTGTGGTGGTGTGGACTGCCAATAGTATTACTTTTAAGGTAAGGTAAGATCAACTTTATTGTCCCTGTAGGGAAATGTCTGCTTGGGCATCTCTTCAGGAACAGTGAGCGTCGCAGCACAGAGCTAGTCTTGGTTAGAACTACCTGGAGGATTGTACCTATTGTGCATCTTTTGGGTTGATGAGGGTGTGCCTGGAAGAAATCCACCCATACACAGAGAGAAACATGGAAACTCTGCAAAGTATACCATTATTGCCAAAATATATTACAGTTTTAAGATGAGTCTTTTATGATTTTGACTCTTGTGTTGGTGAATTTGTTTGTCAATTACTGACCAATGTTTTAATTACTGTTACATTTTCTAACAGTTTTTCTTGGTTTAATCAATTTTATGAAGCCCTATGAGGTAACTGCTCTTGTGTTAATAATCAAAAAGAAATAAACTGAACTGTGCCCCGTTTTAGTGATATCTCTCAGAATCAGGCTCATAGTATAGAGCACTACACTTTTCTGAGGTGGAAATATACCAGTGTAGTTGATGACCATGGCTTTGCTGAACACGGACGGGGAGTACTTGGGGTTGGCCAGCTTGGTGCTGAGGTAGAGTCTGAAGTTGGGGTCATAGTCCACTTCTTTGTCCCCAAGCATGATGACTTGCCGGCCTTCAGTGCCCTTCACATTCTTCTCCAGCACATTGTCAATCACCGGGTCAATGTACTCATCCACATCCTGGAAGAGGAACGGGTAGCCAAACTTGATGGCCGTCTCCAAGTGCTTCAGGAAGTCTGGGTCATTGAAAGAGGAGATCTGAAAAGAGACAACTGAATGTTAGCATGATTCTTCTGACAAATGTGATGAGCAGTAGTGAGCCAACACCTTCAGGTTGTTGTTCTCCTCCTTCTTCTTGATCCAGTTGAGGGCCTGCTGCTGCGGGTCAATGCACATGGGGAAACGGCTTCCTCGGGTGGTGAGGATTCCATTCTGCACAGAAAGTTCATCTGGAGGGAGGCCTTCAGAGCCCCATCTGTGACAACACAACACATCATCAATATTACAAAGTATCCTGATATGCTTTGTTGATTAATATCTTGTATTATATATTAGCAATGTCAAAGTCAATCTAACATTTATAAACATTTATAAAGCACATTTAAAACCTGTACCTGCTATATAGGTAAGTGTTTACAAGACAATACATCAGTAAAAATGCTAAAAAAATACAGAACAATATTAAAGTTAAACGATTATCTGAGATCTGGATATGTTTCTGATGAGGGACTCTCAGGGACCAGGGACTCTCAGGGACCAGGGACTCTCAGGGACCAGGGACTCTCAGGGACCAGGGACTCTCAGGGACCAGGGACAACAGGTGGAAATTAGCACTGGTGTTACAACCTGGTACAATGCATCTCTCCTGTTAAGGCTAATGTAGATTGTCCATGTCTCATTAAATAAATAAATAAATAAATAATCAAACAAACAAACAAATAGAGTAATATGGGCCCTTTGAAGTAAGCAGATATGATAAAGTGCATGTGAATAAAAATCATGGCTAGTGTTTTCTAGTTTTTATATTCTGGTGACACTTATAATTTTACTTCTTGGTTGAACACGGGCAGCAGATGTGACATATGTAGTATATGTATATATGTATATATGTAGTATGTAAGTAATTCCATAACCTTTAACTAGCAACCAAAACAATGGCCAAAATTTGTCTAAATTACACAAATAGCACTATTAAACTAATAAATAAATGACAACACTTTTATTTTTATTATTTTATTATTTTATTTTATTTTTTGGAAAGCTTTAATCTGACAGAATCTGCCTTCCTTGTACATACATTGTCCCTGCATTTAGGATTTCGTGTTGATGATAAATATAGACTCTTCAACTGTGATAATATTCAAAGACTAGTCTCAGGTGAACTGGTATATAGAATCCTGAATAACTCGGCATCTGCAACACCTGCAGCACTTTGTTCAGTCCACATCTGTAGTGACAGCTAGAGCCACACGTGACTCCACCAGGGGGCAATGTACCATACCAAAACCTAAAACTAATTTTGCACAAACACCCTTCTCTTATAATGCAATAAAGGAGTGAAATTCCCACTGGAACTAAAAAGTCAAAAAAATTAAGCAAGATTTTCAGTGGATGTTAAAAAGTGGTTATGAAATAACCAAACTTGCCAGCACTGATCATGAGTGTGTAATGTGTGTAATACTGGTATATTGCATTTTGTAATATTTAAAGGTGCATTGTGTACTTTTTTCTGGTGGAGGCTCCATCAAAAGCTTTTCTTCATGATGTTATTACTTTGTCTGGAATGTTTCACAGTATGGCATGGTATTTTTGAATAGTAAAACCATCAGTAATTGAATAAATGTAAGGTAGAGCTGTTTAATATCATACTGTGGAACATTCAAAGCAGATCAATGACATATCCATAGAAACGAGCAGGTGATGGACCACTAACCAAAAGGTTACACAGTGCAATTTTAAAATGTATTTTATTAGATGAAATTCGCAATTTTTGTAAATAGCTAATGCTTTTCTTTGTCAGTGTGATATTTGTGAGAGTGTGTGTGGACAGTATTAACTGTTCGCATCACTGACTGAATGTAATTGCACTGTATCATATATTCCGCGATATTTCAGACTGCAAATAGAAACAAGCTGTTTGGTCATAAGTACTTGTAATAGTTGCAGGGTTCTAAATTGGGGTTGGGGTTTTGATCCCTCACCGGCTGATCTCCACCTCGTCGGTCAGCAGAAGCTCCACTTTGAAAGGCTGGCTCAGAGGGATGCCTCTCTGTTGAATGTCCTCCACCCATCTCTGGTAGACCATATCGTCTCGGAAGTCCCAGCTGAAAGCCCCCTCGTAGCTCAGAAAGGCAGCCGAGAGGAGGCAGTCCCCCAACAGACGCACACGCCTCTGCCTCAGCTGCTCAAGATCCTGTGTCCATCTGAGGACAGCAAGGGACAGAGGACAGATGAGGAGAGAACAGAGGAGGAGAGGACAGAGAGGGAGAGAGGACAGAGGGGCAGGAGAGAACAGAAGAAGAAAGAGGACAGAGGGGGAGGAGAGGACAGAAGAAGAGAGAGGACAGAGAGGGAGGAGAGGACAGAGGGGAGGAGAAAACAGGAGGAGAGGACAGAGAAGGAGAGAGGACAAAGGAGGAGAAGACAGAGGGGGAGAAAGGACGGAGGAGGAGGAGACAGAGGGGGAGAGAGGACGGAGGAGGAGGAGACAGAGGGGGAGAGAGGACGGAGGAGGAGGAGACAGAGGGGGAGAGAGGACGGAGGAGGAGGAGACAGAGGGGGAGAGAGGACAGAGAGGGAGAGAAGACAGAGGGGGAGGAGAGGGCAGAGGAGGAGAGGACAGAAAGAAGGTGAGGACAGAGGGGGAGGAGAGGACAGAAAGAAGGTGAGGACAGAGGGGGAGGAGAGGACAGACGAGGAGTGAACATAGGAGGAGAGGACAGACAAGGAGAGAAGACAGAAGGGGAAGAGAAAATATAGGAGGAGGGGAGAGGACAAAGAGAGAGTGAGGACAGAAGGGGAGGAGAGGGCAGAGGAGGAGAGGAGAGGACAAAGAGGGAGAGAGGACAGAGGGGGAGGAGAGGAGGACAGAAGAGAAGAGGTCAGAGGGGGAGAGGACAGAGAAGGAGAGGACAGACAGGGGTGCAAATCTGAGCACTCATGCATTACAGTATCATACTAAAACATGCCTGAATAATGACGTGAAACACAAACTTATACAAGTGGACTTTGAGTAATAAGCCCCTTTAACACTTGGTAACAGTATGAGCCTGCTCCCACTTGGTTCTGGAAGTGTATTTCCTTTTCCAAAAGACTTTATTTAAAGTTTGCAAATGAAACTTAATAAAGTTTAATTGTGCATTTTAAAAATCAAACCATGTTCTGGATATTAGTCAGCATGTAGCTCGTTAGCCTTTCCAACTTGTGATGTCATGAATGGTAGTTTTCAAGTTACCAGGTCCTTTTACCTTTAAATCAGTAGATATTGGCAATTCCAGGGCTGAAATCATCCAAATGAATCAAATGAAGGCATTTAAGAACACAGTGGAGCATTTCCTTTATCACGACATGACATCACAGGGTGAAACAGAACGTTTTTTGTTTGAGAAGAGTGTGTTAAACTCCAGGTATGTTTGTGATGAAACAATACTGCTCACAAAAATTTAAGCAACACTTTGAAAACACATAAGATCTCAATGTGAAAAAAGTAAAAGATGCATGTGGAGGTCATGTCAAGTTTCTTCCTCTTGGTCTTTTGTGGCTGGTTTTCCACTAGTGCTGCTTTGGCTTGTCTTCCGGCACCATCTCCAGACAGGCAGTTACTTTAGAAGAGCTGGACCTAGAAAGTCCTCAACCCATCAGCAGGACCCATATCTGCTCCTTTGTTCAGGAGGAACAGGCTGAGCACTGCCCATACCCTTGAGAATGACCTCCAACAGGACACTGGTGTGAATGTCTCTGCCCAAACAATCAGAAACAGACTTCATGAGGGTGGCTTGATGCACAACAATGCACAGTCAATGCAGGCAGTACCTGTAGGTGGAAGGAACTGAGACAATTGAATGGCCCTCACAATCACCTGACTTGAACCCAATAAAACATCCATCTATCCATTTTCTTCCGCTTTATCCAGTCTGGGTTGCAGGGGCAGAAACTTTCCTCTCCACACACACTTGCTCCAGCTCCTCAGGGGGACTTCAAGGTGTTCCCAGGGCAATCAAGACACATAGTCCCTCGAGCGCGTCCTGGGTCTTCCCTGGGGCCTCCTCCTGGTGGGACATGCCTGGATCACCTCCCCAAGGAAGCGTCCAATAGGAAAGATGCCCTCCCCTCAGCTGTTCCCCTCAACGTTCACCTCCCGTGTGGCCGAGCTCCTCACCCTATCTCTAAGGGAGCGCCCAGCCATCTTGCAGAGGAAACTCATTTTGACTGCTTGTATCCATGATCTCGTCCTTTCAGTCATTACCCAGAGCTCATGACCATAGGTGAGGGGAGAAACGTAGATTGACTGAGCTTTGCCTTTTGGCTCAGCTTCCTCTTCACTACAACGGTCCAATACAGCGACCACATCACTGCAGACGCTGCACCGATCCGCCTGTCAATCTCACGCTCCATCCTCCAGTCACTCGTGAACAAGACCCCGAGATACTTGAACTCCTCCACTTGATGCAAGGACTCTCCACCCACCTGGAGAGGATAAGACACCTTTTTCTGATCGAGAACCATGGTCTTGGATTTGGAGGAGTTGATCTTCAACCCAGCTGCTTCACACTTGGCTGCAAACCAACCGAACCGGACCCCCTTCAGACCCTGACTGTGCCTAGAAATTCTGTGCAATGAACAGAACCGGTGAAATGTTGGACTCCCCCAGATCTGACTTACTGCCAGCAATGCAAACACAGCTCTTGCTCTGGTCATACAGGGACCGGACAGCCCTTAGCAACGGGCCCCGGACCCCATACTCCTGGAGCACTCCCCACAGGTCACCATGAGGGACAAGGTTGAAAGCCTTCTCCAAATCCACAAAGCACATTTGGACTGGTTGGGCAAACTCCCATGAATCCTGGAGCACCAGATGGAGAGTGTAGAGCTGGTCCAGTGTTCCATCACCAGGACAAAAACCACACTGCTCCTCCTGGATCCGAGGTTTGACTATTGGTTGGATTCTCCTCTCCAGTACCCTGGAATAGATATTCCCAGGGAGACTGAGGAGTGTGATTCCCCTGCATTTGGAACACATGACAGTGGAATTGAGGAGACCCTCACAATTCCCGAACGAGGTGATGGATGCTGGATATAAGGGATGCCGTCCGACTGAATATTGAGTCCTGTCAGAGCTTGTTGGCTTGTGGGACTCCTGAGGCAGCTGACAGTTACCAACAAGTCAAGTGTGCTGGAGCCTGTAAAGTTGCAGAGGCAAAAACTTGGGGCTGGGAGGAGTTCGGAGAGGCCATGGGTAGGCCTTGAAAAATTCTGGCCAACCGTCCGATGCCTCAGGAGGGGGAAGCAGTGCTTCTCCAACACTGTTTACAGTGCGGGTGGAGATCTATTGATCTCGACTGGGGATGTCGTTGGGCACTGGAAGAAATACTTCCTCAATCTAGAACACCTGGGGCATTATGTTTGGGTCCATCAGATGTCTCCAAGTTGCTCCTCAGACTCTAGAGGACCTCACTGATGCCCTTACACAGATCTGAGAGGACATTCCACAAGACACCATCCGTTGTCTCATTAGGAGCATACCATGACATTGTCAAACATGCAAACAAGTATGCTGGAGCCACACAAGATACTGAGAAGCATTCTGAAGTGCAGAAATAAAATTTTGGAAAAATGGACTAGCCTGCCACATCATTATTTCACTTTGTTCAGGGTGTCTATAAAATGAAGCCCTCTGTAGGCTGAACATTTTATTTCCATTAAAAGACGCAGCATCCATTTGTTCCTAAGACATTCCTGGACATTGCCTTTTTTGAGCAGTGTACATTAACAGAAAAATAGATTAATCAGTAAATAGCTTAATATCAGACCTTTGTTATTCAAAAAGTCTATGGGAAAAATGAATATAAAATGTACTTCCAGAACCAGAACTAACTTCGTAGTGGACAGGACGGTGGAGCTTCTTAGTGCTGAGTTAGAAAAACAGATTCCACTTTGGGGCAGCAGAGGGCGCTCTGACCTGTGGTTCTCTGAGCTGAGGCCAGAGATGAGCTTATCTGCTGCAATGAGCCTCCTCTCCATGAGCTCTGCCTCCTCCTGCAGTAGCTGCTTCTCCTCGATGGCCGCCTGGTACTTGTCCCTGAGTGCCTGCAGCTCTGTCTGGATGGCACTCAGCTCCTTCTGGATATGCTCCAGCTCACGCTTACTCTGGTAAAAGTTCTTCTCCAAACGCGCTACCTATAGGGACATGAGATACCTGGTGTCATGCCTGTGTGTGTTAGACAGGATTTTACTGCACGACTGTTCTACTGACCTTCTCCCTCTTGGGTTTGATGGTTCTGGCCACGTCACAATAGCCAATGATGGCTTCCACAAACTTGAGCATCCCAGAGCCGGCTTTACTGATGGCTTGCATTTCTTCAAAGCTGGTTTTTAGGTTTTTTAGAAAGCCTGTGCACAGATACACAACATATACAGTGAGCTTTACCTTTAACAACAATCCCTGCCTTTGACAGCGCCCTACTTTTAGAGTTGTACAGTGTTCAGAGGTGGGGGGTCTGAAACCTTGTCCACATTAAGAGGTTATTTTTTCCACAGTATGGCATAAAACGTATATATCTCCATAGAGATAAGTGAATCATGTCTCCCTGATTTCAGAGGGCATGATTTACAGGTGGATTAATCAATCAGAGTTGCATGCTTTGAGTCAAAAACTAACACAGCTGCTTACACATAAAAAAAGGAGAAAAAACTGAGAGAGAAAAAAAGGACTGAAAAAAAGTATGGATTTTCTCAGAATCAACATTCAAAGCACCAAACTATTGCTAATCTCAGGTAAAACAACAGATAAATTTAGTTCTGAATGTTACAGGAATTTTCATGAGGAGATGTCTTCTGCATACATGTGATACAAATTAGCAGCTGTGGTTGGACCATCTCAAGTTTGGACAGAGGTTTTTCATGCACTATGGTCCGATTCCAGGCCCTTCTGTCTTAGAACAGAATGTAGAAGGGATTGGGTGGTCAGGCAAACCTTTAACAGTGGATAGGACATTGCACCCCTCTGAGCATGAGCCTACCTTTAACAGTGGAGACCTGACTGTTGCTGATGGCATCACAGTCCATCTCCATGAGTGAGCGGAGGAAGTTGGCCTCAGACATCATGCCTTTAGCGGATTGCCAGCTGATTTCTTTGTACCCACGAAGCACCAGGATGCATTCACACACAACCTGCACCTGTTTGGGCGGCTTTGCAAAAGACCTGCACAGCACAACCACATTTTGTTTGTGTGGCACATTTCAGTTAGTTTACAGTTATACATGTCAGTAGCATTTGTACAACAGTGCTCTCTAGACCACTGTTTCCCAAAGTGGTTTCCAGGGCTGTACAATGACTACACATAAAAAGTAAACACATAAACACATAAAAAAGTTTGCAACTTAAATGTGAACTATGCAACTTTTCTAGTAGAGGTTAGGTCACTTGCTTATCTCTATGGAGACGTTATTACAATAAAAGTTACACAGTGAACATAACATTACTTTAAAATGGCTATAACTGTATGCTTTAGAGGAAATATGATCAGCTGATTTAGAGCATGTTTTCATCTCAAATTATACACAACATTTAGTACTTTTTTCATAACATACATTTGTCGGCACTAGGCATTTTGTGTAGCAGACAGATATGCCTAACAAAGAACAGTTAGTGTGACACTTGATACAGACCTGATCTCTGTGACGTCAGACTTTTCCAGGTCTTGCAGAGCATGGCGTGCAGCCTCCAGAGCGGGCAGAGCCTCAGCCAAAGAGCTCTCGGCCTCCTGTTTCTCCACCGCGATCACCTTGTTCTGCCCCTCGATCTCCTTGGCCTTCTCCTCAGCCAGGACCTTCTTTTCCTCCGCTGCAGCCGGAGTTCAACCACATGGATCAGGCTTGGTTTGAATTTTACATTTTGTTCAAACAATAATACTGATAAAGGGCTATTTTGAACCCTACATGTATGACCTGGAATTTGAATTATTTAAATAATCAAACAAAAGTACAGAAAAGTGAGCAGAGATAGGGGGTAGGTGAAAACAGACATTTTCACTCATAATACAGTCCCTGACAAAAGTCTTCACTTATCCATTTTGTAGAAACAACAGTTTATAACCTGACTTTTTATTAATCCATTGGTTTTAGAAACGACTCATATGAAAGCTAAAACCCTCCCAAATTATGTTTAATATACAAACTAAATTTGCTTCATTGAAGAACGATTGATCATTTAATTTTATTTAATTAATTTAACACAGAAATGTCAGATATTGGACAAAAGTTTTGTCACCTACAGAGAGTAACAAAGAGAACAAATAATTTACTTCAAATACAAAAATATGTTGCATAACGTCAGTGAATTAAGTAGTGGTGCTGTGAGATCCATATTTAATATCTTGTATGACTTCCATGAGCTTGAAGGACACATCCATGTGGTTCAACAATGATTCATACAATTTGTTGATGAAGTCATCAGGAATAGCAAAGAAAGCGTCTTACATGCCTCCCAGAGTTCATCAGGATTCTTTGGTTTCATCTTCCATGCTTCCTCTTTCATTCTACCCCAGACATGTTCAATGATGTTCATGTCTGGTGACTGAACCGGCCAGTCTGGAGCACCTTGATCTTCTTTGTCTTGAGGAACTTGACCCCTTTTATGGTTGGGAATGTAAGAGGAAGCTAATACTTCTTGATATTTTAGGATATTGATATTGCCTTCCACCCTGCAAATCTCTGGCACACCCCCATACTGGATGTAACCTCAGACCATGATTTTTCCGCCACCAAACTTAACTGTTTTCTGGGTGAATCTTGGATCCATGTGGCTCCAGTAGGTCTCCTGCAATATTTATGTTGGCTGTGATCATTCAAAATCATTCAACCAAAGATTCATCTGAGAAATCCACCTTCTGCCTCTTTTCCACTGTCCATCCTTTTAGCAGGCTGTGGGCTTTGGCAAATGCCACTTTTTTTTTATTGCCTTTTGTTTAGTGCTAGTTTCTGGGCAGTGATTTGATCATGGAGGCCATTTTGAGACAGAATTCTACAAACTACAAACTTCTCCTCCCAAACACTTGTTTTGTGGGGTCTGCCAGAACTGGGCTTGCAAAAACATCTCCAGTCTCTTCAGATCTTTTTCTTATTCTTTGTACTTGACGCTGAGACACATTGAAGGTGTCAGCCACCTCAGCAGTGGATCTGGTCTTCAGCCTCTTGATAATTAACGCTTTGGTCTCAGCCAAAGCGGCATGTTGTCAGAGGTCAAGCTGCAGCTGATGTGAAGGTCTGGTGTGCTGGGGTTCTTTTTATACACACCCACTAACTTACTGATCACAGCTGAGGCTGTAATCTAGGACCGGGTGCATCATATGACAAGGTGACAAGGCGACTTTTGTCTTTGCAAAAACTGTGGGCTTTACCAAGCTGTGAATGTTAGAATGCTTTTCAGCAGTTTCGTTTGGCACCAGAACTTTATTTCAAAATCTTTTGGGATTGAAATGAGCAAATTCTTGTAAAAAAAAAAAAAAAAAAAAAAAAAATGATGAGACATATATTTGAGGGGCACTTAAGGTCAACGTGTACCCAAGCAACAAGACGTTTGTCAGGGACTGTACAACTTTAAGCTTGTGATGAGTAAACACATAAAACAGCTCATGTATTCTGTAGATGTTGGTTCCACACTGACCTCCAGTGGTGTTGGAGGCAATATCGTCCAGCAGAGCCTCACAGGCTGTAGACTTTTCAGCCAGGACCACCCTCTGCTCAGCCAGCTTCACATTCAGCTCCCCCAGCTGCTCCGTGGCCTCCTTCAGCTTATCCAGACCCCCATCCAAACGTTTGCACTGGGCTGGGGCAGACATGCACCTCACATCAAACATATACTTCTGTTTACTTTTTCTACACACTGTCACACACCAGTTTTATGATAAATGATGCAATATAGTGACCATGGGTCACAACGTCACATCATTTATTTGCTTATATTATATTAATATGATTATTTCATCATTACTTTTTATTACTATGAATATCAAGGTAAGATCTTGGTTGAACAAATAAAAAAAAAAAGACTAATACATTTAAAGGTGGAGGGTCCGCCACACGTGCAAAATGTTACTGCTTCACTGCTTTAAATTCATCTATCTCATAATTAGAGATACATTTTCATTGCAAAAAAAAAAAAAAAACTACCCTGAAAAACATGCATTCTTTCTATAAGCGGGCTAGTTTCTCCATATAAGTAACTTTAAACTTCTGGTTTTAACTTGACCTGGTGTTGTCACGTGTCCATGGTGATGGACAAGTTCAATGCCATACTACAGAACATTCTTGAAAAGGAAAGACATTTCCAAGAAGAGGCAGGACCCACCAGCAGAAAGTTTACACAGTGCACCTTTAAGCTCTATCAACGCAACATTTGGAAGGTGTCATAGAGGGTAAAAAGTTGCCAGGGCCATTCTGACATCCTAGTGTCATGAAAATTAATTAATTTTCATTTTATGATTTCTGTCCATGTCATACCATAGACTGTATAAAGTGAGTGTGACATCACGCAGCCGTCACAGGTTAGGGGTGAGGAGGAGATGTCAACATCATGTTCAGCTTCAGTAAAATTAAGCTCACAGAGACTAGCAGGAATAGGGGTGGTACATTTGGAGCCAAGTTCCATATCTGGAATCCTGACCGTGAGTATCAAAGAAAGAGCCAATCCATAGCAAAGCTGTTGAAGGTAACGCTTCTTCCTGCCTGCACCACTGGTTTAGCTGTCAATCAAACCTGTTGCTAATGAAAGTGTGATTTGTCTGTTATTAATGTTAATATGTTGATTTACAGACAAAATAAAATTAAATAAAACCAACAGGAAATAAAGACAACAGGATCATGTAGAGAAGGTTAATACCAACATTTTAAGACCAATATGACGAGTCTGACAGCAGCAGTTATGCAGAGAAGGGTGTCATTTATCAATGTCAATGGAGCAGGAAGCGCGTCCATGCTCACTTTCTGTTTGGAACACGGTGGCTAGCAGGTTAGCTATGTCTATTTACAGTCTATATGTCTATATACAGTCTATGAGTTGTACCCAGAATGTCCTGGTCTTTCTCCTCCAGCAGAGCTGAGTAGGTGTTGATGAAGTCCAGGTAGTTCTTTGGCGTGACGAAGTTGCAGCGTCTGAGTTTCTGTTGGAACAGTGTGCTATAGTCTCGGATACAGTCATGAACCATGCACACGTGAGAGATGACAGCTGCTGAGTGCTGCTCTGGGATCATGGTGTTCTGACCTGTAAACACACACAACACAAAGCTACTAAATGTTTTTTCCCTGTTAAGGCAAACAATGTACAGTACATTGTACATTGTTAATGTATTGATAGACCTAATGAACAGAACAGCGTTCTGTCATGGTTTGGCCCCATGGTCTTCATTTATTCCTGGTTTGTGCTTGTTTTTAGCAGAGTACTCACCCAGGAAGGACTGCGCCACAGCCAGCAGAGCCTGTGGGGGCCACGGCTGGAACCAGTCAATGACTGTGTTGTTCATCAGCCCTGCAAGCACACAACACATGAGGGGATGGGGAGGACAGAGCAGGCTACTTTTTTATGGACCCTCAACCAATAGTGCCAACGACAAAGCTACGAGAGTGAGTTTGTATGTAATAATAACACTGAGATATGAGTTTGTATGTAATAATAACACTGAGATAGAAGTTGGTATGTAATAATAACACTGAGATATAAGTTTGTATGTAATAATAACACTGAGATATAAGTTTGTATGTAATAATAACACTGAGATATAAGTTTATATGTAATAATAACACTGAGATATAAGTTTGTATGTAATAATAACACTGAGATATAAGTTTATATGTAATAATAACACTGAGATATGAGTTTGTATGTAATAATAACACTGAGATATAAGTTTGTATGTAATAATAACACTGAGATATAAGTTTTTATGTAATAATAACACTGAGATATAAGTTTATATGTAATAATAACACTGAGATATGAGTTTGTATGTAATAATAACACTGAGATATGAGTTTGTATGTAATAATAACACTGAGATATGAGTTTGTATGTAATAATAACTATGAGTCTGGGTCTAACCTGGAAAGTTGCGGCAGCGAGTCCGCAGTGTATCACCCACAGGAGACATGCCCAGGACGATGTGCAGGTTGTTGGCGCTCTTGTTGACAAAGAACTGCCATATGCTCTCTTTAGAGGGGCCTGCTCCACTCTTCAGAGCCTCCTCCCTTACCTGGTTCAGCACGGTCTCCTTCTCATCTTCAGGGAACAGAGCCGGAACGACGCCTGGAGAACACAGACAGGCAGACAGGGGCTCAGAGGAGAAAAGCTGGGAATGTGACATTCTACAGTTTGCCTCCGTTTAATTCTCAGATTGACTGATTGATTTGTTGACCTGGTTTATGGTTAATAACTCTGTAATTACTGAGCCTATCCACATGAAACACAAACTGGATCATAAAGTTAAAATAACTTTTTTAAAGTAAACTTTTTTATTTTTCAAATGTCTGACAAAGGATTAAAAGGCAGCCATCACAGGTCAGGGGGTGAGGAGAAGAGGGCTAAGGGCAGGAGGAGAGGGCAGAGGGCAGAAAGAGATGGGCTAAGGGCAGGAGGACAGTGGCAGAGTGCAAGAGGAGAGGGCTGAGGGCAAGAGGTGAGGGCAGAAGGCAGGAGGAGAGGGCAGAGGGCGGGAGGAGAGGGCAGAGGGCGGGAGGAGAGGGCAGAGGGCAGGAGGTGAGGGCAGAAGGCAGGTGGTGAGGGTAGAGGGCAGGAGGAGAGGGCTGAGGGCATGAGGAGAGGGGCACTGGGCAGGAGGGGTACCTGAGGTCAGCATGTTGTTGATGAGCTCCAGAAAGCCCTCCTCGGCCACGTGTGCATCAGTGAACAAAAACACACACTTCTTGTTGTCGATGCCCAATTTGAGGTAGAGCTTCTTTAGGTCATCACGGAGGTTGGACTCTCCATAGCCTCTGCTCAGGATGATCTCAAACACCTGCCACACACAGGCACGCTTCACAGGGCTCAACAAGTACTAAGACTTTACTTAGAAAGGTGCCCTGTAAGGTTTCTGAGGTTTGTCATCTGCTTGTCTCATGAACATGTATAATTGTAAATCCAAATCTAAATCTTGTAAATCTGTAAACTGTATATTATATTCTCTCCGAATTTCATGCCATTCTGTGGAGGATTTCAGGAAAAACAACAGTTCCATGGAGAAAAGCTGGTTTTGCAGCATCCGTCTAAAAACATACATAGTACTCTTTAAAAGGCCCTTTACTGTACTTTTACATTAAATAAACTTTTTTGTTTGCCTTACCCATGGCAAACCCAGCAGTATGAGCTGGGTGTATGCCAGTCTCTCCTCGTGAAAAGAAGATTGTAACATTGAAGTGAAGTGACACTTTCAGTTTTAGTTTAGTTACATTGTTCCAGGCATAAAAGATATTTCACTTCACATAAATTGTTGCTATTTAGGGGTTTTAGTTTCCTGTTATACGATGCCATTTTGAGGACAGTTGAGATGGCAATGCTCTGAACTTTTCATCATTCTACAACTCCTGGATGTGACCAGGCCAAGCAGAAGCAAAATGTTTTTGTGTGCACATTACATCTAATATGACATCTTTGACTTGAATAACATGGACATGCTCATGTGTCTATTTTATTTGAATGCCACTGATGACCAGATGTCCAGAGCAAGTTATGTGTTGAGTTTGGTGCAGAGGTGATTCACACTGACCTGTGGCCAGATCAGCCCATTGGTTTTTGACTCATTTCAATGTATTGTACCTAAACTTCAAAAGTGAAATTGTGGGAAAACTACAAGAGATATCAATACCATTTCTGCTGTGCAAGTAGAACGTATGGACCTGTACATTATACACTTGGAATCTTGGTTGGTTGTATGCCAGAGTTATAAGGGGTTTCAAGTTTTTATGCTTGCAAAACCTGCAAATCTCTTTTCAGTGACCTGCACTTACCTCAGACTCAAATAAAAGTGGCTTCTAGCAACAGGCTGATGAAGTTTCAATTTTTTACTTGTTTGAGCAACAAGCTTGTACAAGGTACAAGCTTGTTGCTTCCTACAAGGAGTAAGGAAGAAGTTTAACATGAATCTGTAGCTGGTGTTTTCTCACCACAACAAGGAGCATTTGCAGAAGTAAGACTGTAGATGGTGCTGTTTCAGTCAGTTAAGTGTTTTTGTTGCACCTAAGAGGTGACTGGAATATTTGGATTTTACACCTTAAATCCCTTATCTTAACCCTCCTGGTGTTGCTGTACCTCACAGCCTGCGGTGAAGGCTGCTAGCTTGGTGAGGGACTGCTTCCCCGAGCCCCCCACCCCCACCAGCAGGGCATGTCCTCGGTCCATGCGCAGGATGCGGTGAACCCGAGTCAAATGTTCCAGGGCCTCATCAAAAAGAACCAGCTTCATCCTTGTCTTGGCCTCACTGTACTCCTCCAGAATCTCCTGCACAGACAGAGACCACGTTCACGTGGGCAGGACCATCATTCAGAACCTGATTGTCTCCATGGAGATATTATAGCTTTGCCTGGAATGTTCCATAGTACAGCACTGCATTCAATAAATGCAGGATAGATATGTTTGCTTATAGATAATGCAGGATAGATATGCTACTTATTTCCACCTACTTGATCTAACCTCTCCTCACCATTTATTTTTAAGTCTCAGTTTAGTCCTTGTGCAGTTCTAATTTAGTCCCTGTTCAGCCCTGGTTTAGTCCTGTTTCACCATGTGTGTATTCCATATTTAGTCCTTTAGTCTGTGTAGAGTCCTTGTTGAGTCTGAAGTCCTGGTATAGTCCTGGTTTAGATGCTTTATTGATTCCAAAGGAAATTCAGATTTAGTCCTGGTTTAGTCCTTGTTCAATCCTGGTTTAGTTCTGGTTCATTATTTGTGTATTTCATATTCAGTCCTCTGTCCCACCTTGTGATGTCATGAAGCAGTAGTTTTCAAGTCAACAGCTCCTTTTACCTTTAGTTCTGTAGAGATTGGCAATTCCATGATTGAAATGATCCAAATGATTCTAGTGAAGGTGTGTGAAGTTTAAAAACACAGTGGAGCATTTGCTGTATTACCACATGACATCACAAGGTGGAACAGAGAGATTTCTGTTTGAGAGAAGAACTTAGAATAACCTAAATATCCAGGGTTTGTGTGTTGTTTGTGTGAATGACACAACACAACTCCAGGTCTGTTTGTGATGAGAAAAATACATTATAATATAGGTCAGAAAATAGTGTGGGTTCTTTAATTAGTCCTGGTGTATTCCTTGTTGAGTTCTGGTTCAGTCCTGGTTCAGTTCTGTTTCAGTCCTAGTTTAGTCCTGGTTTAGTCCTAGTTTAGTCCTGGTTTAGTCCTGGTTAAATATTTGTGTATTCCTTGTTCGCTGGTTTAGTTCTGGTTCTGCCCATCTTTAGCTCTACCTCCTGATTTTCTCAGTCAGTGTATATGACGAGTGTTAGTCTTGACCTCAAACAGGGCTTTAGAGGCCTCGTAGTCCTGGATATCGTCATAGACCCGTGTCTCGGACTCGCTCAGGGCTGTTATGTAGTCCCCGAAAAGGATGGGCTCCTTCAGGATGGACTCAGCCTCTGTGTGGAAGTGCTCCTCCACCAGGCTGCGCAGGTGCCCCTGGACCTGGAGGTCAAAGGACAACATTAGCTTACATAGGGCTAAGACGGGAACACCAAAATTGCAACTGATACTTTGCAGTGACACTGTACTGGGCGTGCTTCAATGAATAACCAGTAATTGTAATAGAATTAAGCCACTGAACATGTCTAACAGTTACACTAATGTTACTTTCAACTCATGTTACACCAAACCTACCTTATAGATTTATAACAGACTTGACTCTGTATAAAAACTACAAAAAGTTGGAATAAAATGTATGATATTTGATATTTTCTGCTAGGACTGATTTTGACCATGACCCCCCTTTAAAAGCCAACAAAAGTCACATTGTAAGAGATACAACTTCAATTGTAAGAGATACAACTTCAATTGTAAGAGATACAACTTCAATTTTACTTAGATAATATTTCATATATGAAGCAATAATAATAATAACACCTTCCATTTATATCGAGCTTTTCAAGACACCCAAAGTGCTTTACAATAACACACACGAGTGTGGTAAAGTGGGATTAAAAACAGATTAAATAGAAGTGTGCCAAGGTTGAATAAAATCCATGAAAGTTAAAGTGAATGTTTAAGATGAAATCTGATGTTTCTCCTGGAAAGGCCTCATATACATTCTATGGTCAATTCTATCCATTGGTTTTGGGTGTTGAACATTATTTCTGTTATAGCAGGTGATCCGATGGAGACACAGAGCCCAAGATGATAAATTGGGAAAGTTTTCTATTGACATATGAAACTGTAATTCCATGCCACTGTGCCATGCCCTCAATGGTTTAATAATTATAAATGGAGCTGCATAAACCCCTGTAAGATTATACTGCTTTATTCATCATCATGTCAGGATTCTTTGTTCTAAATTTCACAACTATGTAGATGTGACTATAGCACCACTTTTAAGACACTCATCAATTCACACAAGGTAGGTCTCAAAAAGGGGGTGTGGGAGTCCTGAGACTGAATGAAAAAAAAGACCCCGAATTGTTTCTGTTATGTTGAAATCAAGGTCAGAATAAAGGCTAAAAAGGCCTAAGACAGAGCAGTACCTAAGTTAACAACACAAGGCATGTTGATGTTATCAGCTGCAAAGAATCCTATATATTATCAGAAAACGTATGCAGAGTTTTGTCAACTAAATGAGGGAGTTTGTCAATTAAATTAAGTATATTATTATGGTCTAGTGTCCTGTTTTCTCACATAAGAAATGGTAAAAGTCAAATCCGAAAAAAAAAAAGCCATGTTACCAGAGCCTTATCAGCCTTGTTGATGAGTCTGTCATGGAATATCCTTAAGCACTCGTTCCTCCAGACGCGCACAAACTTGGTCACGCTCACATACCTGTGCAGAGAGGGACAGTATGTTTATATATTTATATATTTAAAACTATTACTAACCACTCAGCCAGCATGGACTCTTACTATTTTCTCCAGATTAATTTCTGGATTTTCAGTCTTTCTCTGTTTACATGTTTTGTCTCTTACCGATTAACTTAAACATACAGAGGATAGGACTAGGAACATCTTATAGCTCAAGTTCTGAACAAGAATCCCTGCTTCGGTCAGCATTTGAGATATTTAAAAAGAATCTCTCATAGAGTGAAATAGGTTCCTGCCCTCCATCTGAAATTATGACATCACCAAATTCTAGAATGTGAACACAAGCAATTTAGGCTCTTGGTCTGCTCCTCCAGGGGCTGTACCTTTCGGGGTGGGTCATGGTCAGCCCATGGTAGACTCTGGACAGGTCTCTCAGGTTGAAGATGTAGTGGAACTTGGATGGAGTGGGAGGGAGCTCTCTGATGATGCTGTTGTAGAGCTCCAGCGTGCACATGGTCACTGTGTCACAGGCTTTCTGCACCACCTCCTCAAACATCTGCAACTCATTAACAACAGCCAGAATATAGTTTCAGAAGGCACTGTAGGACAATAGAAAAGAATCAATATGAGGTTTCATGTAGATAATAATATAGAGCTCCTGCAGTTGTCCTCAAGCAATCCCAGCATGCACCTCCAAACCCCACACTGGCAATGGAGCAGCTGAAAAGTCCCATAGAAACTAAAGACACGGGCCATGCATGGGCAGCAATGAACAAACTTTATAGAGATTCGGGGACTGTGGATTATTGTTGCACAGAGATGTAACACTATTAAAGACAGAAGAAAGACTGAGCCTTTTATCGGATTTACAAAGCTTCAGACTGATGGGCTAGCAGCTAATCAAACCATACATTAATTAAGATATGAATGCATTTTTACATTGATATTAGGTTTTTATTTGGTTTTATTTGAATGACTCAGCCGTTATCCCATAATGATTCAAAAAATGTAAGTTTGCCTATTGTCGAGTTGAGTTAACCAGATGTCCAGATATAGCAGAGTTAAAGCGAAATCTATGAGATGAATACTATTTAAAATCACACTTGTGCAAGGGTCACTCATGTTTAATCTGATTAGTTTCAACATAAATCATTGTCTAAGATTTGATTTAATGAAAAAAGCAACGCCATTCATTCATCCATATTGCTAATATGGTGTCCCTGCCAAGTTTAGTCAAACAGGTGAGAGCTTTATAGGAAGAAGACAAACAAAATCTGAATAATAGTGTCAGCTTCAGTTTTCACTCAGTCCAACTGGAATTAAAAAAACATGTCCATCTGTAACAAAAACGTTTTTGGTACAAAATGTTTTTGGTGCTGCTCTGAAGTGCGTATTAGAGGTTTTCATGTTTTTCTATTTACTATTGGGCTTGGTGGGATAGTATCTGTGCTAAATATTTATCATAGTTTTACATCAGTTAAGTGACATTACAAAAATAGAGTAGGGCTGGGTTCTAAAACAGAATCCCTCTAACTATGTCATCAACACTGAAAATTCCACCCAAAATGCAAAGACAAATTTATGAACATGTAACACATTTTTCCGACAGATTTAACATTGACTTAACGAAATAAAATGGGTAGTCTAACCTATCATATGCATTTTAAGTGCGCATCTCCATTTCAAGAGTGTAGAAAAATACAAGTTATAATTTCTGAACTTGAAGAAAGATGATAAAATACATTTCACACCAAGTACGGAAATGATACCTGAACAAAAGCTGGTCTAATATAGGGTGGAATAAATAAGAAATGAACAGGGAGTAAACCAGGTCTAACAGAGCAAAAGTCATAACTAGGACTAGAGCTAACTAAACTAACTAGAGGAGGCGCACCTCAGTGTGTCCTTTGAGCACGGACGCGTAGATGAGGTGCAAGGACTCCATGGCGGGGAAGGGGATGCTGAAGACGCTGAAGAGGCTAATGAAGCGGGGGTCCACTTCGTTACGGCCTCCTCCGGCTTTTCCCATGGCGGCGATGAAGCCCAGGTCCTTCAGCAATTTGTAATTAAGCTCTTTGGCACGGTCATAGATGCCACCGCGGTCCAGCAGCAGTTTAAGCAGAGCAATGGGCTGCTGCGTGCCATAGCTGTCCACCTGCACACAAGGGGCAGCTACAGTGGTCACAGGGGCTGTGTGAATGATCACTCTGCACTTGTGGGTTTCAGCCTGCTCTTGAACTGTTTCATTGTACATGCCACATCTGCACAATGACAGCAAAAGAGCACAGCAGACAAATTAAACTGTGATACATTTCATTCTGAATGTTACAAGAACAGTCAAGGGGAGAGGTCTTTTACACAGAGACAATGTGCTCAAATTAGCGTCGCAGATAGTAATGTCTGCTTGGCTATGTGTCTGGTCCCAGGCACCCCTGCTTTCACACAGAAAATAAGAGGGACTGGCTCGCCAGGCTAATGGATCAATATTATTGTATCAGACTATAATTACAGTACTTGCCATGAGTGACATTGGTGTTACTATGAGAACCAGCACACCGACTGCAAAAACATCAGAGAAGAGCAGACAGACAGCAAAGGGTAGCAGAGAGGCAGTAGAGGGGCACCTTGGGCATGTTCATGTCATCCATAAAAATGATCAGTCTCTTGCCCATAGGCGGGCCATACGTCTCCTTGGTCCTCTTCTCCACGTTGGCCTCTAGGTTCCTCTGGATGTCCATCGAGGTGGTTCTGGATGAGAAGTTGATGGTCATTGTGATCTGTCAAATAAACGCACAGAATTTAGAGTCAGAAATGAGAGAAGGACCTGCAGTATATGTACCATATATCTGTATGAAACCAAAGCATAAGTCTTGTCCTGACACAACACAAAGTTGAAATCATTCTGTCACAACTGTCCTAAAATATTACACTATTAAATGATCTGCAATCTAATTTGTCAGTTGACTAAACTCTAAAACAGTTAATGTGTAATCATCTTAAGTGCATTCTGTGACAGGATATGTTCCTCAGGTTTCAGTAGACTGTAAATATGTCCAACCTTAGAGTCATCCAGATTCTTAAGGAAGTTCTGGATGGTGGCTGTTTTAGAGGTGCCCGACTCTCCCACCAGCAGCACAGGTCTCTTAGTCTTCACCTGCTGCTCCAGGATCCAGCTTGTCCGGGTCGTGTCAATGGTGGGCACTGGAGGAGCAGCAGAGTGGTTAGAATAAGGAGATGGAAAAAAACTACTCTGCCTCCTTCTCTACTTTCTCTACTTTCTCTTGTTTACTCACAGACACTGAAGAATCATAATTGTATTTTTTTCTATTCTGCAACATTGGCACCAGCCAAGGAAATGCAACGCCTGACTAGACCCGTGCTTCAGGACCTACCGAGGATGTCTGCAAACTTCATGTCTGAGTCGTGCACATATTTGGACACCAGAGAGCGCCAGGAAACCCACTTCATCTGCTTCCCATCAAAATGGAAATCATACAGAGTGGGTAGGTGTCCTGGAGGAGAGCACATACATGTCTTCACATTTTTAAATCCACAGTGAATAGAAATGTCACAGTCATGTGAGTTTTAAGCTGCAGTAACAAGTGTTGTGCAAGTTCACACTTTTCATAAACTAGTTCAAAGTTCAGTTCACACATTTTCAAAGTCAACAGTTCACATTCACAGTTCACAATTTTAATTTTGGACTAGTTCAAAGTTCAGTTAATTTTATTTTTAGATGAGATTTGTAAATGAAAGGCTGAACTTATTTTTCAAACTGATTTCCAGTTTACAACAATTTTCCAACATATAAACCATAAGCAATAGAGACACATCAGTCCATTTGAGATTATAATGTGTTTAATGCAGCTTTGTTTACGTCTTACAGAAATGAAACGTAAAACTGCATGTCTAATTTGCATAAACTGTAAGCGCTGGAAAAAAAGCAGCTTTTTCTTTGTGCACTGATGCATCAGCTTATGTCAGACTAAAGGACACGACTTTCTTTCTGTGACAGAGGGATGTCACTGCAACTTTTGGACGTATAATTTGTAGAATGCATTGAAAGTGAATGAGGGCGGCTCCATTGCAAGTGCACATGTATGGAGCAGCACGTCCTGCGCGCTTAGATTTCAGAAAATAGGATGCATCCTATTTTTTGACGCTCTATGTGAGGGTAGGCGCGTATCCTCATCAAACTACACAGAGAGCATGTATATTTGGTTGTATTTGTGCGTTTACCATCAGCACATCGTGCTCCTGGGGCAGTTCTGTATCGTGTGAAAGAGCCCAACTCCACAAAGACTGTTCATTAGTGTTTTGAAATTTACTTTTGAAATCCTGGCATTTGCCGTGGTCAGCCTGTACAGAAGGTAAATACAAGCGGCTAAACGAGCTCAGTCAAATGTGATTGGCTTTTCCATTGAGAAACACGAGAGCCAGTACGTTCCGCTAGAGCTGCCGGTGGAGCCGCCTTCGCATTGACACACAGCTGTGCTTTCATGAGGTTAAGTGAGTGCAGACCTTGTCACTCATCAGGTGAAAACAAATTCCGACATTTAATTGAACCCCAAGAGTGACGGACGTTGTTCATCTCACATAATATGAACAAATTCACGTTCAAGTTCTTGATTTCCAAATATGTTGTGTTCAGTTCAAAGTTTACTGAAAAATGAACATGTTCAATTTTGAACTCGTTCATGTACAACACTAGCAGTAACCCATTTTCAATCAGTGAGAGAGGAAGTAGGATTTACTTGTTCTCAGTTCTCACAAACCATTTGATGCATCACTATTATAAACACGCATTAGTTTTCTGAAGCCACAAAAAAACAAAGCCCAAGTTGATATATTTACCTGGGATTTGACCAGGTCCAGCATAAACCTTCTCCTCTTGGACCAGAGTCAGACATGAGACCTTTTTAACAAACTCATCAAATGTGACTCTCTCTGTCTCCACCAGAGTGGCCCCTAAGGAACAGTAGAGACCCTCCAGGAAGAAGGCCTCCAACACCTCAGGCCCCAGGGCCTCCTCCTCCAACAGAGCATCGAGCATCAGGCACAGCTGTGTGACCTGCAGAGGCACAGTGTTAGGGCCTGGGGACACTGTCTCATATGTATGTGAGACCTCCTCACCATGTTCAGGTCTGTCTGAGGGACCATGGTTTTCAGCTTCTTGCTCTGTTTGCCATCCAAGATCCCATATACGATCAGGTCAATGCAGCAGTGCACATACTTCCCAAACAGCAGGTTCAGTGTCTCCTGCTCCTGCATGGAGACAGAGACTGCACTGTACCAAACACATGCTGATAAAACGGGAGGGCTGTAGCCTAAAGAAAAGTTAAACACGGTCCATAATATACACAACAAAGAAATTACCTGTGGGCTGACCTGTAGGTCAGTCGATCTGACCACTCTGTTGAAGGTGGTTATGCCATAGGGGGAATTCAAACCGGTAACCTTCAGATCAGAGGACGAGCTCTCTACTAACTGTGCCACTGTGGCCCTAATGAGGATGTCACTGTTGCTTTGACCATGTTGTCAGTAATTGTGATTTTTCTTTTCACTATAATAACTAGTAAAATGATTTTTCCAATCTCTTCTACAATCACTAACAGCCACAAATGGTGTTTGTTTTATGTTTTAAATTAGTTAAATTGTTGTGTACACTGGACTCAGTTTCACTGCCTTGGGAGCAGTAGGTTATGGCATGATTAAACTTCTTACCTTCAGAGGTCTGTTTTCCAACCATTTCTGCCAGTATGGTGTGTAGCGCAGGTTTTTGGGGTCCACAAACACCATCCCACAGCGTGACACTGTGGCAGGAGAGGCGTACTGCAGATCCCCCACCTGAAAGCTCCAAACAATTACTGTACAGACATTTTTCCACACCCTCCTGCCCCTGTGGTACTGTCCCACCTCTACACTCTCCTTGTTACTGCCACACCTCCAGACCATCCTCCCACTGTACCCATGCCGCACCCCAGTCCCTCCTCCACCTCTGTGGTACTAACCCACCTCCAGACCCTCCCCCCTGGGAACACGCTCACCCCCCGACCCTTCCCTGGGATTCTGGCTCACCTCAAAGAGCAGGGCACAGTGGTTCTGGAGACGGATGCGCTCTCCATTGGCCAGTGTGAGGAGCTTGTTGTCATCCATCACAGAGTTCATGTTCTCTACCCAGAGCGCGTCCACGTCTCCATCAAACAGAATATACCTGCCAAACCATCACAACAGTTGGACTACTGTTACATAATGTAATAATAATAATAATAATAATAATAATAATAATAATAATAATAATAACAATGTTAGAATAATTTTATATATTATCCCATATTTGCTATATTTGCTATGTACCATTCTATGTGTATTTGAATAATCTTTTGTGCTTGGAAACTGTATGCAGTCATGTGTGAGCAACGGCGATTCGGCTCTCGGAGCCTGGGAGCAGACACTCTCAAGGCCCTCGGAGCATGAGAGCAGACGACTTTCAAGGCTGCACGGAGAAAGTTGTGTCTGAAAGCTAAACGAAACATATGCACCTGCTGTTGATAACACATATTTGTCATATTTGTATGTCTGGTGTTTCCGCTGTTTTCACCCCCTCTCCCTGAGAGCGGAGACACTCATTGTAACTAGGGACCCTCTTAAGACAATAAAAAGAGGAGACGCAGAGAGTGCACCAGAGCGGGTCGAGACTGTAACGGTGAATGCAATCTCTGTCCGCCCTCCTCATGAGAAAACGATTCTAATCTCTTGTCTTTCTTCTTGTTTTTACAATGTTTAGGTGGGTTTAAACCTGACAAATAATAATAGTTATTATTATTATTATTATTATTATTATTATTACCATAGAAATGCACTCAGGGCCCTAGTTGATTAAAACATGTGATGCAATTGTTCACTTCTGTTCTGAGCATAGACTGCTGCTTCTATGTAGGAAGTGAAAATGGTGGCCCCTCTCTCTGTAAATGTTGCTGTCAGGCTCATAATCCTGAACTTAAAATGTTTTTACTAACTAGCTCTTCATGATTGTGACTATGTCAGAAAATCAAGATATGAACATTAAAAACAGACCAATCAGGTGCCTTCCTGAGGTCGCTCCCACATTAGCAACAAGTTTGATTGACAGCTACCACAGCTCATTGCTAAAGAAGGGGCAAGGAATAATGCAAATATTAACCATAAAGGCTAAACAACTTACATTTTGCTGTTAAAAGACAAATACTACTCTAGTGTGATCAGAGTAACGGATTACATGTACCGCCGTTACGTAATCAAAGTACAAATTATGAGTAACTGTATTCCGTTACAGTTACTGTTTCAATGAGTGGTAATTGGATTACAGTTACTTTGCTGAAATAAGTGGATTACAAGGCGGTATTTTCCTGTTTTCACATTTTGTGCTACATCCCATTTATTATTTTTTTTATTTCGGTAATTCCACTCATTGCCGGAAACCCAAACAGAACGCGCGCAATAAGAGCGATGTAAACGTCATGTTAAAGTTGGCGGTGTCAGTCACACAGTGGAAGCAGCAGTGCATTGGTAAAAACGCATGTGTCTTGGAAATTCTTCTCCCGATGTGAGATATATATATAAAAAAACAAATATAAAATCGCCTACAACTTAAATGTGAAACTGGAGCTACCTGCATAGACTCATAATATCTGCACTACTGTCCTATAGTGACCTGCCACATGAGTGGACGTGCACACAAACACACACCTTCATCATCATCATCAACCTGAGAACCTGCGGACCACGTCTCCTTCCGTAGTTACAGCGCGGACACCGCCGTCTCGTGCGCCGCGTGTGGACCGTGTTTTCTCGCATAAACCGCGCTTCCTCCTGTGCGCCTCTAAACCAGAACTAACACCAGGACTAAACCAGGACTAACCCAGGACTGAACCAGGTTTAAACTAGGACTAAACCACGACTAAACCAGAACTAAAAACCTGGCCTAGACCAGGTCTAAAATCAGGAGTAAACCAGGTCTAAAAATCAGGACTAAACCAGGACTAAACCAGGTCTAAACAACATGACACCTAACAGTAGGTTGACATAATTAAAGGTGATGTCATATAACAAAAAATTTCTCTATCAATAATATTTTTTAATCTGGTGAAGGAAAGGCTTATCTTGTTACTGTCTTTTAACAGACAAAACCTCTTATATTAAGATATCGTGATCTTTGTTTCTCTACAGCAAACAGTTGCTTATTCATGGAGACTTGGGCTCAGACAATTTGAAGACAACAAACAAGAATTTTCAGGATGTGGTTGCTACATTCATGTCGTTTAAAAAAACATGACAATATCAAGTAATCCAAAGTAATCAGATTACGTTACTCACTTTAAGTAATTTAATGGATTACATTACAAACTACATTTTGGGGTGTGTAATCTGTAATCTGTAGGGGATTACATTTTAAAAGTAACCTTCCCAACACTGAGTGTGATGAACCCAAACATTTGTTTATGTTTGGAATTTTGTTCACTGCAGGTTCATTGTCAGGATTACTTACTTAACTAGAGGATTTACACAAAGCTGTAGACTCCACGTAGTTCTAACTAAGAAGTGATCATACCTGCGCTCCTTCTTATCAGTGGGCCGGTTGATTTCTCTAAAGATGTTGGAGAGGATGCCATCAGTCCAGTCCCTCGTGTCTGGGTCCAGGGTGCCGTACAGTTCAATGACGCTCATGGCTTTGGGGTTCAGAGGGTAGAGTTTGGTCAGCAGGCCTAGCCTGTACCAGAAGGAACATAGTCAGTAGTGTTTTGTCATGATCCCCCCCTCCTCCTCACACCCTCACCGTACCTACTCTGTGCCTGGCACAGCGTGCTGATCACCACAGACTTGCCTCCACCTGTGGGGCCCACGACCATGGTGGTGTGCCTGGTCATCATGGTCTCATACATCTGCACCACTTTGTCCACCTGAATGGGAGCAGAACGGGTGCTCACTCATGCTCCATACACTGAATTTGAATTTATTCATGGAAAGCTCCTTGAAATGCAGCATCTCGTTTTTAAGAGGGACCAAGAACATATAAGAGTTTATTGTCTCTTACAGTTTACAGACACATGGTTCCACACCCACACATAAATCAAAATACAATACACACATACACATATGTACATACATACAAGGCAAGTAACAGGATGATTTTGCTCATATCCCTCCCCACCTCCATATGTTCATCTCATATAGTCATTAACACAGACACAGTGTATATAGAATCAACAGCAGTGACAGTCAGTTTTCAGGTGAGTTAACAGAGCAGAGAGTTCTAAAGGAGAAGTTAGAGACGTTAGTGATGACAGCAGATTGTTTCAGTCTGAGGGGGCTTTAAAACAAAAGGACCTCCGACCCACCTCCTTACGGACGGTAGGTACAGTAAATGTTAGATACTGAGAGTGTTGAAGAGAGCAAATTGTAGTAGACTGAGCAAGAAAACATTTCAGATATGATGAAAGTCAAAATAAATGCATCTTTTTTCAGGCTGAGCATATAACTTAATGATGAGTTCTACATTTTAAGATGAATCTACATGATGTGTTGAACAATACAGTCACATACATACTGAACATGCATACACAATACATACACTGCTGCATCTTTGTGTATCTTTAACTTTGCCCTCAGCCAGTCAGAGGGCTCGATGATACGTGGCAGCATAACAAAAGTCTTGCTGTATAAAACTATTGTTGTGTTGATGAAACCTGTGCCTCTGCCCTCCAGAAGGGAGATATAACTAGCTCTCATGTTTGATTTGTCAGGTATGACTGTTCGCTTACATGACCAGCAAGGACAGAATGTAGACTTGGAATGCACAGTCTGTGGTCCAATTCCAGGCCTTTCAGTATCAACAGAATGTAGACTGGCTGCTTGGGCAAAGAGTTCACTGGTTTAAATTAAATAACATTATTGGCTTGGATTAATTTTTTTCTTTATAAGCTTCTTAAGTGCAACAGAAGCCATTATTCATTTACCCCTACACTTACAGCCCGTAGTGTAGCCATAGCTGCCCTGGGACTGACTAACAAAAACATGACCATGACCAAACTCCACAATCTCCTCTGAACTCAAATCAAAAACAATTGATCAAGAGGGTGCAGGGACCAAACTGCCAAGTTAAGTCAGTCCTGTATGACACTTTTCTAAGCAGCCAAAGTATAGAATTCTCAGTGGGAAATATTGCTAAACTAATGTGCTTAATCCAATCAGCTTGTACTTCTGTGGTGCCCTCACCTGGTTTGGCAGGAGCACATATTTGTTGTCCTGTAGGGTGTTCTCCACGGCGTCATTGAAGTCGGGGTAGCGAACACGGGGACAGTCCAGACCAGGGAACAGGTCTGAGATGAGCCCCAAGAACAGAGGGACATCTTCAAACACAAACTTAGGCAGGTTCATGTCCCGCAGGGCACGCATCAGAACCACGTCCTACAAACACACACAAGGTTTGTTAGAGTGTCTACAACTGCAAGGTTAATCAAAATGTGAATGTGTGCAATTTCATCTGACATGCATCTCAAAGGCTGCAATTTTTAAAATGCCAACATTTTCTCCACAAACATTCAAATTTCCTATGTTATACTGCATAATAACTGGTAATCATTTAGATCTTTGTTTCCCAAAGACTGGGTCGCGACTCCCAGGTGGGTCACAAGATTTTTTTTTGGGTCACCTTGTCTACACATACAGTTCTGACACATGAGGAAGCTTGTGAGTCAGAAAATCTTCTCATTTCTGTGCTCACAAAAATGAAGCCAAAGCACAGAAACAGCCTGAATGCTGCTCCTGATCTGCTGCTGCGTCTCCTCCTGTAGCCGGACTGAAAACACTACAAAAACACACACAGGCCAACCTATCTCATTAGAAATGTTCAAACGTTAAGACATGTTTTGTATCATTTCTAATCTTTTTGTAATTATTTTATCAACTATTTTATTCCAGTATTGCTGGTTCAATTGAATGTTGAAAAGAAAAAGAAATGGGCTACATTTAACATCCAAATAGGCGACTTATAAAATATCCTCATCAATGTTCAATAATGCCCAAATCCATCTTTATTTTGTGATTTATGAATAATGTCTGTTGACTTGGGTCACGAAGGCTTGTGACTTTTAAAATCTGGGTCCCCAGAAAAAAAGTTTGGGAAACACTGATTTAGATGATCTGTACAAACAGACCATCCATTTCAGACTCAATCAGAAGAAGCAGAAAGATAAAACGTCTTGTATCCGATCTCGGCACTCTATTCATTTTTCTCAAATAATAGTAAAATACAGGATGGTCTGTAATATGAACTTCATGATTCAGTGTGTTAGGAGTTGTAAATGAAAAGACATAAAATGAGAGTAACCTCATTGAGGTGTGGGGAGCCTCTCTTGAGCTCCCCGGCCATAACCAGCACAGACTTCAGAGCCCTCAGGCCAAAGTCATAGTGTGACTGCTTAGACAGCTGCTCCCGGGCCAGTTTGTACAGCACCGTCATCTTCTTAGCCAGGACCTGGTCATCACAAACACACAGGCAGTCATAGGGACAGAGACAGAGACACCATTGAGGAGTGAAGCAGAGGGACAGAGACAGAGACAGCACTAAGGAGACGTGTACGGCAAAGGAGCACCTTGGCCAGGAGGAAGCCCTCAGAGAAGAGCATGATCTCACAGATCTGCTGCAGGTCGGGCACGATGACCACCACAGGCCTGAACAGAGCTTTAACAGACTCTGGCAGCTCTGTGCGACCAGCGTACCCTGGGTTCATGGTGATAAAGATCCCAATGCGGCTGTCCAGGCTGATTTCCTGGCCCTCAAACTGTTCCACACAAACACGATATAGAAAGAATGTGAAAGTTATCAAATGATTCCAACAAAAATGAATGATTGATAGCACACATTAGAGAGTTTTAATAGCAACACAGTAACCTCCAGAGGGACATTTATTTGGAACTCTGTTCTAGCAGATAGGGAAATTGCTTGGCTTTTCCATATCAATTTGGTGTTTATAATACAATTAAAGAACTACATTACAAAGTTTATATCCATCTACTTATATACATACTGCAGTAGAGCCCAAATGTGATTTCTGTAGTACTGAAAGTGAACATTGGCATGAGGAATGAAGTAACTGGTTTCTTTTTATTGTTTTCTTCTGACAAAATGATCGCATTTCTGACTCCTAAACATCAACAAAAAAGTCTCAGTTGGGGGTGTAGAATCGACCGGCCCAGAGAAAAATTTGATAAAATGGTCATCACAACAATGAGTGAAGTGACCCGACTCAACAACGCTGCCTAGAAGTGAACCCCTATGGGAGTGGGAAAAGCAAAGTTTGGCTACGCAAACGAAAGTCAGGACAGTGATAAAAACAGTGAGACAAGCCAAGTCATTACCCCTTTGATCAACAGGAAGTCAGCCATATCGGATCAAAACATTTGCCGCTGTTTTCACTGTGTTTTGGCAAAACGCCTCTAGTCCCTGGTTTTTGTTCCAAATGAGCTCATATTTGTCATGTCACATCTAGAGGCATGGGTTTGGGTTTTTTGGGATACTTTTTACAGTTTGCCCATAGCACTCTGGCTTTTCCTGTCCCTTTGGTGACCTGTCATGATACCGGCTTGAATCTAACGGACTATGAAGTTTCATAAAAGTGAACACTATAGCACCCTCTACCATAGATATAAAATGTCAACATCAGATTTGTACCAAATTTGGGGATTAAATTCTATTCTGCAGAAATCTGAATCACTAATGCGTGATCTGGGCCTAAATATAAGATATTATGAAGCGTGTGAAAAATGTACACTATAGTGCACTATAGATCATGCTGACAAGAATCGCCAACATTATTGGATTTGTACCAATTTGGGGATTCAATTCTATGCATAGTGGAGCTGTTAAGGACCAAAATAGTTTGCTTTTATGGTACAAGCATGAAAATTTGCCACATTACTAACACCCCCAGGACTAATATTTCTAGATATGGAACCAAGCCTAAGTCGAACGTGGAGCCGAGAACCGCACATGTCACAAAATGGACTACATAAAAACAAGACTGGCATAAAAAACGCAGCATAATCCTAATTTCTTATAGTCTAATTTGCTTAATTATCCATTTGTTTAATGTTGAACAAAATTTTTTTTAAGTCCAAAGCATTAAGGAGGTCACGTGACCATTTATTTAAGAGTTGTATGATTTCCCTCTTATTGAAATCCAAGTTAATAAAATATTTTATCTTTCAAAGCCATATTTAAATGGTCATGGTCACATTTTTCTATAGCACTTTTCCACCTTCAAGGCACTCAAAGCGCTTTACAACAAGGAACCACTCACCCATTCACACGCACATTCACACACCAGTGTACGCAGACACTGTGGGCAAGGTGGGTTAAGTGTCTTGCCCAAGGACACAACGACAGCATTCATCTGTGGGAGCTGGAATCACACCAGCCAACCTGTGGGTCAGTGGATCTGACTGCTCAACCTGTGATGTTTATGTTGAGAGCAGGATTCGAACCGCCAACCTTTAGATCAGTGGGCAAAAATGCTCTACCAACTGAGCTACCGCCGCCCCACTGGGTTACTGGGTTTTTGAAAACAAAAACAATTTAAACATCTCTAAAGATCTGTAAATGCCATATCATATTTCACAGTGGTAATTAAATGCTGCATGGAAGCAGTGCTTAACCCCAAACACTTAACTGATCTACCTTAAATCATTAAACTTATTCAAAGTGCTCCTAAGTGCTGCTGCCACCACACTGGCATAAATCTGTACATGCCATATTTGCCTTTGCACACTTGCATCAGGCTACTCTACATCCACACTTGATAAGTTCAGAGCATGTGTCCTTTGCTGGGGGAGCGTGGTCCACAACAGTAACCACTGACTGTCATCACACTTCCATTACAGTCTGCAGGGCTGGGGAGATCTGGTGTCTTAAAATACTACAATTCTTAATGGGGAATTACAACTTTTCTGGTGGGGGGAGGGTCCACAACCTGCTTCTTTCATGAAGATGTTATAGCTTTGGCTGGAATCTTTCACTGTATGGCATTAAACATATCAGTCTGTGTTTATTCAGTTAAGGATTGAAAATGTGTTTATTGCTCAAATACCTAAAATGCAGACATTCTTACATTTAGCAGGGTCTCTTACTTGTCACCAATGAATAAGTTTAATGTCATACTGTGAAAGCAAAGCAATAACATCTTCATGGCAGGTGTCAAGCAGGTATCTTACCTTCCACTAGAAATGTTACATTGTGCACCTCTAAAGACGTTAATTGTCCATTGTCCTTTTACATAGCCAGTATATCTCACATTATGGAAAGAAAAAAAACATTATTTCAGCAGTTTGAACAAATATTGATTTAATTAGACTTTAATTTTAACATTTGATGCTAAAACATAGTAAATTTGTGGTCTTAATTTGTGGTCTTTATTACAATCCATATCTCACTGTAGTACAGGTGTGAACAGAGCCTCCTCTTTAGATGAGATTATAGTCTGTACATCTGCAGCTCATTCCAGACTGGGAGTTGCAATGAAACTACAAACAAAACCTGGTCTAATCTTGCCTCAGGCTGGTGTGGGATCACTGGAATGAGCAGTCCACCTCTGCTCTTGTCATTATTATTATGAATTTAAAATCAAGTCAAAAACAATGTAAGAGCAGATGCTGCTAATCTAACATTATGGTAAGGATAATAAAATGCAAGGTCATTTACACACTGGCAATTCTAATATTAATGCATAGAGATTTTTAGGCATAAATGCGTTAGTAGTGTTGAAGATGTACTATGTAACTTTTTTGCTGGGAGCAATAATGGCAGTGTTATATTGTTCCTTAGTATGGCATTAAACTTGACTATCTCCATGGAGACGAGACAGTGGAGCAACCAGGCCATGTTTACAGGTCAGATATATGGAGAGGTGGTTCTATAGGTTATAAGGTTATATAAATAGGTTTAATGCCATACTGCCAAATATTTCAGGCAAAGCAATAAAATCTCCATGGTAACAAGCAGGCTTAACGTCCATAACAAGACTGAATTAAAGAAACTTAAGTCAGCTTCAGGTTTTATAAACAAAGCCTTTTATAAAATGCAAGTCATTTGTGTAGTTAGTGGTTTTTATATGCATACTTTATACTTTTTCTCAAGTACAAGTTTTGCAGGAGTACTTGTAACTGAGTAGATGTTTTATTATGTAACTGTACTTGTACTGACAGATTTTCAGTCATCTTTCACCATTTGAACCAGGAAACTAAAAGCAAGACCAAAGAGCTGATTGACCCATTGAATATACAGGCTAAACAAAGAGGAGGAGGAGAGAGAAATGAAGATAGAAAATCAAAGATGAAGATTAACATTTGCCTTAAAGTGAGACTAAACTCCGCCCACAAACACATTTCAAATCGAGCTGAAAAACTGAGTGGTACCTGGAGGAGTAAAGAAGAGAGTGAAGGAGAGAGGGGCGGGGCTAGGGGATTTGTAAACAGAAACAACAGGCTGTAATCAGGGCAGTCCTGCATGATGTCACATAGTACTTGATACCACAGAGGCCATTGGAGTTCACACACTCTCATTTTTACACATTGTTGTACAGATTCTTTTGGAAATTTACCTAGTTTGCGCTAAAATTACCAAAAAACTACTAGAAAGAGTAAATAACACTATTAAAAATGCACTGTGTGACTTTTTGATTCGGGGTCCCTCACCTGCTTATTTCTATGGAGATGTCATTGCTCTGCCTGGAATGTTCCACAGTGTGACATTAAACAGTTCTACTTTACATTTATTCATTCGCAGGTGGTTTTACTGCTCAAAAATACCTCGAAAAACAGACATTCTGACTGTGAGCGGGGTCGCCTCTCCACAGATCTGACCTGTATCTTGGCCTTGTTTAAACTTCATGAAAAAACACCATTAGTTTAGTAGCAATTTGTTGTGTGATTTAATTTTTACTTTCACTTTAAAAACAGCATTGAAAACCGTTTTGCAGTAGCAGGTATCTTGATAAATACTCTTCTTTATAACCTATGTGATAATTTAACATTATTTTACAAAAAAGGAGGTTTAAGCAGTAATTTAGCTCCCAGCCTCATTTCCATGTCAGCCATTTTGTGACATGTGCAGTACTCGGCTCCAGGGTCGACCTGGGCTTGGTTCCATATCCAAAAATGTTGGTCTTAGTGATGTTAATAATCTGGCAAAGTTTATGCCATAAAAGTGAATAACTGGGCACTATTTTGGTCCTTAACAGCTCCACTAGCATGATTACAAGTAAAAAAAATATATATATTATGGACATGGGGCTTTTTTCACAGTTGGAAAGGAGGGGCGCAAAGACCCCCCCCCCAAATATTCTAAAATACACATGCTTCGTCCGATCTTGCTGAAATTTAAATTGCTTATACAAAGCATGTCTCTGATTCCACTGATATGCCAAACACAGTTATCAATGCTACAGCACCACCTTTAGTTTAATATGGGGAAACATTAATTTGTGAAACTTTAGCACAACATTCTCTAATATGCTCCAGATCAATGAGATCTCTGCCCTAACTTTTCTGTTACATACATGGGTGTGTTTTCATGCACAGTCTATGGCCTAGTTTGTCTCTAGAGTCATTCACATTTTCCAGTTTTAAAGGTGCACTATGCAATTTTTCTGGGGGAGGATCTGTTGACCTGGACGGCTGTCAGGAAGGGATAATGGTGTGTCGGGGCGGTCACGAGTCCCCGGTGGTCACATGGGCGGGGCATGCGTGCCGGGGCAGCTTTAATTCATTTGACTGATCTCTCTTATAATATGGATGAAAGCATTTTTACTATTGAACGCTAAAAGGCATATTACAGTGGAATGTAAAACTATGATAACTGGACACAGTTGACATACCTGAATTATTCTGTGCGTTTATGTTTTGTAAATTAACAAGCACAAATGAATAAATCATGACCTGAAAGCGCTGCAGGTGCAGGATAAGCGCGTTGCGGATGGTCTGGATCTGAGAGGAGATGACGGACAGCACTGAAGCATCAATCCGGTTAAATTCATCGAAACAGCCCCAGGCCCCACACTGAGCCAGCCCCGACAGGATCTTCCCCACCGCCTACACACACTCATCATCAGGACACATGCTCACATATACTACAGCTGCACCACATATGTGGCTGTCTCACCATGTAGTCCATGCCTTCTCCACAGTTGGTGACAACACAGAGAAGACCAAGAGCTTTGGCCAGATCTTTGGTGGACTCGGTTTTTCCAGTACCAGCTGGTCCTGCTGGAGCTCCACCCAAGAACATGGACAGGGCCTGTGTTCACAATGTCCATGGAATATAAAACATATTACGCATTTAATTTAGGCTGAGAAGTAAGGGGATGACGTGAGTCAGGGTGACCTGACCTGGGTAAGAGTGGAGGATGATGATCTGAGTGAGAATCTGACCTGAGTGAGGGTGAGGAGATGACCCGAGTTAGGGTCTGACCTGAGTGAGAGTGAGGAGATGACCTGAGTGATGGTCTAAATTGTGTGACGGTATGAGGAGATGGACTGAGTGAGGGTGAGGATATGACCTGACCTGAGTGAGGGTGAGGATATGACCTGACCTGAGTGAGGGTGAGGATATGACCTGACCTGAGTGAGGGTGAGGAGATGACCTGACCTGAGTGAGGGTGAGGTAGATGCGGTCAGTCAGCGGAGTGATGACCAGTCTCCCGTTCAGACCCATGTATTCATATCCATAGGAGAAGGACGCGCTGCATTGGCGCACAAACAGGTCGTCCTGCTCACGCTGCCAGTAGAACCTGAGCTGACTTTCCCATTCAAACTCCCGAGCATCCATGATACTGAAACAGACAAGAGCAGACATCAGCCTATGCTCTTGACCAAGGATTTTTTCCTGAGGGCCATATTCGAATCCAAGCATGTGTACAATAGTTTTATTACAGTTAATCTTGATAGTAGAATAAAGTATATAGTATATCGTTCACTTGAGTATTATGTACAGGAGCCATTGTACTTTCATAAGATATCTCTCAAATGCTCAACCAGATCCAGATTATTTCTTTTAATGAATAGGCCCAAGCGCTTTCTATATCACAAAAATCAGCATTTAAATTTTTAGCTACCCCCATTTGTATTAAATATTATTAATCAGTGTTGGGATGTCATTTGAAAGACAGCTACTACTGAAAAATCTGTTTGTCCTTGTTCTATACATTACAAAAGAAAATTTAAAAACAGTCCAAATATAGCCCCTGTGCAGAGAGGCTAATTGTGAGACCTGTTGAAGACGAAGCTGTCCACGATGTCGCGCGCGTGAACGTCAATGATCAGGACCGTGTTGAGTTTGCGGCGGTCGTTTTTCTTCATGGGCTGCGTGATGCGTGTCACCAGCTCGTCTATCTGTGCGTGGAGCTTCTTGGCGTAGTTCTTTAGGGCATGCTTCTCTCCAGCCTTCACCGATCTGAACACATCCTCCACCTCCCACGTCCACCACACCTGGTTTGCCGCTAGCACCACCATGCCCTGGTACAGCAGCATCCAGTCCACTCTGATACAAGAGTCACCAAAAGATTATCACCGGCCATCAATGCACATTTACACACTGTCCACAATTAAACACTTTAAAATTCAATATTATGTCTACAGAGGATTAAAAAAAAATCACACAGCTGGAAATAAATACAAGATTAAATGTTGAAATGTATCAAAAAATGTATGCATATGTCGATGCATACATGCTAGGCATCAAAAAGCAAAAGTATGCTGTTTTATATTTCTCTGTATTATGTTATCAGCTTATTTAATTCATTATTTAAAGTGATAGTATGTAACTTTCTGGGGGAGGCAGGTCATCTGCATGATTTCATGAAAATAGAAAGTTAAAACAATACTTCAGAGAAATTCCCCAAGGAGATAGATACGTTTTATGCCATACAGTGAGTCATTATAGCCAAAGGAACAATATTTCTTTGGAAACAAGAAGGAAGAGGCCCTTCTTCAGACTAAATAAGAGTCAGGTTTATGGAGATGCAAGCCAGCTCACATGTATCTTTTTCATTTTAATAAACACATTCATACTAGAAAAAAAAAAGTTATTTATTTTATTTATGTTATTTATTTTTGGAAAAAAATTAACATACTAGCGCTTTAAAAATGAATCTAATCTGGTCAAAGCCTTCAGAAACTATATTTATTTTATATTTCCAAAGATAGTTCCACTGTTTTTAGACTACACTTCATAACTCTTGAACTACACTGGCAAACCGGGGTGGTGGTCCCTCTGTATAAGAAGGGGGACCGGAGGGTGGGTTCCAACTATAGGGGGATCACACTTCTCAGCCTTCCCGGTAAGGTCTATGCCAGGGTACTGGAGAGGAGAATCCGGCCGATAGTCGAACCTCGGATTCAGGAGGAGCAGTGTGGTTTTCGTCCTGGCCGTGGAACACTGGACCAGCTCTACACTCTCCATAGGGTGCTCGAGGGTTCATGGGAGTTTGCCCAACCAGTCCACATGTGTTTTGTGGATCTGGAGAAGGCATTCGACCGTGTCCCTCGTGGTGTCCTGTGGGGGGTGCTCTGGGAGTATGGGGTCCGGGGCCCTTTGCTAAGGGCTGTCCGGTCCCTGTATGACCGGAGCAGGAGCTGTGTTCGCATTGCCGGCAGTAAGTCAGACCTGTTCCCGGTGCATGTTGGACTCCGCCAGGGCTGCCCTTTGTCACCGGTTCTGTTCATTGTATTTATGGACAGAATTTCTAGGCGCAGTCAGGGGCCGGAGGGGGTCCGGTTTGGGGACCACAGGATTTCATCTCTGCTGTTTGCGGACGATGTTGTCCTGTTGGCTTCATCGAACCAGGACCTGCAATGTGCACTGGGACGGTTTGCAGCCGAGTGTGAAGCGGCTGGGATGAAGATCAGCTCTTCCAAGTCCGAGGCCATGGTTCTCGACCGGAAAAAGGTGGCTTGCCCTCTCCGGGTGGGTGGGGAGTCTTTGCCTCAAGTGGAGGAGTTCAAGTATCTCGGGGTCTTGTTCACGAGTGAGGGAAGGACGGAACGTGAGATTGACAGGCGGATCGGTGCAGCTTCGGCAGTGATGCGGTCGCTGTATCGGACCGTTGTGGTGAAGAGGGAGCTGAGTCGAAAGGCGAAGCTCTCGATTTACCGGTCAGTCTTCGTTCCTACTCTCACCTATGGTCATGAGCTCTGGGTAGTGACCGAAAGGACGAGATCGCAGATACAAGAGCTCGAAATGAGTTTCCTCCGCAGGGTGGCTGGGCGCTCCCTTAGAGATAGGGTGAGGAGCTCAGTCACACGGGAGGAGCTCGGAGTAGAGTCGCTGCTCCTCCACGTCGAGAGGAGCCAGTTGAGATGGCTGGGCATCTGTTCCGGATGCCTCCTGGGCGCCTCCCTCGGGAGGTGTTCCGGGCATGTCCCGCCGGGAGGAGGCCCCGGGGAAGACCCAGGACACGCTGGAGGGACTATGTCTCTCGGCTGGCCTGGGAACGCCTCGGGGTCCCCCCGGAGGAGCTGGAGGACGTGTCTGGGGTGAAGGAAGTCTGGGAGTCCCTGCTTAGGCTGCTCCCCCCGCGACCCGGCCCCGGATAAGCGGACGAAAATGGATGGATGGATAGATGGACTTCATAACTCTGCATGTTTGCCATGTTTTCAGTCTCTGGATGACTGTGAATGTCCCAAGAAGAGGCAGACAGCAGTATGGGTGTCAAAATATCAATATATCGTATAGTTTATTGTGATGATACAGTATCAATATCATGGGCTGCTGTATCGATATATTACCAAGAGTATTTTTTGGTAAGTTTTACTAAATTATTTTGATACAGCGCTACAGTTTTGTTGGAAACTCGTTTATGCGACACATTTGACACATTCACTGTTTTGACGGTTAAAATGTTTGTGTTTCATATGAACTTTGCAAAAGAAGTGGTTTAACAAAAACTTTTAGTATTACAGTAATGATTTAGCCTTTATTTTTTATTGGACCATATTGAATCAATTTAAAATATATTGTATCGAATCAAAAGCTCACTGTATCGAGATATGTATCATATCGTGGCCTATGCATCGAGGTACGGACAGTATTGGCAACTTCTTAATGATACCCAGCCCTAGACAGCAAACAGCCAACAGCAAACAGCAGGCGACAGGCAACAGGCGACAGGCACACGTACCGGCTGCGGTCCTCACAGTAGCGGAAGATGGCCTCTTTGGTGATGAGGCGGTTGGTCCTCTTCATCTCCAGCAACACTCTGGTCATCCACTCCTCCACACGGCCCTGCACTGGGACAGGTCGCTTCAGCTCCATCACCTCCCCCTCCGCAGACACCATGGCCCCAGCCATGGACTCCCTGCCATCGCCTCCCTCAAACCGCAGAGACGCTATATTGTCATACATCTGGGGCATACAAACACAAAGAGATATGAGGCCTGTTACTAAAATCAGTTTCAACTGGTCAAACAAAATGGCAGAGAGCTACTCCTCTTAGCAGTCACAAGGAATAGAGTAGATAAAACTGTGACAATGTGGAGAGCTGTGGTAGCTCCCAAGCATTGAGGAAACAGCCACATAACTCAAGGAACAAGTAGAATTTAGCTTTACCCAGGTTGATGGTAATGCTTGAAAATTGAAATATCAAAATATAGCTGAAATATCAAAGGCAATGTATACTTAAGACCCTGTACCCAGTTTTTTCCCATGTGTTGAACACAACTAAATTAGTCTTGCCGCAGTACAGATATATTGTTTAAGTAGCTCCTGAGGTCCTGCATTCTGTCTGTATCTAATTCCTGCCTGGGTGAAGTGTTAAGATGCTAGTTGTTCCTCTTTGGTCTCTGAAAGTTGTGAAAACTGCTTCTAAACTGCTCAGAATGCATAAGATAAGTGAGGTATAACTTTGGACGAGTGTAAACGTTTTAAAATGTACTAGCTGTGTTTTTCATAACAGTAAAAATCAGTTTAATTTTGTCTGTACATGGTTGCGGGCACCTTGATCATGTGCTCCTGGACACAGGTGGGGTCACTGCTGCCCAGGATGCTGAGCAGCTCATCATCTGAAATGAAGAAAAAGCGTGGGAAAGCGTTGCGTTTGGAGTCCAGGTAATCATTCAGGCTCTTCTGACACTTCTCCATTCCATCGCTTAGACTCTGCAAATCAGCGAGCCTGTTTGCCACCAGGCAGCAGCGCTTTATGTGAGGATCCTTCACCACGTCACTCATGATCTATCAGAACATAAAATAATTATTGCATTTACATAGTGTTTTTCAAGACGCACTTTACAGTTCATTATTTATTCAATTTACACTCGATGGTGGTAAGATACTAGTGTAGTCACAGCTGCCCTGGGGCAGACTGACGGAAGTGACACTGCCAATCTGTGCCGTGGTCCTCTCCAATCATTACCATCATCACTCACACACACACTCCAGTTTTTTACTAGACAATGTGGATGAAGTGTCTTGCCTAAGGACAGTTTACATCATGTCTACATGTCTACATCTCTAAAGCTCAAAATGCTCTGTTCCACCTTGTGACACCATCAAGCAGTAGTTTTTACAACTTCCTTTTACATTTAGTTAGAGATCGGTAATTCCAGGGCTGAAATGATCCAACTAATTTTAGAGAAGGTGTATGGAGTTTTAAAACATAGTGGAGCACTTCCTGTATTACCCTGTGATATCATAGGGTCAAACAGAGTGTTTTCCATTTAAGAAAAGAACTCAGTCTATATATGCAGGGTTTGTGTGTTAGAGATATGTGAATGGGCCCTTTAATATGTTAAGTTTAAGAACACTTACAGGCAGCAGTCACTGCCCCAAAGTGCTATACAAATATTAATTATGACAATATAGCCAAATGGCTACAAGTGTCATGCCTCACACCATACAAAAAAAATGTTACAATGTACTTTAACAAAAAACAAATCTGTGTTAATAATATTCAAGGACAAATTACTAATAATGTACAAGAAGTGAAATATTTAGTCCAGTATTTGGATTTGGCTTGTGGGGTATGGAATATTATTTCTGTTATAACAGATGACCAACTGGTGATAAAGCTGATAAATTAAGGAAGTTTTCTATTTACATATGAAACTGTAATTCCACGTTGATGTGTCACAATCAGTTTGTTTGTGAAGAGGAGTTGTCCTATTTTCTTCTCTATGGTCTAATAACTGTAAACAGAATTGCATACACCCCTGTAAGGTTATATTGTTGTATTCCTCATCATGTCAGTATTCTTTGTTCCAGACTTCAGGATTATGTGACACTGTATGTGACTATAGCACCACTTTTAACACACTCATATCATTTTACACAAGGTGGGTCTCACAAAAGGGGTGTTGTGTCCTGAGACCAAAAAAAGCCAAGCTGAAAAAAAACCCCAAAAAACTGAACTCGTAATGTTTCAAGGTCTATACAAAAAATAGTACTAAAAACCTCACACTTTTGTGGCTTGGCTGAGACACTGAGCAGTTTGCTCGGGGACGCTGAGGCTCTCCCGCACGCAGCACACCAGACCTCTTGGAAATAAAACAAGACTCAGTGGCCTTCCCATAGAGCTGCCCCCCCCTGTCCCTTAATCATGTTAATAAAACCACTATCCACTAGGGTTGGGCAGTAATACGGAATTACGGTCTACTGCGGTATCAAAAAATAGCAACAGTATCAGTTTCATTACCGTCATAAAAAAAATCTGCAGCGCATAAGGACCTAATATAATATTATAATTTACTGATATCTAAATTTGTTTGCTCAGCACAAATTAATGTGTGGTTGTATTTTCAATTTAATGTGATCACAATTTAAACCTAATAGTGTCTACAATGTTTCTTGGGGAGATGACGTTTGATTAGTTTCGTTCCAATGTCACATGACGCTCATAAGGGAGACCAAGACAAGATGGTAAGTCCGGCTGCAAGTGAGTTGGTCCCCCCCAAAAATACTGCACCCGTCAACGTTTACGTGCATAACCTCGTGAAACCACAGCTGAGCATCAGCGCAAAGGTGGCTCCACCGGCAGCTGCAGCAGGACGTACACGCGCAGCACTGACTCTGTGTTTGTCAATGGGAAAGATGATCAGACTTGACTGAGGCGTTTAGCCGCTTACATCAGGTCTAGGGTGAAACTAACAGCTGAACACACTTGTATTTACCTTCTGTACAGGCTGACCACGGCAAACAACAGGATTTCAAAAATAAAATTTAAAGCACTTATTAACAGTCTTTCTGGACCTGGGCTCTTTCACACAACACAGATCTGCCCCAGGAGCACGTTGTGCTGATGTTAAACACACAAATACAACCAAAGATTAATGCTCTGTGTATTTTGATGGATCCTGTTTTCTGAAATCTCTGTGTGCAGGGCGTGCTGCTCTATACGCCCATCTAGTGCACGCAGTGGAGCTGCCCTCATTCACTTTCCATGCATTCTAAAAGTTATGCGTCCAAAAGTTGCAGTTTTTATGCTCACGTAGGGTGAAATACACATGCCAGGCCCTAAGTCTGCAGGTCATACGCATAGACCGTACAGCGGTGTGGCTTCATAGCTTACCAAAGTCATACTAAAACATTTTGGTAATACAGTAATACCCTATACCCCGGTAAAATCCTGAGACAGTTTAATGGTATCAAAATTTGGATACCGCCCAACCCTACTACCCACCGCCTTGAATTTCTTGTCAATGTTGTCGAACTTCTTAGCCTCCTCGGGCAGCTGTGAGCGGATGTCTCCACCAATGAAGATGCTCTCCAGGTACATCCACTTCCTCTGTACCAGCAGCCACACCTGCACACATACACACAAGCAGACAGTGAGGAGCAGACGACGCATGGATGATTCTGAAACAAACATAAGAATAATAACAGAGCAGTCCATCCTCTGCATTCATCTTTTATAGCAATGAGTTGTACAGAAGTATGACATTTGGGACAAACAACCTCCAGAGTCTGACCCTAGAGCAGGACAGGGACAGCAGCCTGTCCCCAAAGGTGCTGGTGATGGGGCTGTGCAGGGGGTGGTGGCAGACTTTTTTGATCCTGAGGAAAATTCAAGTTTTGCTGCAGCAAACTGTTGCTGTTGCTACAACATTTACACTTTGTGTCTCAATCTACAGTCTCAGGTCAGTTTAACAGGATGTCTGGTCAGGGAGGGTCAACAGATCCTGTGGAAGATCCAAATGTGTCTCTCCTCTGTGTCCTGCAGCATCACAGCAGTGTCCAGGGGGGAACCAGGTGAACACAACAGTAAAGCCCTTCACTCTGCCACACACTCTGCTACACATTTGCTGCCACATATGATGTAAAAAGCATCTCAAATGTCCATAACTAGCAACTTAGCCAGCCTCTTGCACAGTCTCCATGGATACGACAAAAAGCAACAGTTAATTTCACACAATCCAACAGTTGAGTTCCAACTCAAATGTCCAAAGCTAGCCTCTTGCTTGGTCTCCAAGGATACACGAAAAACAAACAGCTCATTTCACAAAATCTAACAGTCCTTTACTTGTGTCCTATGAACTGCACATGCTGTACTTCATCATCCTATTATATGATGTTAAAAACTGAGCTGAAAAACAAAATTTCAAAAACTGCTCAGTGTGTGAGACAGTTAGCCACAAGAGCAGCCAACTACTCCGTTGCCATGGGAGCTAAAATTTTAGCCCCCTCTCAGCCACAGATGTGAATTAATCAAGCTCTGCACCCACTACAGAGCTTGATTTCATCACCAGCTTATCCAACCACACATCCTTCTTCTTGAGGCTTCCACCCCAAGAGGTCAAAGGCACCAGGGTATCTCCTCAGGAGCAGTGCTACGCCCAGGTACCCATCTCCATAATCTTATTGCTAGGCTTAGTCAGGACTTCTTTAGCTGCAGGACTGAACGTGTTATATGTTTTGGCTTGATGGGGGTCCACCCAGATACAGGGAGGACATGGGAGCTCTGCATAGAAAGGCTTAGGCGACCTGAGAATCAAACCTTCTTGCTATGAAGTATGAGTGGCCTCAGCCACCCTGCTGCCAGACATCAGCTGAAACCAACAAGTTCAAATGCTGGCCATTGAAACCAGAAAACAAATAGCAGACACCATTAACTGTGATGAGGGAGCATTTCTCTTGCAACTTGCCAGGTTCATCAGGCTGACCACGCCTACTGGAAGTAATAACTGATTATGATGTGTCTCCCCCAAGACCCGTGACAGTTCCCAAACATGTCAAGCTGCCAAACCAGTGACATCATTACACCAATACAAGTGGACGGCCGTAGCAGTATGTCTTTGTGACACATTTCATTTTAAATATAAAAAATTAGCACAGTGAATCATATGTGCCAGTTTTAAACAAGGACTGAGGATCATGGTCAAACTCCTGAACCCACACAACATCCTGCTGAGGCCCAGTGAGCAAGAGCAGGCTGCTTCTCACCTCAATGGTCTCACTGATGAGAGACAGGTTTTTCTCCCACTGCTGGATGGTGATGAGGAAGGGCCCCACAAAGCGGCTGCCTCCCATGCTCTGGAGGTTCATGGTGTCATTGTCCACACTGAGCAGAACCTCCTCCACAGAGCCCAGGATGGTGCCTCGCTCTTTGGTGCCTTTAAAATAGGGCTGCACTATGAAGGACATGCTCTCCCAGGTCTCAACCACCTCCTTCACGCCCTGCACACAATGAGAGGACCCAAACATGCACGTTACACTATGGTTATGCATTCATTTGTCTCCTTCCTATGCCCCCTCCCCTTTCCCCCATGCATATGCGTGCCTTCTCAATGCTCAGCTCCTTCACTGCAGACGAGACAATGTCTCCAATCACGCCGGGGTATTTGTGAAGCTCCATAGCAAACATGTTCTCCAGGGTGAAGCTTTCAGCGTTCATCTCGAAGCTGGTGCCTGTGCGCTCCATCAGCTCCCTCCAGTGTCTGTGAGCAGCAAACAAAACGCAGTCACAATGTTAAATCATGAGGGTAATATTATACTGTAAATCTTGGTTCTACTGGTTGTTCAGCCAATTAATTCAAATAGAAAGCCTGAAGCTTCTGGTGTTCATATTGTGTTTATATCGTGGTCCTACTCTCTTAATACTGTATAAATACTTTGTCAGTATTAGGTTCAGAGCGTTAAATACTGTTCCAGTACTGTGTTCATATTGTGTTCATGCTGTATTAGTATTGTAGTGATGGAGTAGGAACAGCCCCACAGACCTGTCCCTTAGAGCTTCGTTCTTTAGATCCAGCAGAAGAGGAAGAGACTCTTTAAACTCTTTCATGCGAGCGTCCAGGAAGAAAGAGACTGGCAGCGCACGTACGTCTTTGGGTAGCTGCCGGTGCTGCTTCAGGAAGTCTTCAATTCCTTCCTGGAGCAGCTGGAGGTTCAGGTCCACCCACAGTGTCTGCGACCACTGGGCTTTGGCCTCCTGTCCCCCAACAGAGGACATCACAGGTCATACATCAGCTCTAAACTACAGCTGCAGCTGTACTTGACAAGCAATTCATTTTAACCCTCAATCACTCAATCACTACATATTTTAACATTTGACGTATTTTTAACCCTTTATTTTTCAATGTTGTGTCATAAATTCACTGCATTTTACAGTTTAAATATCACAAAAAGTGGATTATTTTAATTTCAGTTGACAGAATTTGGATTTTACCAGGGTTTAGTGACTAAATACTGGTCTATGTGAAAGATTAGTAGTAACAATTATTTATTTGAACTCATAGTTTTAGTTAAGTTAAATAAACACGTTGTGGGAGTACAAAAGTGTACAAAAGTGTGCCTTTTCTAAAACGTGCCTTTTCTAAAATGTGCATCTTCACTTTCTCTACATCATCTGAACCATCTGTTCTGGGGCACTTTTTTCTGATATTTAGCCCAGTGTAAATGAAAAGCTACTTTTTCCATTGAAGCCCATATAAAATCATGCATAAATATCATATACGTAGGAAAGTGTAGGGGATTATGTACATATATTTTTACACCAACAAGTATCCTTTTCATAATCATTTAAAATATTATTCTCTAATAATTCTCCCTTTAATAATGATAATAATGATTCATTTGATTTATAGGACTTTTTGGGCTCATTGGAACATTTTGTATCATGCTCATATGTTTCATACTTCTGTTGTGTTGGTGTACATAAAGCTTACAATGACCTCATCAAAAACTAATTTTTACAAAAAAAACTAACAAACAAACAAAAACAAAAAAACCTGTCTTCCACTTCCTAATTCCGGAGAGACTCACCCAAATTAAACTGTAAGGTTTATGGACAAAATGAAATACTATGATATTTTTCGTATAGTAAAGTGTAAGGATGAGCAGATTTAGGACGTATGTATCTGATACTGTATCTTTGCTGTTCTTACAAATACATGGAGCAAAAGTCAAATACTGTCTTTCACTGTTCTCTGGGACTCCTGTAACTCCACAAACACTCACCCAGTCACATCCAGCTGATGTTAGGGAACCCTGAGGGGAGGGGCTAGGGTGAGTCCCCCAGAAGCAAATTTAGAGGCATTTTAACCACTTAAAAGATAAAAAATTACTTCATCATTCAAAAATTATGCCAGGACACTAATTTGAAGTTAGAGAGTTTCAGTAAATATATACGAATGAGACATAACATGCTTTAAACTCTGTATGAGGGCAGACTGAAAAATAGTGATTATAATGGAAGTCAATTAATATTTTTTGTGCTCAAGAATTAATTAGAAATAATTAGAAGGCTAAGGTTGAAAACTGATGGGAAAATTTGATGCATCATCAAATCAGCCCATTTGCATAAAAAATGAAGAAGTTATGCAAGAAAGAAAAAGAACAAAAAAGTTCCTAAATGTGATTGAGGATTAAAAAATGTCAAGTAAATGTTCCACCTTAAAGAGCTATTTTCTGATCTATATTGTTTCCTCATCAAAAACATCGCCAGAATTGGGTTTGTTTTGTTTCATTAACACATTTTTAACACACAAACCCTGCATATTTAGGTGTCTCTAAGGGAAAACACTCCTTGTGGTGTCATGTGATAACACATGTAGTAATACAGGAGGTGTTCCACTACCTTTTTATGTTGTTAATGTAAAAAAAAATAGTTGGAACAGAGCATTATGAGCTTTGGCAATACCAAGAGACATGATGTAAGATTACTCACACATTTGTGAATGAAACACAATTCCTTGGGGGTTTTCCACTAAGCGAACTAAAGGGAAATTCTGGCTTATTTGGGCAATCCAGGCCCAAAGCCTCCGTTCCACCAAAGTGACGTTGAGTTGCCGCAGTAACAAGCTTGCAATTGAATTAATGTCAGATAGACAAGTTTAATGTCACTGTAGAAAGTACAAAATTGTCTAGTCCAATAGTTCCAAACTGTTTTTCTCTCAAGTGCCCCTCAAGCTTTGTCTGAAACTCAGAGAACTAGGCACATACAGTTAGTAGTATATTGGCAATAAATATGTTAATTGATATTCATAATCAATATAATTAATTATTATAATAAATATTTTCTTGTTAAAAATGTAAATTTTACCACAAAGAACTTTTTTTTTCACTCAAATTCATTTTTAAAAATCTAAAACCATAGTATCCCATGGTGCTCATGATGAGTCTAGTTGATCAGGCAAGATTATTCAGAGAGTTCCTCCTGGTCTAAACCTAGGGTGGTCATCAGCTGCTCTGACCTTCTGCGCTCTGTAGATGTCGTAGATCATCCTGAGGCCACGCATGTCCTTCTGCATGCTCACCACCTCCGGGTACACTGTCACAGGCAGGTCCAGCAGCTTCTCCGCACTGGTCAGCTCCTGTCGCTGGGACACCATCTTTGCCAGCTCCACCTCATAGCTGTCCATGATCATCAGACCTGAGCACAATACAAGTGTCCATCAGGTTGGCCTTAGGTGAGTGAGAACATGCATTTACAGTAGCTATACACTGTCTGCTCTGGGACAAACCCCCAACGTGGGCCCATTCAACTTCACCACCATATATAAGCAATTAAACCTTACCACACTCAGCTCAAACTCAGGGAAGGTATGTAGATTATAAACATTAAAGATTATAAACATGGCCTATGTGTGGCCCCAGATGAGGCAGATAAGACTTGGCGGCACAGTGGCTGAGTGGCTAGCACTCGCGCTTTACAGCAAGAAGGTTCTGGGTTAAAACCCTGCATTGCCCGGGCCTTTCTGTGTGGAGTTTGCATGTTCTCCCTGTGTCTGGGTGGGTTTCCTTAGGGCATTCCAGTTTCCTCCATCAACCCAAACACATACACCATAGGTCAATGACTCCAGAAAGAATAGCTATGTGGAAGCGCAGCTAATGGAGGTAAATACAAATACTTAATCTGCTGAGCTGAAATAGTTATAAATAAGATCTGTTTGTATGTTTTTTTTGGAGATCTTCATTAGAATGTTTTTATATTAAAAACAATATCTACAAATACCAATTATTGGTCACAAATAGTGCATACATGGTAATGGCTGAACCCCCTTATCAAATAATTTTCTATTTGTCTCACCTCTCTCCAGGTTGTCCCCCACAGCTCCAGGGCCGTGCATGTTGAAGCTTTCAGCAAAGATCATCACCTCTTGCTTAAACACCTCGATCTTCTCTTTGGTGCTCTGAAGGTGGAACCACACATAGAGTTAATGTGAAGGTAGTACTTCCACGTCAGACCATTCTCAAGCTGGTATAAGGCCAGAAGGCCTTATACCAGCTAGTATTATTCATTGTTAAGGTTTAGCTATAGTTTAACATCTGCATAGGCCCTATAGCCCTTCAATAGTTTCAGAAGAGAATGGATATAGGGAAGTGAAACTATAAGGGATGCTTCTCGGTGGAAACAATCAGTATTTTTGGGGAAATGCAGTGACCTCTGAGTGAGACCCTGTGCTGTTGTCTGGGGCAGATCATGAGCAGATTGGGAGTAGCTTGCTGTGGGAGAGTACCTCGGTGAAAGACTTCTTGACTTTGGTGAGGCTGCGGTCCACACATCGAGCTTCAGCAAACAGTCCTGTCCACATGAGAGGGACACTGGCCTCCAGCTGCTGTTCCTCCTCAGATACCTAACACACATGCAGAGGGGACAACTCAAACATCAGTCAGCATATTTTTTTTTTCAAAAGTAATACTGATGAGGCTTCTTTAAAATTATATGATATTACAGCTATTGTAAAATATATTTCCCATGAGTTGTGTCATGAATGAGAGAGCAGAGCAGTGTATGACCTGGATGTTGTACATTCGCAGTGTGCGGTAGCGCTCCTGGATGTCACGCAGCCTCATCTCCACCTGCAGGGACAGCTCAGAGTAGCGGATGTCTGCGATGGTTCCCAGCACACACTTGAGCTCATCGAAAGAGTCTGGGCTCTGGTGCAGGTTCTCTGACAGCGTCTGCCACAACACAAACACCAGAACAAGGCTGAAGAGTGACACCAACAAGACACATTCAGGCTAGTTTAAAACAATATTCTCCTCAATCATTATTCTGCTTTCTGCCATATCATGTTGATTCCATTCAGCTGTTAATTATTTTCAGTCACACATTTAATTCTATTTAATAATTTAATTCTGCATATTTAGTCTGTCTCCCTCTGTAAAGCTCAATTGTCTGAATTCAATTCTTTGAAGACATTGTTAAAACTGCAGCTATTGTAACCGTCAAGCTGCTCTCATTGCACCAGCAGGTTAATGCACACTTGGCATTATGTGAACATAAATCAGTGTTTTAATTAGATTTACTAGTGTCACATACTGAACGTGTCATGCCAGTAATAGTGCGTACCATAAGCTGGTCCCGTAGGCTAAACAGGTCCTCCTTGGCTGACATGTTGAGAAAGCTGCCCAGAGAGGAGATCCAGGCCTGGGCTGCCTCCAGGGCTGTGTGGGCCAGAGGCTCCAGGTTTAGGTAGATGCTGTGGTGCTCTATGAACAAAGGCTCCTGGGACAGCTCCTGTGTCATGCAGGTGAAGTACTGCAGTTTCTCGTCGTACTTGACCACACTCGGCTTCCGTGTGGCAAACTTTTCATTGACGATGACCTTGTTCTTTTCCCACAGGGGGCGGTAATGTTTCCAGTGGTTGAGCTGGCGCTCCAGGGAGAAGAGCAGTCTCTGGATGTTCTGGGACACGGTCATGGCACAGTCATTGATCTGGGGCTGCTGGCACACGTCACTGTAGAAGTTAAAGGTAAACATCTCATCATCTCCTCCCACAGGCTGAGGGGGGCACTCCAGGCATGTCCCATGCATCCAGCGCACAAAATGCTGGCAGAAAAAAATCATACTATGATTAGCGCTAGCACAAAGGAACAGCATATGTGTAGAAGGGGGAGGCGTACCTTGGAGCTCTCCACACAGTCCCTCACACACTGCATGATCAGCCAGTAGATCTCATTACGTAGAGGCTGAATCACTATTTTAGGGGCAGACAAGATAGCATCGATTTGAAACAGAGGAGTGGAGCCCATAAGCGAGGTGTTGAAGGTGTGGATGTTCCTGCAGCAGAGGAATTATGAGGATATAAGATAAGGCGATGGTAAAAGACACACACAGGAGTCTTTACCTGAGCACCATTTTGATGAGCGAGTCCAGTACGCGGCGCTCCCAGGCCTTGTAGTACTCTGCCATGCACTTGGCCCGGCCACTACTGCTCTCCAGGATCAGGTGCTCGCTTTTGGTAATGAGAGGCCCAATGTCTGCGTATCTCCTGGTCAGCACGCTCATTGTCTTTGCCCGCTCCTGGTTGATCTGCTCACAGAACTGCTTCACTCCTTTGGAAAGCACAAAGAAACAAGTACAGGCTTTTATTTGAACATATTAGGAAAAAGTGAATACAGTCCTTATTGCTGGGTCTCAGAAGATATGAAAACATTCTGTATTCCAATAATATTTGAGCTAAAATGAACTTTCACTTACAACTACCATGACACAACAATGGTACACAGTAAAGATATGTATTGGTGATATGGATTGATGTGGTGGCTAAGTAGAGACTTAGGGGGGCTCTGTCTCAAGCGGACAGCCCAGCCAATTCAGGAAAGTGAATTGGCCGAGCCGAAAGTGCACCCACGCTCACTTCCTATTTGAAACAAGGTTAGCAGGTTAGGTATGTCGATACAGTCCCCTCTTATGTCTGGAAGTATTACTTACTTATTTCGAGCTTATGACAGTATTTACATACATACATACATACATACATTTACATGGTCAAGATCACATAATAGGTTTGCTACATACAGTATTTACAATACAATGATAAGTTAAGCTCGAAAGGGAGTGAGAAGAAGAAAAACTTATAAACTTCCATGCCCTGTGCCACAGTTACTTTCTGTAATTTACAGTCCCTGACAAAAGTCTTGTCGCTTGTCCATTTTGTAGAAACAAAAGCTTATAACCTGACTTTAAATTAATCAATTGGTTTTAGAAAAGTCTCATATGAAAGCTAAAACCCTCCCAAATTATGCTCAATATACTAAAATAAATTTGCTTCACTGAAGAAAGATTGATCATTTAATGAACACAGAAAGGTCAGATTTTGGCAAGACAAAAGTTTTGTTGCCTTGTCATATGATGCACCCAATCCTAGATTACAGCCTCACCTGTGATCAGATACTGATCAATCAATTAGCGGGTGTGTATAAAAAGAACCCCAGCACACCAGACCTTCACATCAACTGCAACTTGACCTCTGACAACATGCCTAAGATCCACCCTGAGACCAAAGCTTTAATTATCAAGAGGCTGAAGACCAGATCCACTGCTGAGGTGGTGACACCTTCAATGTGTCTCAGCATCAAGTACAAAGAACAAGAAAAAGATCTGAAATGACTGGAGATGTTTTTGACAAGCCCAGGTCCGGCAGACGCCGCAAGACAACTGCTCGGCAGGACCATTTGTTGATTCGAAAATCCAAGGCCAGCCCCTTTTCCACTGCAGCAGACTCCACCAGGCCTGGTCACCTCAAGTCCCTGTGTCAACCACAACAGTTTGTAGAATTCTGTCTCGAAATGGCCTCCATGGTCGAATCAGTGCACAGAAACCAGCACTAAACAAAAGGCAATTAAAAAAATGTGTGGCATTTGCCAAGGCCCACAGCCTGCTAAAAGGATGGACACTGGAAAAGTGGTAGAAGGTGGATTTCTCAGATGAATCCTCGGTTGAATTACATCACAGCCGCCGCAAATATTGCAGTAGACCTACTGGAGCCGCATGGATCCGAGATTCACCCAGAAAACAGTTAAGTTTGGTGGTGGAAAAATCATGGTCTGGGGTTACATCCAGTATGGGGGTGTGCGAGACATTTGCAGAGTGGAAGGCAATATCAATATCCTAAAATATCAAGAAGTATTAGCTACCTCTTATATTCCCAACCATAAAAGGGGTCAAATTTTGCAGCAGGATGGTGCTCCATCGCATACTTCTATCTCTACATCAAAGTTTCTCAAGGTGAAGAAGATCAAGGTGCTCCAGGACTGGCCAGCCCAGTCACCAGACATGAACATCATTGAGCATGTCTGGGGTAGAATGAAAGAGGAAGCATGGAAGGCAAAACCAAAGAATCTTGATGAACTCTGGGAGGCATGTAAGACGCTTTCTTTGCTATTCCTGATGACTTCATCAACAAATTGTATGAATCATTGTTGAACCTCATGGATGCATCCTTCAAGCTCATGGAAGTCATACAAGATATTAAATATGGATCTCACAGCACCACTACTTAATTCACTGACGTTATGCAACATATTTTTGTATTTGAAGTAAATTATTTGTTCAATTTTCTGTAGGCGACAAGACTTTTGTCTTGCCAAAATCTGACCTTTCTGTGTTCATTAAATGATCAATCTTTCTTCAGTGAAGCAAATTAATTTTAGTTTATTGAGCATAATTTGGGAGGGTTTTAGCTTTCATATGAGACATTTCTAAAACCAATCGATTAATTTAAAGTCAGGTTATAAGCTTTTGTTTCTACAAAATGGATAAGTGACAAGACTTTTGTCAGGGACTGTATACTTCCACTGTTTACCACGCATATTAGTCATTACACCAATAACTAGAAAAGCACTCAGAGAGCGCAGACCTCCGCCAAGGACTACTCCCATTTTTTATATAAATTGCGATAAAATCAGTCTTCTGGATCAGATCCGGATCAGCCTTTGGAATATGAAAGAGGATCCCATTGTTCATCCCTGAGTCAAATTTCATGGGGTTTGGTCAATAATTAACCGAGATATTGAGAAACAAAATTTTTGGCCCCATTTACCACAATGTTAACTAAAATTTCAAAGTGATCCAGAATCCAGGATTTCTTCCGGATCACCCCCAAAATGAAATCAATTCTTCCTTTTCACATTTCCAACAAATCCTGAAAATTTCATCAAAATCGGTCCATAACTTTTTGAGTTATGTTGCTAACAGACAAACAAACAAACAAACGCCGGCAAAAACATAACCTCCTTGGCGGAGGTAATAATAATTAGAGCCCGACCGATATATCGGCTGGCCGATATTATCGGCCAACATGGGCACCTGGAGACATATCGGCTATCGGCCGATATGCTCGCTGATATGGGCCGATATTTCACGTGGGCATGTTATACCTCGTTATAAAGCTTAGACTCTCTACATTATGTTCATTTAATCCAATTTTATTTATTGGTCTATTGTAAAGTGACTATATTGGCCGTATATTTGTTACTGAACCTGCATTGATATGTAAATGAGCTGTGAATAGACGTGTGAATGATCCACATTTATGCATATAATTAATTACCGCGGCGCGCACGGCTAAAGGCTAATAGCGGTAGTTTATTTACTAGCTAGGAGTTATGGGTCGGTCGCGATCGAAGCGGCTCTTAGAGCGAACAACGGGAGCATATTTCTCATTGGGAGCCGTGTTTTCTCTTTTTCTCACTTTTTCTCTTCAAGCCGCATGTAGACCCGTAGTTTGACAGCAGCAGCGGCTGAAAACGAAACTTTCAGAAATCTGCGTGTGCATAGGATAAAAAAAAATAAAAGTGCATATTTGGCTGCAGTTCAGCATAAAATGAATAAACCAGGACTAATCTTGGGCTCGAGTGAAGGAGAGAGATAGAAACCGAGTCCCGACACTCAGACCTGGTTAAGTTCTGATTTAGTCCTGTTTCACACATGGTTTAAATCTGTTTTAGTCCTGGTTTTACGGTGGCCGACGGGGGCCAAACGCACTGCAACAGCTCAATGCGTCTCATTTAGAGAAAACAATTTCAAGTACAGAAACGATTCAAATTCACAGGGTCAAACACAAGTTTAAACGAGGTACAAACAAAATACGTGGTGCAGATGAAAAAAACGCGCTGCAAGAAACAAAGACAAATGCATCATCATCAAATGCGCTGCAAATAGAGAAACGATGCAAAGCGCGAAACGATGAAAACCAAGAAAACACCTGCAAAAGAAAAACGCTGCATAAAGAGTCGCCACAACGGAAGTGCTCCAAACCTGCAGGGGGCGCGCTCAGTAGCAGTGTCCGCGGACCGCAAAGGCCGTGCTGAAATGAGACAGGTGTACAGTAGTTATTTTATTAGATGCTAACGCTAATGCTAACAGGTACCACGCAAATTACGTACACGAATCGGTAAAAACATTACGCATGGGTACTCAAACTGTAGGAGATCAAGTTATTCTAATAATTCTCATCCAAATCTTATGGTTAAAAGCAAAAACTTATGTTTAACTTTTGCATAAACAAAATGGCTTTATTTCTGGAATACATCTAAAATAGACTAAATGACAAAGTTTCAAAAACTGTGATGGGATATGCATTATGAAGTATGTTTCTATTGATAAGGGATTACATTTATACCGGGCATGCATTTATGTCAGTTTATTAAAAAAGACATCTCTCCTTTGAGAAAAGATGATTTATTAAACAATCATAGGAACTTCTGTAAATAGTTTGTCATAATGTGAATAGTCGAACATTAAACCCATTACGCACACACTGCATTAATAGGTTTGTACAAACAACTGTATGTCAGTGTACTCTCAAATTGTTACCTTTTTACTGAACCAGGTGACAATTCAAAATGGACAAATTAACTGCAGTACAATAGTAAATTCTTATAGTGCATGTAATCAGTTACTACCAAAAGAGACACTAAATAAACGGCACATTTCACCATGAAACAAATGTCAGTACAGACGAAAAACATCCAGAAAAATTTATGAGTAAATGATATGTTTTCAGTTTTGTCTCACACACTTGGTAATATCATATAAGGCCACATTTATCATGGTACACTGCCTCAGTGATGAAGTTGTTTAGGTGCTCCTCAGCTAAGATGAAAAGGAACCACCATTTTACTGTTTTACTTGTGCAAGAAATTAGAAGTTAAACCTAAACTTTAAGGACACATCACTATTAACACACATTAGAGACAGCAGGAGGAAGGCCTGATGCAACCAGAGGCCCTACAGATCTGCTGCAGTCTGGACGACCTCCTCCTCAGTGAGTGTGGACATGGACAGTGAAGGCATGAACCAATGTACTTGGGCCACTCAGTCTGATGTATCTCTTGTCTTCTGGAGGAGGAAGAGCAGAATGGGCCTTATGTCTGATAGGTTCAAAGTCAGGTCCTGCAGAGTGAAAACCAGTAATGACACACACATTAGGAAAACTACAAAATGATTACAGGAAAATATATAAATTGAAACAGCTAAGTTAATAGAAGAATCCCACACATTTGAGAAATGCGTATTTTTACTCTTTGAATCATGATTTCAACATGAGCATGATTCATTTGCAGCCCTTATTAATACTGGAGTTTTCAATGCAACATGCACCATACCTAATCTGTGGCAGGAGTCTGGTTCAGCACCTCCAGTGCAGTGTGGGCTTTTACTTTGTCATCTGCATTTGACCCATTTCATGAATCATGAGTGTCTCATCAGCCAACAGTTCTGTGGCCCCAGCAGTAAGTTGTGTCCTCATACAGGAGTCTGCAGATGAGAAAAGAAAATGAATATAAAATATTTCAAATAGTTTTCTCTTTACCGTTTTCTCTGTTAGTAGTAGTTTACTACTGTACTTGCTTGGATGTATTGTGTTTAAGTAATAGTCAAAAAAGAAAAAAATCCTTACAGTCACCAATCAAGGATCCCTTCAGAATACGTCAACTACCTCTGATATTATTATTTGCCAAAAATATTTCATTAATTATTGACTGTGAAGGCCCGGACTAGACCAGGACTAGACCAGGACTAGAGTGTGAGAGTGTGAGAGAGAGAGTGTGAGAGAGAGAGTGTGAGAGAGAGAGAGTGAGAGAGTGAGAGAGAGAGAGAGTGAGAGAGAGAGAGAGAAAAACCGCAAGCCCATGGAGGTGTCCGCAAAGCACGATCAGGCGACAGCTGCTTTAGCGCCGTGGGGCGTGGAGCTCTGCGCCAGTCCTTTTGCCCGCGGTCACCCACACTCAGTCCTGATTCAGTTCTGGTCTAGTCCTTGTCTAGTCCGAGCCTTAGTCCGCGTGTGTCACGCCTTCCCAGTGGCTCTTTGGCGCTTCCCAGGGGAGGCGAGCCTCACCTATTGAAAACCGCTGCACTAAAGTCTCTCTCAGCCTGGTCCATCGTTCCAGGCAAAGACCCAGAAATGGCACTTATTTGCAGGGCAACGACGCTTTCTGTCCAAATATGAAAGTTTGAGCGGACTTTTCATCGCGTTAGCTCCAAATTAGTAGCTAAACTTTTAGCTCAAAGCTCCGAGGTTCACACAGTTAACACAGTTTAAAACAAACTTATTTGACAGTTTTGTGGGTTATGACCGTAACACAGTAGATGAATATAATCAAATAAAAGCCACATTACCGTAACAATCATTAGTCCCCGCTGTAGTTTATCGTCAGTCAGCTGTTGTCTGTCTCTCAAAGGCAGATCCTTTCTCTCTGTCCAGCAGGTGTGTCTCTCCATTGAGCTGTTACACTGAGCGCGCCCCCTGCAGGTTTGGAGCACTTCTGTTGTGGCGACTCTTTATGCAGCGTTTTTCTTTTGCAGGTGTTTTCTTGGTTTTCATCGTTTCGCGCTTTGCATCGTTTCTCTATTTGCAGCGCATTTGATGATGATGCATTTGTCTTTGTTTCTTGCAGCGCGTTTTTTTCATCTGCACCACGTATTTTGTTTGTACCTCGTTTAAACTTGTGTTTGACCCTGTGAATTTGAATCGTTTCTGTACTTGAAATTGTTTTCTCTAAATGAGACGCATTGAGCTGTTGCAGTGCGTTTGGCCCCCGTCGGCCACCGTATGGTTTAGTCCTTTTTCAGTTCCAAAAAAAAACTGGAATATCCATCACTAGTAGCTAGAATGTGATGCAAAAATGCCATTAGGCCGATCTACTGTATGTAAATATGATGTAAAGAGTCAGAACAACAATAAATGTTGCCTAAATAAACCCAATTTAGAATCCACTAGAGCCAAACCTAAGTTTTTTAAACAATTCAAGATTTACAGTGAATTTTTTCATCACTAAATATATCGGTGAATATATCGGCTATCGGTAGCTCCAACTCCCATTATATCTGTTTCATATCGGCCACAACAAAATCCATATCGGTCGGGCTCTAATAATAATGTAATCATTACCCCTGATCTCAAAGTCCAATAAATAGTACACGTTTCAGAAGTAATGGCACCAAGAAAATCAACAGGCAATAGTGCACTAACCCCTGCCAGACCCCGGACACAGCAGCCAGTACTGCTACAGCAGTCCAACAACACTATCACCATCTAAAGCAATGCAATAAGCCATCACCTCTCATTTTTGAGCTATGTTACAGCAGCCAACAGTGTCACACAGCTTTTGTTTGACTTGTATTTCCGATTGTGATTCAGCTCAAACCAATTTCATTATCCAGTGTTACGCTCTCAGGCCTCCACAGGTCAGACCATCACAGTGTGGCTGAGGCCAAGAGGAGAGCTTTCTTTTTTTTCTTCCAACATAACTTGACAGCATAACATCATAGATGCATCGTTCAATAAATGTAACTTTTTATGAATGTTGCTAATCCTTGTCAGTATTGTAATTGTAAGCATATTCCATCACGACTCAGTGCCATCATGTCTTTAGCCAACCATCCCACCTCACCACGAGCCGCCACAGCCGCACCAGCCCTCCACATCCAAGGCCCAGCCTAAATGATCACGTCATCACCTGCCAGAATGCCATCAACCACCACTGCATCTAAACATTTATTACATCTTCATACAGTACCCTAACCTGATTCCCGGTGCACCCAGTGTCACTGATTAGGTTTGGATCCCATGTTTAGTTCCAAATTGTGGTGTTACATGTGGTATGTATTTTTTTTTTTTATGTGTAAAATGAGCTCTTTAATATTATTGTTAACTAAATAAAGAATTGTATTTTTTCCACTATTTACTGCCTTTGTCCTTTGTTTTAGCCACTTGCCTGTGTTTATAATTAAATATATATTAAAGTGGTATCCTGTGCTAGCTATGTTATTAATAGATAATAATAATAATAATAATTATAGTCATCATCATCGTAAAATATTTGTGTCATCAGCATATAAAATCATTTTTTGTATTTTGGGTATGGATGAATATATGAATATGTTATGGATGTCTAGATTAAATTTTAAGTTTTTTTCAAGTATCCGGAAGTATAGCTTCTCATTTTTACAAACTACAGTCTATATGTAAAGTAACTTTATAGCCAGGTTTGAGCCACTCCCCTTCTCCTGTAAAGTACCAGTTTCTGTAATAGTACAGAGTGATTCAATGTGTCAAAGACTTTCCTAAGATCTATGAAGATTCCAACTGCATAATTTTTCTTGTCCAGAGCTTGGGTAATGTCCACCGTCTCAATTATTGCCATTGTTGTTGATCTTTTTTTTTTCTGAACTCATACTGACTTTCGTTTATTACACTGTTTTTGTCAATACATTTTTCTAATCAGGTATCAAATAGTTTCTTCAAATTTTAGAAAATTGAGGGAGGAGCAAAACTGGTCTGTAGCTTGTGAAAATGTGTTTCCATTTTTCACCACCAATCACCATTTTTGTGCATGGGTTTTACTTGTACTATCTATTTTCATATTTTTCTGAAATAACCCAGTTAAAAAAGATAAATTGCAAAAATATGTTAATGGTTTTGAGATGCTCTCAATTACATTTTTGATTGGTCCATAACAGTCCAGTGGTGTTTTGTTTTTATATTTGCTGACAATATTTATGATCTCAACTCAACTTAACATTTGGACGAGCATGTATTACCTGGCAGCTCCTGAGATCTGCTGTGCACTGTGAACCTGATGAGGTTGGCCGTCTCCAGAGACTGCAGCTTGGCTTCAATGTCCTTCTCATTCTTGAGAATCTGACTGACCACAGACTCAAACTTGGACACAGCCTGCACACCTCGGCTGATGAAGTCTGGGATACCTAGAAGCCAAGAACACTCTCAATCATGGACGGACTACAAAAATGACTAAATCACAGTTTTTAAGTCAACTTCTAGTTTCTAGTCAAACTAAAACATTACATGAGTTCTGTCAGATCAACACCTCAGAGGCAGGGAGAAGCAGCTTGTAGTAGTGAGGTTGCCTTTTCCTAAAGTTGGTGTGATGCCATTTGCCAGTTTAAAAAACTAATTTCTTCAAAATTTTAATTTGAAATTATTTAATAAAACATAATTATTTACAGTTTAACGGTAACATTTAGCTAAGTTACTTCCCTGACACTGGTTACCATGGTATCTGCTGAACAATGCTCCACAGACATACATACTGTCATCCCAGTGTAATGTCACTACAGTGTATCAGTACAGTAGATGCTAATGCTAATTATGTTTGTTTTATGTTAATTTATATTCATTTATGGTGATTGTCTTTCTAAATAAGGCCAAATGAAAAATGCTTCTGTATTAGTGTCCTGAGCAGATTAAAGCTGACTGTACCCAGGGATTTCCAGTTGAAGGTTTTGCAGCCAAAGCTCATCTCCTTCCTCACGGCTTTAATGTGTTTGTCCAGCATCACAAACATGGTGTCATTCAGGCCGTCCATGACCGCGTGGAAGCTGCTGACCAACTGCTGGAGCTCGTCCACATATCTGTGGCACAGAGTAGGGGCAGGCAGAGGGCGGGTTAGGGTCATGCCAAGTAATAACATGTAGTTCATACACTTTGCAGTGGTCCAAAGTTATTCCTCACTTACCTTAAGTCATTCTGAGTTTCTAATTATTCACTGTCAGTAATCAGTTTATAAGAGCGTTTCATAACTTTCAGAGGAGTAATGCTAACAACAACTCATATGCTACTCATGCACAACAGATAGTAAATGCTTTCTAATTAGAAGCAGCAGTACACACCTTATTTTGTGTTTTGTGCACTCTGCATTGCATTTTTGTATGAAAAGCGCTTTATAAATAAAGTTTGATTTCATTTGATTTCATTTATTTTGACCTCAGGAGCTGCTTATACTAGGGTGACCAAACGTCCATTTTTCCCCGGACATGTCCGTTTTTTAAGTCCTGTCCTGGGCGTCCGGGTTTTATTTTTTAAAGTGATGGAAATGTCCGGGTTTTCATTACCGTTCATTGGGTCTATTAAACTGAGCGTCTCTCGTAGCGTCTGTGACTCAGAAGGAGCGAGACACAAACAGTCGGTCAGTCTGCAACACGCCGAAGCACAAGTGTACATTTAACGATGACTTGGACAAGAAATTCCCCTGTTTTTAGCCCGGTCGGGACAAGTGGGAGGCCATGTGCACAGGCTGGGAGGTGGGACACCCCCACCCCCTCTAAGGTGTCCGGATTTTCACAAACGGAAATATGGTCACCCTAGCTTATACAATATGTCTATAGGACACCAATCCATGAGAGAAATCTGATACTCCCCTCCTTGAACAGTCACCTTAATGTGGTGGAGGGGTTTGAGTGCCCGAATGATCCCAGGAACTATGTTGTCGGGGGGCTTCATGCCCCTGGTAGGGTCACCCAAGGCAAACAGGTCCTGGGGGATGGGTCAGACGAAGAACGGTTCAGAAGCGCCATATGATGAGTCACATACGGAGGCCAGTTACGTTGCCCGGAATGGCGTTACCAGGGCCCCACCCTGGAGCCAGGTCTGGGGTGGGTTCTTGAGGATGAGCGTCTGGTGGCCGGGCCTTCCCCCACGGGGCCCGGCCGGGCACAGCCTGGACAAGCGACGTGGGGCCGCCCTTACGTGGGCCCACCACCTGCGGAAGGATCCATATGGGGCTGGTGCAGAGAGATCTGGGCAGCAGTCAACAGCGGGGGCCTCGACAACCAAATCTCCAGACATGGAGACTGGCTCTGGGGACATGGAATGTCACCTCACTGGGGGGAAAGGAGCCTGAGCTTGTGCGGGAGGTTGAGCGTTACTGACTAGATATAGTCGGCCTCACCTCCACGCACAGTTCGGGGTCTGGAACCCAACTCCTTGAGAGGGGCTGGACTCTCCATTTCTCTGGTGTTGGCCGCGGGGAGCGGCGCTGGGCTGGTGTTGCCCCACAGCTCAACCGCTGTGTGTTGGAGTTCACCCCGGTGAACAAGAGGGTCATGTCCCTGCACCTACAGGTCGGGGACAGGTCTCTCACTGTGGTGTCGGCCTACGGGCCGAACAGCAGTGTAGAGTACCCGGCCTTCTTGGAGTCCCTGGGAGGGGTACTAGACAGTGCACCGACCGGGGACTTCGTTTTTCTACTGGGGGACTTAAACTCCCACGTGGGCAACGACAGTGACACTTGGAGAAGGGTGATAGGGAGGAACAGCCTCCCTGATCTGAACCCGAGCGGTGTTCTGTTATTGGACTTCTGTGCTAGTCACAGTTTGTCCATAATGAACACCATGTTCAAGCACAAGGGTGTCCATAAGTGCACGTGGCACCAGGACACCCTAGGCCGGAGGTCGATGATCGACTTTGTAGTCGTGTCATCTGACCTCCGGTCGCGTGTCTTGGACACTTGGGTGAAGAGAGGGACAGAGCTGTCAACTGGTCACCACCTGGTTGTGAGTTGGGTCCGCTGGCAGAGGAGGAAGCCGGAAAGATCTGGCATATAGCGAGGGTCTGTTGGGAACGTCTGGCCCTCTGTCAGAGGCACTGTCAACTCGCACCTCCGGGAGGGCTTCTCACAGATTTCGGGGGAGGTGAGGGATATGCAGTCCGAGTGAGCTTCGTTCTCGGCCTCTATTGTCGATGCGGCTGCTCGTAGCTCTGGGCGTAAGGTCTGTTGTGCCTGTTGTGGCGGCAATCCCCGAACCCGGTGGTGGACACCGGAAGTAAGGGATGCCGTCAGGCTGAAGAAGGAGTCCTATTGGGCCTTTTTGGCTCGTGGGACTCCTGAGGCAGCTGATGGGTACCAGTGGGCCGGTGCAGTTGCGGAGGCAAAAACTCGGAGCTGGGAGGACTTCAGGGAGTCCATGGATGAGGACTATCGGATGGCCTCAAAGAGATTCTGGCAAACCCTCTGGTGCCTCAGGAGGGGGAAGCAGTTCTTCACCAACACTGTTTACAGTGTGGGAGGAGAGCTGTTGACCTCGAATGGGGACATTGTCCAATGGTGGAAGGAATACTTAAGCCGAGGAGACTCAGAGGTGGACTTGTCCATCACTCTGGCTGAAGTCACTGAGGTGGTTGGCAAGCTCCTTGGTGGCAAGGCTCCAGAGGTGGATGAGATCCGTCCTGAGTACCTTAAGTCTCTGGATGTTGTGGGGCTGTCTTGGCTGACACGCCTCTTCAACATCGCGTGGCAGTCAGGGACAGTACCACTGGACTGGCAAACCAGGGTGGTGGTCCCTCTGTATAAAAAGGGGGACGGGAAGGTGTGTTCCGACTACAGGGGAATCACAATTCTCAGCCTTCCCGGTAAGGTCTATGCCTATCTATCCCAGTAAGGTTAGTTTTACTTCTAAAATTTTTCTATTGACACAGACATTCACGTCGACAGACTGGTGTAATAATAGATTTGCATCGGGTGTTTTGTGGAGTGGGTAAGACTGTTTTAGCGATAGGCTAACTGTGGCCATTGACATGCACTAGCCTAGCACCAGCGACCTCTGCAAATACAAGGACTGGATGGATTATTTCAGAAAGTGTCTTCACACATCTACAACACTCTGGCTCACTAGAAAATGAGGCCCTATGTCCAAAATGCCGAACTGCCCCTTTAAATAGAGTTGTAGACAGGTCAGAATTCTCAGGTGCATTTTGCTGTGTAACAGTCATATTGCAAATTTGTTGACTTGGTTTGTGGTTCGTATTTCTGTAATTACAGGGCCTATCCAAAAGAAACAAAAACTGGTACAAAGGCCGATGTCTTCTCTATCTTCAGAAACAAAACTAAAGTGAAGCTTTTAATTATAGACTCAGAAAGTGGTGCTATTATTCAACCCAATAGACAATGACAAAGTGAAACAGCACATCTCCCTTGTTGGGTTTTAGATGATATCACTACATTCTATAGGCCAATATGATTTAAGGGGGGTCAGGGGTTAATATTGTTCAACTGCAGATTTTTGTAGCAATATAGTTTGGTTATGAGTCTAGTCTGTAATAAAAATGATCAGGTTCCACATTTGGAAATTTTATATTCCGATATTTCATGGCAGAGTGCAGTGTAATAAATAGGAAACACTGGCTCTTGCTCTCCATCTGGAAGTATAAGAGATCATCACATTCTAAAATATGAAAACCACCAATAGGCCCTTGTCCGCCATTTGGAATTATGACATCACCTAATGCTAGAACAAGAACACATCCTATTTCACATTTCCTCACACATTTCTGATAGTACTAAGAGCCTGTTTTATTATTGCCACCTTCCCCTGGTTACCTGATGAATTTGCCCTCCTGCAGAGCCACGTTCCTGGCCAGGTCTGGCACAGAGTAGCCCATACACACCAGGTCATTAGTCTCTGCCACCATCTGTCGGATCTCTGGTGCAAAGTTAACGGAGAATCGAATACACCTCTGCAGACTGCTGCCAGCCTCCACTGAAACCTGACACATACAGCAAGAAAAATTGCATTTGTTTAATCTTAGTTCACTTGCACTGACAGATGAGACAATTAATTTGTGCCAGTTTCATTTCAGGTGGATAGGTCCAGAGGTTTCAGGATCAGGTCATAACAACTACATTTGGAATCTTCACCAGCAGTGTGAGCTTTTAACTACTTACTGTTTTAAAAAGGTAATACAATCACTTAACTTAACCTGTGTTGCAAGTGCCTGCAGACAGTGGACACATACATGTTTTTCTCATTCCTAGTATATGGACAGGCCATGCCTCATGTGAAAGCGCAGAACCTCCTGAATTCACTCACTGAGCTACAAAGGCTATACTAGCACTGATAAATCTCTGATCACTGATAAATGTCTGCAGAGGATTCAGATCAGAGAAAATCCTTCTAGATGTAAACCAACTGGATTTCAGCATTGAAACTGGCAACACAAATGAGAGGCTTATTGGATGTTGTTGTCTTGAGAACCAAAGCACCAGTACTGGCTCACCTCCTTGGGTCTGGCTGAACTGTAGGCCAGGAGCAGGGGGTTCTTGAGTAGCAGAGGCAGCCTGCTTTCAGCCTCCTTCTTCCAGTTCTCGTACTTCTGTGCCTGGTACTCCTTCAGCTTTAGGGCCAACTTCGTGTACTTCTCTTTGGCCTGGTACCAAAGACACACTTAATAACTAGTCATGAGAGCATGAATACATGCACACATCTTACAGTGGTCTAGACACTAGCTTCATTATTGATCCAAATCAACTGTTTTAATGTTTCACTGTTAAAATTATGTTTGCCATGAGTAGTGTATTGTTGGCTTAGTCTTATTTAGGTTTAACCACATGCACCTACCTAAATAAGTTTGTTAAGTTGCATTCTTTTTTCCAGAACATGGGTCTACCTTCTGAGGTCATGAGCATGTACCCTCATTACCCAGGTACTGATCTGCATTTTTACACCTTTAGCTGATCAGTTCATCTATAAATGACCTTAACTATAAAGCATAGTAGCTGGCAGATATTGGGCCCTATCTTGCCCCCAATCTTGTATAACATGCATAACATGTTTGTGGGCCTGTGTGGGATGTTCCTGCGCAGTCCGGATGCCCTCCAGCAGCAGAGCACAGAGTTTTACAGAAGCTGCACATTCATATGAGGCCGTTTACAGAGCTGCCCTAAAGTGTATTTTCTCTGAGGTCTTAATGTTGCCATTTTGGATTTCCTCACATCCTCATACTCTTTCTGTCATCAGTCCCGTTTCATTTTGTGACCAAATTATTCCCATCGTGCTGCTTTGGTTAGTTTATAAAGTTAGTCTCCAGTAGGTAGTCTACCATCAGAACAGTAGGAAAACTGTACAGAGCTGTGGAGCGGCTGGACTCTGACAGAGATCAAGGGCGTGCATTCACTGACAGCTCGGGGCTGTGACAGCGGAACAGACACACGTCTCGTACGTGCGACTCTCTTGGCAGCAGCGGGCAGTAGAGCTTTATCCAGTGGCTCAATAGATGTATAGTGCACATGAACACTGCTCTGTACAGACTTGAGCATCCTGTTCTGTGCTCATGGCTCACATCAGTATGAATGGAGGAAGGCAGAGAAAACTAAAAAGGTTGACGTATGTGCATGGGCTTACAGGGTTCCGCGTGCATGAGAGGGGCACACGTGTGCGTGGTGTGTACAGAACACAAACGCAGTCAGTTCTGTCATGGCTCATCCAAAATTCTATATTCCTGGTGCCTCTCCTGGTGCGTACGTCCATCGTGTTTAATTATACCATATATAATTTTTTCCACACCCCTCTTTGCTGCTTGGTAGACTGCAGACTTTAAACACACTGGCAGTGCTTTTAAATGCTATAACAGTCACAGATGAGATTTCATCACCGTATATGTACTTGTTCCGTCCCATTAGCCTTCAGCAGAGAAGTACAGCCCAACCTGGACACGCCCCCTTAACGCTAAGACTGGGGGCAAGACAGAGCCCAGTGTGTTTGACCCCATTTGAACTGCTTTTACATCCTCTGTTCAAAACAATGTCATTTGGGCACAGAATTTAACCAGTTGACACTTACACCTGTTTACACATTCATACAATAGGTGAGACACTTGACCCACCTAAAGAACTTAAAGAATACATGCTTTCAGTATCCTGCTTATGATCCTTATCCCTGTTATGACAGAGATAAGAGGTTTATATATGCTCAGAGAAAACTGGATGCTAACATCACTATATACATGCTGAATCAGAGTATCCTGGATAATTAGAGATACTTAGAGTGGGAGCTGTTTCTTCACACATGCTCCGTACTCCCTTAAAAATGCTGCGTTATTTTTTCTACCCAGCTGTTGGGTTAGGGCTGTTGGGTAATTTTTTGGGTTATTTTCACAGAGTCCGGTTGTTTTTCTTTACGTGGCGTCAACAGGTTGGTTTATAGTTGGGTCGTCTCAAATCTAACATAATAATAGACATTTTCCCGTCTTTTTCCAATCTACCCAGCATTCTGGGTCAAATCATCTCAAACCCAGAGAACTGGGTCAAACACAGACTCTTCAACTGTCTACAATGGCCATTACTTCAGAGAAATGACTGTTAAAGGTATTTAAACATGTTTATTACTTTATCTTTGAGATTTTTATCTAAAACTTTACACAGTTTACAGTTGATCATTTTGTACCAGTTAATATTACTAAATAAATGTTTGACTTCTGCCTGCTAACTTAACCATCTACAGGACACAACTAACTAATGTTTAACTGTTAGTAACTTAAATGAACATTGTGTTTTTATTCTGGATCTAAATGTGTTTTAAAATTAAGAATCCAGTTAATTTGGGTAAGATTTTATATTTTTCTAGTTTCATTTGAGCTGTATATACCTCTCTCTGTTCTTGCGTCTCATTGTGGAGCAGACTGTAGTGTCCACAGGCCTGAGCGTTGGACTCAGACTCCACACCAAGTCTTGTGTTCAGTCACAAATGTAAGTATTATATTTAATATTATATTTGATAAAGTCTGTGTAGCCACATTTATCTGACCTGTAAACTGGACCATTTCTCTCTCTCTACACACAGTGGACTCTCTTTCAGACTGAAACTCCAGAGTCTGAGAGAAATCTACTCAGCACTCAAACTTCTGTCACTACAAGTAGTAAAAGTACAAACTACAAAATGGAAAATTTAAATGAGCATTTTACTGCTAAATTCATAGTGTTATTATTAATGGTGTGACATGATTTAAATGAAATTATTTAAAATGATTGTTTTAATAAATTTGTTAAAGTTTCTAAGTTTCTTAAACTCATTATAAGAAATGAACCCATGTATTGGATAGAATGAACCCAGCAGAGTAGTAAAATACAACCCAGAATTGAGTAGAAAGTTGAGTTAATATGATAACCCAAACTGTTAGGTCAAAACAACCCAGTGTTGAGTTGGTCCAATAGTGATCCAGCGCTAGGTTATTATTTTACACAGGTTGGGTTATTTTTAACCCAGCATTTTTATTCCATGTTATCTGTGTAGAGAAATCAGGATAGATCATTTACATGCCACAGTACTCTGGATACTGTCAATATCTCATTGAGTATCATGTTCTATCATACCCTGACTTATACTGGTTTATCCAGGATACTGGACTCAGGACAAAAGCAGGATACATGGAAAGCTGATCATAAACATTCGGTAGCACATGTGAACGCACTCAGTGACAGAATGCATTTTGAGTTTGAAACACCTCCTCACTGGAGGACGTGGACTGACCAGCTGGCCTTCCTCACAGCTCATCATTTGTCCCTCTTTGATGAAGGGCAGGATGGTCTTCTGGATGCGGTGCATGAGGGAGCGAGCCCAGCGAATGGCCCCTGCCACTGGGGGCTCTGTCTGGATCAGCTCTGGCTTGTCTCTGCTCGATTCAAAGATCTCATTTATAGTGTCCACCTACAGCACAAAAGATGTAAATTAAAGCAGGGCTGAACATATGTGATTGCAGAAGATAAGAGTTTAAATTAGATGTAAAAGCCCAAAACTGTTTGACAGTTTTGTTGCGTCACAGGTAATAATCCAGACTCTTCCTATAGTTTTTAAGCCTACAGGCTATCACCACAATCGTTCTGTGGTCAAATTGGGTTCATATCAAACAAGTGGCTCTATTGGCATAGGATCACATTGATGAGCAGAGAGAGCTCCAACAACTCATTGGAAACAGAGGTGTGTTTCATAAAGTATATTTTCCAAATGAAGCAGAGGTGGGAGCGGCGGTGGGAGCGGCGGTGGGAGCGGCGGTGGGAGCGGCAGTGAGAGTGGTGGTTGTGTGCTGGGGAGTGGTAGCAGGTGTGGTTGTGTGTCAGGCAGTGATGGTGGGTGTGGTTGTGTACCTCTTTGCAGTACTGTTCCAGGATGTCCGTGAACTTGCGGAGCAGGTGGCTGTTGATGGCCTCTCGAGTTCGTATGTGCTTGAACTTGAGCAGCATGTCAAAGGCAGCAGCCGAAGACCGCAGGGTCTTGAAGGACTGGTCTATGAAGTGGATGGCCTCTCCTTCAATCTCCTGACGACAAGGAGAGAAATGTACAGTACCAGTATATTGTATAAGTCGCCCAGCCCTTGAGGTCAAAATAAGTCCTACATGATGTCTCCATCCCCAGCTTTACCGTAACATCAAAACTCTGCTTAGGTCTTTGACAGAAAAAGTGACATCATGCTCAGGGTGTTCTGCCTGTATTCCTACTGCAGAGGGTAAACTTTTCAGGTAACACTTTTTATTCCATCTTGTTTGTTAATCTCCAATAGTATTTACAGATACATATAATCAGACCATGCAGCTTTCTTTCAGGTCTCTCTCCCCTGAAATGTACCATACCCTATATTGTTTCTGGCCAGGGCAAGACTAGGCCCTGTCCTGCCCATATTTGTTGTAACAAAGAATACACCTGCTTTCTGTTTCATATGCATAACTCACAAAACTTCAGAAAGTGATTATCACAAAACTATTTCCACAATACACACATTAACTACCAAAAAAGACTTTCTGAAAACTCCTTTGAGCCTATGATCAATCAATTTGAGCCTTCATGATCCTGTTTAGGCATTTGATTTTCTGACCTCAGACAGAGCTGTACCTACATTAGCATCACACCCCCAAGAAACATTGATGACATCGCCTGCAAATTACCAATTAACTCATCACAGTGAATAATTAGGTTGCTCAGTTTGCATAGGATTAGTGAAGAGTAACTTTGGAACACTGCAGAAAAAAAATAAAAAATTATATCAGTATAAAAGTATATGTCTTTAAAGCCTAATTTGAGTAACAGAGCTTCAGCTTGAGCAATAGCCAACCTCTTGTTAACTTCACCCCTAGACTTCACCTTAAAGGTATCAGTATTTATTTTTGAATTAAAGGTCCATATGATGCAAGGAGGTGAAGCAATCAGAAAAACATCAAACAATACAGTGTAGTGAAGACATTTTGGTTTGCCTATATGAGTGGAGCAGAGAGTGGAACAGGAGAGCTCAAGCTCAAGATGCTTAATTAAAGATTGTCATCTCCTAACCAGATCTTTGAATAGATCTGTGCTTTGATCGTGTGTGTGGCTGAAGTGATCCGTTTCCATTTGTTGTTGTTGTTTTGATTGCTTATTAGTTTTTGTTTAAAGGCACAATATGTAACTTTCTGGAGGTGGCACGTCACCTGCATGACTCCATGAAAATCTTCAAGGGGATAGACGTGTTTTATGCTATACAAGACCATTATTGCCAAAGGAGCAACATTTCTATGGTAAATAAGGCCAATTAAGATTCAGGTTTATGAAGATGCAAGCCCACTCACAGTAAGAACCCACGTTTCTTCCATGCAGTTAACTTGGCCAAAAACATGCTTTTATGACGTGACACGCTGTGGCCTCACCTCCACAGTTGAGTCAAACTCCTGCATGATAATCTTCCAGTTGATCATTTTAGAGATGCTGAAGGGGTCAAAGGTCAGATCCTGCATGGGCAGCACCAGGCCGTGGACGCGTCTCAGCACCTCATTAATGCGTTTGGGGTCTCCAGTAACACTCTTCAGCTCCGGACCAAAGATGTTGTAGAAATCCTGTAGAACCTGCGCACACACCGGAGAGGTTATGTAGCTGCTTCAGTCATATTAGATGTTCTTTCCCCAAGTACATTTGTGCACACTTTCAAATGCATTATTGATTCACTGAGTGTAGCAAAATGTACATACATGTGTATGAGAATAAAACTTTTTTTTTTTTGAGGGAACATTTAATAGTGAATCCTGTCTCTAGAAATGCCCACATGCTCACACAGTTACAAGAAGGTTCTTGGTTTCTGTGTGACATTTGCATGCTCTCCCCATGTCAGGGTGTGTGAAGGGCCTTGCCCCAAAACACACTGACCCACTGCCTCCTTCCAAACCAGACAAAACAAGTGGAAATTATCTGCTTTTTTTTTGTGCCAGATGCTTCATTCTGGTACAGAGGGTGTGGTACCTGCAGGACGTTGTACAAGTCATGACACACAGAGGCTATGTAGTCTGTGCGCTCAAACAGTTTCTTCCTGTCAAACTCCCAGCGTCGTACTCGGCCCTGATCCTCGATGTCTGCACGCATCTCGAAATACGAGCGCTTCCACTGCTCCAGCACCTGCCTCGCATCCCACACCAACGCCATGGCAACATCCCTCCTCTGCCTGGGAGGGGCACAGCAACCACAAGGGATATGGCTTTTAGTAATGTAGCTCTATTTACAACATTCTTTTTTAAGACATATGTTGATGTATGTCTTAGAGCTACCAGAGAGGAAGCAGGGGGCTAAACTAACTAAAACAATACAAGCTCCTATGTGTACAGGATATTTTAATTTTAATTAGGGATTCATGATGAATCACAACTGAATCAAATTCACAATTTGAATGAACTCAATTAGCAAATCACAAAGGCTACTGATTTTGAAGTACCAGTATTTTCCTTCACTAACAACTAAAGCCTTTTTCTACATTACAAAAAATGTTGATCCTGTGTTTTAGATCTGTACAAACATGTTCTGAAATGGGATTCTTCTATTAGTTTGTCAGTTCATATTTTAGTTTTTGTCAATTCTTCTGGATGTGTGCAAAATGTGAACTTTGAACAGAATCCTAATATTAAAATATAAATCACAAATCTAATCACAATGGCAATGCTCGTCAGAAAAATCACAATTAGACATCAAAGCGGCTTCTAATGAAATACACAAGGGACATTGCACTTGTGACTAGGACTATAGACCGACACCAAAAGCAAGAGACGTACGTGAAGAGCTGGCGAACATGCACAGCCTGGCTCACACGCTCACACAACTGCCAGGCAATCCGCTCCATCAGGGGCACCATACGCTCATTGGTGTTATAGTGACAGGAGATGATCCACACGGTGCCCAAACTGCTCATGAGAGGGGGCAAAGTCTCCAGCACCAGGGCCAGGCTCTTCCCCGTGGCCAGGTTCTGTCACAGCAGAAGAATACATTACACTCAGAAGCGCAATTCAAGCTGGACAAAAAAACATTATGTAACAGTAATACAACAACACAGGTCCACACACTGAGCAGGGACAAGTCTCTCTTCTATCAAAGCTTTTTCCTTATGTAATATATGTTAAAAAAAAAAAAAAAACTAAGTGGCCTCAGATGCTGGGCAGGGGCCAGACTGATATGTAGAACATACACGTAGAACACAGAGCATCGTCTGAATTGGTTGCAATGATTAATCAATTAATTGTGACTACCAAAGACAGTGGCATTACTGAATCAAAGTGTAAAAGATAATAATAATAATAATAATAATAATAATGATAACAACAAGAATGACGTTTTACTGTCTGAGTATCAAGATCACCCATAAAGAGAAGTATGTTTGTCCAGTGTCAGAGCAATCGAAGCGTGTCCAGGCATGGTATGGCTGGGACTTCGGACTGGTTTGAAGGAGGAGGGCCAAAGCCCAACATGGTTGCTCATGTACACGCACACACATGAAATTACTATAGGATCCCTGTCAGGTGCGCTGATCTCACTCATACGATAAAACTGTGAATAAAGTCCACTCTAAAACCTACAGTGATTCCGCGCCTACCTTCAATAAGGACTGTAACAGCGACAACAGTTCTGCAGCCTCATGTCCTTCTGTACTCACTCCTCTGCGCCGTTATTATATCCATAAACTCACAGAACAGTGTGTTTTGCAGCAAAACTCATATCTACCCCATTATGCTGCTGAACTTATTTTCTCAGCCAAAAGCATTAGCTCTGCTGCGCATCTTGTAAACAAACAGCACGGCACCATGTGATGACGTTATCAGGCCATGATCCAGTTTGTTGTGCAGGTGTAAGTGCGGAACATATGAAACGACAGCAATTGTGCACGGCATAGTTCTAAAGTCCTAGTGTGAGTGCGCCCTAAAAAAAGAGTGTTTTTATTATTGTTGCATCAGAATCGGTATTGAGTCTATTCCTTAGTATCAATATTGTGTTTTCACATTTTAGTATTGTGACAACACTACAGTCAACAAAATAATCGTTTGACTAGTTGACTAACTGAAACATTACACAGTGACTAGTCTAGTAAAGGTTAGTGCAGCAAAGTGTAACAAATCAAACATGGAGACAGTATCCAGCAGACTGACCATGAAGTGCCTCTCCAGCGTGCTCACAAAGCAGAGGTTCTCTTCTGCCTCCACACGGTACTTATGTAGCTCGGCCAGGGTCGCCTCTAGGGTACGCATGGTCCCACTCTCGGAGCGCCCCATTACGTCGAGGAGCCTCCTGACAGCCGGCTGCTTCAGCTGCTCACTCAGAGCGCTCAGGATAGAGGCACGCTCCTGCCAGAAGACAATTTCTGCTAAAGGCCCAGGAGCCTGCACACAAGAAGCAGGGTCACGAAAATCAACTTTCTGGACTTTTCTAGTTATAATTTACGTATGTGTATCTATAATGTATAAAAACATGTGCTTTTATGTCATCCATGCATATTTGAGAAATCTACCAATCTCTTGTGGGCACCAAACAAATGACTTATTTCTATGTGTTGATTGATTGTTTCAGATTTTAGAATATGAAATGGAGAGCTGGGGCAGGAGAGTGTTGTCTTTCTCAATAATAAGGCCTGGGACACACGGCACATTTATTAAAAACTGTCTGTTTTGCACACATATTTTTAGAATGTATTAAAAGTGAATGAGGGGCACTAGGTGAATGTATTCTATTATGGTGAACTGCCCAGTCAGGAGCCCTGCCAATGCAGGAGTGAGAGATGAGGTGAGTGATGAACTAAAAAGGTGTTAGCTAATACTATCTGTAATGTTATTTGAGAGGCAATTGTTTAACAGCACAAATCAGATCACCTGTTGAAGTTCCAGCTACTCAGACTGTGTTAATCCAAAACTCTAAAGTCTAACCTAAGTAACAGAGGTCAGACAGAGAAGTGCCTTGAGTTAGTTTGTCAACTTTTGATAAACCAATAATTTAATAGTAATAATTTGAAAAGCATTGTGGTGGATATCTCCGTAACCACTCCACACTGTTAGTATTATTTAATTTTATTTACATTAAGTTCATTATAGTAAATATAGTTGAATTGAATTCCTTTATTTAGACTTATATTCTAATTTGGGTGCACACATTTTCGTTAATATAAGTCTGAATTGTTTACTTGATTCATGGCAGAAATCCATGAATCAACAAAAGGGGTGGGAGCACTATTAAGGTTATTTAATGTTTTACTAAGTTTGTTTGTCTAGTTTGTTTAAGGTTACTTTATTATCACTTATTATGTTCTGTATTATACTTATTTGCCTTCTTGTTACTTTGATTAAGTTAATAGTTTTACTTAATTATTTTGTGTAATTCCTCCCTCTTGTGTTCAGTTTTAGTTGTTCAATATCCTGTTCCTTTGTTTTGTTCTGTTCTGTTTGATTTAAGTTACCCCAGTTGGACCTAGATTTTTTTGTTAATGACTTACCTAATTTGAGCCTTTGTTAAATTATATCTTTTTTGACTTTATTAAATTTAAACTTACTTTTAAAGCTTGTCTTTGACTTTCTGTTTGGTCCACAATAAGCATGGAATAAATTTTGTGATGCCATCAGAAGACAAAATATTACCACATACTCTTCTTGACGGGGAAACAACACAGGATTGAAGTTGATTGCCTGTAGTATATCCCCTTATGTGTGTGGTGAAAGTGCAGTGGGACCTGCGGCTTCTTGCTCTGCTGCTCCTCAATCACCACGGTGATTTGGGTTTGCCAGTTCATTAGACACTGCTCCAGTTCATCCAGCAGTTCAGCATTACTCAAGAGCGCCCCCACGTCCTGATTCAGGTCTAGGTCAGGCACGTGCAGCTTCCGGATCTCATCTGCACAGCACACATAATCAGAGAGAAATGATACGCTCCAGTGACATACTGTAGAGTGGCATACTGTTCACTGGAAATATTATGTCAAATAAACTTTTAAGAGCTGTTAGCCATGTTATAGTTGTTTCCCCTTACCATCTACCCTTTCAAAATGTTGTATTTGGACTGACTTGTGCATATTTAAACAATCTTTATCTTATCTTATCAATTCAAGATTGCGAACTTGTCATTTTAGATGAATATTGCAAAGAATATGAACATTTTAACATAAAGATCCAAGGATGTATATAGCAGACGCAAGCATGCTTGCTTTAAATGGTAAATATATCTACTTCATGAGCTTTTAAACATGTTATAACAGTAAACTTGAATTTGCTCAAAGTTGTATTTTGATCCATTCATTCATGTTTAAGTAATCCTGTACATATCCTGTATCTAAAACTTGAGTGTTCTCAAAATTTATGTTTTCACCTAGCCCCTATCCCCACCCACTACACTGCACTGACTCCGGGTAACACATGTAGTGTTGTTATGTCTAGTTATGTCTTGTTAGGGCAAAATGCTCCTATGAAGAGGCGGGGTGTCTCAGCTCTATAATTTTGGACTATAACTGAATGGACCTTTTCTATGAAGTTGTTTTCGACCAATATTACAGTTTATACTGGATAAATGTCAAATAATGAGCTCCATATGACAGACCGAAATTTAAGTTTTGTTGCAGCGAATTGTTGCAGTTCAAGTTGCTGTAACATTTCTACTGCACATTTCAGTGGCTTTTGTGTCTTAGTCAGCGGTCTCAGGTCAGTTTAACAGGAGGACTGGTCAGAGAGGGTCAGCAGATCCTGTGGAAGAGCCAAAAGTGTCTCTCCTCTGTGCCCTGCAGTAGCACAGCAGTGTCTAAGGTGAAACAGGTGAACACAACAGGAAAGGTCTTGTTCTTACTCTGCTCTGGTGTTTTGGTTGGTGACCAAAACACCTCTGTCCTGTCCTTCAGACCAGCTCATCCTGGCTGCACAAGAACTGGCCTGGAGCACCTGAGCAGTAGAGGCCCAGATCTACCACACCAGACAAGACCCACGGTGTAGACTGTGCAAAGAGGCTCCTCAAATAGTCCAGCACAGAACTGCAGGTGTAAGATGCTGCAGGGAAACAAATATGGAGCGACATAACCAAGTGGCGGGCATAGTAAACAGAAACATCTGTGCAGAGTACAGGCTGGAGACCCCAGGGTCAAGGTGGGAAACACCTTCAAAGGTTGTGGAGAACGACTGAGCCAAGATTCTGTGGGACTTTCAGATACAGACTGACAAGATGGTGATGGACCAACCAGACATAGTGGTGGTGGATAAGAAACAGAGCAGAGCCGTGGTGGTGGACATCACAATACCAAGAGATGTAATATCAGGAAAAAGGAACATGAGAAACTAGAGAAATACCAGGGGCTCAAGGAGGAGCTGGAGAAGGTCTGGAAAGTGAAGGCATCAGTGGTGCCTGTGGTGATTGGAGCACTAGAGGCCATAATCCCCAAACTGGAAAAGTGGCTACAGCAGATACCGGGAAAAACAACAGATATCTCAGTCCAGAAAAGTGCAGTACTGGGAACAGCAAAGATACTGTGCAGAACTGTCAGGCTCCCAGGCCTCTGGTAGAGGACCCAAGGTGGGTCCTCTCGGTCCTTCCGGCGAAGGATGTCGCCGAAGGGTTCATGATTGGCCAATTCAGATGTCCTCCTCTCGAGACTTCCGCATCAACCCCATCAGCATCGCCACACACAAGTACACCGGGAAGAAATGTCTCACCGTCGACCTATCCTCCCCTCACAGCGCAGCCGTTCCCAGCATCAACAGTTTCATTCCCACCTCAGTTTTTTCCGTGCAATATGCCACCAGCAACCACGTCATCTCTCACTCGTCTCGCAGGCCGTGGAGAGTGGCCCTCTGAATTGGACATCACCAGCGCCTTCAAGGCCTGCCTATCCACCCAGATTCCTGGCATTACTTCTGAGTCTTCTGGGTAGGGTTTTAATACGTCGCTGTACACCCGAAGTTTGGCTGCCATAGCAGCCCTAGAATTTTGACTCCTTGTTCGAAACCTTGTGTCAGACTCTCATCAGCAACTACACCTCCTAGACGACATCCTGGTCATGACTCCTGCGTCTTTCTCCTCTCGTTCCAGCCTCCTGTCACTCATCAAAGCCTTTTCCAATCTTGGAGTTCCCTAGTCCGAGGAAAGACCCTCGGCCATTGCACTACTATCGAGTTTCTCGGCATCACACTCGATTCGATCTCATTTCAAGTGTACCCCTCCCAACAAGGTCCAGAGAATCTCCCTGCTCCTGTCCAATTCATTCTCGCAACCTCATGCAACAAGAGACAGCTTGTTGCGTTTCTCAGTCACCTTAACTATGCTATCCGCACCATTCCTCTGGGCAAGCCTTTTCTTTTACATCTCCTCACGCAAGCCGCATCAGTCGAATCCCTTCACAGTATTATACCACCGATCGAAGTGTGTACGTCCGACATGCGCCTATGGAAGCACTGCCTAGACTCCTGGAATGGAATCTCGATGTCGCGTCTTTCCCGACGATATCCAGCTTTTCACTGTCTCAGCTCCTTCAGTCGGTTTCTGAGGGTTTTATCAGGAAAGCGGTTCGCTTCCACGTGCCCTCCAAGCTCCTCTATCTCAGACCAGCCGACAGCTCTTCGGCCTCGTTCGAACTATACCCCATTGTTATCGCAGTCATTCTTTGGGGGCACGAGTGGTCTAGTAGGTGCATTCTTATCCATTCCGACAGCGACACCGCAGTCCACATCATCAACAGGGAAGGTTTCACTCCTCCACAATCTCTCAGTTCCTTCAAAAGCTCACCTAGTATCTGCTCAGAATCAGTTTGTCATTCGCGCCACTCATATTCCAGGTTACTTAAACTCCATTGCGGATTCTCTCTCTTCAATTTTACAGAATCGTGGCTCCGTACTTGGACGTCTAGCTTATTCCAGTTCCCCATTTTCGGGCCACAATCTTCAATTAAGCTACCCCGCTCTCGCCCCTCTCATCTCAATCTCACAACTTGCTATCCTCGACAGCCTTGCCCTGAGCTCCCTTTCTATTTACCCGACCGAGTGGAATAGCTTCCAGCTCTTTTCAGTCTCCATCAGCTTCCCCTCAGTTCTTCGACGTCGGCACCATCTGCAGTTTTGTCGCCTTCTTACATCACTCCAGGAACATCTGCGTCTCCACCATCCAGGCACATCTCTCAGCAGTTAATTTCATTACAAGATGATCTCAAGCAAGGACTGCCCATCTCTCTCACTGTCTCACTGCCACGTTTCCACACTGATTAAGGGCTACTTAAGTCTGAACCTTTCTCCCTCCTAAATGCTTACCAATTACTTCAGATATCCTCTACCTCGTATCCTCACTCTTCGTTCCAGATACTATTCACCGTCTGAGGTCATGACCCTTGAATGCATGTTCCTCACAGCCTTCTTGGGACTTCTGATTCTTGTTCCGATTTCACTCTTATCGCCAATCGTTTTTGACTAGTTTGTCCACCCCAGGCTTCTGATCTCGCCTTACATTCTATGGTCTTCGCTCATCTTCACTCTCCGCAGGAGGATAACAGACCATCTCTTCGCCCTAACTCAACGATAAGTCCTTGCGATCCTTTCGTAAAATATCTCGCTTTCCGTCACGCCTCCGATTCTGGCTTCCAGGTTCTGGTTCAGTAACATTTCCGATAAGTTCTATGCTCTCCGGCATATCTTCCCATTCATTTTCCATTCACTCTTCCGCATCGGCGTGGGCACATTTGACCGAAAACTCAGATCATTGGTTACCAGGCCTCCAGCGCCCTACGTTCTCACCTACGTTCGTTATGACCTCAACGATCTCTGTCCAGCCCATCCTATCTTGCCTTCTTTTAACCTTTTGTGGGTCCTGTTCTGGCTGGGCCAATTGAAGATTGAGACGGAGCCCCCACCCATAGTCTTAACCCAGTCATCTCTGCCCCGCAGATATCTATATATCTATATATCTATCTATCTATCTATCTATCTATCTATATATATATATATATATATATATATATATATATATATATATATATATATATATATACATACACACAAACTAGGTAGCATCCCAAAGACAAACCTTGAATCTGCATTTGATGGAGGTTGGTGTTGATCAGTCCTGAGAGCTTGTGGAGGCGGTGGAGCAGCTCATCACACTCCATAAGATGTTCATGTGTCCTCAGAGAAGTCTTCAGCTCTGACTCCTCTGTCTCCTCTGCCTCGCCCTCCATATCCAGGGCCTCTGAGCTCAGCTCCTCCCCAGCACCTCTTCTCTGCTCCCAGGCCAGAGATGGTAGGTATACCTGGGGACACATCCATGCTTAGACACCATCACAGACTGTGCCAGAGCAGTCCTCAAAACTACATACATGTGAGAGCTTGTTCCTCAACATGACCAAAGGAGGTCCAGTCACCAAGCCCATGTCCAAGAGTGTGGGCAGCACTGTGAAGGCCTCCTCCATATCCTGAGGCTCCACCACCATTTCTGAACACAATACACAAAGGGGTATATTTACTAAGCATGTACTAAATTACGAGAGCAAACTGTGCTATTTGTGGGCGTGTTGCGTCTAATTTTCCATTAGAAACTGCACCCCTATTTCTTCTCGCAATTCTAATATGTAAATGAGAATTTAGCGTCTGAGCAAAAGGACTGCGCTTGTTTCAGCTCCGCTGTCGATTTGAGCTCCCTAGCGCTACTGCACATGCGCACGACCCCCGATAGTGGAGCTGTTAAGGACCAAAATAGTTTGCTTTTATGATACAAGCATGAAACTTTGCCAGATTACTTACACCCCCAAGACTAATATTTCTGAATATGGAACCAAGTCTAATTTAACATTAGAGCTGAGAACTGCACCTGTCACAAAATGCACGATATGAAAACAAGGCCGGCATAAAAAAAACTTGCATAGTCCCTTTTTTAATCTTCTAATTTGCTTAATTATCAATTTTGTAAAGTTGAACTACTATTTTTCCTAAACTCCAAAGCATCACGTGACTGTTTTACTTGAGAATTTAAGAGTTGTGTGGGTTCTCTGTGGTTAAAATCTAAGTTAATCAAATATTTTAACTTTCAAATCCATATTTATTGGGTTTTTGATAACAAAAAACATTTAACCATCTCTCATTTAACCATCTCTAAAGATCTGTAAGTGCCATATCATATTTCATAATAATAATTAAACAGATACCCAGCAGGAATCATAAGCTGTCCAAAGGAGGAGCTACAGACCACAGGGTTCCATCCCAAATCCAGCACCCTGAGACTGTATGCAAGCCGGAAGGAAGGAGACCGAGGACTAGTGAGTGTGGGAACCACTGTCCAGGATGAAACATCCGAGATCCATAAGTACATCAAGGACAAGGCCCCGACAGATGAGGTTCTCAGAGAATGTCTCAGACAGTGGGGTCCAGAGGAAGAGGTGCTGGAGGGACCATCAAGAACCTACATGGGGCGTACCACCGGAACATAACTTAAAGGTTGTATGGAGGATTTTTTTTGTTTCAAATTCTCAATGATAGCATTATAGAGATGCAGTAGCCTTGTAATTATGATGACCAAAAAAAAGAGATTAAAAATTCATCAACTCTGGACATGGTGGGGCTAAACATTTGCCAATAGATAACGACACTGCCTCGTTATCTGTTAGCTGACAGGCTGTCAATCAAACTCCCTACGTTTCTAGCGTAACTGACTTGCCTGCGTGCTGCCATTACGTGGTTTACGCACGTCTGTCACGCAGTCCACAGACGCAAGACGCACAGACGCTGTTTACTCCACCAACGCAACGGTTCTTAGCGGCTTTTTTGACCTATATCTTCCTCGCAGTTAGCAAAAAGTTTGTTGCAATGGCGACAAGAATCCAGGAGCAGTTAGCCGCAAATTACTCCTGGACAGGTATCTTCTGCTTATTATGAAAACGTACTTTATTTCCAAGAGCGAGACAAACGTTTTTCAGGACACGAATGCAATATCCTATGTCTGAAAACGTAATTTTCAAGGCAAAGAAAGAGTCCGCTTGCTGCTGCGTGTTGTAGTAGTAGCTAGTTCATTCGCACGGAATCTCCACGCAGCCTTCTCTGCACCCTTTCCTGCTCCTCTCCTCGCTGCCTGTTCCCCTCTTCCCCCTGCTCCTCACTTCTTCTCTGCGCACGGAATCTCCACGCACCGCTCCCCTCTCCTCTCTCCTCTCCTCGCTCCCCGTTCCGCTCTTCTCCCTGCTCCTCACTTCTTCTCCGTGCACGAAATCTCCGCGCACCCCCTCCCCCCGCTCCCCCTGGAGGGTTTCACGCATGCGCAACATTTGAAAAAGGACAAAGTCGCTGGATTTCTCGTTCCTTGGAAAATCCTCTAAACAACCTTTAAGTGGCTGATATCAAGAAATCCTACCAACAGTTTGAGAGGGCTGGTCTGAAGGACAGCAAAGAGGCACTGATCCTGGAGCTCAGGAGCAGGCCCTGGGCACTCGAGCAATAGAGGTCCAGATCTACCACACCAGACAAGACCCACGGTGTAGACTGTGCAAAGAGGCTCCTGAGACAGTCCAGCACAGAACTGCAGGTGTAAGATGCTGCAGGGAAACAAACATGGAGCGACATAACCAAGCGGCGGGCAGAGTGTACAGAAACATCTGTGCAGAGTACAGGCTGGAGACCCCAGGATCAAAATGGGAAACACCTCCAAAGGTTGTGGAGAACGACCGAGCCAAGATCCTGTGGGACTTCCAGATACAGATTGACAGGATGGTGATGGCGAACCAACCAGACATAGTGGTGGTGGATAAGAAACAGAGCAGAGCCGTGGTAATATCAGGAAAAAAGAAAACAAAAAACTAGAGAAATACCAGGGGCTCAAGGAGGAGCTGGAGAAAGCCTGGAAAGTGAAGGCATTAGTGGTGCCTGTGGTGATCGGAGCACTCGGGGCTGTAACCCCCAAACTGGAAGAGAGGCTACAGCAGATACCGGGAAAAACAACAGACATCTCAGTCTCTGTGTGGTATATTTAATATACACACAATATACCAAAGATGCTTGCTAATAAAAATACCAAGTTTGAAAAAAAAAGAAACCTTAAAGGTGCATTGTGTAACTTTTCAGATGGAGGGTCCCTCAAATGCTTTTCTCCATGGGGGGTATTATGTATTACTGTATGTCTTTATAAGATTCAATTTAACTCATATACTTTGTCCAGATGTATTTGTTATAATCTTAAATGCCTTTTTAAAATCTCTCTATTTATGTATGCTTTGTTGACCATATTGCTCGTAGCCTTCTAACTATGCTATGAACTACTATTTCTTTCCTTATAATACCATGCATATGATTCTAAATTAGACATAAGCTAGGGTAGTTTTACACTGTACCCAATTGTGCACTATGAGTACAGAAATAGTTTTTTATACATGTTTTTTGCTTTAGAATATACTTACATTAGGGTTTATTTTCCAGACACTGAATTTCATTGTCTGCATCGTCCAGATAAAGTATAATCTTAAATGCCTTCTTTTAAATCTGTCTATATCTTTCTGACTGTGCTATGGAAAAACAAATAGGAGTATAATACTTATTTCCCAGTACCACAAATATGATTCTAAATTAGACATAAGATAGGACAGTTTTACATTGTACCTAATGTTGGCTTTCTCTCATAGTCTGTGCATTGTGTAACTTTCCTGGGGGAGGGTCCATCAAATGCTTGTTTCCATGCAGAAGTCGTTACTCTGGAATGTTTCACAATATAGTATTAAACCTTTCTGCCATCATGGAGACCAAACCAGACCAAGTTACAGGTCAAATCTGTGGAGAGGCGACCCCGCTCAAATTCAGATTGTCTGTTTTTTGAAGTATTTTGAGCTATAAAATCCATCTGTAATAGAATACATGTGAGGTAGAGATGTTTAATATCATACTATGGAACAATCCAGGCAGAGCAATGACATATCCATAGATACAAGCAGGTGACTGACCCTTGATCAAAAAGTTACACAGTTCACCTTTATGCTTTATGTTGCATTGTCCAGTTGTTGTACAATCTTAAATGCTTTCTTTTAATTTCTCTCTATTTTTACCTATTCACAACATCGTTCCATTGTTCACCACATAGGCTGTAGCCTTCTAACTGTACTATAAATAACCAATAGAAGATTCCTGCTTATTTCCCAGTACCACACATATGACTGTAAGAGGCTTGGGTTACTTATATCTGCATAGTTGGAAGTATTAGTGATAATGTGTAATAATTTAACATTATTTTACAAAAAAGCCGGTTAAAGAAGTAACTTAGTTCCCAACCTCATTTCCATGTCAGTCATTTTGTGACATGTGCAGTACTCGGCTCCAGGGTCAACCTGGGCTTGGTTCTATATCCAGAAATTTCGGTCCTAGGGATGTTAATAATCTGACAAAGTTTCATGCTTATATCATAAAAGTGAACAAATGGGCACTATTTTGGTCCTTAACAGCTCCACTACAAGCTCTGTTCCAGTTTAAATGCGTCGATTTGAGCGCAGAAGTGGAGTAACAAGTCACATTTTAAAAGAGCATTGGTTTTATTGTATGTTTGGACCAGTTAAGAACGTACACATCGACATGTGCGTGTTAGATTTCCGGCAGTATACCTATGTTAGATGACTTGGATTTAATATTCGATTTTATCACTATAATTTTCAGAAACGTAAAAAACATTGTAACTTTGTTTAGAAAAGTGCTGTATAAATAAAATATCACTATAGTATATTATAATAGGAAAATCACACTGAAGCCTGTGATATTAGCGTTAAATATTATATATTTAACTGTATTTAATATAAAGATTTCAGTGTGTAGAGCATACGACTGTCCAAATGAACTACACAGATTCATATAAATGATGAAATGATGATGAAATCTGATATAACTAAGGTATAAAGTCTGTAAAGTCTGATCACTGTGTGCAAACAGCATCAAACCCACTGTCTCTAATCCAAAGAAATATGTTGTCAAACTGGGGAAGTCAGGGTCAGGGGTTTATTGGATCTAAACTGTACACGGAAAAAACATAAGGTCACTTATTTTGACGGGGGAGTGTGACTCGATAGACGTCACAGTTGATTCAGGCTGCTGGGAGCTCATTTCAACAGGAAAGTGGCAACAGGTGCGCCTCCTCCCGTACATGTATAAAACAAGTTATTTTGAGTTTATCATGTGTCGATCATAGTTTTGATTCTTCAGAGAGACCCTACAGTATAAATAAAGGGGAAACATAAATGATAAAGTGTGTCCAAATGTTGAACACATGTCACCATTTGTAGTGCGTAGAAAGTAGAAGGTTCGAAGCTGAGTGTAGTTTGGGGGGAAGTGGTCTAGCTCCAGCTGCAACTCTGGGTGGTAGACCACCTGGAGCTCCGTCCTCTGAAACACACCGGAGACAAACAACATGAGCTGATTCTGGGTCACAGCACTGGAGTGTGGGGGGTAGAGTTACATTTGGTCCTAGTAATGAACTACACATTTTATGGAACCTGGGATCCATATGAGCACTTGTTGTCCTGTTTTGCTGTTTTGAAACACAAAAGTTGAGTGTGACTACATGAAAAACCTAAGTCAGTCCCTTATTGAGGTCAATGTAATGGTGCTGTGTGTGTTGGTGCTGTGTGTGATGGTGCTGTGGCTCTCTTACATAGCTGAGGACAGGGTCACCCTTACTCTCCTCGCGCTCCATGCTCTCCGAACCATCAGTGTCCTCCTGATCCGTCTGCTCAGCCTCCTCTGAAACTACACAACCACACACGCACACATGCACGCACACGCAATTATGCACACACACACAGACAATTACGCGCACACACACACACATGCACACACACTTTGTCAGAGCACACAAGACATATAAACAATAAAAAGTCTAATCTAACCTCGTCCTTGTATGAACACTGCAAAAAACCTTAGCCAAAATTTAATATAAACATTTAAATCTATCAGAAAATGACTTAAAAGCAGTGAAATGATTTGTCCATGCTGCAAAATCCTTTTACTTAACAAGTTCTCTTAAAATAAATACCTCTAGACGAGAATTAAGCAGTCTCAGAACTAGGGAGTAGATAATAAATCTGAAAACAAGATGAATAGTTCAGCAGATTAATAGCATATTTCAGGAGAATCATTCATTTTCTATTTCTGTCAAATGCTCATTATGTCGATCGTTCAAACTGTGATGTAGGCATAACATTTTGTGAAAATACTCTTTTACTTACTTAATTAATTAATTAGTACTATTTTACTTTAATACTTTTGGAGAATGGCGCTTGTCCCTCAAAAACATCATGATGACAACCATTTTTCAAAAATCCTTACATCAGTTGATCAAATGGTGATGCTGTCATCAAGACTGGTACAAACATTCTTCAATTCATTCCATTCCCATGGAAAAAGGTGTGTGCTACCCAAAAATTCAAGATGCCACCATTTTCAAGAAGCCACCATTTCTGTCAGAGCTCAGTTGAATGTGCTGAGGAAGGTTTAGTTTAATAGAGTGAACATGATGACATCACCAGGGCACTGGTTATTTCACTGCTGTGGAACTCAGTCTGGGCTTCAGTGTCACTCATCTAGTTTAACTTACAGTGTAGTTCTTGACTCGTAGTAATAGTTTAGGTAAGTATAGTGTCCCAAATGCATCTAACAGCCCCTCATCTATTAGTGAGTAATGTATGTAGTTAGATCAGAGTCCTGCACGGGTCCATTTTTGAAGACCCGCCCCCGCGCAGTACAACACCACCCCCGCCCGTTAACCCGTGATTATATCAACCCACTAACTTTCCACCTGTTACATCTTGAAAAATGTCTGCCATATAGAATTTTTGAGTGGCCAACGCCTTTTTCCAAAATACTGGCCCTTAGAGAGTATTTGTGTTTTTTACTAATATGCTGCACTAGAATAACCTGATATAAGTTTTAAAATCTTGGCCAGATCACAGAAATCTGCAGTGCATTCACTTATATCTCCTTATCACTGTGTCAGATGCCCTTCCATCCTCCAGTATCCCTGTGGATGAAGTGTTTCCCAAACTGTTTTTCTGGAGACCCATATTTTAAAAGTCACAAACCTTCATGACCCAAGTCAATAGACATTATTCGTAAATCACAAATTAAAGATGGATTTGAGCATTATTGAACATTAATGAGGATATTTTATTGTTGACTGAGTGATCGTGTTTCTGAACTATGAATAATACTCAAGTTTTAAACATTGAAAATCTTTCATTGACACAGTAATAAAAGGATCCATCCATTCTTTTCAACATTCAACTGAACCTGCAATATTGGAACAAAATAGTCACTCGCTCTCACATGTGTCACAACTGCATAAGGCAGACCTACCTGCAGATCGTGACAAGGCGACCCAAAAAAAAGTCTCTTGCAACCCAGCTGAGAGTCGCGACCCAGTCTTCAGGAAACAATGATCTAAAGGATGGAAGGCATAAAAGATGGAATCTAATCCACAGATGCCCTGCCAGATCAGATGCACTTCCATCCTGTGGCTGTACCGGCTTGTCAAAGCCTGATCCCGAGAGATCTCAGAAGATCAGCAGGGCCTGGCCTGGTTAATACTTGGATGGGAGACCACTGGGAAAATCAGGTGCCACAGGGGGCACCAGTTGCAAAAACTGTTGTGTCCTTAGGCAAGACACTTCACCCTCATTGCCTAATAAGAAAGTGGTGTGAGTGTTGGTGGTGGTTGGAGGGGCTGATGGTGCAGATTGGCAGCCTCACATCTGTCAGTCTGCCTCAGGGCAGCTGTGGCTTCAATAGTAGCTTACCACTGAGTGTTGAGTGAATGAATACTGAACTGTAAAGTGCTTTGGGGGTCTTGAAAGGTGCTATATAAATGCAATGATTAATTAATTAAAAAGTGATTCATGAATTAATCCTTTATCCCACTTGTCTATTTGAGTGTTTGTGGTGTGCTTCTATAAGTTTAGTAGTTGCTACTAGTAGTGTGCCTCTGGCTGGCCACTTTGCCAGTTTGCCAGTTTGCTTTACTTTAGCTGATTAACGTTTATTTTAGCTGATTAACAGTTGAATAGTGTGGAAGTGTCCAAAGCCCCGTGTGTCGCTGCTCCCGCGGTCGGTCCCCGGTTACATACCGATGGGAATCCGGACCTCCACCTCCTCTTCCCGAACACTCTTGAAGAACAGCAGACATGAGGCCGTGGGCTCGTCGGTCACTCGGTTGAGGAAAGTGCTGACGGTGCGCAGCGGCTCCTCCTGGTCCCGCTGCATGAGCCGGTCGAAGCTGTTGGGTCTCCCGGGCAGGTGGAAGCCACTGCACACGCACCGGCGGATCCACTCCACGCGGAGGTCCTCGTACGCGGTCATGGCCGCTTCTCTGTACGTGAACGGCAGGGCTAAACAAAACCAACTTTTCTTTAGACCTTCCTTTTCTTTTCCGTTACTTTTCGTTGTCCTATGCCTGTTCCTATGTTTGTTGGCCGTCACCATAGTAACGGAACAGAGCGAGCCGTCTCCATGGCAACCTCAAACGATAGGAGAAGACCTGCCCCACAACACCAGCCTGTCCCGGAGCAAGTATCCTCCTCCTAATATGTGGCGTGTGAGTGCTGGTCACTTCAGATTGGCAGCCTCTCTTCTGTGTACGCCAGTGTAACAGTTTCTCATCACGAAGTGAGGAATGAATGACGCATTGTGTCTGAGTGTCCAAACAGAAAGTATTATTAAAGTATTTAAGTAGATGAGTGTCTTTTTAGATGCCTCGTGCCTCTGATTTAGTTGCCAATTCTCAGACATAACACACATTTTAATGTAGAGCAAATGGATTTAAATGGCCCTTATTGCTCTATTTTCTTATCTGTTATAATGTCCAGTCCTCACCATAAACAGACAGTGTTGTTTTGTTTCATTTGCATGTTGAACACACAAACCCTGCATATTCAGTTCTTCTCTCCAACAGAAAACACCTTGTGATGTCTTGTGGTAATACAGGAAGTGCTCCACTGTGTTTTTAAACTCCTACACCTTCACTAGAATCATTTGGATGATTTCAGCCCTGGAACTACCTATCTCTGCTGAACTAAAGGATAAAAGGTAACTGTGGAACTGAGCATTTAGAGCTTAGGAAATGTAGACAGTGTTACTCAAACATGTGTAAATGAAAGAAAACACGACTCCAGGTATGTTTTTGATGATAACAACATTCTAACAGGCTTAGTCAATTTTGTGTAATAAAGAACCTTTAAGAACTTAGTCTGTGTATAGAGAATCCTTGTTGAATATGAAATTACAGTTGTGACAGTATTAATGAACATGAGGCCAAACATCATACAGCCTTACATCAACCACTGTAAAAAAACAAAAAAAAAAACAAAAACAGCACCATGACAGAGACATGTACAGAGAGCAGACACAGCCAGGGGGAACTCAAGATTTTATTTCTTTTGGCTGGTGACAAAATGAAGCATTATTCAGAAACAGGTACATTTAAAACTTATTACAGTAAAAAATACAAAGACAAAAGGACTTCAGCAAAATGTGGTGATGTCGTCAGTCTGTAGGAGGAGCCTCTGGGGGTTCTCGGTTCACTGAAAGAGAGAGAAAAAAAAAAACCTTCAAACTATGGGTCTATTTGGTCATAAGCACTGAAGTTCCACTACTACAAACAAGAAAATATCGAGCCTTATTCTGCATAAAAGCTGCTAAACCTGTAGTTTAGATCTGTATGAACATGTTCTGAAATGTGATACTTGTATTAGTTTGTGAGTTGAAATTTAAGTCTCTTTTTGTGAATTACTCTAGACGCGTTTAAAATATGAACTTTGGACAGAATTATATTATTAACTCACAATTCTGAATTTGACATTTTTCAAATCAGCCCAACCTTTAAGCTTTGTCCAACAGTCCCGCTTACACAGGTACTAGGTAAAGAACTCTGTACTAGTAGTATATGGTCATCATTATATTTTCTTATATTAATTGGCATTATGTAATGTGGAGTTTTCCCTAGTTTGACAATTTGGTCAAAGTTTAGAATTCTTTTGACTAATAGTTATTATGTAACACCTGCATTTATTAATTTCATGTCATTTCTGGATTCTCATCATAAATGAATACTTGACTGATGTAAAACTATGCACCAATTAGAGTCACATGCACTTCAAAGAGAGGGTATTACACTTCAAGTGTATTTTCAGTTTCATTATTGAGGCTCTCAGTCCCCCCTCCCCTTGCTTCCTGCACTAAGTCATTCCCCCTTCAGAGCACCAATCAACATGCATCCTGCTAATTACATGACTACACTGCAACTCGACAGACCTGATGATGTGTGCATTGTTTTTAATCATGCTTTTGTGCATTTTCCAAAAAATTGTCACAAGTGAGTATGGGTGACATAGGCTTGTGGGCGGAGTCTTGGACAGGACCGTCTTTCTTACCATAAGAAGGGTAAGAAACGTACATAAGCAATTACTGAGAATACATGGGGGGTTGGAGTTTATAAGTTTACACTTCTTCCTATTCCTTTTGAGCATAATTGTAATGCAGCACAATATGTTATGTCATGTTGATATCATAATAGCAACATGAGATATGGGGGGGGGGTTGACTACAGCAAAACCACACAATCAAGACCAAGACCTGTCTGAGACCACAGGGTCCCAAGACAAAACTAAGACCTCTGAGGGTTGACAAGCCTGAGACCACAAGCTCTCAGCTCCAAATTAAGACCAAATTAGTAATTTTAATTATTAATTATTAGTTATAGTTTTTTTTTTAATTATTATTATTTAGTTTTATAAATCTATCTCCATTTGATCTGATTCATGTTCATTTAGACTTAAAATAAGCCAAGCAAACTGTACTGCACCTAAACACTCTGTGTCCCCTTTTTTTGGATCCTCACCCACAGTTTGAGAAACCCTTCTTTAAGAGAACTTCCACTGGCACTTTACACAAAACTGCTTCAAAGTCTCAAAGTATCTTACTGGTTTTACAGTGGGATTTAGCCTCTGCACATACCAAACGCACATCATGACAAACGGATTTATTTGGCATTTTATTAGGCAAACTTCAGCCCACATATCACATTAGACCTGCTCTGTGCTGACGTAAGATTAATTTTGATTAGTTTTTGCTTGCCCTTCATATCAGCGTGAACTAAAGACCAAGCCAATATGCACTATACACCAGGAGGAGAAAGAGCGTGAAAAGGCGAGGATGTGTGCGCTGACGTGAGGCAGATGGACAGGTAGGATGTTTTAAGAAGTTTAATCTGCCCTGTGATACACATTGGTACATGAGGGTACATGCTGTCGCAAACAAATTGCGCACGCTGGGGATGTATGTGTTTGTGATGTGCCGCGCAGTGTCCACAGGCTCCAAACAGGCACACAGGTTGCAGAGATATGCCCTGCGCTCCCGCACACCAGTACAAGCTTATTGCCGACAGCAGCAGCCATAAAGAAATATAACTGCACTCGTCCAGAGTCAGACCTTGAGTCTGTGACAAGACCGAGTCCAAATGTGCTCGAATCCGAGATGAGACCAAGACCCCCCCCCCACAAAACTTTTCTTATCAAACACGATTCATGTAAGTCACCTATTTTGGCTTCAGAACGGTGAATATCGTCGAAAGCTGAGAGATTTTCATGCCTGATAAATGAACTGAACTTGAACCATAAGCTGAGGGGCTCATGAGAGATCGCTAGATTACTCAAACATGCAAGGATGACATCTAAAACCTCTTCAGGTGTTTTTGATGAGAAATCAACTAAAACAAACAAACAAAACAAAAAAAATGCTTTGAGCTTGCAAGGGTGAGTTTCTATAGTTACTGAACAAAATAATGGGCTTTAAGACATAAGCACGTTCAACACATAGACCTGTTTTTTCATATGGACTAAAACATTTGTATCATTTGTTACCCACAGTTGGATTCAGTATGCTAGTAGCTGGGGACTAGAGTGAAGTGAGTCTGGTACCTTCTTCTCGGGCCTTCATGCGGGCCACAAAGTTGTAGCTCTTGTTCCTCCTGTAGTTTTCGTAGGGGTCATCCAGGGACACACCCACACCTTTGTACTGGTCCCACTTGTCACGCACGTCTCCTCCCTTGATGGGGTCCTGGATGCCCTGCTCTTTGGCCCCCAGCCCCCCGGAGCCGCTCCAGCCTACAGCACACAACAGTATAACACACTCTAGTCAGGTACAACTCTCCACTGGCCTTTGAAGACCACAGCAGGTATGAGGAGATGGGGTTTATAATACAAGTTTAGTTCAACTACAGTGAACCATTTAACTATATATGTACTATATACATGTCAATTTTACCTTTTCCTTTTTTTCTCCACATCTGATGTCCTTCCTCCTTGTTTCAGCCTAGTTACTTTGATAGGAAATTAAACTTGTTATGCCTAAATATATCTGCCATATTTATTTAAAGGTGCACTATGTAATATCTCTGGTGAAGGATCTGCCACCTGCGTATTTTTATGTAGTAATTTATTTTTACTAAAATGTTCCACAGTATGGCTGTGATGGAAATGTATATTGTGAAGAAAAGATTTCTGTCAATCTGTCATAAATACTCAGAGCTCAGATGCTCTGGGAGAAGTGACTTGGAGGGGTGACTGGAGAGAGGATACTCGAGAGAGACTGTTGGTCTCTGGCCATGCCACCTGCTATAAAAAGAATAAAAAGTATGCCAAAAACTCACCGGCATTCACAAATGGATTCATTATTTATCATCAAGAGATACATAATTTTTTCCAGAACATGTATCTTAAAACTGCAGCCTCTGTGACCCAGCCTCAGATAAAGCAGAAGAAGATGGATAGATTCATATTTTTTTATGTTCTGAAGGTATTTTTCAGTAAGTAACACCTTTAATGCCATACCATGGAACTTGCAGCAAAGCAATAACATCTCCATGGAGACAAGCAGGTAGAGGATTCTTCACCAGAGAAACGGGCAAGTTAAGAGCGAGGAAAAGGGGTCACCAACACGGAAAACTGATGTGCCTGTAAACACACTCAGAGGCAATGATGAGAATTGCTAACACTGTACTTAAAAAATTAACAATTACTGAGATTAATAAAGTTAAAGTGCTAAATATTGATATTGGTTTCCCACCTTGCTGTCATTGTTGATAATTACTGTGAGAAACCATTAACGTGATTAGGCCTGTAACAATAACAGGTTTTGCTGAACGATTAATTGATCAAGAATTTATTGCAATAAACGATAATATTGACATTTTGAGACCAATTTCAACTATTATAATGACCATGGAATAAAAATGCAAATACACCCTTTCAAAGATCAATAAACCTGACTTTCTAAATAACATTTAACACAGGAAGTGTAAGACAACCAAAAACAACAGGCCTAAATAAAACAGACTTGTTAACATAATGTGTCTGACTCATAGCGAGGACTTAACAAAAATGCACTTGAATAAACCATTGCTAAATCAAATACAACCAAAGCAATACATAAAATGGATTATTAAGTTTCTGTAACAAAATTGCCCTTAAAAGTGATTTTAGTCACTGACTTACATTGTGTATATTACATTGGGTATATTGTGTCTTGTCTCTCTGTGGCTGCTGCTGTGAGCCTTGTCATTTTGGTCTTGAAGTGTTCATGTGAACCTGCGACACAGGATCCTGTTTCGCTATGAGGGAACAGCTGTCCTGTCTGGTATCGTGCTGGTCGTCCCCGGGGCAAGCATAGTTGTGTCACTCAGGTTTGGGTTTATATGGACTGTTGGGGTTTGAGACATTTCTTGTCGTCGTTTGTGCTCGCTGAATTTGACGCACGTGGCTGTTGAGACACTCACCAGTGTTGATTCGGCATCGTGACTTGTTTTGGCACTCGGCGATGAACTGTTCTGTCACTCTGACAGCGGCGCTTGTGGTGCGGCTTCATGTTAGCCGCACAGACAGCGGCGCTTTCTGCACTCAGACTACGCGCGCATCTGCTGTGCTGATAAAGACAGCGCATGTGGTTCAAGCGTCATTACACTTGTTAAACGAGAGGAGTCAGAGAGCGATAGAAGCTTCTAACATTCACTCTCTTTGAGAGCGAGAGAGAGAGAGCGAGGAAAACAAACAAGTATGCAAATAGAATTTATTGCGGCTGGAAAAGTTATCGAGCTCGTTAAAAGTTATCGTACAATTAATTGATTTATTGATTATCGTTACAGGCCTAAACGTGATCTGTGTCTTCACATAGATGATTATCATTAATCATTATTAATAATGTAGAACTAAAAGTAAACTGAAAAAAAAAAAGTCATTTCAGAAGAGCATATCAAACTGGTAGCCCTTCATATCACTCAGTACCCATGAAATAGCTCTAGTTTCAAAAAGGCTCGTGACCTCTGGGCTAGATGAATTGAGGAACATACCCATTTTCATGAGCAGCTGGTGGCCCTTGTTCTCCTCTCCGAGCCTGGAGTCTGCAGCCAGTTTGGGGGGCAAGCCTCCTAGAGAGGGCACAGGGCTTTGGACATGGGACAGAGGACAGCCAGGACAGGACACAGAGGACAGAGAGGAGGGACAGAGGACAAAGAGATTTATAGGAGAGACAGCAGGGATAGAGGACAGACAGGGATGTAGAGGACAGAGGAAAGAGACAAGAAAGTTAGTATATACTGTTGGGTCCAAAGGTGGTTAGAGTACATGCAAAATGTCTGCAAATATTGTAATTACACAAAACTAAAGGCTGCCACACACTACAGGATTTTTTGGTCTTAAATGATTTTTAAACATGCGACAAAGACTGCTGAAGGATATGTCTGCGGACCACAGGCTATAAAGCTGAGTGCGATTTCCTGTCTACAGTAAAACGAAGCTTTGAGTTCAGAAGATCAGAACTCTGTACTTCTAGTTTAAATACAAGTCAAAACTATTATTATTTGTAAAATGTGGTGCAATACTTCAGATACAGGATTTTTAAACTATAAAATATTGGCGGTAATGTCCACGGGACGTAGAGTCACTATCGCTAATCTGCAGCTTCACCTCGATCCGTGCGCTGGATTAAAATTGGATTCACAGCGCGGTTTTGCGGACCGGATGTCATTATTTGCAGAGGACAATTTCTATGGATAATGTTGAAGAGATGCTTACCACTTTACGAGAGCTGAGTAATAAAGTCCTCTCATTATTTCTCATTATATCCCGAGTTTGTGTCTTGTGTCTCTGCGTCCGTCACTCCGTCTGCCCCAGACACTCTGTTTTATTGGCTGTTATTAGGGATGTAACAATAACTGAAATATCGTGATATCCTATCGTCAAAAGTCTCACAATAATATCGTGGGCTGTCACAGTATATCGAATCACAAGTTCCTTAGCTTAAATGCAGATTTTATAGTAGCAACAGCTTATGAACATAGAGAACTACATTTCCCATGATTAATTTCAGTGCAGGCAACATGAAGAAATGTTTTTACTCGAATTCTTGGGATTGTGACAGAAATAATTCAGACCAAAATCTTGTCACGGTATTTTAAAAGTAAAAAAAGAGTCCCATCTACAATTATATCAGCCTCTTCAAAATACTGAAATAAATATCGTACCATGACATGTGTATCGTGATAATATTGTACCGTGAGATTTGAATATTGTTATATCCCTAGCTGTTATTGTAGAGCTGCTGATGTTTGGTGGTTGTGATCTGACAAAGCAGCTCAGAGTCACACTGACACACACGCACACACAGTTCTCCTATAAGTGTGTGGCAACCTTAATTATTAAATAACTCATATAAAAGTTAAAAAAATTGAACTACTGAGCAATGATTAAACTAGTATGACGTGGGAGTGGTTCTTACGGTGGTGACTTGGCAGCTCCTCTGCGTTTGGTGGGAGACCGCGAGCGAGACCTTGAACCAGACCGAGACCGGGACGACCTGGACCTGCTCCGGGATCTGAGGCACAGGGCTCATGTTAAAGCAAAAATAAAGAAGCAGAGGAGGTGGGGGAGAGTAGGAGAGTATGGTTGTGAGTACTGTAGGTGCTGTGAGTGCTGTTGGTGTCAGTGGAGGGCAGGGTGTGGGTGCTGTGGGTGTAGGAGTGGTGGGCAGGGTGTGAGTGCTGTGGGTGTAGGAGTGGTGGGCAGGGTGTGGGTGCTGTGGGTGTCTTGAAGGGCATGGTGTGGGTGCTGTGGGTGTAGGAGCGGAGGGCAGGGTGTGGGTGCTGTGGGTGTCTTGAAGGGTAGGATGTGGGTGCTGTGGGTGTGTTAGTGGAGGGCAGGGTGTGGGTGCTGTGGGTGTAGGAGTGGAGGGTAGGGGGTGGGTGCTGTGGGTGTGTTAGAGGAGGGCAGTGTGTGGGTGCTGTGGGTTTAGGAGTGGAGAGCAGGGTGTGGGTGCTGTGGGTGTAGGAGTGGAGGGCAGGGTGTGGGTGCTGTGGGTTTAGGAGTCGAGGGCAGGGTGTGGGTGCTGTGGGTGTAGGAGTGGAGGGCAGGGTGTGGGTGCTGTGGGTGTATCAGTATAGGGCAGAGTGTGGGTGCTGTGGGTGTATCAGTATAGGGCAGAGTGTGGGTGCTGTGGGTGTGTCAGTATAGGGCAGAGTGTGGGTGCTGTGGGTGTGTTAGTGGAGGGCAGGGTGTGGGTGCTGTGGGTGTGTTAGTGGAGGGCAGGGTGTGGGTGCTCTGGGTGTGTTAGTGGAGGGCAGGGTGTGGGTGCTGTGGGTATGTCAGTATAGGACAGGGTGTGGGTGCTGTGGGTGTGTCAGTATAGGGCAGGGTGTGGGTGCTGTGGGTGTGTTAGAGCAGGGCAGGGTGTGGGTGCTGTGGGTGTGTTAGAGCAGGGCAGGGTGTGGGTGCTGTGGGTGTGTTAGTGGAGGGCAGGGTGTGGGTGCTGTGGGTGTGTCAGTATAGGGCAGGGTGTGGGTGCTGTGGGTGTGTTAGTGGAGGGTAGGGTGTGGGTGCTGTGGGTGTAGGAGTGGAGGGTAGGGGGTGGGTGCTGAGGGTTTTGTGGGTGCAGACACAGACCTGGAGCGGGAGGAGGAACGGGAGCGACTTCTGGATGATCTGGACCTGGAGCGGGACGACTTGGAGGAGTGTGAGCTGGAGCGAGACGATGAGCGACCCCTGCTGTGAGAGCGACTGTCCCCACGACCACTGCACACACAAACACACAAGCACACACACACACACAAGCACACACACACACGCAAACACACACACACACGCAAACACACACACACAAACACAAGCACACACACAAAATCAAACACACAAACACGCCAACACACACAAACATACACACACACACATAAACAAATACACATACACACACACAAACAGCACAGTCAGTTTGGAAAGTCCACAACTAAACATGTGTCCTATACAGAGTAATTGCTCTGACACTTTGCAGTGATCTCGTGTTGGGGGTTCTCTTTGTGGGCCTTTATAGAGGAATGTTCATCAGTTATCATGGAGACACAATGCACATACTGTCAAACACAGTCAGAACTGTTTTTAGACAGTCTGAAAACCGAAGAAAAAAAACACAAAGTGATTTCAACAAGAGCCTGTGATTAATACAAGCATTCATGCCTGTTTGATTTTCAACAAATAAAGGTCAGAAATCCACTCCCTTAAACAAAGATCAAGTTAGATTAAAGTGTAACTTGAGTAAGAGAGCCACAGTTAGTTCCAGACCCCCAGTGAATGTTGACAACATCACCTGCAAAGTATCAGTAAAAGAAGGCTGTGGAAGAGTTGATATGAACTGGCCTGTTGTGTTTCTCCTGCTCCTTCTTCCTGCGCGCTCTCATCTTGGCTCTGAAGAACTCGTAGAGGCCGTTCTGCTCCCAGCCCTCACTGAGGAGACACAAGACACAAGCTCATTCATGTGGGAAGACGTGGGCTCATCCTTGTAGAAAACAGCAAACAAAATCTGTCACAAAGATGTGCTTAAAATAACAAGGTACCAGACATGAAAAATGCATAAATACAATGACATTCATGCATACAGCAGCACACAGGAGCTGCCAGTGGTGAGGGAGACAGGTGTATTGTGTAGGTGTAGTGACTGTATACAGAAGTAGAATGAGGGAGTGTGACATCACGCATAGTGTTTGATCCACATTAAGCTCACAGTGGCAGGTATAGGAGCAAATTTGGGACCGAATTCCATATTTGCAATTCCGACCGCAAGTATCATAGCAACCAAAGAGCCAATCCCGAGTGAGGCTGTTGAAGATAATGCTCTGTCCCGCCTGCAGCGCTGGTTTAGCAGGAGGCGGGCATTTTGTTGCTAAATGGGGGGGAACGACCTCTGGTTAAGAGGGTTTATTAATGTCCATATCTTGCATTGTGGACAATATAGTGAAATAAAATCAACAGTCATATAGAACAGGTTAATACAAACAACAATACCCAAATGCCGAGTCTGACAACAGCAGTTAGAGAGAGAGGGACACATGTTTCTCAAGAGTATAGTCGTCCCTCACTACAACCAGCTTCACCTTTCGCAGGCCTCTGTGTTTGGCGGATTTTTTTTAGTACAATTTTGCATGCTTTTTTTTTTTTTTTAAAGCATATGAATGTGCATTGTGTTCCTCCCCCTGTGTCCTGATTGGCTAACGGACGGCAGACGACTGTCAATCAATCTCCTCCATGCCGTGTCTCCTGCACAGTACAGAATGCGTGCAGCTTACCGAATTTACATGAATGTTGGATCTCTAGCAGTGTGATTCTAAAGTGCTGTATGTTTGTGGGTTTTGTCAGGGAGAAAACCTGCAATGTTCACAAAATGTTCCCAAAAGGCAGAGGAAGATGCCAACCATCGCACAAAAAGTTGGACTTCTGGACACGTTGAAAGAAGGTAGAAGTTATGCGGCTGTAGGGCACCATTACGTAATAAATTAATCTTTGGTTTGTTACATAAAGAAAGAGGAAAATAACACAAGGATGACAGCAGAAATAAGTTTTAAGAAGGATGTAAAAATTATTGTAACCGTCCTGTCTGAGAAAACTGTATAAAGTGTGTGCTGAGGGGTTTTACAGCAGTACAGTTTTAACCGTAGGGGTGGCAGGGTTCATGAAAAAAAAAAAAAAAAAAAAAAATGCTGGGTTCACTTCTCACGGTTTGGGACGTGTGCGTACCGTATTCCACGGTTCCCGGCTTGCGCATTGTAGCCTCGTGCCCGTATGTGACCTGTTTTGTTTTGGCAAAAAAGAAAAGTGGAGGGTGGGTGCTGCGCATCACGAAATGGCAAGTTGGAGAGAAGAGGGCTGCCCGGAGATGGAGGATGCGCCCATGTCGTTACCTCGCGAAATCACAGCCGCACCTCAACGCAAAGGCAGCTGCAGCAGGACGTACACGTGCAGCACTGACTCTGTGTTTGTCAATAGGAAAGTCAATCAAACTTGACCGGGCGCGTTTAGCCACTTGTATCAGGTCCACAGTGAAACTAAACAGCTGAACACATTTATTTAGCTTCTGTACAGGCTCACCATGGTAAACGCCAGGATTTCAAAAGTAAATTTTAAACCACTTATAGTCTTTCTGGACCTGGGCTCTTTCATACAACACAGAACTGCACCAGGAGCACGTTGTGCTGATGGTAAACACACAAATACAACCAAAGATTCATGCTCTCTGTGTATTTTGACACAGAGAGCTCTACGCGCCTATGCTCGCGTAGAGCATCAAAAAACAGGATGGATCCTATTTTTTGAAATCTCCGTGTGCAAGGCGTGCTGCTCCATACAAGCGTCTAGAGCATACAGTGGAGTCGCCCTCATTCACTTTCCATGCATTCTAAAAGTTATGCATCCAAAAGTTGCAGTTTTTATGCTCACATAGGGTGAAATGCACATGCAGTGATGCCACGCCCTTAACCTTGCAGCCAAGAGCGCAATTTTTTCAATTTTTTCAGCGAAGCACAACAGCTGCCTATGTCCAATAATAAAGTGCTTAAAGTCAAGTCAAATTCAGTTTGTGCATGATTACATTACTAACTATAATTTTATAACTTTTTTAATGCTGTATCCTAAATTGTGGCTAGTTAAGCTAACACAGCATATGATGAAGTATATTTCTGCAGATTAAAGATAAAAAAAAAAAAATGACAACAAGAACCGTACCGAATTGAAAACTGTGAATTTTGTGAACCGTGCCACCGCAAGCAGACATACATAATAATTGTAAAAAATAAAGTTGACTACTTCATGGATTTCACCTATTGTGCATTTTTTAGAACATAACCACTGCGATAAACAAGGGACCACTAAATGAATTGGAGTCAGAGTCGATGGAGCCAGAAGAGTATCCTCAATTAAAATTTGGCATCTAGTAGGTTCCTTATATTTCCATATACAGTGTAGAAAGAAGTTGTATGATTTGACGCACGTTTAGAACATTCTCATGAAACTGATGAGTGCACCTGTTCCGTGGGCGGTCATGGGACGGAGGGCTGTAGAAGGCTTCCACTGCAGCCAGCAGGCGGTCACTGGGGGGCATGGGAGGGGGCAGCCTGATGTCTTTGGGGTCCAGAGGTTTGTACTCACAGTCCTCCAGCTGAACACACACACAAACTGTTAGTTTAAAAGGTCCTATATTATGTTAAATTGACAAAACAGAAGTTAACAGAAAATTTCTAATATCTGCTGGTGCACTGAGGAGTGAAGCAGTTTAAATTAGACCAAAACAATATCTGTAACTTCAGTGTTAATCCAGAGCTGAAATTATCCAAATGATTCTAGTGTAGCTGTAAGCAGTTGAACACAGTGCAGATTAATATATGACCACTTGATGACATCACAAGGTGTGACAGATTGTTTTCATCTTGAGAAAAGAACACAGGATAAATAGAGGCTTTGCACCGTCACGTGACCCCTATAGCAACGGTATCTACGCCGCCATGACACCGGACACGCTATGTCATTGACTTCAGCAGCATCGGAGGAACATGGGCAGGTTTTGTTGTGTATTTGGTTGTTCTAGATGCTCTGAAAGGGATAAAACAAATCGTTTCTTCACTATTCCTCTGGAAATTACTCATCAGGGAGTTCAAACAAGGGAATTATCGAAAAAAAGACGCAGATTATAGCTAGCAAAAATAAACCACGAAGAGATTTCCTATGGTACCATCAAGACACCAGAAGTTTCATCAAGGTATTTGCTATTTAAATTGTTTCATAGCTTATCTAATGAAAGAAGCACATTTACTGAACAAAAATTTAATTAATTTATCCAGGAAAACCCGCACTAGTTTACGATTCAACGAACCCACACTGGGCTCCTGTGATCAACATGGCGCACGAGTCGAAGAGTCTGTGAGCCGAACCTCGAAAGAATCAGCCTTGAAAAGATCCTCATGAACGTTAGAAAGATCCGCTCGCAAAAAGCGATAAATTCTAGAAGACATAGTTGTGGATAGGCAAGGCAATGAAGAAAATATCGGTCCTACGACGAGTGACATGTTTATATGTGCGCTGGAAGATCCAGTTTCTACTGCCACTCACACTGCAAATTTTTACATTTTAGTCCAGTAAATGTTCTTCTCTCATTAAATAAGCTATGAAACAATTTAAATAGCAAATACCTTGATGAAACTTCGGCTGTCTTGATGGTACCATAGGAAATCTCTTCGTGGTTTATTTTTGCTAGCTATAATCCGCTCCTGATGAGTCATTTCCAGAGGAACAGTGAAGAAACGATTCGTTTTATCCCTTTCAGAGCGTCTAGAACAACCAAATACACAACAAAACCTGCCCATGTTTCTCCGATGCTGCTGAAGTCAATGACATAGCGTGTCGGGTGTCATGGCGGTGTAGATACCGTTGCTATAGGGGTCACGTGACGGTGCAAAGCCTCTATATGCTGGTTTTGTGTGTTAAACCTGTGTGAATGTAGCACAGCACAACATTAAAGCACTGAATTTAAAAAAAAGAAGAATATCCTTTAACACAGTTGTTCTAAAGCTGTTCTGTCTTCATCGAGAACCACTCACCTTGACCAGAGGGGCCATGAGCCCTGCTGGCAGGTCGAAATACGGCACATTCGGGACCAGACTGGGGTCATCCTGGATCAGGGGCTGCCGGTGGCGTACATGGGGGGAGTGACCGTTGAAGCCGTGGGGAGGGGGGCCAAAGTCTGAGTGCTGTCCCCCACCCCAAGGAGGGCGCTCACCTCCCATACCCCCGGGAGGCATCCTTTGATTGGGATGGTGGTGCGGGGGTGGTCCTGGCATGTCTGAAGTTAAATATACGTTTGCTCAGATTTAAACATATCAGCACATTTCAAAGTTCTCTTCAGCTCTTCATCTGTACTGTCCAAGTTTCATTGGCTAATTTTGGATATGTCTTGTGTTTTTTTTTTAAGTTTTATTTTTTTAACATTGTTCATCTCTGGATTTAAAGGAAATACTCACCTCCAGGGAACTCCTGGGGGTAGTCGAAGCGTGGTGGGGGGTACGGCGGCCGGTCATATGGGTGTCTTGGTGGAAACTCGTCCTGCATGAAACGAGGAGGGAAGCGGCCAAAGTTGTGTGGAGGAGGGGGCTGATTAAAGGGAGGAGGCTGCTGGTGCGGGGGGAACGGCCCTCTGAAGTGTGGGGGTCTCTGTAAAGGCAGGAAGTACATGCATATATTGTACATCGGTTATCATTTTCCTATATGTGTGAAGATGACTAGATGAAATTCCCTACTTGCATCCGTGGAGGGAAGGGGGGCTCCCGTTGGCCCCAGGGAGGTTGCTCAGGCTGATTGCCCCAGTTACTGGGTGGATCAAATGAGTTCCATGCTGGAGGCCCGGACTCGGACCCTCCAGGGCCATTCCAGGGACTGCCATCTCTGGGGGGTGGCCCACTCCAGCTGCCAGTGTCCCTCTGCTCATTCCACATGCCCTCATGGCTACTCCAGGGCAGGCAGGGCGGTGGTTGATTGGGGTCAAAAGGGGGCTGCAGAGGGGTAGGGATAGACTGTGAGCACCGGCTAGTCATGAGGGGACAGCACTGTATCAGGGTTAGAGTGAAAACCCAAAAGTATTCAGTTCAATCCCATCTTAAAATATACTTACGTCACTGATGAAGACTTTATTAGTGCTGAACATTTTTAAAGACTATGACTACGTGCATTGGCCTTAAGTACCTTTGAATACTATTTAATGTATTTTAGCCTATTTTCCATCAGTAGCACTCCCAACACTGGGACTGTGCATCATCTATTGGTAGCAGAATGGAATGGAAAAACTAAAGTTAGCTACGTCCCTGGACATGCTAATGTATCCAGGAAGTTGTAATGAATGTGATGTGAGCAGAAATGCTTAAAACAAGTCACAATCCAGCCAAAATTCAGTGTTCTTTCTTGTGTTTTGTACTGCTCAGAAGTAGAGGACCTCATAAACAGGGCTAATGAAAAAGGAAAAAGTGAATGAAGTTAAACACAACTCCAAGCATATTTTAGTGAAGGAACAATGTTATAACATGATAAAAATCTCAAAAAAGATTTTGCATTATAAATGTGCAGTTAAGATTCATAATTAGAAACCCTGACCGATCTTGCAAAATACAGTTTGTTAAATATTGAATATGTAATGATATATGCTAATATTTGTTTGCTTTTCAAAATTCTTCATGGTGCCATTTCTCCTCTGAAGGGTTTTGTCTCATTGACGTCTGAAAAAACATCTCGAGTAACACGCTCATCCTCCAGAGGAGAGTGCACTGTCCCCAAATGTAAGAGCACACTCACCAAATACCCTTTTTCCTCTGCTGCAGTGAGTCATATGAATAATTTTCCAACAGAGATTCTAACCTGCACAGGTTTTAATGTTTGCACATCTGACAAATAAGTGGCTGATCTCAAAAACAGGTTTGTGCACATTACAGATGAGTGTGAGTTGAATGATTAGTAGAATGTAGAATGTACAATGTGTGTGTGTACATGTGTTGGGCCTTGAGTGCTTATATGTTTGGTATATGTTGTTTGTAGACTAATACACCCTGACCCTAAGTATCATTTTATCTGTATACACAATCTGCACTCTCAGTATTTCCCCCAGCCTGCTCAGGGACTACTATGAGCATTCATGCTATAACATAGCACCGCCATCTTTCTTATGAATTCTGTTGTGCACTGTCCCTATACAAATAAAACATACCATACCAAAGCAGAATTCAGGTCACAGTACATTCTGAATGTAACCTACATTCATCCATGAGTGGAAGCTGAAATAATACCAGCTGAAGTGATCCCATGTATTTCAGAACATGTTTAGAGACAATGTGAGCCTCAATGTGACCTGGACTGCTAATTATGTGATGTTAATTGCACCCATTAACATAGCAAATTTGATTTCATTACTTCATTCCAACATCAATGTACAGGAGGAGGCGGGCCTTACCGGCTGGTTGGGGTTCCAGGGACCCATGTGTTGGGGGTCATACCAGGAGGGCTTGCTAGGGGGCAGGTCACTGGAGGAAGGCTCCTGTGTGCGTGAAGGGGCCGTGTCCAGCTCTCTGGGGGCCTGGCTGGGGATGACTGCTTTCACCTCTGCAACAACACACAGGATCCCTTATAGATTCTCCACTTTCTACTAACTGCAATTAAGCTACAAAGACAATCCTTGTACAAAACTGTAGTCATCTGGTTCATTTGTATGGAATTTCGAGACCCCAGTTAAAGGGCCCATGGTACACTATTTCTGATCTATGTTACAATGTTGTTTCAAGGAGCAGCCAGACCAGGGTGAAAAAATGCATAGCACACTCGGTTGGCCGATGTCCAAAAGCTTTTTTATTAACAAAATAACATTTCGGCAAAAAAAGCCTTCATCAGATATTTTTCCTGTCTTGGACCACAGCACACAAAATGGTTGCCAGCCCAGGTGCCCATATACCCCTTCAATGAATGGGAGGTCCCAAAGTCATTTTGTGTGCTGTGGTCCAAGACAGGAAAAATGTCTGACGAAGGCCTTTTTGGCCGAAACGTTATTTTGTTAATAAAAAAGCTTTTGGACATCGGCCAACCGAGTGTGCTATGCATTTTTTCACAATGTTGTTTCCTCATCAAAAACATTCCTGGAATTTTGTTGTGTCCACTGTGTTTTTAAACTATATACTCCTTCATTACAACCATTTGGAAAATTTCAGCCCTGGAATTGCCAATTTTCACTAAACAAAAGGTAAATGGTAGCTGTTAACATGAAAACTACCACTTTGTAACATAATGAGGTGGAAGACTGCAGAATTTGTCGAAGAGAGCAAAATTTGTAACATCATGAGGTGGAAGAGAGGAGATATAATCAGACTAATAATGAAGAATTACTCAAACATGTGTGAATGAAACAAAACACAACTCTAGGTATGTTTTTGATGAGGTAACAACATTCTAACATGACTAGAAGCTCATAATCCTAATAAATTTTCCATAATATAAGAGCATTAAATGAACAGAAACTAGATAAAAACCCATTTGTACAAAGCCATCTGGTAAAAGTAGTGTATTATAAATGTGTAGTGGCGTACTTCATATAAACATTGGGCTCTGCAGCTAATACAATATGAATTGAACTGTGGTCACCCTATTTACGTATTGCTGCCAGTTCAGGAGTTCAGGGGAAAAAAAAACATTGAGTGGAAAATCGTAATAAATTCATGTGAGGAAAGAACTTGCTGTATTACCCTGTCCTATATAAGTGTTGTACCTGCTTGTGGGGCAATACCAGGGGGGGTTTCTGCTTCTAAGAGGGGGATCTGTGGTGGTACAGGCTGGGCTTGGTGCTGCTTCTTCAGGCTGGACACAAACTCCTCATGCTGGGCCTTGAGAGCCTGGACCTGCTGCTGGAAGGCTACCTGAATGGGCTGCACCACGCCAGCGTACTCCGTGATCAGAGAGGCCTGGGGGAGCGGACATTGTTACATTTCTTTCTATACATTATTTGTTTTAAAATAACATTAAAGTAACTTTCTGGAAGTAGGACATCATGTACATGATCCCATGGAAACAAATGTAAAAATCAGACTTAGGAACATTCCTCATGGTGAATAGATACAGTAGAATAGTTTTATTCCATATGGAATATAATGACCTAAGGTACAGCATTTCCATATAAACAAGCAGGAGGAACTGCTCCTCTCGGTCAAGTAAGAACAGTCTGTGGAAATGCAAAATCGCTCACAATAAAAATTAAAAAAATATCCAAAATGTAAATAAATGAACTTTTTTGCCTACTTTTGGACAAGAAGTTAGGCGGTGGGGTTTTAAAGGTCCCATATTACACAAAATTTACTTTTGTGAGTTTATTAGTCAGATTATAATGTTGTCACCTCCTCAAAAACAGACATGGAGATGTGTTTTGTTTCATTCACACATGTTTGAGTAACCCTTTATTATTAGTCTGTCTACATCCTCAAAACGCTCTGTCCCACCTTGTGATGTCATCAAGCAATAATAATAATAATAATTTTCAAGTTTCAAGTTAACGTTTACCTCACAGTTCAACAGAGATTGGCAATTCTATGGCTCAAATCATCCAAATGATTCTAGTGAAGGTGTATGGAGTTTAAAAACACAGTGGAGAATTTCTTGTATTACCACATGAGTGTGTATTAAACATGTGTGAATGAAACAAAACACACAAGACAACCCAGATGTGTTTTTGATGAGGAAACAGCATTATAACATAGAAAATCGTGTATTGGCCCTTTAAGTAAACTTTACAGTCCCTGACAAAAGTCTTGTCGCTTATCCATTTTGTAGAAACAAAAGCTTATAACCTGACTTTAAATTAATCGATTGGTTTTAGAAATGTCATATGAAAGCTAAAACCCTCCCAAATTATGCTCAATATACTAAAATAAATTTGCTTCACTGAAGAAAGATTGATCATTTAATGAACACAGAAAGGTCAGATTTTGGAAAGACAAAAGTCTTGTCGCCTTGTCATATGATGTACCCAATCCTAAATTACAGCCTCACCTGTGATCAGATACTGATCAATCAATTAGCGGGTGAGTATAAAAAGACCCCCAGCACACCAGACCTTCACATCAACTGCAACTTGACCTCTGACAACATGCCTAAGATCCACCCTGAGACCAAATTATCAAGAGGCTGAAGACCAGATCCACTGCTGAGGTGGTGACACCTTCAATGTGTCTCAGCGTCAAGTACAAAGAACAAGAAAAAGATCTGAAATGACTGGAGATGTTTTTGACAAGCCCAGGTCCGGTAGACCCCGCAAGACAACTGCTCGGGAGGACCGTTTGTTGATTTGAAAATCCAAGGCCAGCCCCTTTTCCACTGCAGCAGACTCCACCAGACCTGGTCACCTCAAGTCCCTGTGTCAACCAGAACAGTTTGTAGAATTCTGTCTCGAAATGACCTCCATGGTCGAATCAGTGCACAGAAACCAGCACTAAACAAAAGGCAATTAAAAAACGTGTGGCATTTGCCAAGGCCCACAGCCTGCTAAAAGGATGGACACTGAAAAAGTGGCAGAAGGTGGATTTCTCAGATTAATCCTCGGTTGAATTACATCACAGCCGCCGCAAATATTGCAGTAGACCTACTGGAGCCGCATGGATCCAAGATTCACCCAGAAAACAGTTAAGTTTGGTGGTGGAAAAATCCTGGTCTGGGGTTACATCCAGTATGGGGGTGTGCGAGACATTTGCAGGGTGGAAGGCAATATCAATATCCTAAAATATCAAGAAGTATTAGCTTCCTCTTACATTCCCAACCATAAAAGGGGTCAAATTTTGCAGCAGGATGGTGCTCCATCGCATACTTCTATCTCTACATCAAAGTTTCTCAAGGTGAAGAAGATCAAGGTGCTCCAGGACTGGCCAGCCCAGTCACCAGACATGAACATCATTGAGCATGTCTGGGGTAGAATGAAAGAGGAAGCATGGAAGGCAAAACCAAAGAATCTTGATGAACTCTGGGAGGCATGTAAGACGCTTTCTTTGCTATTCCTAATGACTTCATCAACAAATTGTATGAAACATTGTTGAACCGCATGGATGCGTCCTTCAAGCTCATGGAAGTCATACAAGATATTAAATATGGATCTCACAGCACCACTACTTAATTCACTGACGTTATGCAACATATTTTTGTATTTGAAGTAAATTATTTGTTCAATTTTCTGTAGGCGACAAAACTTTTGTCTTGCCAAAATCTGACCTTTCTGTGTTCATTAAATGATCAATCTTTCTTCAGTGAAGCAAATTAATTTTAGTTTATTGAGCGTAATTTGGGAGGGTTTTAGCTTTCATATGAGACATTTCTAAAACCAATCGATTAATTTAAAGTCAGGTTATAAGCTTTTGTTTCTACAAAGTGGATAAGCAACAAGACTTTTGTCAGGGACTGTAAGCAGAATGGTGAAAACTTGTGGTCATGGAAATAACCCCTTGCTTACTTGGTACTGGCCCAGACCCAGGGCAGGGTTCTGCAGCTGCTGAATGGTCTCTTCATCAAAGTAACCATTTTTTTCCCAAAGCTGCAATAACTGTAACGAATGCAAATTAAATCAAGTTACAGAAGACTATGATTGTAAGTGGAGATTGTGTTGATGTACCCTGGTGATTTTCTGCTGCTTCTCCTCCTCCACAGCCAAGAAGCTGGTGCAGTAGATGGGCACTACCACCTTCTGCAGTGCGGCCAGCAGGTCCTTCTGATGTTTCCTTTGACTGAGCACACAGGACATTATGACCTACATTTTCCAGCGTGTGTGATTTGTGACATTTCAAATAGAGATTTGCCATAGAGATGCCAGCTTGTGCCCCTTATGTGTATGTAGAGCTATGTGTATATAGGGCTGTGTGCAGAGGGCTGTGTACCAGTGGTGCAGCACGTCATTGGTCAGGTAGATGAGGTGCAGCCGCAGTTCAAAGTGGGCTCCATCAGTAGTGATGCGATTCCTCAGATGGGACGTCATCAGCTCACAGTGTGCAGGGCTCTTGGCGTTGGTGAACATCCAGTTTTTTCCAGCCTGAGGAAAGTCACAGACAGGATGAGACCATGCTCTTACCCCTGGCTGCTGGAGTGGGTAGGGAGCTTACCGAGATGGCGTCCTTAGTGCACATGTCGATGATAGGCTGCAGGACACTGTCAAACTCAGCCATGTCCAGCTGGGTCTCCTGTAACAGCTTCTGAGTCTGCTGCTCCACGGCCAGAGCAATGGCCGCTGTCACCTGCTCCTAAACACATGGCAGCAGGAGAAGGAAGAAAACAAAAAACACATGGGAATGATATGTGAAGGAATCATTCTGTTGGACCAAATATTTCACCAACTTATTACAGAACACTACAAGATACCAGGCCAACTGTAACACCTGGTATCTGTCACAGTAAGAGCACTTGCAAGCGGCAGTGAATGGCATGTAGCTCCACTAAAGCTATACACATTTGTTAGAATAATTGTATATATTATCCCATATTTGCTATATTGCTATGTACCATTCTTTGTTTATTTGAATAATCTTTTGTGCTTGGAAACTATGCAGTCATGTGTGAGCAACGGCTATTCAGCTCTTGGAGCATGGGAGCAGACACTCTCAAGGCCCTCGGAGCATGAGAGCAGACGACTTTCAAGGCTGCACAGAGAAAGTTGTGTCTGAAAGCTAAACGAAACATATGCACCTGCTGTTGATAACACATATTTGTCATATTTGTATGTCTGGTGTTTCCGCTGTTTTCACCCCCTCTCCCCGAGAGCGGAGACACCCATTGTAACTAGGGACCCTCTTAAGACAATAAAAGAGCAGAGAGTGCATCAGAGCGGGTCGAGACTGTAACGGTGAATGCAATCTCTGTCCGCCCTCCTCATGAGAAAACGATTCTAATGTCTTGTCTTTCTTCTTGTTTTTACAATGTTTAGGTGGGTTTAAACCTGACAACATTCATTATGCAATTTATAAACTTAAATTACAGCTAAATGGGCTATTAATTAGGCAAAGATAATTTTCATTTTAACAGTTTAAAAATGCTTCAAGTGAGTTCAACTTTAAAATTAAAGTGCAATGCAATTAATCGTGATAAATTATGTTTTTATCGCATGTATTTGATCGTTTGACTGCACTAATATTTTGTCTCATGCATTTGAGAGATACGTGATACAAATTAGTAGCTATGATTGTTATTTGAACTTTCTGGTCTGGTTCCAGAGATAGTTGGTGGGATGGGGGTGCCAGGCTTACTGGGGTGCCAGTAACATAAGTCTGGAGGTACCTGTCGGAGGGAACTGAGGTGCTGCTCCTGCTGCTGCAGGTTCCACAGGCTCTGCTGGATCAGTTCTTCAATGGGAGGGGCCCCAGGAGGGGGGGCGCCTGGTGGTGGGGCCCCAGGAGGGACCCCTGGAGGGACCCCTGGAGGGACCCCTGGAGGGACCCCTGGAGGAGCGATGGATGGGCCCAAGAAGGGAATGGAGCCAGCAGAAAGTTCTCCCCCATCTTTGGTCCCAGGGTTGTACATGTCTGAGAAGTTGGAGAACATAGTTTAAAATCACAGTTAAGGGCCATCACATGTCCAGAGGGTCATGATACAGCAGACACATGAAGACATCCACAAACACAACTGCACAGTGAGGGCACATGCAAACTGTCCCCTGTCAAGGACACTGTAGCAACCTCTCAGTCAAACCATCAAACCGCAAACGGTCAAAAGCGTGACAAACAGGCAGGTGGACATACGACCAGGACTAAGTAAAATATTCTGAATCTCAGTAGAACTTTCCAGTTAAAAAGTCCAAATAAAACAAGTAAATTAAATAGAAGATGATAAACTAAGTGCCAAGGACATGAGCAGAAACAAAAGTGCCCTGTGGCTTTCTCATGTCAGCTCCAACCTCTGTGCAATACCTGGAGACTTCAAGTCCTCCGCATCTCGAGCAGAGGCATCTGAGATAGAAAGACAACATTTTACAGCTTTAGTTCAAAAGGCTCAGAGTGGCTGGGTGCTCAGGCCAGTGACTCCCACAGCTCTCTGAGGGGTACGCATTAATCATTAACCCAACAGTCAAAGATGCAACAGCACCTCCTCTCTTATACCAGAGATTTTGTTGTGTTTATGTTAGAAAATAGGAGAACATGGCTGCGGTTCAGTCTGAATAAGCAATGGGAGGGCAGAACATCTGGGAGCCACTGGTGTAGTTGTTTACACGTGCTGAGCTCTTGGTCACCTACGGTTCAGTAGTGGCATGCACCCTTTGTCTGGCATAGTGGGCCAGAGTGGAATAGAGGGGATCAGCCTTTCCTTCATCTGTTCTGGTCTATACCATGTCTATCTGCACAGTCATGTAGAACTGTTTATTGTTTCCATTAAAAACTAGTTAAAACTATCAGCCTGATATTCTAACTAGTATTAAATACTTCTCTGTAGCATTTAATACTAGTTAGTCAAGGTATATCAGTATTTTTATTGTACTTTTCCTATGTATTTGGTATTATTTGTGCTTGTACTGTAGTTTGGCCCTTAACTCTCATGACGCAGTTTGGTCAATTGAAGTTGTGCTTGAATGTGAATGTGCTTTATAAATAAACTTGAACTTAATAATTCCAAAAAATGTCTGCAGTTTTGTGTTTGAGCTGAACCTCCATCACAATGCGCAGTCATGGCTGAGCAAGAATTATCGTTGGCATTGAAAGTGTGTGTGAGATCCAGTCAGTAAAACAGATGAGACCCAGAAGACACAGGAGGACAAAGAGCAGTGGTGTGAGGGGCTGTGACATACGCGGTTGCTGCTCCATGGCCAGTCTGTACTTGTAGTAGGTGAAGTAGTCTCCTCCAAAGAGAAAGGAGAACTTGGCGTTGTCTTTCTGCTTCTCCATGGTCATCTTCTCAAACTCAGGGCCATTTCGGGCAACAAACTGGGCCAGCTTGTCAATAACATTCCTCAGCTCCTGATCTGTGCAAGGATACAGGACATATGACTACACAGCATGCCACACAACCACCTGTACAACAAATACCCAAAACTGACCCATAATTACAATGAAACCTTGTAGATGGTGTGCTTGTCTCCATTCAGCCAGATAAGTTTAAAGGGGACATATTACACTATTTTCAGATTTATGTTATTTCCTCATAAAAACATTGTTTTGTCTCATTTGCATGTTTAACATACCCTGCATATTTAGGCTGAGTTCTGTTCCACCTTCTGCTTCACTGTGTTTTTAAACTCCATATACCTTCACTAGAAGCATTTGTATAATTTCAGCTCTGGAATCACCAGTCTCGACTGAACAAAAGGTGTTAAACTGAAAACGAGCATTACATGACATCACAAGGGGAACAGTGTATTTTGTGCTTTGGAGATGTAAACAAACCGATAATAAAGAACAAAACCCACATCCAGGTATGTTTTTGAGGAATAACAACTTTATAACATGACTTAAAGCTCACGAGTCAATTTTGTGTAATATATAGAACAGAGGTCTCCAACCTGTAGCTCTCCACCCCCTCCCACATAGCTCGCCAAGGGATTTCTGAATTCTGTGTATGGTAGATAAGTAAAATGTTATTAATTACCATTGTAAATGTATAATTTTCATGCCTAACTTGGTGCACTGATAAATGGAAAATGGTTTATGTTTTCTGTTGTTTACATTGTATACGTAGTATACATGATTATTGTTTCTCTCTTGGCACAAACTCGAAATAAAAACGAATCAATCAATCTAACTGTTCCCCATCCAAGGCTTGCTATGGCTCTTATATTTACTCAGTTTCTTTGCAACTGCTGAAATTGGTAGCTCTCTGGCATTTTCGTTTTGTAAAGGTAGCTCACTGGGGAAAAAAGGTTGGAGACCAATGATATATAACCTTTAATGTCATATTGTGAACATCCCAGGCAAAGCAAAACCATGTCAATACAGACAAGCAAAGGAGACTCGTTCCACGATTGCGTAGTGCATCTTTAAATGTAAGCATAGACTATCTATGGTTACAATAAATGTGCAACAATGAACTGAAATGATGCAGGGCTGTCACAGCGGCCACGCGCTTTGGAGAAACACCTGGCCTGTAGTAAATGCACTTCTGTCAAACGGGAAATCATGACTGGTCTTTGCAATCGAAAGAAGCTGTTTGAAAGCGGTAACCTCATTAGCCATTAGCCATTAGCCGTGCACCGCGGCTAATAGCCCTGATGCCCTGCCCCACGCACCTTCAGGCGGCGTCGGGACATCCATGGTCTCTGTCCCGCAGACCTGTCGGTCCTCCGAAGCCCCGCGGAGACAGATCTGTGTGAAAACTCTCGGATTATTCTCTGTTTATCAAATGAAGTGCACGGCTCTCGTTTACACTGCGCCGTAACCCCACGAGTGACCCGGAATCACTGCGAGAGGAGCATGCCGCCGCCTGCGGTCGGGAGGGGCTCTGCGGCGCTGCCCTTGTTCCCATGAGCAAGATACGAGAAGCTGCAGACTTTACGTAATTACGTCATCATTACGTAATCAGCTCATTTAAACAGGTTTTGTCTTCCAACCAGGGGCAGTGGGACAACAGCGCCATCTGCTGTCTGACTTCTGGAACTATAGAGATGGCATTTGTGTCCTTGAGACTAGACTGTTAGACAATCTGTCTGAGCCAGAAGGAATTTACCCAGCTGCAGAACTCCAAAACTCTGCCACAAGGTTCTGACCTGCACCAGCAGGAGGGCTCATATCACTCCCATCTTAAAATCCTTACAGTGGCTCCCTGTTCTTTTTGGGAGCGTACCAAAGTTCCACAGCCCTAATGTTCCCTCATTTCTAAGGGCTTTTCAAACTGGGTGAATGTGAGCCTCCCCTTCAAGTAGGTAAACATAGCCGAGAACCCCCTCTCCCCCAACATGATTTTAGTCCTGGTTTAGTCCTGGTTTAGTCCTGGTTTAGTCCTCGTTTTAGTCCTGGTTCAGTCCAGCATCACAGTTTAAGTCACGTAAACGGGAAACTGTCATTATCCGTTTTTTCCATTATTCATTTAAACATAAAATCGAAAACTGAAAAAACGAATACTTCCTTGATTTGGAGACAAATAATGAAGAAAATTGTAGTTTTTTTCATTTTCTTATTTTTTGCTTTATTTTGAAAAACAAATGATACACAGATTCTCTGAGTTTGCTCTGGCTTTTACTGTTGTCTGTGTGTCCAGGAGAACTCAGAGCTGAACATGGTGTGCATGGGTCTCCAGGAGCTGAGTTTGGACTGACCCAAGTCTCCCGGGCTGCCTTTGACCTCAAGATGGACTTTGCTCTTAGCCAGTCTGGTGCCACCATTGCCTCCGCTCAATTTTATTTCTCTCCAGCGACTACATCAAGAGTCAGAATACACTAGACGGTTCTCAAAAACCCCAGAAGTATGAGTCCGAGCACCAGCCAATCAGTGAAGAACCAAACATTCTGTGTTGGTAACGATTCCCAAGATCAAGGATTTAAAGTTGGAACAAAGATAATGTTTGGTGAATTTTATCAAGGAGGAAAGACTTTCTTGTCCTTCTTCCTACGGGATTTGGAGCATTACATACGTTACGTCCAATTAGCAGTGACTGGTTAAATTTAATAAAAGCATCTACCGTCAAGCGAACAAATCCTAATGCTGCGAGGTCAGATGGTTTCCACCAAGTGAAACCAACTGATGAATCAGGCTACTTTACTCCAGCTAAAACCTATGAAACTTTTTACATTTTGATGCAGCTTGAATTAAAGTTTTGGTTTTATATATATATATATATATATATATATATATATATATATATATATATATATATATATATAATATATATATATATATATATATATATATATAATTCCTGAAAATCAGGAAAATTTTTCCCCTGTGTCACAGAACACACATTTACCTGTCTCAAATTTGAATTTTTGTGTTAGGAATTCATTGGTTGGATAAGTTTTATTCAAAAATTTTAAATTGTGTCTCCTTTACTTTATTTTAATATCTTTCTTTTCAAAGTTATTTTAAGAATATAATCTTTTTTTAATTGTCTTGGGGAAGCAATGATTTAGTAAGGAAGATCTCAAAAATGTGTTATTGCACTTTGAATCACAAAATTCAACACCTTCAATGTAAAGTTGTCTCAGTCCAGGAGAAATATTAGTGTACAACATATCCTGCCTAGTCATAGTTCCAAATTGAAATAGGCACCGAATCTGTTTTTTGATTCATGTTATTTTAAATAAACGTTAAATTAAATATTGGAAATAGAAATTGAAATAGAAGTCGAAATCTCTTCACTGAAACAGAATAATGAAATAACAAACGGTGTTTTTCCTTCCTAACTGAAATTCAAAAGAACAAATGATAAAAGGTCTGTAAGATTTTAAAGGGGAGTTCTCATGTTTTATATTTTCCTCTAGTAGTCAGGGAGCCAAAGTCTCAAAAGCTCTAGAAAATGGGTTGAACCTGACATTGCCTGCCATACTTTTTATATGTGTTTTTTTTGTTAACTGTGACCCTGAGGACCAATAATTGGAGGGTCTGCTCTTCCGGAAATATCGCGAAAAAAAATTGTGGCCATTTTAGTGTAGGTAACCTTCATTTTGTGATAGAAAATTTTGAAAAATGAAAAATTTCCTCAAATCCTCAGTGGATTGGGTAAACTGTCTACAAATACATTCCAGATGCAAAGAACACATGTGGTGACAACATTCAGTGAAAAAAAAAAATATTCATAAAACACATTTCTACATGATTTTGGCTCAATTTAATGCCAAAAAATAAGGCATTTTTTCACTTTTTTTCAGTATTTTCATCTTTACTTCATTGGCAATCAACTATTCCCCCAAGTTTTGACATCAGCCAATATGCCATTCTTTTCTTCAAACAGTATAGTCATTCCACAGAAAAAAAATATAAAAATCCAACCAAAATCAATGGATCTGTGATGATTTCATTACCATCAACAGGCCCAGAACCTCAATAGAATATAAGGCTCCTCTCAACATTCCATAAGGCACACTGAATATTTAGCATGGTTGTTAATGTCCACATTATTAAACATCATGGCCTAGGCATCTTTTAAATAATACTACTACTACTACTACTACTACTACTAATAATAAATATAGCCGCAAGCGGCAATGATCGGCCCTCGCTTGAGCCTATGCCATGCCCATGCCACGCCGCACCCCGGCCACGTTGAGCTCTGCACATGCCGTGCCCCACGAATGCACCTTACTCATTGATCTAACTTCTAAATTAACACTATCCCCTAAACCTACGTGCACTCCTAACTAGGGATGGGCATTCGATGAAATTTTCTTAATCAATCGTCGGAAGAATTAACGATCGATTATCTATTAATCATTAACGTTTTTATATTAAAATGATAATGATCATTATTATTACTATCTGCACTACTAATCTGCATAAATAAATTCAAGTTTACGACATATAAACCGTAACCACTCTAGAGCCACATCAATCCATTTGAGATTTTAATGTGTTTAATTCAGTTTTGCGCAACTCTCACAGAAACGAAACTTAAAAGCGCATCGCTAATTTGCATAAACTCAGCAAAGATAAAACTACAGCTCTTGTGTCGCTGATGCGGTCAATTTCTGTCGGATTAAAAGACATGATTCAGTGGAATAGAAGTTAGTGTGACCATATTTGCGTTTGTCAAAACCAGGACACCGTACAGGAGGTGGGGACTCATCATCGACATTGCACGACTCTCACCTGGTAAAGCTTTTTCCCACTGGACACCAAAACATATGTGCTGCTTTGTACACTGTGCACATGGACTCCCACTTGTCCCGAACGCAACGGAAAGCGTGGAATTTCTTGTACAAATCACAAATACGCATTTGTGCTTTGGTATGGTGCAGACTGACTGACTGTTTGTGTTTGCTCGCTCCTTCTGAGTGCAGAGGGCTACATGTACAAACCCCTGTTTGGTCACGCTATGCACAGCAACCTACATTCGGTTTGTCGCTTAAAATTAACGTAATCGATGAAATTCTTAATGATCAATTATCAATTAATCGATTAATCATGCCCATCCCTACTCCTAACCATAGCCATAACCCTAGCCTAACCTTACCCCTAACCTAACCTGAACCCTACTATTTTTCTCAATTTCTGTATGTGTTGATTTTTTCTTTTTTTTTAAAATCCAAGATGGTGGACTTCCGGTTTGGGAGAGAGCGTGGTCACAATATACTTTATTGTTCCTATTCCCATCTGTGTACTAAATTTGGTTTGAGTACATTAAAGTTTTTGTTGGGACGTCCCCTTGGTGAAGACAGATTTTTAGCCAGTTGCCATGGCAACACGATGGGAGATGGAGTGTGGGCATCATTGACTTTTTTCATTAAGACCAGGCCACGAATGTGTGTACCAAATTTTACATGCCTACGACAAAGTAAAATTTTATTGTTCCATACAACCTCCCTAGGGGGCCAGTTTAGATTTTCTTATATAAATCTGTTCAGAGTTGGGGTGTCCACCAACAATTAACAATTAACTTGGCCAAAGTTTGTGCGAATTATCACGCGTCGAAGTTTGATGGCGAGCTGCAAAAACGAACCCGAAATTTGCACCGTTGCCACAGCAACACTGTTTTAAAAAGCTTTAAACAACTTTTAATGTCTCACTCGTCTAGATGATACAGAATGATTCTAGTGAGTCTGGGTCAAACACCTTAGGACGAGTTCGTTCAAATATGAGGACAAGAAAATGCGCCTTTGGCGCCGAGTAGCGCAATCAGTCCAATATGGCTGACTTCCTGTTAATATACTTTTTGTCCCTATTCCCATGGTGCATCTGTGTACCAAATTTGGTTTGGCTACGCCAAAGTTTTTGTTGGGCGTCCTATAGATGCATCAAGAATCTTAGACTTCCGGTCATTGTGCAATTCATGCTGGGAAGGATTTTCCAAAAGAGTGAGCATCAAACCTCCATGTTTGTTTTCCCAGTGGAATTTATTGTCAAAGTCGATCTTTTCAAGTCTTTTGAACCATATCACTTTTGTTTCTGGTTCTGATATTGTCATATTTTAGTTTTGGGATTCAGATATCGTTAATTGTGTGGTTGTTGGATCCTAACAGCAGAAAACGACTCGAGAAATTTGTTTGCAAACTCCATAAATGCAAAAGTGAATCAGATGTTTGTGACTCAAACCTCTGTTCAAACTGTTTCTCTTCACAACGGAATTGAAAAATAGTGAAAGGTGAAGGTGATGGACAGGATTGATCCACAGGAAGAACCAAAAAGAAAACCTTTGACTTCCTAACTCATCCTGAGTTTGCAGAGAACATTTTGTATGTGGAGCAACATCAAAGTAAAATCCCATTTGTTAAGTGAGAGATACAGAAGACAAACAGACTGAGCTCACACTTTCTGTTCTTGTGGTTTTAGAGCAACATCACGTCTTGGTCTCTTTGCAGTGGAAGGTGTTTCTTGGTGAACAGCTGGTGCCTTTCACTTTGGCATTGACTTTTTAAATTTGTGAACAAGGTGGAGTGAAGGACTATGATGTTTAATAATGTGGACATTAACAACCATGCTAAATATCCAGTGTGCCTTATGGAATGTTGACAGTAGCCTAACATTCTATTGAGGTTCTGGGCCTATTGATGGTAAAGAAGACAGATCCATTGATTTTGGTTGGATTTTTATATTTTTTTCTGTGGAATGACTATACTGGTTTTGACAAACGCAAATATGGTCACACTAACCTGTATTCCATTGAATCATGTCTTTTAATCTTTCAACTCGCACCTCCGGGAGGACTTCTCCCGGATTCCGGGGGAGGCTGGAGATATGGAGTCTGAGTGGGCTTCATTCTCGGCCTCTATTGTCGATGCGGCTGCTCGGAGCTGTGGGCGTAAGGTCGGTGGTGCCTGTCGCGGCGGCAATCCCCGAACCCGGTGGTGGACACCGGAAGTAAGGGATGCCGTCAAGCTGAAGAAGGAGTCCTATAGGGCCTTGCTGGCTCGGGGGACTCCTGAAGCAGCTGACGGGTGCCGGCGGGCCAAGCGTGCTGCAGCCCGTGTGGTCGCGGAGGCAAAAACTCGGAGCTGGGAGGAGTTCGGGGAGGCCATGGAGGAGGACTATCGGACGGCCTCAAAGAAATTCTGGCAAACCGTCCGGCGCCTCAGGAGGGGGAAGCAGTTCTTCACCAACACTGTTTACAGTGCGGGGGGAGAGCTGCTGACCTCGACTGGGGACGTTGTCCGGCGGTGGAAGGAATACTTTGAGGATCTCCTCAATCCCACCGTCGCGTCTTCCGAGGAGGAGGCCGAGGCTGGGGACTCAGAGGCGGACTCATCCATCACCCTGGCTGAAGTCACTGAGGTGGTTGGAGAGCTCCTTGGTGGCAAGGCTCCGGGGTTGGATGAGATCCGTCCTGAGTACCTTAAGTCTCTGGATGTTGTGGGGCTGTCTTGGCTGACACGCCTCTTCAACATCGCGTGGCGGTCGGGAACAGTACCTCTGGACTGGCAAACCGGGGTGGTGGTCCCTCTGTATAAGAAGGGGGACCGGAGGGTGTGTTCCAACTATAGGGGGATCACACTCCTCAGCCTTCCCGGTAAGGTCTATGCCAGGGTACTGGAGAGGAGAATCCGGCCGATAGTCGAACCTCGGATCCAGGAGGAGCAGTGTGGTTTTCGTCCTGGCCGTGGAACACTGGACCAGCTCTACACTCTTCATCATCGGGTGCTCGAGGGTTCATGGGAGTTTGCCCAACCAGTCCACAGTCCACATGTGCTTTGTGGACTTGGAGAAGGCATTCGACCGTGTCCCTCGTGGTGTCCTGTGGGGGGTGCTCTGGGAGTATGGGGTCCGGGGCCCTTTGCTAAGAGCTGTCCGATCCCTGTATGACCGGAGTAAGAGCTGTGTTCGCATTGCCGGCAGTAAGTCAGACCTGTTCCCGGTGCATGTTGGACTCCGCCAGGGCTGCCCTTTGTCACCGGTTCTGTTCATTGTATTTATGGACAGAATTTCTAGGCACAGTCAGGGGCCGGAGGGGGTCCGGTTTGGGGACCACAGGATCTCATCTCTGCTGTTTGCGGATGATGTTGTCCTGTTGGCTTCATCGAACCAGGACCTGCAATGTGCACTGGGGCGGTTTGCAGCCGAGTGTGAAGCGGCTGGGATGAAGATCAGCTCTTCTAAGTCCGAGGCCATGGTTCTCGACCGGAAAAAGGTGGCTTGCCCTCTCCGGGTGGGTGGGGAGTCTTTGCCTCAAGTGGAGGAGTTCAAGTATCTCGGGGTCTTGTTCACGAGTGAGGGAAGGAAGGACGGAACGTGAGATTGACAGGCGGATCGGTGCAGCTTCGGCAGTGATGCGGTCGCTGTATCGGACCGTTGTGGTGGTGAAGAGGGAGCTGAGCCGAAAGGCGAAGCTCTCGATTTACCGGTCAGTCTTCGTTCCTACTCTCACCTATGGTCATGAGCTCTGGGTAGTGACCGAAAGGACGAGATCGCGGATACAAGCGCTTGAAATGAGTTTCCTTCGCAGGGTGGCTGGGCGCTCCCTTAGAGATAGGGTGAGGAGCTCAGTCACACGGGAGGAGCTCGGAGTAGAGCCGCTGCTCCTCCACGTTGAGAGGAGCCAGTTGAGGTGACTCGGGCATCTGTTCCGGATGCCTCCTGGGCGCCTCCCTCGGGAGGTGTTCTGGGCATGTCCCACCGGGAGGAGGCCCCGGGGAAGACCCAGGACACGCTGGAGGGACTATGTCTCTCGGCTGGCCTGGGAACGCCTCGGGGTTCCCCCGGAGGAGCTGGAGGACGTGTCTGGGGTGAAGGAAGTCTGGGAGTCCATGCTTAGGCTGCTGCCCCCGCGACCCGGCCCCGGATAAACGGACGAAAATGGATGGATGGATGGATGAATTAAACACATTAAAATCTCAAACGGATTGATGTGGCTCTAGAGTGGTTACGGTTTATATGTCGTAAACTTGAATTTATTTATGCAGATTAGTAGTGCAGATAGTAATAATGATGATCATTTTAATATAAAAACATTAATGATTAATAGATAATCGATCGTTAATTCTTCCGACGATTGATTAAGAAAATTTCATCGAATGCCCATCCCTAGTTAGGAGTGCACGTAGGTTTAGGGGTTAGTGTTAATTTAGAAGTTAGATCATTGAGTAAGGTGCATTCGTGGGGCACGGCATGTGCAGAGCTCAACGTGGCCGGGGTGCGGCGTGGCATGAGCATGGCATAGGCTCAAGCGAGGGCCGATCATTGCCGCTTGCGGCTATATTTATATTTATTATTATTATTATTATTAGTAGTAGTAGTATTATTTAATAGATGCCTAGGCCATGATGTTTAATAATGTGGACATTAACAACCATGCTAAATATTCAGTGTGCCTTATGGAATGTTGAGAGGAGCCTTATATTCTATTGAGGTTCTGGGCCTGTTGATGGTAATGAAATCATCACAGATCCATTGATTTTGGTTGGATTTTTATATTTTTTTCTGTGGAATGACTATACTGTTTGAAGAAAAGAATGGCATATTGGCTGATGTCAAAACTTGGGGGAATAGTTGATTGCCAATGAAGTAAAGATGAAAATACTGGAAAAAAGTGAAAAAATGCCTTATTTTTTGGCATTAAATTGAGCCAAAATCATGTAGAAATGTGTTTTATGAATATTTTTTTCACTGAATGTTGTCACCACATGTGTTCTTTGCATCTGGAATGTATTTGTAGACAGCTTACCCAATCCACTGAGGACTTGAGGAAATTTTTCATTTTTCAAAATTTTCGATCACAAAATGAAGGTGACCTACACTAAAATGGCCAAAAAAAATTTTCGCGATATTTCCGGAAGAGCAGACCCTCCAATTATTGGTCCTCAGGGTCACAGTTAACAAAAAAAAAAAAAAAAAAACACAAATAAAAAGTATAGCAGGCAATGTCAGGTTCAACCCGTTTTTGAGACTTTGGCTCCCTGACTATAGGTTGAGTTTTATTGTTGCTGAGTAGACTGATCCAAATGTGTTTGTTATTGCAATTTTTATAAAAAATAAAATAAAATAATAAACAAATAAATAAATAAATAACAATTTTATCCCGTTTATGGATGAATTGTAGTGGTCAGAAACTGGAGCTCTCTGGTTCCCTTCATCAATTGTAACACACCCTTTGGCACACATTCAACGCAATGACTGATTTAAATTCTCTAAAAGGAATTTGGAATTGATACTTTTGCATAAACGTTTCATAATTTTAAATTTGGCCCGAATCGCCAAACGTCTGACACGTAAATGATATTTTTGGCCACAGGTTTGAAGAAGATTGACTTTCTACCTTTTAGAATGTATTCATTGTTCCATATTGTACTTGTGTGAGGGGAATAATTATGTTTATAACAAATCGTCCGTGCAGTTAGAGATTGCAGATGGAAGTGAGATAATTTAATTGGCAATTTGACTACATTATTACAGTATAAAGTGTAGACCTCCAATTTTCTTAAATATATATATATATTATATATATATATATATATATATATATATATATATATATATATATATATATATATATATATATATATATATATATATATATATATATATATATATTCTTTTTAAAGCAAGAGGTCGATACATCAGAAATGGGATGCGCCCGGATGCGCCCCGCGCCGTGCCGGATGCGGAAGTGTACTCCGTGCTTCCCTCACCGGTGTCGCGCTGCGTGGCTCGGTGTGTTCGGTGTGTTCGGTGTGCTCGGTGTGTTCGGTGTGTTCGGTGTGTTCGGTGTGCTCGGTGTGTTCGGTGTGTTCGGTGTGTTCGGTGTGTTCGGTGTGTTCGGTGTGCTCGGTGTGGGTTGAGCGTAGTGTTGTTGTGTGGGACTAGTCTGGAGGTCTCATTTGATGAATCCATACCAGTTTGGGGATGATCTGGCTGTTTGACTGACAAGTGTCCTCTCACGGTAAGAAATGGTGTTCTATTCTGTCAGTGTTGAAAAGTTGAGCCACATGTTACTGCAACGTGTCTCCGAGGAGCTCTCCTGCCCCGGGCCCTGCGCTTCTGTGGGGTTATAGTTCTTTGGGTTAACATGGGTCGTGTGTTGATTGATGTCAGAACATCGTGATACTCGGTGTTTGATTCTCAGCGCGTCCTGGTTCCAACAGGAGCTTTAACGGGAGGAGAGCTCCGTGTTTTGGGCTGGGTTTGGGTCTTTGGCCAGAACCACGTGAGCTTGCAGTTGTGAATGATGTATTTGCGCCTATGAGCAAGATGTATTTCAGATATTATTACTGAGCGAGGCGACTGGACAATAATTCAGGAAGAATGGGCCAAATAGCGAGCACATCTAACCTCTAATCCATCATTCTTTTGGATTTAAACGAGCCAGGGGATTGGATATAAGCAAGGTTGCTGTTAAAACTTTCCAAATATTGTGCTGCTTTTAAGTAGTGATCTCAAAATGACTTAATAGCTTTTGAATGTACAATTTTCCAAATGTATGGCTGAAATGGATTCAGTGAAATAAAATAATAAAACGCTGTTGTCTTTATCCTCATCCTCCTGCTCCTACTCATCCTCCTTGTCCTCCTCATCTTCCTCCTTGTCCTCGTTCTTTGTCCTACTCCTCGTTCATCCTCCTCGACCTTCTCATCCTTATCCTCCTCTTCGTCCTCCTCATCCTCTTCGTCCTCGTCCTCTGGCTGCAGTGAGCTGAGCTTGGCCATGGCCAGTGTGGAGCAGGTGTCTGCAGTGGGACAGGTTCTGCTGGATTCCAAACAGGAGCTGGCCTGGCGTTTTCGAGCCCTCTTCACCCTCAGGAACATCGGAGGTACCACGTGTGTACCACGTACTCCCTCAGCTGCTTGTTGTTGTTGTCATAGTTAAGTTACACAGATATGACATTTGCTTATCATTTGTGAGTTTAAATTAGCTCAATATGTCTCTGAAAACACATCATATTTAACAATAGTACAGTGTCTCACAAAATGAGCTAGAACCTCAGAGACCGGAGAGGTTGTGTTCATGTGTTCACAGTTGCTGTCTAAAGGATTCGCTCAGTAAATGTCAAAAATCTATGACTTTTGTTTATGCCGACAGAGAAGACGTTGAACTTTGTGCCACTTTAGTTTCATCTAAGTGCTGATCCTGTGCTGTGTATTAGGCCCAGAGGCTATCAGCTGGATCAGCCGAGGCTTCAGTGATGAGTCTGCTCTGCTCAAGCACGAGCTGGCCTACTGCTTGGGTCAAATGCAGGACGCCCGGGCCATCCCCACTCTCACCGCTGTGCTGAAGGACACGCAACAGGAGCCCATGGTCCGGCACGAAGCAGGTACCACTCACCCCTGCCCACGTATGCCCTGTATGTGATGGCCTTTGAGATCGTCCATACTATGTTTTACTGACTCCTATGGTGCTTTAATAATATTTTGGTTTAATAATTGTTTTCCCGTCATATTAATACTAATACTAATGTCCAATTTCAGCATTATAAGCTCTTTTCAGTTTCATTTTGCATAAACGCAGAGATGTTAGATTATAGTTTGAGTCCATTTCCTGTAGTGACTGGGGCATAGGGTCATAATTCAAAATATCTACAGTGTAGATAATCCATCTAACTCTTTCCACACCATTTTACAACTATTACAGGAGACTCCAGATTAATTTACTATGGTGGATTCACTGAAGAATTAGTGCGATCTCAGTAACACTAACAGTAATAAGACATAAGTGCATACAGTGTGGGTGTTTTTACTTCTCTAGAGAAGGTTGGTAAATTGTTCAAGCTCTGGAAGTTTGATAGGTTGATGGCTTACTGATGGCTTACTCCACTGTTTAACACTCTTGAATGAAACTGATTGAGGTGGTGGAGGAGTGTGGGCATACAGACTCAGTCCTTAAGTGTTGCTTTCTGTTTAGGGATTGCACTGGCTGATATTGCTCCCCCATGTGTGAAACTTGTGTCACCTTTGTAAAGCTTCTAAAACCTAGTAATGAGCTGCTGTGTTCAGGAGAGGCCCTGGGAGCCATCGGAGACACTTCAGTCCTGGAGCTGCTCACAGAGTACTGCCAGGACCCTGTCATAGAGGTACAGTCTGTCACGGAGCACACCCAAACCATCACATCACTCACTGTTAGCTCATGTTTCCTGAGTTTTTATGACATGCCAAAAACAATTTGAGAGAGAGATTTGTGCATGTGTGAGCAATCTTTATCGCATATTTTAAAGACCACATCAACATCTGTTTTCACCACAACCGACATACTACGTCCATTGCTCTGTACTTACACTGCCATTCTTAATCTGTGATGCACGTTGGATTCAGCAGCGCACACAGGGGTACAAATGAAAAAAACTCACCAATCTTATTATAATTCTAATTCAAATGTGATTAACTGCACAGCCCTAGAATGTTGAAAAATCCTGATTGTGCCAGTCCTCATATGACCAATGTTTTGCCCTCTGCAGGTGGCAGAGACGTGCCAGCTGGCCGTGGCTCGTCTGCAGTGGCTGCAGTCTGGAGGACAGGCCCAGGATGATAGCCCCTACAGCTCTGTGGACCCTGCCCCCCCTGCACCCCAGAAGAGTCCCTCTGAGCTGCGGAGCATCCTGCTTAATGAGAGGCTGCCCTTGTTCGAGCGCTACCGGGCCATGTTTGCTCTGAGGAACCTGGGTACAGAGGAGGCGGCACTGGCTCTGGCTGATGGTAGGGCCCGGGCTGAAGCACAGGGACAGATAGCGCTCAGGGGCTTTAAAAACAGCAATGGCCAGTAATATTAAGCAGGTCTAAACAGAAGAGTAGAGTTTTATATCCTGAAGCAGTGCTAGATTTTTTCTTCTTTTACATTTACATTTACATTATGAATTTATAATCTTACCTATAGTCTTATAGTCTTACTGTCAATTGAATGCACTGCCCTGCATCAGAAAAGTCTGATAGTAGAAGAAGACTTATCAGATATGTGGCAACCACTGACTATCATTTTTAAACATTTTTGTTATACAGCACAAGTTTTATACTATTGAAAGACTGAAGTCATTTGTTACTACAGAGCTACTGGTTAACCTATGGGCTGTGTGGGACGGTTGAGATCCTTGAATACTTGTCTGTCATGTCTTCTGTCCCTCTCTGATATCAAGGCATCACATTTGGTGAATGCAGTTAACAGTTGTGCGCACTAAGTTGACCCTGTGTTCCTGTGGCAGGTCTGCAGTGCTCCAGTGCTCTGTTCCGTCATGAGATCGGGTACGTGTTGGGTCAGATGCAGCACCCAGCTGCGGTGCCAGCTTTGAGCGCAGCTCTGGAGCGCCCTGAGGAGAACCCCATGGTGCGGCATGAGGCGGCAGAGGCTCTGGGCTCTATTGGCAGACAGGAGTGTGTGGGTGTGCTGCAGAGGCACCAGGCAGATGGAGAGCGTGTGGTGCAGGAGAGCTGTGTGGTGGCTCTGGACATGCTGCACTATGAGAACAGTGAACAGTTCCAGTACGCAGACGGACTGGTGCGCCTGCAGGGCTGAGACTCCACTCAGGATTCATGGGAGAAAGGACTGTCACTCACATAAAGGCTGGACTAATGCAGAACAGACCTGCCTCATACCGGATTAGATTAAAACGCCACAGTGCCCATCTTGTAGGCATAGAAAGATTTACCAATTATGAAAAAACTGTATTTTGGCTTGCACGAGTACACCTTATTTATTTTATAGTGGATAATCATATATTATTACTTTGGTGAATCTCATACAATGTTTCTTTCCTTTAGTTTATAATTTGCCATAAAATAAATGACAACTCTCACTTTGATCCGTCTTCTATTGTGGAATGTAAGCTTTTGAAAAGCCTCATCACAGTGAGCAGTGAGTCAAGGTCAGGCCCTGTATGTGACCTGTGTGTAGTAGTGTTTGATTCAAGGATTTGAATAAAGCAAATATCTATGTTGGACTGCAGAGCCTCCTCCACCTGTGGCTTGTGTACCCTTCCTTGATTTGATTTTCACTTTTCCTCTTCTCATCTCCTCAACCATAAAAACAACTGCTTAGTCTCATACAGTAAACTGGAAGATGAAGGGGAAGGTGAAGGTCAGTTACCTCCTTGTCTCCATGTTTGTAAAAGCCCTTAATTGTCCAGGTAGAATCCATGGCAAAGGAGTAATTCAGTTTGTCAACCGAATAAAATCCTTGTCTCCATGGAAATGTTATTGGTTTGATGGGAATATGCCACAGTGTGGCATTAAGCCCACACTAAGAATGTATGTTTTTCAAAGAAATTATTTTGCAAAAAAAAAAAGAAAGCAAAAACTGGATAAAATGAATAAATGGAAAACTATAACTTATTTGGTCTTGTCACCTGCTTGTCTCTTGACAGGTCAATGTAACAAAAGTCTATTTACAATTCAATATTTGGTTCATCCCAACACCTTAAGCTACAGGGTCAGTGTATTTATTATTAGTGGCCTAACAATCTCATAATGAAAATAAAAAAATTCAACTGAAAATCAGAAAAAAAGATTTTAACAAAACTACAGAAAAACTTTCCAGCAGATGTATGAACTCATGCATGGACCTTCTTTATGTAATAGCAAAAGAAGATGCAGCATTTTTAAATACAAGAAATGATAACTGTTGGCAAATAGAACATGTAAACAAATAAAATCAGGGCATTGATATTTCTAGTAGAACGGAAAACATTTAAAGTTAAAGTATGTTCCTTTTCAGAAGAGGAGACAACTAAACATTGTACAATATTGTTTGGTTTAAGCTGTTCAGTTTAATGAAGGATATTGTAATATTCATGTATGGACCTGTCACTGGTTAGAATCAGACCGTTTACAGGACACTACTGTCTAGGGTTAGAATATAGCTCTCTGGCGCCCTCAGGTGGAGACTGCAAGGACTGTGGAAGGTGCTGGAAACGCGGAGAGTAGCTGCACAGAGGACAGGGCGGAGACTCGGGTCGGCTGGGGTAAGACAGTCTGGACATTTTCCCATTTCATGAGGAAAAGGCCTGAAACACACACGACTAGTTCCTCCTAATTGGTTTGGCACGTTTAAAAGATACTTTTAAGGCACATTGTACTTGCACTTCAAATTCACACTTGTAAATGTGGAAACCAACACTTTGATACGTGTACTAATTGTTACTTCTCCTCGCGCTCTTACTATCATACGTTGCCAAGAAAAGGGACTTGAAGACATTATAGATGTCTTTATAAACTGTGAACTCTTTCGCACCCGTTTCTGAATCAAATTCCACTGTGTTAAAGGTGTTTTTGCATGCAGTCGTTTGAATTACCAACGCTCATGAACGCAGCACGGCTCGACCTGTCACACACCCGGAAGTAAATAAACGCTCGCGCACACGTGATCGCATAGACAGACATGGCGGCCTACAGACTCGCGGGTGCTGTGTGTCTCCGCGGATGGGCTCTGGTGCCCCGGCACTGCCTCAGCCGACCGGGCAGCGGTCTCAGGGGCTTCAGCGGGCTCAGAGGCACGGTCCTCAGGGCGGACACGGAATCCGCTCTCCGCGCGGCTGTAGCGGGGTGCAGACTGCGACCCCCGCTGTGGAGCCAGGACATAAGCGCCCCCTCCCGATACCCACTGACCCCGGCCCGGGCTTTTGGGAACCGAGTCAGTGGAGAGGACGGCGCCAACAGCGGAGCGCCCGGGGGAGAGGAGCCCGGAGGAGATGGAGACGGCGGCGGATACAACGGCCCTCACATGACCGCCCTGACTCCCATGATGGTGCCGGAGGTGTTCCCCAACGTACCGCTGATCGCCGTCAGTAGAAACCCGGTGTTTCCCCGTTTCATCAAGATCATTGAGGTAAATGTGCCCTTTCAGCAGCCGCTTCTACTCCCCGCTGCCGCTCCATCCCTCACGGTGTCACCAAGGGCACATGACGCAACAATGCGCGCTGCTCCGTCATCTGCTGCTGCTGTAGAAACCCTTTTCAGTGCCCTGGGCATCAAACGGACAAGTCCGTGTAGTTTTTACCTGTTTGCGCATCTCCACAGTATGTGGAGTATGTGGGGTTGAGCTGGACTGTGATGTTTCTCCTTTTGTAGGTTAAGAACCCGGAGCTGATGGAGCTACTGAGGCGGAAGGTGCGCCTAGCACAGCCCTATGCCGGAGTCTTCCTCAAGAGAGAAGACAGGTATGTGCTCCCCCGGGGTCAGAGGCCGCTGCTGTGGGCTGTGCATGTCTGTGTGCTGCTTATATTAGTATAGACTGTGTCTATGTTACTTGGAGCTTGTTTAGTTACCTTGTTTAGTCTTGTATAGTGCTTTACTAAGATAATATAAGAATCCCATGCATTTGTGAATATTATTATGACTATAATCTGGTTCACTGACAATGGCAAAAAGGCATATTGTGAGGATTGGTTAGGTCACATGGAGCTTTAGAGAGCTCTACCTGTGCTGTTGTCATGCACCTGTCATTCACAGTTCTATGTTGTAGTAACGAGTCAGATGTGGTGGAGACTCTGGACTCCATCTACACCACCGGGACCTTTGTGCAGATCCATGAGATGCAGGACCTGGGGGACAAGCTGCGTATGATTGTAATGGGCCACCGCAGGTAAGCTCCATCCTCTCTGACTTTACAGACTTACATCAATATGAAGGAATATGAGAACAAGTGGTCTGTTGTCCCTTGGCAGCTTGATCAAAACAATCAATTACAAATAGGGTTCAAAATCTTCCAAAGAGTGCTCATGAGAACTCAGTTTTAATGCTGTAGGCCATTTTGAATTCAATGTTAATATAGTGGAGGCATGAATTTATGAGTTCAAAAAGTGCCCATATCACTTTTTAATTTAAAAATGTTATAATCTGATTAATAATTATAATCACAATGAACATGCTCAGCTTTAACCGTGCTAAGCATGGTGACTCCTGTGTCTGTCCCTCAGAATCCGGATCACTCGGCAGCTGGATGTGGAGCCAGAGGAGCCCACAGTGTCCCCAGACCCAGACTCAGAGCCTCAGCCCAAAGCAGCCCTGTCCCTGCGCAGGAAAGGCAAACGGGTGCGCAGGGACCCCCCGGCGAGCCTTGCAGAGCAGTTGGAGGACAAGGTTAGACTATCTTGTGCAGTAGCTGAAGAAGCTGAACTCTTTATAATTCATAAATTGTCCTCAGGGGTGGATAGCAACTACATGACTGTAAGTGAGTGGATACCTTTGGTAACTGTACTTTTTGAGTAGATTTTTAAACCTGAACTTATACTTGTAATTGAGTGTATTTCTAGCCATGTAATGATAAATGTATGTTTTTAATACAGTGAGTACAAGAGCACAGTCACTGATAGAAATGATCAGGTTCAACATTTATAAATGTACTTTTTGGATATTTCGTGACAAAGTACAATGTAATCAGTAGGAGTTACTGGAGTTACTGCTTTCAGCATAAATCCTGATTGTCCTTATGCACAGCTGTCTTATCACTCTTTTCATCTCTGGTCCTCTAAAACATTATTAATCCCCACCTTGTTGCAGATCTCTGAAGCAGATCTTAGCCCTGAGCTGCACCCTCTGCCCTCCTCCTCCATCCTCATGGTAGAGGTGGACAACATCCAGCACCAGAGCTTCACTGTCACCGAGGAGGTCAAGGTAAGAATGGGGACAGGATATACAGCAAGGTTTCACTAATACTGCCTTTATTTAAATCTGGAAATAGGTCATGTTTTTTTTTTTTCTAGAATATAGTATCTTGTAGATTGGCAAGAAGACTGAAATCTGAACTGTTAAAAACAAACAAAACATAATTAGTTAATTTTAAACTGTCTGGCTTATTCTGAACTCAAGAGGCGCTTATGCAGTACACTACTAGTCAAAAGTTTGGACTATTAACTGTAACTAATTAGCTGTAATGCAAATTGTAAAGGACTTCAGTGGTTTTCTGTCTAGGAAAACAAAACAAAACACTGAAATCCTAAAAATGTGTACTCGATACGTATGTGTATTCTAAAATGTACTGTATGAATGTGTAACCCGACTGCCTCCCTTTTTAGTTACTAACTTATTATTTATTTTATACTTGTATGTATATAGGTATGTATTAGTATGTATATATGTGTGTGTATGTGTACATATTTGTGCATATTGGTGTATGTGTATATGTGTGTGTGTATGTATATATATAATCTATAATATATATATATATATATATATCTATAATATAATATATATATTTCTGTGTATATGTGTTGTGTGTATATATATATATATATATATAATATATATATATATATATATATATATATATATATATACACACACACACACACACCTGGTACACGTTTAGTATATGTTATATGTATTATATACATACATATATAATCCTTTTCATTATTAAGTATCATCATCATTATTATTGCTATTATCTTATTTATTTTATTATTATTTAGGTATTTTGTAAATTTTTTATTATTATTTTTTTCTTTCCCTTTTTACATTTTTTTTTAATCTACTTTCTACGTTTATATCGAGTTTATGTGTGTGTGTGTGGGGGGGAATAGGGCATGTATATTATGATTTATGTGGACAAAAAAGCACTGAATAAATTGCAAATTATAAAAAAAAAAGACTATTTTCAATGTAAATTCTCACTTCATCTCACTGAAGGCATCAAAATTATGAATGACCCATGTGGAATGTAGTGAACGACAGCTTAACTTAAACTTGTTTTAGATTTTAAGAAATGGCCACCCTCTGCTTTGGTTTGCACTTTTTGCATTTCTTGAGCCTGACCAGGCACAGCTGAGAAGTTAAAACCATTTCAGGAGAATTCCTCATCAAGAAGCTCATAGAAAGAAGGCCAAGGGTTTACGTCACTGTCGATAAAGCAAAGGGTGGCTGACTTGGATTTGAAAATAAAATATTTTCTAAAATATAAAAAATATTTAGTTGATACTTTACTTTTTACTTTGCTGCATAGTTCAAATATCTCTTGATTCATATTTTATATTTTCTGTATTAATATAAATGTAGAGAAAAGTAAACATGAAGAAAAAAAACATTGAATGAGAAGGTGTGTATATCTGTCCTGGCCAAATACATGTAAAAACTGAGTACAGGGGCTTTATCAAATCAAAGAATCTTGGTGGTAGATGTCTAAACTACAGGGTTAGCAGCTTTTACACAGAACCCATGGAGACGCTGGGTTGTCTTCAGGGGATATTGTAGTGTCTCCTTAGTTGCAGCATTTGTCATGAGCTAACTGTGCCGATAATGTGTTGGGTCACATACGTGTGGCAGCTGTGGCTTATATGTGTGTGTTGTGGACAGGCTCTGACGGCCGAAATTGTGAAAACCATCAGGGACATCATCGCTCTGAACCCCCTGTACAGGTCAGCCCTTTCTCCAGTCTCATGTAAACCTGTAAGAATCCTGCCTTTAGTATCTCAGTATCTCAACATGTTTAAAAACTCCCACCACTATGCCCATCTGCAGTGACTGAGTATTTTTCAGTGGAGACTCAGAGCAACCCATCTTAGGAAACAAGGCTGTTCAAACCAGTTGACTCCTCTGTGCCAAAAAGATTGGAACAGCACCAAGCAAAGACTGTCAGATATAATGACAATATAGAAACAGAACACCTGATCATGTTAAAAAATACATAAAATAAAAATCCAAGCTATAGATAAAAATAGGTTAATGTTAGGATTTAGGTTTGGCAAGTGGTGGTTTTCATGTTTTTCTAATCCGAACTTGATTTGGTTCCATTGTACCTGTGCTAAATATTTCTCATAGGTTTATTCACTTGCAGTTTCTGGAAAAAAAAAAGTACCATAAAAGTACATACGTACAGTACATACAGGAAGTAGCAGTGAGTTCTCAAACAGAATCTACCTATGCCAATAATGGGCAATATTTTTTTTCCTGAGGCCATAATCCAGTCCAGTGGTGGACGGCTACCATTACACAATCAGTGGTGTTCAAAAACAATGATTTCTGTAAAATGTCGGCTACTGCAATCTATACTACAATATAATACTTACCTGGAAGTCAAATAAACTTAAATAAATAAACACCAAAATAAAACATAATAAAAAGAGCAAAATCAAAATCAATTTCTAATGATGGTTAACTATGTTTTACTGAAAAGAGTGTCAGTCTACGTGTAAGAACTAAGAAAAAAGTGGTTGTTTTTCTGTTAGAGGAGTGAGTATATGGAACAATCTGAGTGATGTTTTTAAAAAGTCTAATACTGCAGAAGCCTTTAAAAAGGATATAAAGCATTATGTTTTAAAGATATAGAACTTTGGAATGAACAAATTATGCATTCAATTTAGTTTGTTTTAATTTATGTTTTGTCCCTCATATATACAGTAAGTTGTAAGTGAAATTGTAAGTACTACTACTACTACTAACCTGTCATATGTGTGCGTGTGTGTATGTGTGTGCGGTTGTGTGTGTGTAGGGAGTCTGTGCTGCAGATGATGCAGGCAGGACAGAGGGTCGTGGATAACCCCATCTACCTGAGCGACATGGGGGCCGCCCTGACTGGAGCCGAGTCCCATGAGCTGCAGGAGATTTTGGAGGAGACTGACGTAAGTGTGCTGCTGTTAGGATATTATGTTATATTAGAGGTGTCATGTATTGTATGTCAGGTATTGGCCTGTAAGAGATCATTAGTTGTTGTGTTTCCTCCTCTTCTGGTGAAAATAATTATTATTAGACACTAATGTACCTTGATGTTGTCTGCAGATTCCCAAGAGGCTCTACAAGGCCCTGTCTCTGCTCAAGAAGGAGTACGAGCTGAGTAAACTTCAGCAGCGGCTGGGCAGAGAGGTGAGAGCTTGCACGCACGCATGCACACGCACACGCACACAAGGCCCCCGGGATAATCTGTCCCTGTGCTCTCAGGTGGAGGAGAAGATCAAGCAGACCCACAGAAAATACCTGCTGCAGGAACAACTCAAGATCATCAAGAAGGTGTTATAGTGTTGATTCATGTGCAATAAATGCTGTTGAGGAGGAGGAGGGACTGAGGAAGTATTGAAGAGGTGCAGGGACTGAGGAGGGGGTACAGGGAAGCAGAGGTGAAACTGGCGTGTCTGTCTGTGCAGGAGCTGGGTCTGGAGAAGGAGGACAAAGACGCAATAGAGGAGAAGTTCAGAGAGCGTCTCAAAACACGGACGGTTCCTCAGCATGTGATGGAGGTCATCACTGAGGAGCTCAACAAACTCAGCCTGCTCGACAACCACTCGTCTGAGTTCAAGTATGTCTGGTCCAAATGATTTTGCCTATTACAGTGTACTGCAAAAGTACTAGTATGTGAGGTACTTCCCCCGTACTATTGGCGTTTACAGTGATAGTTTTCTGGGATATTCCAGGGCACAGATGAGCAGCCTCTGCACATCTGACTGTCCGGATAACTTGTCCAGTCTGACCAGTTTTTGTGCTCCCTCAGTGTAACCCGAAATTATCTGGACTGGCTGACCAGCATGCCCTGGGGCAGTAACAGCGAGGAGAACCTGTCTTTATCTCGAGCCCGCGAAGTGCTGGACGAAGATCACTACGGTATGGACGACGTGAAGAAAAGGATCCTGGTGAGATTTGCGCAGGCTGAAGGCTGTCATGTATGTGGTACGTTTGTGCTCATGGAGGTTGTTTGCAGGAGTTTATCGCGGTGAGCCAGCTCAGGGGCTCCACTCAGGGGAAGATCCTGTGCTTCTATGGGCCCCCGGGTGTGGGAAAGACCTCCATTGCCCGCTCCATTGCCCGCGCCCTCAACCGCGAGTACTTCCGCTTCAGTGTGGGTGGCATGACTGATGTGGCCGAAATCAAAGGACACAGGTGTGTACCACGGAGCTCCTCTGCACCCTAACCTGAGGACGGCTCCTCTGCTGTCTGTGCAGTTGAGGACTAATGTCTGTTTGTGTCCTCCAGGAGGACCTATGTAGGGGCCATGCCAGGGAAGATCATCCAGTGCTTGAAGAAAACCAAGACAGAGAACCCTCTGGTGCTCATAGATGAGGTCTGTCTATTATGTATTAGAGTTGTCAGTGCTTTTAAATGCTGTTCAGACATAGTCTCTGTGTGTGTGGAGGTGTGACCAGCTCTCTTTTCTCCTCAGGTGGATAAGATGGGCCGGGGGTATCAGGGGGACCCATCCTCTGCCCTGCTGGAGCTGCTGGACCCTGAGCAGAATGCCAACTTTCTGGACCATTACCTGGATGTGCCCGTGGATCTGTCCAAGGTGAACGCTACACTCATGCACCACATACTCCCCTCACACGCCATACACGTCCTTCACACATATCCACGCCATGCGCTCCCCTCACACGCCACACTCTCTCTTCACACTCTCTCCTCACACACCACACTCTCCTCACACGCCACACTCTCTTCACACTCTCTCCTCACACGCCACACTCTCCTCACACGCCACACTCTCTTCACACTCTCTCCTCACACGCCACACTCTCTTCACACTCTCTCCTCACACGCCACACTCTCTTCACACGCCACACTCTCTCTTCACACTCTCTCCTCACACGCCACTCTCTCTCCTCACCCACCACACTGTCTCTTCACACGCTCTCCTCACACGCCACACTCTCTCTTCATACACTCTACTCACACTTCACACTCTCTCCTCACACGCCACACTCTCTCTTCACACGCTCTCCTCACACGCCACACTCTCTCTTCATACACTCTACTCACACTTCACACTCTCTCCTCACACGCCACACTCTCTCTTCACACGCTCTCCTCACACGCCACACTCTCTCTTCATACACTCTACTCACACTTCACACTCTCTCCTCACACGCCACACTCTCTCTTCACACGCTCTCCTCACACGCCACACTCTCTCTTCATACACTCTACTCACACTTCACACTCTCTCCTCACACGCCACACTCTCTCTTCACACGCTCTCCTCACACGCCACACGCTCTCCTCACACGCTCTCCTCACAGGCTCTCCTCACAGGCTCTCCTCACAGGCTCTCCTCACATGCTCTCCTCACACACCACATGCTCTCCTCACACGCGCTTCTCACACGCTCTCCTCACACGCCACATGCTCTCCTCACACGCCACATGCTCTCCTCACACGCGCTCCTTACACGCGCTCCTTACACGCGCTCCTCACACGCTCTCCTCACACGCCCTCCTCACACGCCACATGCTCTCCTCACACGCCACATGCTCTCCTCACACGCGCTCCTCACACGCTCTCCTCACACGCCACATGCTCTCCTCACAGTCTCTCCTTACACGCTCTCCTCACACGCCACATGCTCTCCTCACACGCCACATGCTCTCCTCACACGCCACATGCTCTCCTCACACGCCACACGCTCTCCTCACACGCCACACGCTCTCCTCACAGTCTCTCCTTACACGCTCTCCTCACACGCCACATGCTCTCCTCACACGCCACATGCTCTCCTCACACGCCACATGCTCTCCTCACACGCCACACGCTCTCCTCACACGCCACACGCTCTCCTCACACGCCACACGCTCTCCTCACACGCCACACGCTCTCCTCACAGTCTCTCCTCACATGCTCTCCTCACATGCTCTCCTCACACGCGCTTCTCACACGCGCTTCTCACACGCTCTCCTCACACGCCACACGCTCTCCTCACACGCCACACGCTCTCCTCACACGCCACACACTCTCCTCACACGCCACACGCTCTCCTCACACGCCACACGCTCTCCTCACAGTCTCTCCTTACACGCTCTCCTCACACGCCACACGCTCTCCTCACAGTCTCTCCTCACAGTCTCTCCTCACATGCTCTCCTCACATGCTCTCCTCACATGCTCTCCTCACATGCTCTCCTCACACGCGCTTCTCACACGCTCTCCTCACACGCCACATGGGGAGTAACGGATTACATGTACCGCCATTACGTAATCAGAGTACAAATTATGAGTAACTGTATTCGGTTACAGTTACTGTTTCAATGAGTGGTAATTGGATTACAGTAAGTTTGCTGAAATAAGTGGATTACAAGGCGGTATTTTCCTCTTTTAACATTTTGTGCTACATCCCATTTTCTTTTTTTATTTCGGTAATTCTACTCATTGCCGGAAACCCAAACATAAAGCGGCAATAAGAGCGATGTAAACATCATGTTAACGTTGGCAACGTCAGTCACACGATGGATGAGATCGAAGAGCCAGTAGAACAGAGGCAGCAGTGCACAGGTAAAAACGCATTTGTATCTCCCGACGTGAGATATATTAAAAAAAACAAAAACAAATATACAATCACCTACAAGTTAAATATCAAACCGGAGCTACTGGCATTGGTGAAAATAAACTGCATAGGCTCATAATATCTACTAGTCCTATAGTGACCTGCCATATGAGGGAACACGCACACAAACACCCACAAACACACACCTTCATCATCGTCATCAACCCGAGAACATGCGGACCACGTTTCCTTCCGTAGCTACTGCGCAGATACCGCCGTCCTCCCGTGCGTCACGTGTGGACTGTGTTTTCTTGTGTACGCTGCGTAGACTGCGCTTCCTCCTGTGAGCCTCTAAACCAGAACTAACACCAGCACTAAAACCAGGACTAAACTAGGACTAAACCAGGACTAAACCAGGTCTAAAATCAGGACTGAACCAGGACTAAACCAGGTCTAAACCAGGACTGAACCAGGTCTAAACTAGGACTGAACCAGGTTTAAACTGGGACTAAACCAGAACTAAACCAGGTCTCAAATCAGGACTAAACCAGGACTAAAACCAGGACTAAAACCAGGTCTAAAATCAGGATTAAAACCAGGTCTAAACAATATGACACCTAACAGTAGGTTGGACATAATTTAAGGTGATCTCATATAAAAATAATTTCTCTATCAATAATATTTTTTAATATGGCTGACTGAGCTTGTTATCATCTTTTAGCAGACAAAACATCTTATGTTAACATCCTAGTCCTAATCTTAACAGATCCTAGTCTTTGCTTCTCTACAGTAAACAGTTGCTTATTCATGGAGACTTGGGCTCAACGGACAATTTGAAGAGAACAAACAAGAATTTTCAGGATGTGGTTGCAACATTCATGTCGTTTTAAAAAGCATGACAATATCAAATAATCCAAAGTATTCAGATTACGTTACTCACTTGAAGTAATTTAATGGATTATGTTACAAATTACATTTTGGGGTATGTAATCTGTAATCTGTAAGGGAATACATTTTAAAAGTAACCTTCCCAACACTGCTCCTCACACGCTCTCCTCACACGCTCTCCTCACACGCTCTCCTCACACGCTCTCCTCACACGCTCTCCTCACACGCTCTCCTCACACACTCTCCTCACACGCGCTCCTCACACACTCTCCTCACACACTCTCCTCACACACTCTCCTCACACACCACATGCTCTCTTCACACACCACATGCTCTCTTCACACACCACATGCTCTCCTCATACGCCACACGCTCTCCTCACACGCTCTCCTCACACGCTCTCCTCACACACCACATGCTCTCCTCACACGCTCTCCTCACACGCTCTCCTCACACACCACATGCTCTCCTCACACGCTCTCCTCACACACCACATGCTCTCCTCACACGCTCTCCTCACACACTCTCCTCACACACATGCTCTCCTCACACGCCACATGCTCTCCTCACACGCGCTCCTCACACGCTCTCCTCACACGCCCTCCTCACACGCCACACGCTCTCCTCACAGTCTCTCCTTACACGCTCTAAACCAGGACTAAACCAGAACTAAACCAGGTCTCAAATCAGGACTAAACCAGGACTAAAACCAGGACTAAAACCAGGTCTAAAATCAGGATTAAAACCAGGTCTAAACAATATGACACCTAACAATAGGTTGGACATAATTTAAGGTGATCTCATATAAAAATAATTTCTCTATCAATAATATTTTTTAATATGGCTGACTGAGCTTGTTATCATCTTTTAGCAGACAAAACATCTTATGTTAACATCCTAGTCCTAATCTTAACAGATCCTAGTCTTTGCTTCTCTACAGTAAACAGTTGCTTATTCATGGAGACTTGGGCTCAACGGACAATTTGAAGAGAACAAACAAGAATTTTCAGGATGTGGTTGCAACATTCATGTCGTTTTAAAAAGCATGACAATATCAAATAATCCAAAGTATTCAGATTACGTTACTCACTTGAAGTAATTTAATGGATTATGTTACAAATTACATTTTGGGGTATGTAATCTGTAATCTGTAAGGGAATACATTTTAAAAGTAACCTTCCCAACACTGCTCCTCACACGCTCTCCTCACACGCTCTCCTCACACGCTCTCCTCACACACTCTCCTCACACGCGCTCCTCACACACTCTCCTCACACACTCTCCTCACACACTCTCCTCACACACTCTCCTCACACACTCTCCTCACACACTCTCCTCACACACCACATGCTCTCTTCACACACCACATGCTCTCTTCACACACCACATGCTCTCTTCACACACCACATGCTCTCCTCATACGCCACACGCTCTCCTCACACGCTCTCCTCACACGCTCTCCTCACACGCTCTCCTCACACACCACATGCTCTCCTCACACGCTCTCCTCACACACCACATGCTCTCCTCACACGCTCTCCTCACACGCTCTCCTCACACACCACATGCTCTCCTCACACACGCTCTCCTCACACACCACATGCTCTCCTCACACGCTCTCCTCACACACCACATGCTCTCCTCACACGCTCTCCTCACACGCTCTCCTCACACGCTCTCCTCACACGCTCTCCTCACACACACCACATGCTCTCCTCACACGCTTTCCTCACACACACCACATGCTCTCCTCACACACACCACACGCTCTCCTCACACGCGCTCCTCACACGCGCTCCTCACACGCGCTCCTCACACGCGCTCCTCACACGCTCTCCTCACACGCTCTCCTCACACGCTCTCCTCACACGCTCTCCTCACACGCTCTCCTCACACGCTCTCCTCACACGCGCTCTCAGGCGATCACAGAGCCACTAAATGCTTGCTGTACTGCAGGTGCTCTTCATCTGCACAGCTAATGTGGTGGACACCATCCCCGAGCCACTACGAGACCGCATGGAGATGATCAATGTGTCTGGATACGTGGCCCAGGAGAAGCTGGCCATTGCAGAGGTACAGTCCACACTGGGGTCCAGGCTCCACACAACACAATGTCCATCAAAATATATTACAACTGCCTCTGTTCATCTGACAAAAATGTTCCTAATTTAGCCTTGTGTTGATTTTATTTTTAGTGGCTGATTTTTACTAGACTAGTCAGCTATAATAAAAATTGTGTATGTGTTGCAGAGGTACCTGGTCCCTCAGTTGCGCTCTCTGTGTGGTCTCTCTGAGGACAAGGCCAGTATCTCCCCAGATGCCCTGAACCTGCTCATCCGACAGTACTGCAGGGAATCTGGGGTCCGTAACCTCCAGAAGCAGGTGGAGAAGGTACGGCTCAGTGCGGGACCATCGCCAATATGGGAATTGGCTGTGCATGGTTTTGTAGCAGAAGTGTGGCACAAGTGCTGAGGGAACTATATAGACCATAGTGCTTTGCTGCATTTCTTTATGACCAACATAAAGAAAAGTTTTATCTGAGCATTGTTGGACTTTCCCATATAATCACAATGAAAGGGCCTGTACTTGATTTTAATGTATTCTTGCCAAGACAAATGCTCTTTACATCATGAATTATTTGAGAAAAGAAAATATTGAGTTTGTAATATCTGTTCATTTTAAATTTCATTTTCTCCGAAGCTAAGGACACTTTCATCTTATTAGATTGCTGATAAGAATCATGAGAAATGGACTGCCTGACTCTATCCCAGACAGTTGATTTTTTGATTCAGTTGGTTTCCCATAATTCCTAGTAGGGGCTGGGCAATTGGTGAAAGGTCTTGATGCAGTTTAACAAGACGACATGCCAGATAGCGTCAGCAGATCTTTGTCGGAGGAGCCGAAGGTGTCCTTCACAGCAGGCTCCAGGGGGAGCCAGGTGAACACAGCAGGAAAAACTCTTCTAAGCCTCATTCTTTCTCTGCTTTTCTGTTTCAATTAGTGATAAAATGATATATTTTTTGGAAGGTCTTTTGCCACATTTGGTGTGAAAAGTCTATAGTATCTCAAAGGTCCACAGCTAAATCTTTAGCTAGCCTCTTGCACAGTCTCCAGGAAAAAATGCTCATTTTACACAGTCCAACTGATGCAACAATTTTTAGTTGGTTAAAATTGAAAGTTTAAAAGTGTGTGAGCCCAGTAGCCACAACTGCAGCAAACCACTCTGTTGCCATGGGAACCACCACCATTAACGTGAGGACCAAAAGGAGGGGAATCTAAGAGCGTCAAAAATTAAATTGAAACATAAAACATGTTTTCAGCGAATATAACATTTTCAAAACAATAAAAGGTAACATGCTGGTCTAAATATCTTATGTTAGCAGTTCAAACCCCACAGAAGTGTAATACATGTAGTTAATATGATGAAGTGAGATTCAGGAGCAGGACCATGCCTCAGCTGCCCTCTCTTCTCATCAGCGAACTACAACTCGCCTCAACCACGCCTCGAATTTCCCTGAAGCCTGTCTGTAGCAGCCTTTCCCATCATCTCAGGTTGTCTCGGCTAACTCGACCCCACCCTCCCATCCCCTATTTTGTCATTCAGTCATAAGACCCCTACAAGGGGGGGGTCCCATTCTGGCTGGGCCAATTGAAGATTGAGATGGAGCCCCCACCCATAGTCTCAGCCAGCCATTGCTGCCCTGCTCGTACATTATCAATAAACTTCTTCGCACTATGTTGTTGTTGGTGTGGTCCTAGCTAGTGAACTGCTCTTTAAAGTGCATGATAGCTGATAACTGACTGCTAACTGTGTGCGGACAGGTGTTCCGGAAGGTAGCTTTCTGCATCGTGAACGGAGAGCAGCCAAACGTGAGCGTGACAGCCGAGAACCTGCAAGAGTATGTGGGCAAGCCCCTGTTCACCGTGGATCGCATGTACCAGGATACCCCCCCGGGCGTAGTCATGGGGCTGGCCTGGACCGCCCTGGGTAAGGCTGCACACACTCTCTTGCTCTCTGCACTCTCCCATGGACCCTAAGTATACCCTTGGCTGTGCAAAAAGTCAGTTAGGCCTTTGAGGAAAATATTTAGTTGAGATTTTTCTGACAAGCATTGTGGTTATGATCATCACACTACATGTTGTCATATCAAAAATTACTTTATCGGGACCCCTTCTTGCACTGGGCCCTGGGTAAATGGTACCTTTACCCCCCCCCCCAATGTCAATGTGCCTATTGACTGGCAATATTTCATCTTGAAAATAAGTGATTCAAGATGACTCAAACATGCGCACATCACTCAAGTTACAACTTCACAGGGGCTATAACATGGTTAAAATCTTCAGATAATTTGATTTTGCATAATAGGCCTGCTTTTTCATGTTCTAGTTGTTTCCTTCTCATTGACCCTCTGAAGTTTTATTTAGAGTGATTCATGCATGCTAAGATTACTCATTCTTGAGTAATCTTTATTATTTATTCTCTGTACTCAAGACATCATTGCTCCGATGTAACTCTTGTTTTTACTGCCACTGGTACACGCCCACTGTGACATACTTAATTCATTCTCCAAATGTTTGTTCTTTATCTGTGATACGTGTTGGGGTCAGAAGAGCCGCAAAGTCATTTTGGTACAAATGGAAAAAAAAATAAAAAATCAGCAGTTCACTAGTGTGATGAGTGTAGAGGCCTGCAGCTGCACGGCTCTGTTGTGATGATGTCAGCTTCCATTGGACGTTGCAGTTTTCAAACACGGATGTCAGCGGACTTGTTTCTTTTATTAAGTGTTTTAGGTTATATATTGTGATTTAAGATGTTAGATACGAATTGCAGATTTTCTTGTAACCATAGAGTCAAATCCATGTGAATAACAGAACTGGGGTGTATTTCCTCTTCTGTAGGTGGCTCCACTCTGTTTATTGAGACCTCAGTGCGACGCCCTCCAGCTGGGCCAGAGGGCAAAGGAGAGGGCTCTCTGGAGGTCACAGGTTAGTACGGCTGTCCAGTGGAATCATGAATATTTAGTTGTATATTTGTCTTTGTTTTTTTTTGGCAGTTTTTGTGCAAACTTTGCAAAATGGCAGCATCAAAACCTGAATAAGTGCTGCCACTAGTGGCCACTGCAATTTCAACACCTGTGTAGTACACCTGACATCACATAGGACTGCCCTGATTACAAACACCTGCTATATGAGTTTGAAGTGTGGATGCCTGTTAGATCAACCACACTGTTCCTCTTATGTCCAAGCCTCTCCCCTCCTCCCCCCTCACTCTCCTTTAGTCCTTCAGGAGCTGTACATTTAATCCCCAGCTCTATGGGCTCATTTCATTTCTCTTTTCCTTGCTTTCTTCTCCTTGATTCCTGTTCTCAATCCTCCATTTTTCAGCTGTCAATCAAATGTGCCATATTAAGTGGTGTACAAAAGCTCAGAGGAGGCAAGGGAAGGAAACCACAGAGGAAACCTGAGTGAGGGTTCAAAAAGCAGACGGTTAAAATAACTGTCTCACAGTGAGGAGTTTGTATTACCATAACTACACAAGTACATGGATGGCAACAATGATATGTTACATAATCCTGAATGTGAGTTAAAAACTTGTAAAAAAAAAAAAAAAAAAAAAAATCACTTCAGAACCAGCTCATGTCTCTTCCTGCCTCTCTCCTCTAATCTGCTCCTCTCTCCTTCCTCACCCATTTACTGCAGAATGGCAGAGTCCCACTTTAACCTTTGGATGACCCTTCTCTCTGAACCCTGCCTTGCTTTCACAGGACAGCTGGGTGATGTTATGAAGGAAAGTGCTAAGATTGCATCCACGTTTGCCAGGGCGTTTCTCATGAAGCAGCAGCCTCACAACGACTTCCTGGTCAATTCGCACCTGCACCTGCACGTGCCTGAGGTACAATGGCACGGGGTTGGGCTTAGCCAGTGGCAGCTTGGTGGCCAAAAATATCTTCTGGCAAGCATTGCAATTTGTATTTTTAATAATAGGATTTTGTTCACAAGTTCACATTTTAAGCATGTCCATTTGACAGACAAACTTAAATTGAACTATAATACAAAGTAATACAAGAATCATATTTAAGAACACACTTCTACTGATCTACAGGGTTAAACATTTTTTTGCAGAATAAAACAGGAGATTTCATTGTTTGTGGTGAAAATGATGGTGCTTAAAAATTGCTGCCTGCTAATTGCTGTTATTTCAGGGTGCGACTCCCAAAGATGGTCCCAGTGCTGGATGCACCATAGTAACAGCCCTGCTGTCTCTGGCCACAAACACACCAGTGCGGCAGAACCTGGCCATGACCGGAGAGGTGTCCCTCACCGGCAAGATCCTGCCTGTGGGAGGAATCAAGGAAAAGACTATTGCTGTAAGTATGATTGTACAGACAGGTGTTTTCACCATACTAAAATTTGAAACTCCATTTTGATACTGAGGCACAGACTCGATAGACAATACAAATTTCTATACCACGATGATGATAAAAAAAACACTTTCTTTAGACATTCAAATGTGATTTTCAACATTAAATGGTAATACTTTCTTGCAAACATACAACATATTATGTTATAGTCTGGCTGGCCACTCTCTTATATTCTGTCTGCCTCTCCTATAGTGTTATGAAAAAGAACAAGTCAGTTATTTGTCTCTACTCTGATTGGTTTACAATCTAATCAACTTAAATGCAATTTTTTCCCTTACAGATTTGTTGTTTTGGAATTGGGGTTAGGGTTATATATAATATGGTAAACATTTGTTTTTGTTACACAAAGTACCCACTGTTACAACCCAGTGCTAGGGACAAAGGAAAGTAACACAAACCAGATATGATGTAACGTAAACGGGTTTTATAAAGTGGTGTAGGTAAGTACAATTTTTTAAAAAAACAAAAAACGTTTCACATTTGATAATTCGGAATTCCCCAAAGTTACTAAACCACTCATAAACTAAGGTAGTTAACAGTAACAAAAAACACTGCCCAAGGGCCGAGCCAAACTGGCAAGACTAAAAATAATAGTAACAAACACACTTTACAATATCAAAGAGCGAACGTCTACAGATGAACTGAAACTGCCATCCAGCCGCCAGGAGGGACAGGCGCACAGCACTTTTATTGGTCGCGGTGATTGATGTGGAATTCTCCAACCACAGCACAAGAGGTGTCGGAGCCAGCCCACAGCATCGGAACCACGGCCCACCGGTCAGATAAGATAAGATAAGATATGCCTTTATTAGTCCCACAGTGGGGAAATTCCAGTGTTGCAATGCACTATTTCAGATAGCAGGCACCACACAGGACATGCAAATACGGAAGATACAAGCGGTAATACAAACGGGGAGCACCAGGCAATGCGGAGCCGGAGACAGGCCGCGAGCCGTAACACCCACTTAAAAAAATATTTGGCCTACTAAGTATCATCAGGTCTTTTACAGGGCTAAACCAGGTCTAAAGTAGAAGTATACCATTGCTGTAGTGGTTATAATGGCTCAAGTTTGGCCAAGTTCTCATTACTTTTTAGAATCTGGCACTGCATCCATGGAAGCTGGACAGAACAAACCAATATCCATGGAAACTCTCTGGTCAGAGTGCTGGTGGAATCCATGGTTACCAATTAGAGACGGAACAATTTAGTACCTGCTTGACTTGGCTAAAACCCAGGCTGAGCAGGTTCTAAAAGTATCAGTACCTGATGTAGCACTGCAGTAGAAACATTAAGATCAACAAACTAAATGTAAACTAGTTAAAGGTGTTTAAATACAGATGCTCATGCTAATGGTTTGTGGTTGGTTCAGGCTCGCCGCGCCGGGGTCACGTGCATCATCCTCCCCTCAGAGAACCAGAAGGACTTCTCCGACCTGCCCGACTACATCTCCGAAGGCCTGGAGGTGCACTTTGTGGAGCACTACAGCCAGATCTACCCCATCGCCTTCCCCCAGTGCCCCCACAGCTAGCATGGGTACCTCAGCTGTCACATGCCCCACAGACTCTTGACTCACTCTCCCATGGCTTTGGTCTCATGGAAGAGCATAGAATTTTTTCTACTCTTGTTGATTCTATTTTCATATGGCATAGGCCTATAGGCAAAGCAATGTCAAATGTATACTGGTGTTGTGACTGAAAAGGCCACCTGGTTATTGTACAAGGGAGAGGTGCAGTCTTGACGCCCCTTCCTGGTATCCTCTGTCTGCAGTAGGTGGCCTCAGCCTGAGCTCCATCACGTTCATGGGGAGAGGAGAGAAGTGCCCTGGACCACGGTCTGCAGAGTGAACATTTAAAGGATGCTCGGGTGGCTTTGTAAACACTTGGGACATCCTTGCATTGGTATTTTATGTAATATTATTTAAATGATTTATGTACGAAAAACATGTTCTGTGGTTTGTCTTTACTTTCCATTTGAATTCTGGGATTAAGTTACTGTCTCTCTGGCTACAAAATGACCCGAACAAGGTTAGAATGTATGGACTTAAAAGAACTAAATGTCATGAACGTGACCTTGTATCTGTGTCCCCAGATATGAGGTAAACACGTCAAACATGGCTCTTTTACTCATAACAATTGTAATGCTGAATTATTTTTAATTACAAAAATACTGGACATGATGGCCAGGTGCTTTTGTTATAATTCAGTGTTTTGGTTCTCAAGACGATTCTTCAATCAGAAAGCAGAATGAGCCTCACATGAGTCTCTCATTTGCGTTGCCAGCTCCAATGCTGAAATCCAGTTGGTTTAAACCTAAAATGCCTCTCTGGTCTGAATGGTCAGTCTTTAAACCCAAACACCTGCTGCCCATCCTGAATCAGTGCTAGTGCAGCCTCTGCATTTCAGGGGGTTCTGGAGGTTCTGAGTTTCACATGAGGCATGAGGCATATACTGAGACTGACAAGAACCTGTATGTGTCTGGCAGCACAGGGCCATTTGTGATTGTAATATATTTTTTAAAGTAAGAGCGTAGTTAACATACAGTTTCTTTAAACGCTCAGAGCTTTGAGTGACACCTCATTGTCCCTGTAGAGCAGGTGTGTCCAAGCTGTGACCTGGAGGCCCAAATCCAGCTCTTAGGCCAGTTTTTATCGGCCCTCCAGTTTCTCGCTCTATTGAACCAAATGATCTGAAGCTATATTTTTTACTATAGATAAAAATGAAGATGCTGGCTTAACATCAGTGTGTCGAGCCTAGTGTGAAGATATGGTCAAACCTGTGTAAATGCAACTATTTAAATTACTGACTGTAGGCCTACTTCCTGTGACCTTATGCTGCTCTTTGTGGAGAAGGTTGGACACAGACAGCTCTGCTGTAGAGAAATGTCATGTTAAAAGTGTAAACTGTCCTTGGATGCAAAAAGTAGTTTATTTTCCTTTCCTCCAGTACAGGAAAGGGCTGTAGTAAGTTCACTGCTTTCCCTGGTATTAACAGGAATAATGCTGCATAAATATGGTAAATGGTCACATTTTTCTGTAGCGTTTTTCCACCTTCAAGGCACTTTACAACAAGGAACCACTCACCCATTCACACACTGTGGGCAAGGTGGGTTAAGTGTCTTGCCCAAGGACACAACAACAATAGCATTCATCTGTGGGAGCTGGAATAACACCAGCCAACCTGTTTATTCCTTCTTTCCATGTTTTTCTTTGGGACACCACTTAATGTGACACATTTGATTGACAGCTGAAAAATTGAGGATCGAGGAGAGGAATAAAGGAGAAGGAAGCGAGGAAAGAGAATTGAGACGCGGCCTAAGTGTGTTACTTTGGGCACGACTGATCCATGTCACCATCATTAACCTACGAGCATTTCAAGTTTGATCTGTGGCCATGGACGCGCTGCAGCTGTCAGTCATGTAGATCCATGCTGTCAGGCAAGTATGAAGAGCGTGTCCAGCGCGTGCAGAACGTGTGGTGCCGCTTTTATTGTGGAGGGTTTGGCGGAAGTGTCCTGCGCAGTGGAAAGAGGCGCGTGGTGCTGATGCTGAACCGGATTGGGCCCTTGACCGGACTGAGCGAGGTCTGCGGGCGGACTACAGCGGCCCGTGGGTACCAGAGAGCCCCGCTGTGAGGAGGCCGGTCTCCGCCGTGAGCAGGTGAGTGCGGGGCACGGTGCGGGGGGAGCCTGCTGTGCGTGCGCCATGTTTGTTGTTGCGCTGCTCGGCTGAAGCTCCATCGCGCAGCAGACCAGGCGGGGTCACGCTCTGCTCCATCACCAGCTCCTCCATATCAGGCAGGAGGAGACGGACCGGAGCGCTGCGGCGGAGGCGCTTCCCTGGGTAGGTTTTGTCGTGTTGTTGATTGTCAAATAACGCATTCTTCCATGTTTTTAATTAACCAATCATATGACAGAATTGATTTGCGGTTTAATCCTAGTTGTGATTGGTGTGTACTATTGTTGTGTCCTTGGGCAAGACACCCACGCTTGACTTTCTATAGGTGTGTGAGTGGCAGGCTGGTTGTGGTTGGTCTTGGACGCTGAATGCCCCCATCCTTGAGTCAGGGCAGATACTGATACTGATACCCACCTGGATGGAGCATAGGCTAAGGCTACATACTACTGTAAATAATGTACCCTGATCACTGTCACTGTTCCCATTCCCTTCTCTGTTCAATCCAATTTGAGTCATTTTTCTGGTAGGGGTGTGCCACCTTCTTACCTCCATGAACATGGCATTGCACTGCCTGAAATGTACTACAGTATGGCATTAATTTACCTGTTTTTCCAGTTCAATTAGACTGTTGCTAAATGACTACCTTGAAAAATATATGCATTATTTCTGTCAGTGGTGTCTGCTGCTTGTTTCCATGGAGATACAGATAGTCTACATTTAATGCCTTACCATGAAACATTCCTGGCAAAGCAAGAACATAGAGGAACATATTCCATAGAGGAGGAGGAGCGGAGCAGAAATGTGGGTTCCAGGTGCAGGTCACACAACAAGTGTATGCAACAGGTCATTAAGTAGGTGCATTTGGTATAAAATAGTATGACTATGGTCAGGGTGCTATTTGTCCAAAAAGCAGAAGGGAGGATGATTTTTTTCTTCATATTAAATCTTTATTTCGGCTGTTAGGCTGTTAAATAGGGTTGCAAAACCACCATGACCATAACTCTAGCCCCTCTCAAGCTTCTTCTTTGCACATATCATATGTAAAAATATGTAAAATATAGAATTTTACTATAGTAATTGTAGCCCATGAGCAGGTGCTCCCTGGTTCCTGATATAATGATACAAAAATTTTGATTGCAAAACTAAGGAATAGACATTACTCGACACCCATTCCAAAACCATGATAACATTTTATTTTTTTACTGAAAAACACCCTAGAATGTGATTTTCAGCATTAAATAGTAGTCCACAGGTGTATACTAGTCTGTGTGTAATGACATTCAGGGAAGGTTAATTTCTGTCCTGTGCATGGGATGTTTTTAGAATCTATACCTGAGTATCTAGTTTTGATACTATTTTTACACTCGATTAGTATCTGATGATTTGTATCTGATTTGTGTGTGTGGCAGGTGCTCTCTGACAGGTGCACTCTGACAGTCCTGTGTGTGTGGCAGGTGTCCCGTTGGGATGATGTCGTGCTGGGGTGTTCTCCTGGCTGTTCTCCTGGTTGCTCGGGGGGGCACCTCTCCTCCGTGCCCTTTGAGCTGCAGATGCTACAGCCTCACAGTGGAGTGCGGCTCCACCAGTCTGCGGGAAACTCCCAAACACATCCCGCCCTCCACACAGGTACCCCCTGATCCTGCCCATGCCCACAGAGGCCCTCTCACAAATGAGTCTCATTTGGATACACACTGAGACAAGCCTGAACATTGTATGTGTATGTACTTAATGCTGTCATATGTTGGGTCTCAGGTGATAGGATCTGAGAGACACACTGTGGTTTGTTTGCATTTACTAGTCCAACACTCAATCAATGCAAGGAGGAGATCACCCTGTGCTCAGGTGGAATGGAAGCTTAGGATGCTTTGATAGCAGCCTTCAGGTCATCTGCATTGTTGAGTCTGGTGTCTCTCATCTTTCCCTTGGCAATATCCCAGAGATTCTCTGTGTGGTTCAGGTCAGGAGATTTTGCTGGCCAGTAAAGCGGAGTAACGCCATGGAACCATCTTTGATATCTTTGGTTGTGTGGGCAGGTGCCACATCCTGCTGGAAGATGAAATCAGCATCTCCTTAAAGCTTGTCAGCAGACAACACCAGCAGATCACATGGCAGCCCAAATCATCACTGCTCCTCCGGGAGGAACCTGAAGCATTCACCCCCCAAGGGAGGTGTCCAGGAGGCTGGCTTCTCTGACGTGGAGGAGCAGCAGCTCTACTCAGAGCTTCTCCCATGTGACTGAGCTCCTCACCCTATCTCTAAAGAGTGCCCAGCCACTGTGGAGGAAACTCATTCCGTTTGTATCCGTGACCTTTTGGTCAGTACATGAAGCTCATGACCATAGGTGAGGGGACGAATGAAGATTGACCGGTAAATCAAGAGCTTCCCCCTTGACCACAACGGTCCAATACAGCGGCTGCATCACTGCAGACGCTGCACTGATGCGCCTGTCAATCTCACACTCCGTCCTTCCCTCACTCGTGAACAAGACCTCGAGATACTTGAACACCTCCACTTGAGGCAGGGACTCTCCACCCACCCAAAGAGCTTGACACCTTTTTTTGGCAGAGCTGATCTGCTCACACTCGGCTGCAAACCACCCCAATGCATGTTGTAGGTCCTGTTTTGATGAAGCTAATAGGACAACATCATCTGCAAATAGCAGAGATGAGATTCAGTGGTCCCCAAACAGAGACTTTGGACCACTGAGCAACAGTCCAGTTCTTTTTCTCCACAGCTTGGATACAGCATTGAACAACCAGCTTCTTAAGCAGTGACCTCTTGTGGCTTTCTCAGAGTAGAGGGTGTCAGTGACTGTCTTCTGTCCAGTCAGCAGCCTTCCCCATGATTGTGTAGCCCACGGATCCAGACTGACAGACGATTTAAAGGCTCAGGAAACTTTTGCAGGTGTTTTCAGTTGATAAAGATGATTAAGATGTGACATCATGACTTCCCAATATTCCACTTTTTCACAATATGGAATTTTGTTTTTTCATTATCTATAAGCCATAATCATAAAAATTCAAGAAATAAACTCTAATCTATATGGGTTTGAATTCTGAAATGAGTGACAAAAATATTTAACTTCTTCTTCTTCTTCTTCTTCTGATGCTGAATTCTGATTATTCGTGAAGGATTGGTATAATGACTGCATTAACTCTGGAGTGACCGTAGTAGTAGTAGTAGTAGTCGTAGTAGTTGTTGTAGTAGTTTGTAGTAGCAGTAGTCTTGTCTACTGATAAGGACACATAGTACACATGAACACTGAACAGTGCTTTCTCTCTGGAACACAGACCATTTTCCTCCAGGACAATCGCATCGCTCATCTCCGCAGAGCTGACCTGGCTCCTCTCAGACACCTACACTACCTCTATTTACAGGTGAGACACCTCCCTCTCCCCCCCATTCTCGGTCCTGTACTAGTGTGCTCTAGTGTGACTGACTGTACTAGTGTGTGCTAGTGTGACTGAGCACTAATGTGTACTAGAGTGTACTAGTGTGTACTAATGTATACTAGAGTGTACTAGTGTGTACTAATGTATAGTAGTGTGCACAAGTGTGTGCTAATTTACAGTAGTGTGCACTGGTGTGTACGAGAGTACTAGAGTGTACACAAGTATACTTGCACTTGTGTGCACCACTGTGTTCTAGATTGCACTAGTGTGTACTAGTGTGACTAACTGTCCTTTCCCTGGCAGAACAACAGTATCTCAGCCATGGAGCCCGGCTGCTTTGAGCACCAGGCTCAACTGCTGGAGCTGGCTCTGAATGGGAACAGGATCCACCTGCTGAGTGCCGACCTCTTCCATGGCCTGGAGCACCTACGCATCCTATACCTGTCTCGCAATGACATCACCCGACTGCTGGACTACACCTTTAGGGGCCTCCAGGTAACAGTACCACACGTGAGGACTGATTCACACATGGACACAGAGAACAGGGAACACAGGTCACACATGCGGGCGCAGGTCACACATGCGGGTACAGACGCAGGCGCAGGTCACACAAGCGGGCGCGGGCGCAGGTCACACATGCGGGCACAGATGCAAGCACAGGTCACACATGCGGGCGCAGGTCACACATGCGGGCGCAGGCACAGGTCACACATGCGGGCGCAGGTCACACATGGGGGCATAGCTAAGCATGTGGTCATGTGTAACACCTGTGTACATCTATGTACTACAGCGTCTCCAGGAGCTGCACCTGCAGCAGAACAGCATTGAGGTGCTGTCGGACCAGGCTCTGTCCGGCCTCTCCTCCCTGGCTCTGCTCGATCTGAGCCGCAACAACCTCCATACCATGGGCCCCGCCTCCCTGCGGCCACTGGTCAGCCTGCAGGTGCTCCGAATGACCGGTGAGTCAGTCCAGTAAAGTATGAGTCAGTGCTGACAAACTGCACCTGTCAGCCCTAAACACACAGCACTATGTGATCAATCAACCTTCACCCCTTGGTCAGTGTGTTTATGTGTATGCCAGGAAACCCAGATAACTGTCCTAGTCCAATTTAAACCAGTTAATCAAAATGCTGTAAACTCAGGAACTAATGAGGTGTCATTCGATTCTCCCAGACCCCAATAACACATCTAGAGAAGCTGTGTTCAAAAGAATGCGTTCATTCAACACGTTCATTTTTCAGTGAACTTTGAACTGAACGCAACACTTTTGTAAATCAAGAACTTGAACGTGAATTTGTTCAAATTATGTGAGATGAACGACGTACGTCACTGTGGGTTCAATTAAACGTTGGAATTTGTTTTCACCCGACGAGTGACGATCTGCTCGCACTTAACCTCACGAAACCACAGCCGCGTGTCAACGTTAAGGCCACTCCACTGGCAGCTGCCCAGGGAGCACGATGTGCTGATGGTAAATGCACAAATACAACAATAGATACATGCTCTCTGTGGATTTTGACGGGGATACGCGCCTACACTCGCGTAGAGTGTCAAAAAATAAGATGGATCCTATTTTCTGAAATCTACACACACAGGACGTGCTGCTCCACACGTGGCTCTATAGTGGTTATGGTTAATATCTTGTCAGTGCTGGGAGTAACGCGTTATAAAAGTAACGAATTACTGTAATGCATTGCTTTTTGCTGCAACGCAGTAATGTTCGGCATTACAGGGAAAAAGTGGTAATATTTTAACTGGTACAAATGTCAGTAACACACGTCACAATGCTTTTTTAACCTGGATTGAAGTACTGGGTTTTTCGTTTTTCTTCATACAAATTCACTAAAATCACCGCGATATCAGCGGAGGTGCGCCCGTGTAGACTGTGATCGTGAGCGAAAGGACCGACGCAGAACTCCGCGCTCCACGGAGCTAAACGCAGCTGACGCCCGATTGCACTCTGGGGTTCTCTCAGGGGCTGTCCTAGATTCCAAGTTGTAGTCCAGGATTAGTCCTGGTTTGGTCCTGGTTTAGTCTCAGTTTACTCCTGGTTTAGACCTGGTTCAGTTCTGGTTTAGTCCTGGTTTGGTCCTGGTTTGGTCCTGGTTTGGTCCTGGTTTAGTCTTGGTTTATTTCTGGTTTAGACCTGGTTCAGTCCTGGTTTAGACCTGGTTCAGTTCTGGTTTAGTCCTTGTTTAGACCTGGTTTAGTCCTGGTTCAGTTCTGGTTTAGTCCTGTTTTGGTCCTGGTTCAGTCAATATACGGCGCAAAAGTTCAGCATCTTCACAGTTATTTTGGTGAGAGTAACTCAAAAGTGCTGTAATAGTCGTAACAAGTCATAAATAACACATTCGAGTTTTAAAGTAACTTGCCCAACAGTGTTTCTTGTAAAGTTGTTGTAAACTAGAAGCCCATTTGAAAAATAAATGCAGCCTTTCATTTACATATTTCACCTAAAAATAAAATGAACTGAACTTTGAACTAGTTCAAAATTAAAATTGTGAACTATGAACATGAACTGTTCACTTTGAACAAATGTGAACTGAACTTTGAACTAGTTCATGAAAAGTGTGAACTTGCACAACACTGATTCTGATTTACCTTAGGCACAGATGAGGAGAGGCATTCTGCTGCACGGGATAAGAAACAGCCAGTACAATATTAGAGTGTCTGGACATGTACTCACTAGTTTTAGATCAGCAGCACCGAGTCATGTTGCTTGGTTTTGGTGCACGTGTTAAAGTTAGCTATGCTGTGGAGAGCAAATTACATTGCCAGGTGTGACAGGTGCTCCTGGTCCTGTTTCCTTTGTGCAGATAACCCGTGGCGCTGTGACTGTGCACTGCACTGGCTGCGCAGCTGGGTAGATGAAGAGGGCCAGAGGCTGCTGAGTTCTGCCGAGCGGCGACTGGTGTGTGCAGACCCACCCCGCCTGTCTCAGCTCAGCCTGGTAGAGGTGCCCTTGAACAGCCTGGTGTGCATACCCCCCGTGGTCCAACTGGAGCCCCGCAGACTGGCCGTGCGGCTGGGCGAGAGCCTGCGGGTGTCGTGCCATGCCTCAGGGTACCCTCGCCCACAGGTCAGGTCCCAGCCCAACTGTTAACTTCATTTGATTGCATTGAGTATTGTGTTTCTTAAATATCTCATGTACTAAAATGCAGTATCGTACTCATCTGAATATCTACATTTGGTCTCTCTCTGCTGAGTTGTTATATGCCCTCTTAGTTTCCCAGGAGAAGAAGGTTTGACTCACTATTTGAACAACCCTACCTTAAAACCCTAAAAAGCCATACATGTGCTCAATACTATGGTAAACGCAATACAGCAAAACAACTATTGGAACCTCACTATGGGAACTACTCTTTGGTGAGAACATTACTGCATGACGTTTCACCTCTCAAACAATGCAAGTGTCAAACACAGTGTTTCTTCTGTACACTCATTTTCAAAGGCACTACATCATTTGGTCAAAACCATACTGGCTTTACAAGCAGAAAGTCAGTCATTGTCCTGTGTGTGCAGGTGACATGGAGGAAGGCTTCCCAGGGTAAGGCAGCCCTCGCTCCTCGAGGCCTGGTGCAGGAGCCAGGGGCCGGTGTGGTGGGGCGAGTGGAGGGCCCTTCAGAGGGGCCCTCAGACAGTGCAGCGAGCTGAGCGCTTTGACCCAGACACGGGCAGTGGCATGTTGTTCCTCAGTAATGTGACAGTGGCACATGCAGGCTTCTATGAATGTGAGGCATGGAATGCAGGGGGTGTGGCCAGAGTTACCTTCCAGCTGGCCATCAACTCCTCTACCTCCATGTGGGCCTCGTGGTCGCAGCTCTCCTCGCATTCCCCACCCTGGCCACGCCCCCGGAGCTATGGTTCGGAGGTGAGCCGCGAGCCACTCTATGCTCTGGGCAGCATGGCCTTCAGCGCCCTGGGGCCTGCCACACAGACGGCCATCGCAGTGGGCATCTCCCTGTTAGCCCTGACCGCTCTGCTGCTGCTCATGATGATCTACAGCCGCCAGCAGCAGCCTGACAAGGAGGCCCACGACCCTGACACCAAGGTAACAGCACCATGTTAACGTCACTACAGTAACATGACAACTATTGTATCATCATGGAAATAACACAAAGGTGACAACATTATAATAACAATAAGACTATAGTAATATCACCATGGTTACATCATTACAGTAACTGTAATCTACACTATGGTGACATCACTATGGTAACAGCACAGTGGTAACAACATCACAATAACAATAAGTTCTATGGTAACCGTACTATGGTAACCGTACTATGGTAACCGTACTATGGTAACAGTACTATGGTAACAGTACTATGGTAACAACTACAGGAAGATGACTATGGTAATATCTGTGTAATAACTGCAGTAACATTACCATGTTTACACTACTACAGTAATGTGGGTATAGTTTTATTACAATGTTAAAGGTGCACTCTGTAACTTGTCTGGTCGAGGGTCCAACACCTGCTTATGTCCATGGAGATGTGCATAGAATGTTCCACGATATGGCCATGAACTTATGAATCTCCCTGGAGACTTGCAAGTTAAAGTACAGTTGAGGTTTGTGGGGAAGTGATTACAACTTTGAACAATAAATAACATCTGTAGTTAAATAAATGCAGACAGATTAGTTTTATATCATACTGTGGACAATTTAAAACAAAGCATTAATATCTCCATGGAGATAAACAGGTTGTGGACCCATCCAGAAAAGTTACACACTGCACCTTTAAGATCATACTATAATGTGATCCATGGTAATATCACTATAATAAGATCATTATGGCAACTAGACTAACGGTAAAGGTAGTGCACTGAAACAGCACTAACAGCTTCAAACAGCAAGTAAAGGGAGAAAGCAAACGCTTGGATGCTGTATATATTATATATAAGGGAGATGTAAAGAATGAAAGAATCAAAATGAAGGAGACAGGAATGCACAAGTACATGCTTCAGTGGAGGCAGGCCGGTCCATCCTAAGGTTACAGCACTGGGGTCATGGCACGTAACCATAGTAACGAGGATAAGATAACATTATGCTAAGCCTAAGCTAACTGCTCTATGGTAACATCACTAAAGAAAGATAAAATCCCTCTGGTAAGGGCAGTCTAGTTACAACTGCGCTGTAACAGTACTAAGGTCACCACCCATTACAGTATTAGGGTTAAGTTACTTAGGTGGTCACTATGGTAACCCCGTTCTTACAGCACTGTGGCTCCAGTCGCACTAGTGGCTTGCCCTGTGTGTGTTCTCAGGAGGAGAGTATCTTGTACGTGAACGACTACTCTGATGGTCCCACCACCTTTGCCCAGCTAGAGGAGTACAGGGACGAGCGCGGCCATGAAATGTACGTCCTGAACCGGGCCAAACCTGTGCCACCCCCCGTGGTCCCGCCTCCTGACGTCAGCTCCGCCCCCTCTGAGAGCTCCGGTCAGGGCCCCCCCTCCAGCCCCCTCGCGGCTCCCAAACAGCTGGAGGACACACGGACTATGAGGAGGATGGCCGGAGAGGGGGGAGAGGCAGAGCCCGTGCTGACCGCCGAGTCTGAGGGCCTGTACCTGAACCACAGCGGCCTCTTCATAGACTCTCAGATCGCTTACGAGATCCACTGCTGAGCTGACTGGCCTGGGGTCCTGAACACACACTTCTTCAGTACTTCACAATGATGTGAGTATGGTCACTGGTGAATCTCCCAGAGTTCAGATGGGCGTGATTGATAGGTGGATTAGCCAATCAGGGACACACATTGGTCCATCGTTATCAAAACAAATGTGATTACAAGGAAAAATGAATGGGAAAAATATCTCAGAGGACTGGAAAACATGTGGATTTCTGCAGAATTAATGAGTCAAGCACTAAAGTCTGTTCATCTGAGGTGAGAGAAATGTAATTTTGATGTAAATGATGAGTGACCAATGAGCTCCTTCAATCATTGGACGATCATGGTTAGTCAGACTCGAGATACAAAGGATGAGACTGATATCCCTCTGGATAAAAATACAGAGAGATATCAGTTTGGATTGTGCAGACAAAAGGCCCTCGGGCAGCAGAGTGGTCGAGGCCGCTGGGCAGGGCTCACACTGGGCTCCCGGCAGCAGACTGGACATTGGAGGACCTGTTACACTTTTCATCTCAAAGTCGAGCTACATCGAGCTTTCTTCTGCAGTCATGAGGAGAGACACTGGACCGTCCTCTGGACTGCCTCTCCCTTCGTGCTTGTCATGCCTTGCTTTAGTTTATATTTACTGTTAATAGTTGTACAGAACAGAATTTTTGAATGAAAATGAAACGTGATGTTGTTATTTAAGCAGCTCTGTGAATGAAGAGTCTCTCCTCATGTTAGCTCTGTTGTTTTAAACTATTTGGAGCCTTTTGTGTAGATTTGGTCCCCTTCTCAAAGCCAGGGCCCATATTTTTCTATTGTTTTAATGTTAAAGGAACTGTATGTGGTCTGTGCTCTTACTGTTTTAGTCTACAGAGAGAGGACGCATCCAAGCTTATCTCACATCCAGGTTTGTCTCAGTCAGTATATGGACAGGCCATTTCTCAAGCTCAGAACCTCCAGAATTCACTCACTGACCATTCAGACCAGAGAGAGTCATTTTAGGTTTAATTCTACTGGATTTCAGCTTTGCAGCTGGCAACCCAACCGAAAGACGCATGTAAGGCTCATTCTCCGTATATATTCTGCCTATAACTAAATGGGCCATCGTGTCTGATGTTTTTGTAATTAATAATAACTCATCATTACAGTTGTTATCAGTAAAACTTATTTTTGATGTGAACATGTTTACTGCAGACCCAGATCCTTGTGTTAATTAAATTTAAAACCAAAATCTTACATACAGTTCCTTTAATGACATGGACATTTCTAAATACTGATGTATTTGAACTTTCAGCTTACAGTTTCTCCTGTGCCCTTACTCCTGTCCTCAGTTCAAACTATAAAGATCTATAAATACAGTCTTAGTCTCTGAAATACGTTTTTGTGAATGCCCATGTTTTACGTCCTGACTGTTCACACTGCTACTGTTGTATGGAGCCTGTGGTGTGTATGAGAGTTTGTGCTCACTATGTTTTGCGCTGCTGTCACTGCTCCATCCAGCTCCAACTTGGCACTGAGTAAACCATTCTATGTCCCATGTGTTCTGGCCTCCTGTAGTAAACCACAATGAAGAACTTCTTTTTAAGTCTGTTTAGTGAGTGCATGAATGGGTTGACCAGTATGATGTCATTTGGCCAAAGGTGTGCCATTTGGACATGAGAAGTTGCACATCTTACGGTGGCCACTGTATATGTCATCATAACCAAATGTTGACATGCACCCACCACCATGTTTAGCCTAAAAACTAGCCCGTGTAATTTTAGAATAACAAATCATTAAAGGGTCTTTATTACACCATTTTATTTTTTCTAATTTTTCTCTCAAATACTCTCTTCTACATTGTGATGTCATGTGGTAATACACAAAGTGCTCCACTGTGTTTTTAAACTCCATACAGCTTAATCAGAATCATTTGGATGATTTCAGCTTTTGAATTGCTGATCTCTATTACACTAAAGGTAAAAACTATCACTATTCACTTAAAAACTATCGCCTCATGACATCACAAGGTGAAACAGAGCATTTTGAGCTTTTGTGGTGTAGACAGACTAAATAATAAAAGGTTACTCAAACATGTGTGAATGAAACAAAACACAACTCCAGCTGTTTTTGAGGAGGTTACAGCAATAGAACGTGTCTTAACACTCAGTCAGCCTAATATAGGAGCTTTTAACATTAACATACAAAATGATTGATTGGTTAAATATGTGGAGGCATCATCACCAACTCTGGCTCCTGAACATGGAGGGAGTTTGTCTGGAGAAACCTAATTTGATTTGTTTTATTACACCTAAAGTAAAGTAACAGTTAAATCCATGACAGGTTAGAATACTTACTTCACTAAACTAGTTACTATAATTAGATATAAGATTTTACAAAAAACTTGCCTAATCTTTTCTAGTCATTTTGTAAGGAGTTATAATTTTACTTCTCCTACCTTGACACAGGTAGCAGATACGACAGAGGTGTGTTACCTAGCAACCATAATAATAATGATAATAATGATGTGTCAGTTTTATATTGCACTTTTCTGGACACTCAAAGACACTTTACAGATCATTATTCATTCACTACTATTGTAGCCACAGCTGCCCTGGGGCAGGCTGACGGAGGCTGCCAATATGCACCATTGGCCCCTTCAGCCAACACTCATGCACACACCACTTTCATACTAAGTAATGTGGGTGAAGTGCCTTGCCTAAGGACACAATAACAGTTGTTGCAACTGGCTCCCCCCTGTATCACCTGTTTTTTCCTTGTCTAAATGACAGTTTTGATTTGACTAATACAAATAAATGGCAGCATATTTATTTTGTTAGGATAAGGTTTAAACTGACAGAATACTACCTTCCTTGTGCGTAAATTGTCCCTTAATTTTAGCTTGATAGATTTGATGATACTTTGATAGCACTGAGGGATTCTGTTTTAGAACTCAGCACTACTTTTTTTTTTTTTTTTGTTTTCGTCTTTTCACAAATTGCCACTATTACTCAGATATTTTGGAAATTATACAAATATTACAAATATTACCATATTTTGGGTACATTTTGTGCTGGTATTTTCTATTTGCACCTGAACTGATTTATGTGTACTTCAGTTTGAACACAAACATCACACTGGTGAATAATGTCCTCAGAGAAGTCAGGAGCTGCCAAAAGAAAACAATAACCAGGAACTGGGGCACTACCAGTGTGCCCTCAGAAGACTAGTGCACATCAACAAGACATGTATTGTATCCAATGGAAAAATCTGCCTGTCTGCATTGCAGGTTGTGTTCAAGATGAGCTCCTGAAGTGTGTTCCCACAAAGTACCAGTAACCTTCGATTAAAACACAGGCCACCCCAAACCTGCACGTCCAGCTGTGCATACACACTCACGCACACATGCACACATGCACACAGAGAGCTCCAGGGGCCATAGAGCTCTCAGCCCCAGGCACAGCTTTCTTCCAGTGGAACGTCCTTGCACACGCTACAGAAGGGCGTCCATCAGCTCCTCTCATTGTAGTGGAGCAGTGACTTTATTCTTGCTTTAACACAACCAACCTAAAAACAACCTGTCCTTCACATGCAGAGAGCTGTCCCTCTGAGTCTGTGATGTGTCTGTGACCTGGTGACAGTGTCCACAGGTAACAAAACCACAGCCCTGATGACGGCTGTAGCAGAGTGGGCACACACAGCTCTGTCTGTGCTTCATGTGAAGGTTTTTGGGGCAGGCCTCACTTATGAGCAGGCTGCCAGGGCAATTTTCATAAAAGACCATCTTTATTTTAGCCATGAAGGTCACTAATTCTCACAAATGGAAATGACATGAGTATGCCTAATGTATCTTACTATGGCAGATCAGAATACACTATATCTTATTTTTGGCAAATAGGCTACGAAGTATTTAAAGTTTACAAGAGTTCTTCAGACCAGTGTAATCTTATGTAAACCACACTGCACTTTCCTAAAGGAGAGGATGGCACGTAGCCTCAGGGTTCTATGAGGACAGGACGGGAGCACCAATGAGGAGGTGCACTAGCCTCCTGGAACACTGGCCAAAGAGGGAGCAGGAGCAGGAGGAGCAAGAGGAGGGAGCAGAAAGGAGCAAGAGAGCAGGAGGAACAGGAGAAGCAGAAGGGGTTGGATGAGCTGAAGGAGCAGGGGGGCTGGAGGAGCAGGAGGAGCAGGAGGGGCTGGAGGAGGGAGCAGGAAGGAGCAGGAGGAGCAGGAGGGGCTGGAGGAGCAGGAGGGGCTGGACTGACGCGGGACGTCTCTGGTCCCGAGCAGCACCGATGAACTTCATCAAAGGGGACGGAATGGACTGATAACCGATGGGAACGCCTGCGGAACAGCTGGACCTCTCCGCGGAGGCTGATCTTTGCAATGGTATGAAACCCGCTCGCTTCTTTGGCTTTGCTGCGGTTTCCAAAAAGACGCAATGCGAGGAGTTGGACTGTGCGCAGCTCGGACAGAGCGCCGCCTCTCAAACTGTCACTTTTGGAGCCTGCTGTTCACTACATCTCACTTTATGCTAGACGTCATTCAGAAGCCCGTGCCTAAAACAAATAGTTAGCCTGTTAGCAGTGCTTTCAGAACGATTGAATAGACGTAGGCCAATGTCACTATATTTGTTCTAATGCGTTAAGTTCGGCCTTTCGAGCTGCAGTCTCTCCTCAAAGCTCACTATATTTTGTTTGTGTACGTTTCCGCTGAGCTGGCGCTTCCAGTGCGGAAGCGGCCCAGGGACAATTTAGCTCTAACCAGGGTCAAAACTCGCCATTAAAAGTAGAGCTAATATCACGCACAGCCAAAGTCCGATCTGTGCCCAGCGCGGAGGCTAGTGTGGCCTGGAGTGAGGCGGTCCGATAGCGCCACAGTGCAGAGGCGCGGTAAGCGCGCGTCACTGTGCACACAGGGGAGACGAACACGTACGCCGCGGCGCACATGTTCCATGTGAAATGCTGACTCCTGGCAGGACAGTACCGAGCTCGTCGAGGCCGGCCCAGGACATCTCTCCTCCCAAATCATGCACGCGGAACCCACGACATCCACGCGGAACAGAACGCGGGCGTGTCAGCAGAAAATGGCCGCAGTATAAGCATAGGCTTTAAACTCCCCCAGCAGAGGGCATCTGTCCACACGCAGACCACAGATACGCAGACAAGTTCTACAATTGTGTGACACACGGCCGCGGTCGTCACCATCACAAACTTTATCAGCTCGACTTCAGGGGCGGAGGGCGCGCGCTGCGCCTGCGTCCTGTTCCTAAGCGTATAGAGCCTGCACCCTGCGTGAGGTGATGGGTCCGCTCTGTGTCACAGTCTTTCAGGGACGGCTCTGGACTGACACTTGCATGAAACAAACACACGCATAGACTACAGTCACACACCAGCTGAGATTGGTTTTGGTTCACGCATGTTTAAATCTTTTCATCACTGCTGCAGTCTCTCTGTCAACTAAAACACTCTTCTGCTTACTACATTATCCCTTCCTGCTGATAGCACTGTCCACCCAGAGCATCAAATCGTCCACTCAACAACACGCTTTTCTCCTTTTATACTGAAACTGCAACACAATTTTGGATTTGTAATATCGCTTCACTCTCCTCTGCTGCCCATCTGACCCACTGGTGAATAAGAGCCAGGCTATTAGAAAGGCTTGGGCAAAATCAAGGCATGATTGTAAAGATGATTGCACGCTGTTGCTCTGGTTTAACAAGTCTGCAGTATACATACTGTACATATACAGGACCTATGGAGTACAGTATACAGTATACAAGTACAGAGAGGGGAACTGTGCCATACAGTACACTATATAGAAACTCCTGTGCCTTGCCTGTGTCCAGGATGAGTTCCATCCATTCATCGAGGCACTGCTGCCGCAGGTCCGAGCCTTCTCCTACACCTGGTTTAACCTCCAGGCCCGCAAGAGGAAGTATTTCAAGAAACACGAGAAGAGGATGAGCAAAGAGGAGGAGAACGCCGTCAAAGAAGAACTGCTGGGAGAGAAACCAGAGGTGAGTGTCTGGAGAGATGAGAGACACAGAGGCATACTACTTTCTCTGCTGCTTATGTTGAAGTGTTGTTTTGGATCTGTCTCTGTGCAGGTCAAACAGAAGTGGGCCAGTCGACTCTTGGCTAAGCTCCGGAAAGACATCAGACCAGAGTGCAGAGAAGACTTTGTCCTGTCCATCACAGGAAAGAAAGCGGCCAGCTGTGTCTTGTCCAACCCGGACCAGAAAGGCAAGATGCGGCGCATAGACTGTCTCAGACAGGCCGATAAGGTACAGTCTTATTCTCCAATCAAAAGAACAGGTTAAAGGTCCTATATTATGCTAAATTAACTCTTGTGACCTTTAAGCCTTGTTAAAAATATACCCAGGGCTAAAATGATCCAAATGATTCTATTGAAGGTGTCCCGCGTTATTGCCACATACAGATATAACATAGATCAGAAAATAGCAATAGAAAATAGAAAAATATAGAAAAAAACAAGGCTTTTAAAGTCAAACATGTAGCTATTACTGTGTCAAATTCAAATGGGAAGTGATAAAACTGTGCTGTATGAACCAACTCAAAATAAATACTGTGTATATCCCCCTTGGAGACAGGGATAGAGCTGTGATAGGGCTGACACAGGGCTGTAAACAGGGCTGAGACGGGGTTGAGACAGGGCTGTAAACAGGGCTGACTGCATGTGCTTGGTTCCAGGTGTGGCGTTTGGACTTGGTCATGGTCATCCTGTTTAAGGGCATCCCTCTGGAGAGCACAGACGGAGAGCGTCTGGTGAAGGGCGGTCAGTGCTCCAACCCTGTGTTGTGTGTCCAGCCGCGTCACATCTCCGTCTCCATCAAAGAGCTGGACCTGTACCTGGCCTTCTACGTGCAGGAGCGAGGTGCGTTTACAAACAGGCAGCCCACAGAAAAGAGGCAGAAGCTTCTTGGACCTGTGCCCTGTGCCATGTCTCCCACCCCTGGTAAATCTGTAACCTGTATGGTTTATGAGTTGCCCACACTTTCAGTTGCCAAACTGATTCCACCTGTGTGAATGTTCAAAGCATCATAAAATCACAAACTACACAACCCACTGCTTCTTCTGCCCTGACAGACTCTTGGCATGGTAATGGCACAAGGCTTAAGTTTTTGCTCAGTGGTTAGGGCACTCATCCACCCACATTGTGTTCTTAAGCAAGACACTACACCCATGTTGCCTAGTATGAATGTGAGGTGTGCATGGGTGTTGGTGGTGGTCCGATGATGCAGATTGGCAGCTTCACTTCTGTCACTTTGCCTCAGGGCAGCTGTGGCTGTAGCAGTTTACCACCAGCAAGTGTGGAGTGAATGAATTATTAGGTCACATTTAAACACAGCTGGGCATATGAGGGGATTTCTCTGCTTATGTAATGTTATGTCCTGTAGATGCAGAGCAGTGCAGTCCCACCAGGGTGAGCTCAGAGAAAGATGATAGGTTGGTGCCTTCTACAGGTATGTTACCAACTCTCTCTCTCAATACACACTTTAAAAATGGCATATACTGCTGTGGCAGAAGTAGATTATTTGCAATGTCCTTTTGATAGAGGAAATGTTGTAGTGGCTTTTTTGAATGAGCCCTGTGCTCCTCAGACAGCCCGGACTTCCAAGAGAACTTTGTCACGTCGGGGGTGTTCAGTGTGACTGAGCTGGTGCAAGTCTCCAGAAGTAAGTGCTCCTTCACTGGACAATGCGTATGTATGTGTATGTGTGCGTGTGCGTAAGACAGTGTTTGAGGTGACGCGTTCTATGTGTGCAGCACCTGTGGTTTCAGGAACCCCTCCCAGTTACTCTGTAGGTGAGCTCCAGGGGCACCTGGCCTACGACCTGAGCCCAGCAGTGCAGCTGCCTGGGGGCATGAGGCGCTCTCTGGCCAGCACCTCCTCAAGTGGGTGAGCCTTCTCATGCTGATAAGACAATGGCAATTTTCTGTGCATCAAAACCAAACTGAGCTATATAAAGCCGATGCTTTTGTAAAGGATCCTAGTGCCTTAGATCATTGAATGAATGGCATAGATGAGACAGTAAATAATATCTCTGATTGGTGCAGTTGTGTGTGCTGTTCCAGGAGTAAGAGACACAAGTCGGGCTCAGTAGAGGACGAGGCGGACAGTCCCGGGCCTGAGTACTACCCGTCCCCTGTGTCCCCAGCCAGCAGCTCCCGCCACTGGGCCGATGACATGGACACAGGTCAGGATGGAGCTCAGGGTCACACAGCCACAGTCCAGAACACAGTGTCATGAAAGCTCATGATATACAGGGAGTCCACCCACTCATAACAAAATTCTATCTCCATATTTTACATATATAAACATCAGCAAACATTTATATGATAATTACATCTTAAATCTATTTGTGTAAAATGAGCATGTACACTCCTCCTGTGTGTTCTAGGAGCTCTGTCCCCCACAGTGAAGAAGGCAGAGCTGGAAAGCCCCCCTCCCCAGGAACACTCCCCCAGACTGGGCTTCACACAGCACCACAGGCCGGTCATTGCAGTGCACAGTGGTCAGTTCAATACTGTTACCATTCATACTGATGTTGTGTCTTTGTGCAAGGCACTGCACTCACACTACACTCCCTCTGAGGAATGAGCTGTAAATGTGCTTTGAATATGTAGAATGATTCCATATTGTTAATACATAACATAGATACCATTTTCACTCACCTCAACACAGTACAGACAGAAGTCTGAAAATAATGTGCTGATGTTTTAAACATTGCTGTGTCCAGGCCTGTCCCGTAGCCCTCACCCTGCTGCCTCTCTCCACTTCCCCTCGTCCTCATACTTCCCTCATGGCACCATCCGTTACCCTCCGCACCTGTCCCAGGACCCGCTGAAAGACCTGGTGTCTCTGGCCTGCGAGCCAGCCGCACACAGCTCCAGCTCCGTGAGTAAATACTCTGCCACAGGGGCTGTCTCAGGGTCAAGAGGGAGTTCAAGGGGATTTTTAGTTTTAAACCCATGATTTTAATTCTTAAGATCTTAAAATGTCACCAATGCAATCCAGACTCCGCTTTACTTAACTTATACTGTAAGAGGAAAAGCGGGGTTAGAGGTTAAGACAACTAGTTAACAACTCACCTGCAAAGTGCACATCAGTCCGAGGTGTGACACACAAAGACAAACAGCTGATGCAGACAGTCAGTAGTCTCAGAGGTCTGTGTGCAGCTAACCACTCCTCTGCCCATTCTCCTTTTGTTTCAGCTAAACGGTAGTGGGCAGTTAAAGGTGCCCGGTCATTACATCTCCTCTCAGATGCTTGTACCACCAGCGCCCACATCATCCTTGGCTCCACCTCCCTCTTCAGCACACGCTGAGTCCAAAGCTACACCCCGCAGCACATCAGAGGGAGGGGCCAACTCGCCTACGTCCCCCAGTATGTCCCTTTCTGCTTCTTTTCTTCTCTGTCCATCTCCATCCACTGTGACTGGTCAATCGCTCTGACCCACTGGTGGCTAGCGCACTAACTCAGCAGAAAAGGCTGTAAAAGATGGGTATTTGGGATGGCAAATATTGTTGGAATTCATCTTGTTGTGAAGTAATCACCCAATATCAATTTCAATAAACATCTTTGAGGGAAATAATGTTGAACGTGCTCATTTATAATAGTCTGATTCCTCTCTCTAGCTGGACTGTAAAAATGTGTTGTGCTCTGGACTGTGTGCCTCCTCTGTCTGGATGGACAGCTCTTATGTAACTGTGTGTCCATGTGTCCTCAGCATACTCGGCTCCTGGGTCTCCTCCTGCAGCTCCAGCCTCCTTCTCTGGGGTCAGTCCTCGGGACACGGGCAGCGCCTACCAGGCTCAGGTCAGTCACTGACACAGGTCTGCAACACAAGTGTGCACTAACACAAGTGTGCACTAACACAAGTGTGCACTAACACAAGTGTGCACTAACACAAGTGCACTAACACAAGTCCGCACTAACACAAGTGTGTACTAACACAAGTGTGTACTAACACAAGTGTGCACTAACACAAGTGTGCACTAACACAAGTGTGCACTAACACAAGTGTGCATTAACACAAGTGTGTACTAACACAAGTCCACACTAACACAAGTGTGTACTAACATAAGTGTGCACTAACACAAGTGTGTACTAACACAAGTCCACACTAACACAAGTGTGTACTAACATAAGTCCACACTAACACAAGTGTGTACTAACACAAGTGTGCACTAACACAAGTGTGCACTAACACAAGTCCACACTAACACAAGTCCACACTAACACAAGTGTGCACTAACACAAGTCCACACTAACACAAGTGTGTACTAACACAAGTCCACACTAACACAAGTGTGCACTAACACAAGTCCACACTAACACAAGTCCACACTAACACAAGTGTGCACTAACACAAGTCCACACTAACACAAGTGTGCACTAACACAAGTGTGCACTAACACAAGTGTGCACTAACACAAGTCCACACTAACACAAGTGTGTACTAACACAAGTCCACACTAACACAAGTGTGTACTAACATAAGTGTGCACTAACACAAGTGTGTACTAACACAAGTGTGCACTAACACAAGTGTGTACTAACATAAGTGTGCACTAACACAAGTGTGTACTAACATAAGTGTGCACTAACACAAGTGTGTACTAACACAAGTCCACACTAACACAAGTGTGTACTAACATAAGTCCACACTAACACAAGTGTGTACTAACACAAGTGTGCACTAACACAAGTGTGCACTAACACAAGTCCACACTAACACAAGTGTGTACTAACACAAGTCCACACTAACACAAGTCCACACTAACACAAGTCCACACTAACACAAGTCCGACACTAACACAAGTCCACACTAACACAAGTGTGCACTAACACAAGTCCACACTAACACAAGTGTGTACTAACACAAGTCCACACTAACACAAGTGTGCACTAACACAAGTCCACACTAACACAAGTGTGCACTAACACAAGTCCACACTAACACAAGTGTGTACTAACACAAGTCCACACTAACACAAGTGTGCACTAACACAAGTGCGCACTAACACAAGTGTGCACTAACACAAGTCCACACTAACACAAGTGTGTACTAACACAAGTCCACACTAACACAAGTCCACACTAACACAAGTGTGTACTAACACAAGTCCACACTAACACAAGTGTGTACTAACACAAGTGTGCACTAACACAAGTGTGCACTAACACAAGTGTGCACTAACACAAGTCCACACTAACACAAGTGTGTACTAACACAAGTCCACACTAACACAAGTCCACACTAACACAAGTCCACACTAACACAAGTCCACACTAACACAAGTGTGCACTAACACAAGTCCACACTAACACAAGTGTGTACTAACACAAGTGTGCACTAACACAAGTCCACACTAACACAAGTGTGTACTAACACAAGTCCACACTAACACAAGTGTGCACTAACACAAGTGTGCACTAACACAAGTGTGCACTAACACAAGTGTGTACTAACACAAGTCCACACTAACACAAGTGTGTACTAACATAAGTGTGCACTAACACAAGTGTGTACTAACACAAGTCCACACTAACACAAGTCCACACTAACACAAGTGTGTACTAACACAAGTGTGCACTAACACAAGTGTGTACTAACACAAGTCCACACTAACACAAGTGTGTACTAACACAAGTGTGCACTAACACAAGTGTGTACTAACACAAGTCCACACTAACACAAGTGTGTACTAACACAAGTCCACACTAACACAAGTGTGCACTAACACAAGTCCACACTAACACAGGTGTGTACTATCACAAGTCCGCACTAACACAAGTCCGCACTAACACAAGTCTGCCAGACGCAGGGCACTAACTCTACCTGGCGCTGAAACAAGTGACAATGTGTGCCCTCACGACAGATATAGACTCACCTGGGCCTTATTGTGTGTCGTAGCTGGATATCCCTCTGTGGAGTGTCAGGTGAAATGCTGGACATGACCATCACGGATTGGACATGACAGACAACATCCAGCTCCTCTGTGTTCTAATGTCTCTCCTGTCTGTGTTTTTCAGTCATGGTACCTGGGGAACTGAGAAGGCTGAGGTATGACTATGTCACAGGAGAAGATGATATGCAATGGCCCCTATAGGGCCCCTGTATGGCCCCTGTGTGGCCCTCCTGCCCCCTCTGCTGGTGCTGCTTACCATATATGCAAGTCTGTTTTTATGAACCATGGGAAGTTTCTATCTGAAGTTTCTTTGCACTTTTGAATTTGTCAATAATGTAACGTATTAAGCCAATGCCCTGCTTTTACTTTCTCTATAAATGAGGAGAGAGCTTTTCTATTTTAGAGACAATCACACTAAATCCATGTTATCCATGACACTGGTACCTGAGGACGGTTACATGGCGAGCACTTGGCAATAACACGGCAGTGATGTCCGGACTGCAGGCCCTAGCTCCTCACAGGAGCAGGCTGTTGGACTTTGTGCTCCACGTATGAGCAGGTTGTTGGACTATGTGCTCTTCACATCACAACTTCTCAAAGGGCTCTGAAGCTCGGTCAGTCCTTGAGGCCCACATGTCCTCATGTCCAAGTGTGTGTGTGTGTGTGTGTGTGTGCGTGTGTGCGTGCGTGCATGTGTGTGTATCAATTAACAACATGATTTAAAGTATAGATATGGGTTAAGTTGGGTTCAGGTTAGGGTTTAGGTTAAGGTTACAAGTAGTGACTATGGTCACAAGTAGTGGTCAAAAGTAGTGACTATGGTTAATGTTGGGCTCAGGCTTGGGAAATTAATGTAAGTCAATGCAGTGTCCCGAAGAAGGATGTGTAGATGTGTGTGTGCGTTTGTGCAGTGTTCAGTCAGTGTGCAGTGGCTCTACTTTTAGAGGCATTCTGCATGGTGGTTAGCCCACACCCAACGCTTGTTCTAATCATTCGGTTTCATTCTGTTAGGTATGTTCTTATATTATGATAATATCGTTAAACTCTGTAGCACTTTTAAATTTTTTGTTTTGTTTTTTAAGGATAGAGACATGAGTTCACGTATCACGTGTGATATATGTATATACACGTATGATTGTATTGGACTTTACAGCACTTGTTTATGTCATAGACATAAGTCGTAACCATGGCAGCTACTCCTGCGTTCCTCTGTGTTGCCTCCAGGTGGTGACAGTGATGTATGTTGTGTTTGTTCTAAAGAATAGAAATGTAAGAGAAGGGACCCCCCCCCAAACAAAAAGCACGAGACACTTTAAAGATTAACTTAAGTATTAAATATGCTTGTTTAACAAGCGCTCCCCAGACGCTTCCTCTGCACCTGTAACATATGCAGACATTAACACCATGTTAAATACAGGTTGCTCACAGGTGTGGTGAAAGCTGTGATGATCAGACCCCCCGTGGGGCTGATGCATTAGTGCAGTATGTCTCTTTGCAGGGGTAGTTGTGTTTAATGTACACTGACCGAGTGCTGTGTGTGAGTGCTGTGTGTGAGTGCTGTGTGTGTGTGCTGTGTGTGTGTGCGTGTGCTGCTTGTGCGTGTTGCTTGTGCGTGTGTTGCTTGTGCGACATGCATGGTGCAGGCTGAGCTCTGATCTCGATGCATGGCTGAGACAGAAGATGCTCTTTCCCATTTAAACAAAGTCCCTTCTTATTGGACGTTTGCACGGACTCTTCTGATCACATGATGTGCCTTGGCTTGAGTTGGACTAAACCAGTACTGCTGCATGCGAGCACAGCCCTCTGCTTTGAGCTCAGCTCCAGCATCAATACCTCCTAAAGTACAAAGCAGCCGCCTTCAGTTTGCCTTCAGTTATCATCTGCTCCAAATGAAAGCTCTGGAGGTTCTTCTGAGTCAACGTGAACATACCTCTGTGGATCCTGGTGTCCAAGACCTGTGAGACCGGTCATCCTTCCACACAACCCAGCTCCCTCTGGACCCCACACACACACACACACACCACCCAGGTGCCTCTGAGGCAGCTTGGACTCCACACACAACCCAGGATATGCTCCTCTGCTCCAGAGCATCGCTCGCATACAGCCATATTTAATACTGCAACCTACAGTACCTTTATTACTGCAAATAAAATCATGTGTTTCTTTATGCAAATATACAGAATATTAAAAAGCTACAACTCAAGCTCCTGCGTAGTCTGTGTACATTCCTGTCTGTATATACTTTGACTATGCACTTTGGAATGGTGGCTGGAGTAATAGTTGTTATTTTTCATCAAATTGAGGAAAATAAGTAATTACAACAAGACAAAATATATAAAGATGTGCACATTTCTAGTCACCACAGTTCACAAATACTACAAAAAATACAATATTTGCTCTTCAGTTTTTCTACAGTACAGGGCACTACAGCTCTCTTTGCTTTTCTGGCTGTGTTTGGTTGTAGAAGCATCAGGCTCATGTGACTCTGGTGAAGACGACTGAATCAAATGTATCGATCTAAAGTTTTTAATTTTTGACAGTTTTATAAATAGAAAAGTATCTGTTTAATTTGAAAAGACTTAAACCAGAGCTAAAGCAATACAAAAGAGTTCTTTGTAGATCATTCAGGTCAGTACTTGAGGAGCTGGTCACGTGAACTGGTCTTAGATCAGAAGGTCAGGAGGAGATCAGGAGGAGGTCAGGAGGAAAAGTATGCTGAAGGTACAGAGGCTTTGGTCTGCCGAGGGATGTCTGAAACAGAGCACAGGGCTGGCTGTCACATGTGGAAACATGACTGAGCCTAAAACTCTTTGGTTGATTATTTTTAGGATGGTGTACAGTGGGGTTTGAGAGCTGTACCTTTGTTGGAAACCAAGCTGGAGGCCAGGCCGTAGATGGGGATACTGTCCATTCTCTCAAAATACTTGGAGTCAAGCCCTGCAGCGTCTCTAACAAGCACACATCACTTTTATCAGGTACAGACAGAGTAAAAAAAAACAACAAGTATTGCAAGTATTGCATGAGCGGCAACCAAATGTGAGATTCTGGGGGCCCACAGTGACCCCCTTAACAAAGATGCCCAATATTTGACAACAGATTTAGAACCAAGAATAACAAAGAATCTACAATAATACACATTTTCCCCAAAATTTCAACAGGCCATAACTCAGGAACGACTCAAGGGATTGAGCTAAAATTTGAGATTCTTTCATATGGTAATTTTAGAAATGTTTAGAATTTTTTTCAGTCAAATCTGAGATGGCTCATAGGAGAGGGCAGCTGATTTCGTATGGACTGACCACTATGGTCTCACTCACAAAAGCGTACTCACAGCTGTGTGGTCCCCCGCAGGTCAGCTGGAGTGCTCAGAGCACCCCCCACAGGAGGGAGTGTGAGAGGATACACAGGGCTCTGGAAAGGCATGTTGTATCGGCTCAGTTCAGTAACCGTATCTGTGTGCATGGCATTAGGTCCAACTGAAACCTTTCAAATTTCAGATAAAATTATCATAAAAATGCATAAAAATACATATTGTCTGAGAGATAAAAGTAGGCAGAGGAATTACAATAATCAATTATAAAGCTCTTCTAGTCTGCCCTTTTAAGTCTAAATCACATGACGTCCCTAGAACGCTGCCGTGTATCCAGTGTAATGTCACCTTTGCACCGGTGGGAGCAGCAGGTTCTGGAGGAGCCGCTCTGGTCTGGTGTCTGTCGCTGATCTGTCTCTCATTGAGCTGCTTGTTGAGCCAGTTGATCACTGCAACAAACATAGAGCACTATGGAACCTGCCTGGACCAATGAGGGATTACACAGGGCCAGAGATCAAATGGTAATAGAAAAGAAAGCTCAACCATGTTGAAAATCACAATCTATTTTCTCAAGAAAGAGTGTGTCACCTGTCTTCATCCGCCCTCGCCCGCCCTCGCCCGCCCTTAGCCATCCTCACACACATACCATTCTCATTGGTCTTGAGCACCTCTCTGCTCTCGTTCAGCTTCTGTACTGTGGACTCCAGCTGCTCCTTCAGTGCACTGATCTGAGGAGAACAACAAGGCTGATGCATTATTAATAATAATATAACTTCTTGGGTTCTTTTTTAAGACAATGCAATAAAGTGTATTTACCTTGTTGACATGTTTCGGCTGCTAGCAGCAAGCCATCTTCAGAACTGTCAACGGTGTTGGTGGTGACGTGTCGTATATCAGCTGTTGTTACTTCCTGTAGGCGTAGTCAGCCTGATGGACCTGGCAGGTCGCTCAGACTGACCACGCCTCCCGTCGCCCGGTGTTCTCTGAAGAAGGGTGTCCCAGGTGTGTGAAAGGAGGAACGTGCCGTCATCACGGTTAATGCTGTCCGTGCCTTCGTTTCCTAGGAGGCCATTGAAATCAGGAAACGAGGCACGGACAGCATTAACCGTGATGACGGCGCGTTCCTCCTTTCACACACCTGGGACACCCTTCTTCAGAGAACACCGGGCGACGGGAGGCGTGGTCAGTCTGAGCGACCTGCCAGGTCCATCAGGCTGACCACGCCTACAGGAAGTAACAACAGCTGATATACGACACGTCACCACCAACACCGTTGACAGTTCTGAAGATGGCTTGCTGCTAGCAGCCGAAACATGTCAACAAGGTAAACACACTTTACTGCATTGTCTTAAAAAAGAACCCAAGAAGTTAAAGTATATAAGAAGACAAAATGAACATCTTTTGCTTAATAATAATAATAATAATAATAATAATAATAATATTAATAATAATGCATCAGTTTTATACATGGATTGTTTGGATGCTTTACAGAGCATTATTCATTCACTCCAGACCTGGTGGTGGTGAGCTACTACTGTAGCCACAGCTGCCCTAGGGCAGACTGACGGAAGCGAGGCTGCCAATCTGCGCCATCAACCACCACCATCACTTATGCCCACACCACTTTCATACTAGGCAATGAGGGTGAAGAGCCAATTTTATGACTGGCGCCCCCACCTGATTTTCCCAGTGGTCTCTCATCCAAGTACTAACCAGACCTGGCCCTGCTTAGCTTTTGAGATCTGATGGGATCAGGCCTTGACTACTACCTAACTAACACCTTGAATTTCCTCAATAAAGTATCTCTCTCTCTCTGATACTCTCAAACTATTCAAATAACTGGATATTGCCATCTTAGACCTGTCGTGAGTTGGATTAGGGACCACTCGGATACTGCAGCAACGAAATCTCAAATAAAGTCTGAAAATAAGTAACTATTTCCAGATCATAACGTTTTCAGCTTCTTGGGCTAGCTCTGCTCCAGTCTAGTTACTCTCCCTTTGTGGTTTAGACCCAGTGGTTTGAGTAATACAATAAATGGGCGCGGTTGTGGTCTGTCTGTGACCTCATAAGGAAAGGGATGTGGCTGTGCTGTGCATGATTAGAATGCTCCAGTAGAGCTGGTCAAAACTTTGAGACCACCACACTTTTTCCAGTTTGTTGTTCTCAGTCTGTTGACCAAAACATATTCTAAACTTTTGATTGATCAAAGTGTCCACCTTTGACAGATAACAGCTTCTTTTTACAATAGAAATCAAATATTCTTCAGAAAGTTCCAAGTCTGTTGCACTTATAGGTTGCTTCACTTGTAGGTTGCATCACTCTTGGTTTGCTTCACTCTTCTGTCCAATTCATCCCAAACCAGCTCGATGGGGTTTAAGTCTGGACACTGTGCAGGACACTCCATGTTCAAGCTCACCATCTTGTCCTTTTTTCCTGAGGTCATTTTGGCAGAGCTTGGACTTGTGTTTTGTATCTTTTATCTTTTTTTTTAACTTCTGTCTGTTCAGTTCATACCTTTGTACCATTTCAAGCTCTTCAATGGACTTCCACGACTTGAATTGCAATAAATAATTGGAAAAATTAGGGTGTTTTAAAAGTTTTGACTGGTAGTGTACCTGCTGGTCCTTGGTACTGAGCTGCTGCTGGCTACTGAGGAGCTCTTTCTCCACACTCTGCAGTTTCTCACTGGTCTCCTGGAGGACTTTCTCCTGGGATACGGTCACAGTGTTCTTCACTTTTATCTTCCCCACCAGATTCTTGACCTCCGTCTGCAATTTCTGGATGATGTTATTGGCCTGCAGGCAGACGAGACAATAGGACACACTCCATAAAGAGGATCCCAGGCCCAGAGGCACATGCTAGTCACCTTGAGCAGCTCCTCTGACAGAGATTTCACTGTCACCTCCAGTTTTTTGATCTGAAGCTCTTTGCCTTCAACATTTTCTTCTATGGACACCTAAAAACAAAGATATGTAATGTTTCACCACACACTTGATCTGATAATATTTTAATGATTATTTTAGGTCAAGGCTTGAACACAAATGTGATTTAAATAAAAAAGATTACATCAGAGCTAGACATTTGAATAGAACAAACATGCATCTGAATCCAACAATGTGTCCATATGTGTGTCTCAGAGTCTGCTTGAACAAACACATGGGACTTTGTGACGCTTGTGAATCCTTAGCTACTCACAATTAACAAGCCCCTTACAAAAATTACTTACTGTGTACTGTGTACAATTAATTGTAGTAATCAGAGTGTGGTAAAGACAGGCAGGAGAATCCAGCACATTGTGGTAGTACTGTGTACTCATCTGCCTGTTTCCATTGTAGGGAGTATTATAACATATACCCAAGTAAAAAGTGACAGGGTATGGGGTGTAGAGACAGGATGTAGCGACAGGGTATAGGGAGTAGCGACAGGGTGTAGCGACAGGGTGTAGCGACAGGGTGTAGCGACAGGGTGTAGCGACAGGGTGTAGCGACAGGGGGTGTAGCGACAGGGTATGGGGTGTAGCGACAGGGTATGGGGTGTAGCGACAGGGTATGGGGTGTAGCGACAGGGTTGGGGCATAAGCAGGCATGCTTGTCTGGACCTTCTGCTGCTGCGTGGCCTCCAGGACGTCTTTGGTGCGGCTCATGAGCAACTCCTTGTCCTTGATCTCCTGCTCCAGTACGGCCACTCTCATCTGCAGCTGGCTCAGTGCACGTTCTTTCTCATGGCTCTGAGCATCAAGAAGGCTGTTCTCTCTTCTCAGGGACAGCACCTGCTGCTTGGAGCGCTGGCTCTCCTAAAGACCCATGGAAAAAAGGGTTACATACAAACTAAGACCTCAGCTCTGAAGGAGGACTATGAGGGTGATTGTGCTGTTTTAGCACAATTCATGAGCATTTAATTCATTCATTCATCATCATCTTCTTCATTGATTGACAGGCTAACAGCTAATCCTGTGGCAGTAAGAGTGTGTGGTGTTGATGAGGATTTATGTTCTCCTGTTTAGGAAAAAGCCACAGCGTCACAGTGTCTCTCTGTTTCGGTCTTTATGTGTGCAGTGCTGTCTGCCCTCCCCCCTCTCTCTGATCCAGCTCTTCAAATTTTCTCTTTCTCTCCTCTGGTGCTTCTCATCGTTATTTGGTTATGGAAAATCAACGACTATGTTCTCACTGTTTATAAGTGAAACTTAAGACCTCATTTAGGGCACGAACATTGCAAGTGTTTCTGTTGATAGCGGTAGCACACACGTTGCACGTGTTTATGCAGCTACTGGTACAAACTAACTACTTGTACATTGTGCAAACTAATTCCAACCTTTAAAAGTGAATTTCTCTTGAATTATTGGTCCTATCAACGCAAAATTAAACCTGTAGTTATCCTGACACTGTGCCCGTGTGTCTGTTTTTAATAAGATGGAAGAAGATCAAATTGAAAATCTAAATCGATCAATATGGGCCCAGCCCTAATCTAAGTAACAGACCCCATTACAGAGCAGAGGATCTTCTCTGTAGCACATTGTAGTGCTCTGTGATTGTGAAAGCAGTGAAATACACAAGAAGCTCTGCTGAACTTCTGTCCTTGTGCCTCCTGGTCTCACCTCCTCTGCTGCCACCAGCTTCATTCTCAAGTCCCTGATGGTGGCCTCGTTCTTGTACTTCCTTTCGGTGAGCTCCCGGCAGGACATCTCCAGTTCGGAGACCCTGGAGTGGAGCTGCTGAGAGCTGATACGGTGACTACTCTCCAGCTCCTGTCTGAGGTGGTCCGCCTGCTCCTGCAGGCGACTCTGTAACTGCACCAGGAGCAGAGCAAAGGAGCAAAGTATGGAGCAAAACAATAGGTGACAGGAGACTAAGATGAACAAGAAGCTGATCCTGAGCAGCCTGGGCTGGTCTTACCTCCAGGGTCTTCTCTCTCTCGCTCTGCAGCTCCTCGGAGTAGCGACTGGACAGAGAGCTGGTCTGACTGGTCCATTCTGAACGCAGTTTCTCCAGCTCTTTACTCTTTTCACACAGAGTCTGAAACAGACAGTTAATGAGAGAGAGAGACAGGATATACGTGGACAGAGCCTCTTAAAGGAGACACACCTGCTGGGTACAGGACAACTGTCTGGACAAGTCCTCTTCAGTCCTCTTCAGCCTCAAATCCAGCTCCTCCTTCTCCTCCTGAGGAGTTCAACATGTCCACACACATGTCCATAAGGGTTCCATCCGGCTGTAAACTGCCCATGAATCCCACTAACAAAGTTAAACCCACCTTTAAGCGGGACAAGCAGGAGGCCAGGTAGTCCTTGACGTCCCTGTCGGAGCCAGGTGACAGGCGCAGGCTCAGATGGTTCAGGTGTTTGAAGGCATTTGTCTCCACCACACTGAGGGTGGCTGGGCCCTCAGGAGCAGGGCCTTGAGAGCACAGCTGCAGCAGGAACCTGCCACACACATAGATGAGTGAATACATAAGACATAATTTGGTGACTGATTAACCATGCACCAAAGAAAAAGAAACAGGTTTTCCAGATCTATCAAAGTGTAAATGTCCTCAGTTAGGAAACAAATCCAAAAAGTGGCTTGTTGTCATGGGAAGAGGAGCCTGGTATGGTAGGGGGAGGAGTCTGTTGTAGTGGGGAGGGGCCTGGTGTTGCAGAACTGATCAGGTGTCAAGGGTGGAGCAGTATCTGTTGTCATGAGGAGTCTGTTGTCACAGGGAGCGGACAGAAGCCATACCTGGGGCTGTCGGCCTCCTGCTCACTGTGGCACAGCTGCAGCAGCTCAATAAACTTCTGAGGGAATGAGCCAAAGTCCACAAGAAGGCCCTGCTGCACTTTGAGACTGAAACACAGAACACATGACCACCATTCTAATATGCCAGAAGAGGGTGCAACAAAGTACTCACACCATACCAACAGGCTTTTTTTCATTGGTTCTTTGGATTTAATTGGTCTGAAAGTGATTCCAATGTTTATATCAAAGAGTAAAACTAGCAAAACAGCTGGATTTTCTTAGTTTTAGACATTTGATAGACGGTGTTTCTAAGCGCCTACTCCCTGCTAAACCAGTGGTGTGGGTGAGAAGGGTCATTACCTTCAACACCCTCACCCTCTATTGGCTCTTTAGTTGCTTTCATATGCAGTTGGAATTTCAAATATGGAACTTGGCACCAAATATGCCTATATATGTGCTAGCCTCCACAAGCTTCATTTCGACAAACTTCATTGGAGCCAAATGTTGTGGGTGATGTCAAACTAACTTTAATGCACTTTTTTTTATACAGTCTGCTCGGTGAATCACTGGTGTCACCATAGAGACCTGCCCCTGGACCCGCAGCTGTACCAGCGCACACAGCATTCTTACTGTGCCAATGGAAACATGGCTAATGAGCCAGCAGAGGGCCACCTAGTCACAGATCCAACTCCACAGACCTTTGAAAGTCCTCCTCTGAGATGGACAGGGTGAACAGGAAGTATGGGTCTTTGTCATCAGTCAGTTTGACATACAGACTCTGATAAAAGAAACACAAAACAATAGTTAAATGAGTCAAAGAGAAGGCAGAACCTGAATGCTCAGAAGGAGTCTTTCTTGAGTATCCCGATAACTATAGAAGGTGGTCATGTTCAAAACAACAATGTTACGACCCATGGTTCAAGAATCGCAACGTACCATAAACCTAGAGCCAGGGACACCGGGCCCAGGTGCCCCTGACTACCTGGCCCTGCCCCACAACGGGACAACAGGAGGCAGTCACAACGGTCACAGTAATATCATTAATTATTGCCCTCCCAAACATACTAAACAGACAAATAAAACTAAACTCTGTGTCTCTGTGTACATAGATGAGGCAAAAACAGCCAAGCAGAAAATCCATCGCTCTTTGTTGCTCTTGACTCAAACGTAGAAAATGGTAGTCTTTGCACTCAAGTACTTTCATTTTCCATACATTATGCAATTATTTTGTCCTTGTGCATTTTTACAACAGTTAAATTAGTATCTCGAAGAGTTCCATAATAGCTCCCCATACACAGACTGAGAGACAGTGAAATCATGGTGTTTATGAAATGAGTGAGGAGTGGTGACTTACCCTTTTGTGGACTGTGGTGGCAGACAGCTGCAGATCTATAGTGACGCGGATGGTGCTTTTTCTGTGGAGATGAAGACAACATAGGTTCAAATATAGCAGGGGCCCCAACAGCAGTTTATTCTCCACTCTGTCCCTGTGTTTTACTATGAAAATATAGTGTTCATTAAGCTTGTACTGTTGTTACTGACCCTGCCCCCTTCCATTGCTCCCTGAAAGAAGTCAAAGGTTTGATACAAATCCACTATGATACAGCACAGGAGGAGAATAATCCACTCAGATGATTTTAAAACAGGCAACTCCACAATCTCCCGCCAATTGTTCTTGGCCCTTAGAGTTCTACTTTAATTGGCCCTATAACATTAGAAACATTCGTACTTTTCCTGAAAATCTACCTTGGTAAAGTCAGAATTCAATATTTAGTGTGTGCTTTTGAGGATATAAGCATGAACAGGCTTATTCTAACCGGTTTTAAAAGCATTTTTAAATTATGGACCACCAGTTTGTGGCCCACTGTTGGCCCAGTGCTTCATCTGTGTGTTGACATTTGGCTCTTGAAAAAGTTTACTTTAAAAGAGCTGCATGTAGTCTGTGCTCATATAGTTTTAAAGTAGGTACTCTAATCACAAGTGAATCTGGTGATAGGACATACACAAGATTGTGTCATTCTCAGTATATGGACAGACCATGCCTCAAGTGAAAGCTCACAACCTCCAGAAAACATGGAATTACAACATAAACAACTTGGCCAATCTGACCGTTTTTGTAACAAAGAAGAAATCAACAATACAATTATTTTCAGTAAAATCTATTTTGATTTGGACATGTGTACCTCGTATCCTGGTACACAGATGGCTCATGTTTATGAAATTTAAAATCAAAATCACACGGTTGAGGTGGAACTTGTGCAACCAAAGCTAGTTTTGAGGTTCATATCTCTGTGATTACTGGTTCAATCTACATGAAACTAAATTGGCACAAAGTTCAGTGTTCCCTCTGTCAGCAAAACAAAACAAAACAGCAGTAACAGATGGAAAGAGCATTATTAAAAGTGAAAATGAGGCAGTCACTGTGGACGAGACGGCTGTCCGGTCTTACGGCACAATCACAATAACCGCAGGCACTAGTACCGATGCTGCTATAAGATGAGAGACCACACAGGGGGTAGTGGACCCATCAGGCAGGCCTTAAGTCTCCGGTAGAGTACATGTGTGCGTGTGATCGGTTAGTCTCACGGTGTCCCCCGGACTCCTCACCTCTCGTCGCAGTCCCGGTTTCGCACGGACACAGACAAAGCTTTACTGAAGAGCCGCTCCATCTCCCCCGGCGACAGCTAACTCCCCGTGCTGGCCGTGTCCTGGCCGTGTGATCACGGTGTGATCGCGATGTTTCTCAGTTGAATGTGGCGCTGGACAACTGTTTCCTCCCGCCGCTAAACAGCTGTCTCCGGTCTATGGCTCACGTGACCGGAAGTTAATCAAAACTGATGTTCATTAAAAAAAAATTATATATAATAAAATAAATGAATTAATTAATTAATTAATGCACACATATGAAACTGTAATGGTCTGATAATATTAAGAATGACATTTGCAGTGTTAGTTCAGTTTTGCCTAAAAGTTTTAAAGTTTTATCGCATTTTCTCTTTCAATCTCCAAACCAACAGAGGGCGTTAGTTTTTTCACCCGAGCTGCTCCAGAGCACAGGGCACAGGGCACAGGGCACATAGTACAGAGTACATAGTACATAGTACAGAGTACATAGTACAGAGTAGAGAGTAGAGTACAGAGCACTGGGGACTAGGGAGGGTACAACAGAGTGTTGCGGGTTCTGGCTTCAGACTGTTTACTTTAGGGTGTTGCTGTGGGTGTCTTCGGGGTGTTTCCTGACTTTTTGGGTGCAACTCACCGTCTGTAGTGCTGCTGTGGGTGTCTTCGGGGTTGCACTGTGTCCTGATCTTGTCCTGGTGCTGTGGGTGAATTTGAGAGACTATGCGGCGGGGGAGAGGTGCACATGGACACGACTCTCTGAGCGGATTCCGGACTCAGAGGAGCGAGCCGGCGGTGCCCCAGGGACTGCTGAAGAGCGCCAGGAAGAGCGGGCAGCTCAACCTGAGCTCCCGGGGACTGTACGAGGGTAAGCCCCGTAGTGCCGTGAGTAACCCCGCATTTGTGGAGCCAAGCTCTCTTCTGTGTGCTGTAGGTTACTGATAGTTTTGTGATACTATTGTGAAGCCTGTATAATTACCTCTTTTCAGGGTGAATAGATCAGTAAAAAAGTACTGTGAACCACACAGTACTTTTTAGCAGAGCCATAACGGCAGAGTGCAGCGACACTGTGTTTCAGTCCCACAGAGCGTGTACCGGCTGAACGTGGACCCCCCAGCGGAGGCTCAGGATGCTGTCTCTTTTGGAGGATCAGACCGCTGGTGGGAGCAGACTGACCTCACCAAGCTGCTGCTCTCCTCCAACCAGCTCACAGCGCTGTCAGAGGAGCTGCGGCTGCTGCCTGCCCTCACCACACTGGATGTACGTGTGCTTGTGTCCTGCTGCCACAGCTGGGACAGACGCCTGGACTGTAGGGTCTGTCAACTGGTGCTTCTGAGGGGGAGGGAGCACACGTTTTCACCCAGTGTTTTGTGATTTCTTTCAGCTCCATGACAACAAGCTGCAGAGCTTACCTCGGGCTATAGGGGAGCTGCAGGACTTGAGGCAGCTGCGGCTCAGGTACAGGGCTGTATGCCTCATGATGCGCATGCTTTACAGAAAAGCCTGCAGACTGGTGTAACCCTGTGAGAATCTAGTGTAATCATGTTGTGTGCAGCCATAACCAGCTGAGTGCTGTGCCTCTGGAGCTCTTCTCTCTCACCCTCCTCAGCAGCCTCACACTGCAGCACAATCTGCTGGAGAGCCTGCCCCCAGAGCTGGGACTGCTGACCAGCCTCATCCAGCTGGTACAGACACCACTTGTGTATGTTTAAGAGTTGTGCTTTATAACTGTGTCAAGGCTAAGAAACACTGCACTGTCTCAGGACTTGTCCAGGAATCGTCTACAGGAGCTGCCTTGTTCTCTGGGGGATCTCAGACATCTACAGAAACTCAACCTGGAGCACAACCAGCTGGGCTCTCTGCCTGACAGTGTGGGCCGCCTCTCTAGTGAGTGAGCGTGGGCAGTGTGGGTCTTTCCTTCACATTACAGATGTGTTTGACTTTGAACATACTTTACACATGTGCATCTGCTTAAACGTTTTTGTATAGTAACACAATAGAGTGATTTCCTGAAAATGGAGTGTTGAAATGTGATTAGGGGTCACTAATGGTCTGACCCTGAGCTGTGTCTGGCCAGGCCTGCGGCTGCTGGACTGCAGTGGTAACCAGCTGACCACACTGCCCCCCTCCCTGACACAGATGGTATCTCTGGAGCAGCTCTTCCTCCAACAGAACCGACTCACACTGCTCCCTGCTCTGCCCGGGGACTCACTCAAGGTACAAAATACTATATAGACTTACCATTATGAACGCAGGAGCTATCTACTTTGGGGTGCACAAATGATTGTGTGTATTGTGTCTCCTTTGCACAAGTGGGAATTGTTTTTCTTGTTTTTTTCTGTGGTATGATCATATTTGAGTAGAGGGTGAGAGCAGAATCATAAAGCATTAATTCTAATTGTGACCACACCTGCTTGTCAAAGTGTGATCAGTCAGATCTCAGAAGCTCGGCAGGGACTGATCACTACTACTTTGATGGGAGACCACTGGGAAAATCAGGTACCACAGGGGGGTGCCAGTTGTAAAAACTGTCCTTAGGCAAGGCACTTCACCCATATTGTCTAGTATAAAAGTGGTGTTTGTGTGTGAGTGGTGGTGGTCGGAGGGGCCATTGGCGCAGCCTTGCTTCCATCAGTCTGCCCCAGAGCAACTGTGGCTGCAATAGTAGCTTATCACCCCAGAGTGTGGAGTGAATAAAAGCCACTTTGAGTGTCTAGAAAAGCGTAATATAAAACTGAAGCATCATTATTATTATTATTTCTGATCTGAGGTATGATTTTTAAATGCTGGGTGACCAAAGAGCTCCTTCATTTCACATGTGTCACTCAAATAAACACAACTGATTTTGGATTGTTACTAGTAGTAGAGTCTTTTTTAATATTGTTTATTGTGATATATAGCAATATTTAGCATTTCAAGATGCGTTATTGTGACAGGCCTAAACTGTACAAGTAATCAGCCCTGTCCAGTCCTTAATTTACCTTACTACTACTTACTACTTGTAGAGGCAAAGGTATTTCACTATAGTTTGCCTCCTGGCTTCTAAGGGTTTCCCCAATGCATACCTCCAAAGTTTTTTTTTTGTTTTTTTTATGGGCCCCTAAGAACATTTATCTTTATAACATAACACAATTCCACAACCTAGGCAAGAAACGATGGTGTACCGCTCATCCTAACAGCATCTGTGGGACATTTTTCTCCCCAGTTATAGGAAAACAGGCAGTGGAACATAAAGCCCACAGCACCACCTTCTGGCTGGGAGAGAAGGTACATTTTGGCTCCTACACGACCTGTTGCTAAAACTACTAGCATGTAGTTTAGCATGATTACCTGTCACTGTCCTGGGGTGTGTGCAGGAGCTGTACCTGTCACTGTCCTGGGGTGTGTGCAGGAGGCTGTACCTGTCACTGTCCTGGGGTGTGTGCAGGAGCTGTACTTGCCACTGTCCTGGGGTGTGTGCAGGAGCTGTACTTGCCACTGTCCTGGGTGTGTGCAGGAGCTGTACCTGCCACTGTCCTGGGGTGTGTGCAGGAGGCTGTACCTGCCACTGTCCTGGGGTGTGTGCAGGAGCTGTACTTGCCACTGTCCTGGGGTGTGTGCAGGAGCTGTACCTGTCACTGTCCTGGGGTGTGTGCAGGAGCTGTACCTGTCACTGTCCTGGGGTGTGTGCAGGAGCTGTACCTGCCACTGTCCAGGGGTGTGTGCAGGAGCTGTACCTGCCACTGTCCTGGGGTGTGTGCAGGAGCTGTACCTGCCACTGTCCTGGGGTGTGTGCAGGAGCTGTACCTGCCACTGTCCTGGGGTGTGTGCAGGAGCTGTACCTGCCACTGTCCTGGGGTGTGTGCAGGAGCTGTACGTGTCACTGTCCTGGGGTGTGTGCAGGAGCTGTATCTGGCTGATAACCAGATCTCTGCGCTGGGCTCGGAGCAGTTGAGTGCCCTGTCCGTGCTCTCTTCTCTGGAGCTGCGAGGAAACAAGGTCAGCATACTTCCAGAAGGGGCGCTACCGAGCACTCTAAGCCGACTGGACCTCTCTAACAATGACATTAGCACGTAAGGCTCCACATACTCCGAGTGTGTGTATGTGGGTGGACTCTGCAGTGTGGAAGTGCTTGAGCTGTATGTGCTGTGTTCCAGACTGCCTCCCTCCCTCGGTCTCCTGTCCAACCTCACTGTGCTACTGCTGGAAGGAAACCCCCTTCGTGGGATACGCAGGGAGCTACTCACTGTGAGTTTCATGTTATTCATACATAATATTATAAGTGTACAGTCACACAGCACTACTGCGTCATGTACAGCACAGTAATACAGAGTTCTACTGTAAATGTCTTGTACAGCTCTAAACTTCAGGTGCAACTACTTCGGTAGAGTTCAGAGTGTGGTGTGGACCTGGAGTTTGACACTATTAATTCAGGATACTGTGGTAAAATGCATTCATTTGTAAAAAATGACTCTGGGTGAGGTTGGTTCTGGTGTCTTCACAGAAAGGAACTATGGAACTTCTGAAATACCTGCGAGGAAGAATCAAAGGTATCACATTTTAGTTTTGTAGAATAAGATAGGTGTGACTCACCAGTCTTAAGTGTGCTGTGTGTGCTGTGATGAGGCCTGGCACTGTGTTTGGCCAGGGGGTGGTTTATTGATACTGTGCTTAAGAAGTGTGTTTGGTTTGTGCCATTAGAGGAGCCACAGGATGCCTCAGAGAAGCCCTCTGGTATGTCTCTGCCCAGCCACTCTGCAGTCGACATGCACAACATCTCTGCTCTCAAGCTCCTCCGCTACAGGTGTCCAGCTGCACACGTGCGTGGATGAGACGTGTGTGGATGAGACGTGCGTGGATGAGACGTGCGTGGATGAGACGTGCGTGGATGAGACGTGCGTGGATGAGACGTGCGTGGATGAGATGTATGGAGGGGAAGGGGTGTTAATGGTGTTCCCAGTCTCCTCTGATCAGTTGTTAATATTTCTTTGTCGTTTGTGCTGCAGTAACAAACAGGCAGAGTCAGTTCCGGATGAGCTGTTTGAAGCTGCAGCAGGTCACTGTATCACCTCAGTCAACTTTAGCAAGAACCAGCTGAGCTCCGCCCCCTCTAGGTATACCAAAGTCCCACCCCATATTTGGTTCAATATAATTCTAATAACACAAATCAGAGGGCTTTGGTCGTTCTCACATGTTAGTGGGCTCTCTGGAGTGGTCACAGTGTCTCTAATAAGTGAAGTATATAGAACTAAATTTATTCACCCCAGGTGAAATGTCATGAGCTTGAACTTATTTCCATAACAATGGGCTTGAACAGAGTCCTGTGGACAGGAACTCGCTCAGTCTTTACCTGGTGATTTTGTGTGATGTTGTTGCTTGTTCTGTGCAGACTGTTGGACCTAGCCTCCTCCCTGTGTGAAGTGGACTTGGGCTTTAACAGATTGAGCTGCTGTGGTCCAGAGCTCTGTGGCCTGCTCAAGCTGCAGCACCTCGATCTCAGGTCAGATCCTACTCCTCTTAAACATCTAAACATCCTAAACACCAGCATCTGACTGGACTCTGTCTAATCTTGTGAACATGGGTCAGTTGATGATCTTCAAACAGTAGCCTGTCACAGCAATAACGTAACAATATTTCAACAATATTTCTTTTGTGTACATTGTACATTTTATATAAATACATATTCTACTTAGTTCTTATTGCAGCTCATATTTTTGTATTGTACACTTATTCTGCTTTAGGAGTATTGTGTCAGTAATAAAAAGTAGTTCATTATCATGTGTCATAGTAATTTTCTGTATCACGTGTTTTCTTAGCTCAGCATCACCTGGGCCTTATCACAACCTGCAGGTTTACATTGTACAAGTGGATATATACAGTATTTTAGAGCATTTTAGAACATGGTTGGTGGCTCATCACAAAATCAAGGAGAACAAAGACTTCATTCCTTCTTCCACCTTAGGTTCTAAGGAACCAACTCTGTTTGAACATGGTCTGTGTAGACTGTGCAGCAGATGACTTCTATAGGCTTGTGTCAATGTAAAACTGACACACAGTCATGTGTTCATGTCACGTGACATGTTTTTCAGGAATAACCTCCTGTGTGATTTACCTCCGGAGCTCCAGAACCTGACCAAACTGCACAGCATCATTCTGAACTTCAACAGGTACATGTGTGACAGTGCCCTGCAGGAAAGGCAGAGAAGGCTCCAAGTATTCTTTTCAACACACTAATTTAGCCTTTGGTGGACTGTGTCGGCCATTAACCTGTGTTCATATTCCATAATTCTTCACTGTCCAGACAATTTCAGCATTGAAACTAGTAGGGCTACAACAACTAATTTCCATTCATTACTGAGTCACATAAGAAACTTCTCTAATAACCAACTTTTAAGATAACAGCTTTGGTATTTTGCGTTTAAAGCTAAATTTAAATGAAGAAATGACTGAAAGCTAAAACCATGGGGTTGCAGGTTCAGGTCCTTCCCGGCCGTGCTGTACGAGCTGACCAATCTGGAAACAGTGCTGCTGGGAAACAACCAGGTGAGCAGTGTGGACGCGTCCCGCCTACAGGCCCTGGTCCATCTGTCCACCCTGGACCTGTCCAACAATGACCTGCTGCACGTGCCCCCCGAGCTGGGCCTCTGCTCTGCTCTCAGGTAACTCACTGTACCTGCATACACATGTCCTCAGTCACCCCCACTGCACCAGTATGTAAGGGGTCAAAATCACTCCAAGGCTGACTTTATACTGTCCCATCCACTTTTGCCTCTACATGCTGCTAAACCACTCTCTCTGTGGTGGCACTTCTGGTTAAGCAGGACTCCCTTTTCTTTCAGTGGAAAATTTGTGTATAGGTCAAGTATATATTCCAGTTCTGATAGGGAATGTAGTTTTAAGAAGGTGAAGAAAATACAAATAGATTATCTGGTATATAGTTCTCATAATAATTAAATGTAATCATTCCAGGGTATAAAGTTACATTTCTGCCTTTTTGGGAATTTGACAGTCCTTTCACATTTGTCTAAACTTAAACCTAATACAGGGACATGTTTCAGCATCTATCACCCACATCCTCGACATGACGACACTTTTATTACAGCTATTTGTTTTATTGGCAGCTTGTTTGAATGGCTTTTTTGTAATCCTGTTATGTCAAACATTTTGTTCTCTCTCCTCCCACAGGTGTCTGAGTCTGGAGGGGAATCCATTCCGAACTCCTCGAGCAGCAATAGTTGCCAAAGGGACAGATGCTGTGCTGGAGTACCTGCGCAGCCGCATCCCCAGCTGACCTGACCTGCATGCTCTTTATGAATGTTTTCTATCAATAAATCTATGGCTGATTTAAGCAGATGGTCCTCATGCACATTTCTGAGACCTTCATTTGTGGAGAACAGCTGGCTTTAGGTTTTCTAAAATATATTTTGAGGAAACGGGTGAAAAGGTGATATCCCAGCATATCTGCACTCACATAAAATCATAAAGTGATTGATATTTCTCCTTTAATATAGTTACAACACATAAGACATTTGAACATTATTTGAATGTAGAAAATCAGACAGACTGCACACTTCCTTCTTCTGGTGGTCACTTCTTCTGGGCCAGTGCCATACTGCAACAACAGGACACAGGGTTCGAGTCACCAAGTATATATTCTATTAAATGTTACAGAAGTAATCCTAGGTAATCCTCTTTTTTACAGAACTATAATTTTAATTATGCACTTAATCTGAAGAGTAATGTACCATTTTAAAACATGAATTTCAATTGATATTAAAACTATGAGAAGAATTATAGGAAAATAGCGACTACATTTTCTCCTAATCTGTTTTTTGTGCATCTTTCTACATCACCATTAGGGACCACTCAAGACAGTTTCTGTGAGGTATTTAAAAGGTTATTTTAATATACCCAAAATGCATGTATGTGTCCAAGATTTTCCTCAATATCGCAGATTTAACGTGTGCAGTATTCATTATTGCGGTACAAGTGGCGAGGTCCCAACCCTAGTGTTGACCTGATGTTTTTATTATTGTCTCTTCAGAGTTCCCACTGACAAAATTTCTAAACTTTTCCATAACTTTACGGCACCTACATGTGTAGAGTTGATCAGACTGTTAAGGCTAAATATGAAATGTGAACTCTTTCCACTCACCTTATGGTTTGGGATTATAGTTTTGGAACATTCAAAATCCTGTCAGTGCATTTATTGTCGTCTCTTTTAAACAAAAGGCACAAACGTGCAGAAATAATAGCCTAATGAGAACTTAACAAAATGCTGTAGTTGCGTCAAAGAGATATTAAAAGTGACTTTTCTAAAACTTTCATTGAATTTACAAAATTCCATGACTTTTCCAGGTTTGGAAAATGTCTTTCAATTTTCATGACTTTTAAAGGATTTCTATGACTGTGGGAACCATGTCTCTTTTTCAATTAATTTGGTGGGATTATATCTGTTGTAAATCTAAATTATAGCTTTACACCAATCTAGAAGTAGTTTGAGAAGAAAAGTTCAAAAATGTGAAATTACAAGAAGTAGAGGGTTCTAAAACATATGACATCACGCTATCCAACTGTTTGGCAGTTTAAACAAACACATTTTTCTGATACTTTAAACAAAAAATATAAATAAAATATGAGTCATAGGCACTTTAACATTTTGCTTTGTGCCCACCCTGGTTGGTAACCTTGGTCATGTTCTAGCAGTTTTTCTCAAACTGTAGTATGTGAGCTCCTTCAAGTGGGACACGGAGCTCTTCAGTTTGTGGGTTTGCCTCATTTACAGTTCATTTTATCCCCTTTTGTGTCCTTTGTATAATTTCTTGTTTAGAAATACAGTGGAAATGATGTAATCCACTTTTGGACCTGGTTTATTCCAAGATTAGCCATGGAATAGTCCCATTATAGACCTGGTTTAGATATGGTGGTACTTGGAAAGGCATTACTTTTTTGTTAGTAGTTGGTGTTAGATGTTTGAGAGCCACTGTTCTAGAGATTTATATTAACACACAGCCTCTCTATATATTAGCACCAGTCCAATGTAAACTGCCTGACATATTCCAAAAGTTCATGGTTCTACGCCTTCTCTACACAAGCCCTGAGAGAAGCAGGGCTCACGTACTTTTCAAACGTGGCTGAGTCCTGCAGGTTCAGCACCAGACTGTCTGCGTTCAGGTAGACCTTGTTCTGTGACGTTGACATCTAGAGTAGTAGACAAGAAGGGTCAGAGGAGGGTCACAGCAGACAGATGGAGTCACAAAAGATAAGGCAGGGTCACAGCAGAGGAGCAGACAGTAACACTCACCGTTTTGGCTATGTTTTGTGCTGCCCGGATTCGTCTCAATTTAAGGTAGCCAGGGTTTTTAGTGACAGCTTGACCCAACTAAAAAGTAGATAAAAGGAAAATTGTGAACAGAAACACAACTGCCATTATTCAGAAGATCCTGGGCCTTGTTTCACAAAGGATAAAGTAAACTGTCAATTCAGAGTTTGTTTTTTTTCACAAATCTTTTAACAGGTCTATTATTCAACTACTTTGTGTTGAGTTGTATTATTTGTACTTGCATTCATTTTACTTGAAAGTTTACAATGTGAAGTGCTGGGAGTCTTTTAGTTTTTAATATTATGATCCATTATTCTTATGTTTACAACACATTTTAGTGCATATGGTGGCCCACTGAGTCCATCTGATTAAACTCAGAGTTTGGCTGATTTCAGGGTTATTCAAAAACCTTTTCCAAAAACCTATCATGAGTCTTGACTAATGATCAAGGTTACTGCCAAAGAGATGAAACAAGCGCTCTATGGGCTCAGCAGAGCACCCCTGTGCCTCTCCTGACATGGTCTGTGATCACCTCCTGCAGGCTCTAAACACCAAGGAATCATCTGGGACAGAACTCACCATTTTGGCTGCCTCAGCCTCTCCTTCTGCCTGGATGATCTTCTGTCTCTGATCCTGTTTGGCTTTCTCTACGTAGAACTGTGCTCTCTGCGCCTCCTGCTGGGCTGGAGGACACGTACATGTTTAAAGGCATGAAAACGGGTCAGGGGTGAAAAAGGTGAGAAGGGTGTGCAAGGGACGTACATTTATTTGTATGTTACAGTTATATTGGCACATGTATATCAATGTTTTTTAGAAATCTATCTCCATTTTACCTGATTAATGTTAAATTGGGCATAAAATAAACCAAACAAACCGAAACACCCACAGTTTGAATATCCCTTCTTTAAGAACTTCCACTACCGCTTAACAGAAAACTGCTTCAAAGTGAAGAAAGTGGGAAGGATTTATAAATGTGTTCACATTATCTTACTAGTTTTACAGGGGTATTACAGTTTTACAGTGGTATTTAGCCTCTGCACATTTACCAAACCAAACGTACATCGTGACAAACACAGATTTATTTGGCATTTCATTTGGGAAACTTCAGCCCACATATCGCAGTATGCATGCTGTGCTGACACTGCAGCATAAATTTGGATTTGTTTTTGCTTTGCGTTTTGCCTTGCTCTTCTAATCAGCAAGAACTAAGGACTGAGCTGATGTGCACTTTACGCAGGGAGGAGCGAGAGGGTGAAAAGACACTGACGTGAGGCTGATGGACAAGTAGGATGTTTTTAAAAGTTTAACCTCACTGGGATACACGCTGTTGCAGACAGGTCACCTGTTTTGGCTTCAAAACAGCGAATTTCACCGAAAGGTGAGGGATTTTCATGTCTGTGGCTCACAGTTGCAGACACTGGGCTGAGGGACTTACCAACTTGCTTGGCCTCCACAGCTGCAGTGTACTGACTGCTGAAGCTCAGTTCAGTGATGGACACGTCATCCAGGATGATATTGAAGTCTTTGGCCCTCTCCACTAGCTCCCTGCGCACCAGCAGAGACACCTGCAACACCAGAGCCATGTGAGGGGGTCATGGTCTAAGTCCAGACAGCACGAGGCCAGTAAAGGTCACTAATGTTAACACCCCTAACCCTATGAGGAGTAGCCTACTTGAGCTTTCTAAAGCCCAAACATACCCCTAGCCCCATGAGGAGTACCTGAGCTCTCTGAGTGATAAGCTGTGAGGCGTTGAACTTAGCCACCACAGACTTGAGGACCTCGTTGACGATGGAGGGCAGAACTCTCTCATCATAGTCTTTGCCCAGCTGCTGGTACATGAGGGGCAGGTTGGACGCCATGGGCCGGGACAGCACACGCACAGCAATGTTCACCATCTGCAGATCTGCACAGAGGGGAAGAGCCGAGGCTGAAGGCTGCAGGCACAACTTAGTGAACCATAGATCCTCAGTGTAACAAGAATGTTACACACAGCAAGTGCTTTCTTAAAATAGAACTTAAAGAAAAAAATGGAGGAAAAAAACATCTTTCATATTTTTTTTGGCGGACTGATTGGATAAGTCAGATATACCTCAAAATGGGGTGAAACGTGGGTGGAGATCTTCAGCTATCTGTCTGAATTGGGAATCTCACAACACTGAATGTTGTGCTTCATACACATTTAAACAGCTTTCACAACTCAGAGATGTTCAACACTTTGTGCAACACAACACACGTGCACGCAGATGAACTGGTGTGTAACGCAGGTACCTTTGCTGCCGGTCAGAGATGAGATCTTCCTGGGTTTGGCCCTGATGTCATAGATGATGGGGTACTGGAACCAAGGTATCCTACACACACAGAGCATTTTAGACGTGAACACAAACCAGGCTTTCCTATAGTTTACACTGAGGCTATAACGGCATAAGCAATCCATGTTCCAATCATTTTGTTTAACACATTTTGAGTATGAATGTCACTTATTGCCTCTGTTGGTCAAAAAAGGACTAATTAGAGATAATATAGTTACTTCTATATGTTCATGACAATACCACATTGTATCACCATTTTTTGGTTTAGCTTGTTTTTTTGGGGGGGGCAAATATTAGAAAATGGGAGGGCACTGTAGTCTCGCCCGCTCATACCTGAAGTGCAACCCTTCGGCCAGCACCGTGTCCATCTGCATGCCGCCCACTCGGTTAAAGATTATGGCTCTGTGACCTCCCTCCACTGTCAGCACAAACACAAGGCAGAGGTCAGTACCAGGCTCCAACGCCCTCCAGGCTGTGGTCAGATGGGAGAGTGGCTCTTACCTGTGTATGTGGCCTCTTTGACCCCATATGCTAGGGCCCCGGCTCCCAGCAGAAGCTTGATTCCTAGCCCGGCCCCACGGCCCCCAGAGGACGACATACGGCCAGCCGCATCTCGTAAGTGCTGGAAAAGACGCTGTAGGACACAGGGAATCAGCATGCACATTATCACGTGACCTTACAGCGGCATCCGTCATCGTCCAGGTCGGCTCCAGAGTCATCCATGATGGGCGTATACTAGTCTATGTGCTCTATGCTGTTGTGTTCTTTTTCATTCTCACATGTTTGAGTAACCCTTTATAAATTAGCCTGCCTACATCTCCAAAGCTCAAAACACTCTGTTCCACCTTGCAATGTCATGAAGCCGTAGTTTTTAAGTTGCCAGCTACCAGGCTACTAAGTTCATATGAAACACAACTCCAGGTCTGTTTGTGATGAGGAAACTACATTAGAACATAGAATCGAAACAGCAGAACATAAAACAGATCATATTTAAATATCTGTTCTAACTGAATTTTGCGGACACCAATAAGAAAGTATTCCAGCTCATGTGAGGTGAAGCTGGACCGGGGACAGAGGCCTAAATGATGCAAGACAGCCACCACCCCTTCTCCTGGTCAGCGCCAAGCGGAGCACGGTACACCCACACCCAGCACAGGTCCTCCTCAGGCGGGCTCCTATGTCCCCGGCCCCGCGGACTCCATCACTTGTGCTCTGCTTCGGAACACCGGAGAGGAGCCATGAGGTCATGTTTCTTCTGTATGTACTATTCTGTGTTTAATCCGACCACGTATTTCAGCACAGGCCGAACTACAGAATGGAAAGGTGAAATGGTGGCGATTGTCACAGAATCAACCCGCGGATTGTAAGAATGAGCGGCGGTGTACAAGTGTGCAGTTTAGAGTACTCACGCTGGGCTCCTTGTTCGCCATGATAGTGCACGTAACTCCAAGGTCGAAGCGTGCTGCGTCACTTCCGTTGCCGGTGTGACCTCAGAACACCACGCATTTGGGCTACGTCCGAAACACAATTCACTGTACCTCTTAACGCTTATTCATACCTCCTACTCTAGTTTTGGGAGGCTTGGAATAGGGATTCGGTTGCACCTTCAGCGGAGTAACCGGTTTAAACCTGTGCTTGAGTTTATGTGGGGGCACTGATACGGAGCCCCACAAGGGCTGTAGGGCGAGGGTTTAAAGAACACTAGAATATAAAGAATATAAAGAATCCAGAGAAATAATCGTATGATCCCAAGAAATTATCCCGCGATCCCGAGAGAATATCACACAATCCTCAAAGAACTATCTCACGATTCTGTAAAAAGTATCTCATCAACCTGTGAAACTTACTTGCATTAAATGAATGATTAATTAATTCATTAATTCATCATTGCATTTATATAGCACCTTTCAAAATACCCAAAGCGCTTTTCAGTTCATTGTTCATTCACTCAGGACTCAGTAGTGGTAAACTACTACTGTAGCCACAGCTGCCCTGGGGCAGACTGACAGAAGCAAGGCTGCCAATCTGCACCATCGTCCCCTCCGACCACCACCATCACTCATGCACCACTTTCATACTAGACAATGTGGGTGAAGTGTCTTGCCTAAAGACACAGTGACAGTTTTTGCCACTGGTGCCCCCCTGTGGCACCTGGAATTCCCAGTGGTCTCCCATCCAAGTACTGACCAGGCCCAGCCTGCTTAGCTTCTGAAATCTGACAGGATCAGGCTTTGAAAAGCTGGTATGGCCACCAAGCTCCCACACCCTCCAGGCTGTGGTCAGACGGGAGAGCAGCTCTTACCTGTGTATGTGGCCTCTTTGACCCCTTATGCCAGGGCCCTGTCTCCTAGCAGAAGCTTGATCCTCAGCCCGGCCCCGCGGCCCCCAGAGGACGACATACAGCCAGCCGCGTCTCGTAAGTGCTGGAAAAGACGCTGTGGGACAGAGGAGGGAATCAGCATGCACATTATCACGTGGCCTTACAGAGGGAATGATGAGGTAGACGGGGAAGCAGAAAGCATCATAACTATGCCTCTGTTGTGTTCCTCGCAGTAGAGGCAGCAGGTCTCTGGGCACATAATTCAATTGATTTACTGCCAAAGCAGCTTTCCTTGTTCTGTCCGCAGACTGTCTTTCTGTTCTAGTACGAGCTCTAGTGCTGAATGTGGATTGGTCAGCACTGTTGGCCCATAGTGCCATTAGAGCACGTAGAGTTTTACACACGGCATGCTCTGTTTGTCACAAGAGGTGGCTGTATACACCTGATGCAGTGAGAGTGCGGTTGAGATGCCAGGTTAACAACTGAGTAGCTCCCCCTACAGTCAAACAGCTCCGACCGACCTGCATTCTGCGCTAGTGCCTGTACTGGGACAGAAAGACTACGGACAGAACGAGAAAAGCTGGTTTGGCAGTGAAACCATTGAATTATGTGCCCAGAGACCCACTGCCGCTACTGCAAAGAATGCAGCAGAGGCACGGTTATGATGCTCTCTACATCATCAAGAAAGTTTCACAGGATCTCAAGACACTTTGACAGGAATACGAGATATTTTTTTTGCGTGATAGTTTCTTGGGATCGCATGATCATTTCTAGGGATTCTTTTTATTTAAACCCTCATCCCACAGCTCTTGCAGGGCTCTGTATACTTCAGTCCTTTAGCCTGCCACCTATTTACACATTTTTACATTACACAAAATTTACACTTGTGCGCTTTAAGACATGTTATAATGCTGTTGGGTCTGGTCAAACGGTAACAGAGGGAAACAGGAGCAGATTTTATACATTCAAATAGCTCTTATTCAGAAACTAGAGGGACTATTGAAATAAGTAAGGTTTTAGAAAGTAGGAAAGAGTTAACACTCCAACAGGGTAAAGTTAACCCTCTCAGGCTCAAATTAATTTTTAGTATCAGGAAAAATCTGATATTTGGGGAAAATTATAATATGGGGTAGTAATATACAATCCTGACTTTTTTATCCTTTGTAAACAAAAAAAGTATTTTGCACTTCTGGCAGGTCATTTGTGTGTAGCCATTCTTGCACAGTCTGCATCGTCCACATTTGTCAGCATGGATGGGAGAAAAGGTTCCTGAGTAAAAAAAGCTCATAAAATATGGATTTAGAGTAAGTAGGTAATTGGAATTTAGCTGTTGCAAATCTGCAACACCTGCCTGGAGAGGGTTAAACCTGTGATATTCTTTCAAGTTGTTGACAAAAAATTTTTAAACTCATGTCGGTAACAGAGGAAATGAAATATGCAGCACTTTTTGGGCAATAAATACAAACAGTGATAACTCTTGGTTCTCACTTACATATCCTTTACAAACTGGTTTGAATATTTGCTTCATATAGTTTTCTACCATATGGTACAAGATTAGGTTGAAAAACCTCTTACTTTTTCAGTAATGAGATTTTTTATAAAGAAAGGTCATGGTAATGGAGGGAAAAGTAACGGAGGGAAAATTGTTCAAGCAAGTAGAAGGTGCATGATTTTTTATAATTTGTCAACTTTTTTCTTCTGAATACTTTAATATTACTTCAAAATGAAAGGAAACTATTTCTATAAAATATGTCAGTCCTTCCAAGCAAATTTTTATCATTTTAAATACATAAAAAAAAATCTGATTTGCTTTTGATTGATTTTGATTTTGATTTGCAGGTCTTTGAAATTTGGGAAATAATTTTTGTTCCATGTTTCATACATGGTCTGTTTAAAATGTATGGAACTTTAGAACCAAAAATGGTACAGAAAAAAGGTCAACAGTTTCATAAACTAGAGTACATATGTATCTGTTGAATACATTTTTATATCAGATGCATTAAATTGAATTTTTGGCCTTGCTGTTTACTTCTGCTCTATCTAATCAAAAACAGACCTGGAGCTGTGTTTTGTTTCATTCACACATGTTTGAGTAACTCTTTATTTAGTCTGTCAAAGCTCCAAAGCCCCAGATGCTCTGTTTTTTGTTAGTTTTCAAGCTACCTTTCATTTTTAGTTGAGTAGAGGTTCACAATTCTAGGGTTGACATTCTCCAATCCTGTATTACCACATGACATCACAAGGTGCAATGGGTCGTCCCACCAGCCTAAATGTGCAGGTTTGTGTGTGAAACATGTGTGAATGAAACAAAACACAACTCCAGGTCTGTGTGTGATGAGGAAACTACATGAGAACAGATCAGTAAATAGTGTAATATAAGCCCTTTAAGAAGGTGATGAAGCCCACTGCTGTTATAGTTGGGGAGCCTCAAAGGCTCAATAAAATGGGTTGAACCTGACATGGTCTGTCATACTTTACATACATTTGTGTTGTTGTTGTTGTTGTTGTTTTTTGTTTGTTTGTTTTTGTTTTTTTGTTAACTTTGACCCAAAGGATCAATAATTGCAGGGTCTGCTCTTCAGGAAATATTGCAAAAAAAACTGTGGCCATTTTAGTGTATGTACTCTTCATTTTTTGATTTTTATTTAAATTTTGAAAAAAATTCCTGAAACCCTCAGGGGCTTGGGTAAGCATAAATGCATTCTAGATGCAAATGTGATAGTATCGGGTTTATGGGTCACAAACCCGCCTATAAAAGGGGCACTATGCGCTACGCTCGCCCCTCCCTCCTGAACGCCGACCGCTGACGTTGCACGCTGGCGGAGCCAAGCTGTCATGGCCGCAAGACGCGAGGCCCCGAGTGGACCACGTTTAGGCGCACTAAGTTTACTGTTGCAAGGTGTTCAGCGCAGTAATTGCGGAGAGTGTGCGGGCATCGTGGGGGTAAGTGGGGAAATCGTCTTGTTGGCTCAGTAACGCCGTGTGTGAGGTTAACGCAGGTTGTGTTTTTAGCGTTTGTGTCTCGGCGCTGGGCGGTCCTCTGCGTGTTTGGGTGGCGTGCCGCGGTGAATTCTACACGGTATGTCGCTATGGTTTTTATTTTGTGTTCCTCTTTGTCGTGTGTATTGTACGTTAAATGTAACATGTTATATTTAGGCTCCTGCTGGCGGGAAGCCTCCCCTTTTCTTTCTATTTTCTTTCTCCGTGTACCTGGTCTGTTCTGTGGTCGTGGCCCTTGGTGAAAGGACTCGCTCTCTGAAGTCTTCGTCTTGGGGGAAGAGCTACTGCGAGGCGCAATATTGACTGTGATAATGGTCCTAAGGTAACTCCAAGCAACGAGGCCATGCGACCCAATGAACGCACAGGACTGGTGGAGGATATTTGTTATTAACCCCTTTGCAAAAATGGATAATAAATTCAATGTAAAGTATATTCAAGTCTCACGCCATATTCAGTCAACGAACCTGTGTGTCTATAGTGGGTGGGGAAAAACACTGTGTCCTGGCATTACCAGGTGGCGTTGTTGGCAACTTTACTACCTTGAAGTACATGTACAAATATGCTGCTCTGCTACACAAAGAACACAGGGAGTGACAACATTCAGTGAAAAAATAATTCTTAAAACAGATTTCTACATGATTTTGGTTCAATTTAATGCAAAAAAATAATCATAACGAGTAAGGCGCTAGAGGTTATAACGGCAGCACGGCAATACCAGGTGTCACTCTATGACAGGAGTGACTTTGGTGGTGCTCTAGACACACTCTGAGCACATCTCTTTGTGAGCATCAAAGGAAATGTGTGTTGTCTTCCACCAACTGAAGATGCCTTTCTATTACATCTGCACCGAGCTCTGCAGCAGTTGGCTGTGTGTAAGCAAGCACACATGGTTCAGCCAACCTGTCCAGCTGCCACTGATTTTGGGATGTTCAAGGCTTAAACAACAGTTGTTCTACCACCTGTAGTGGGATAATCAGGAGGGCGGCACACTACAGGTGGTATCTGTAGTGTGCCGCCCTCCTGATTATCCCACTTCACGGGGACCTACACCTAGTTAATTAAGTTTAATGTTAAATTATTTTGTTCTGTTAAAGTTGTGATAGTTGTCATCTGAGGCAATAAAATAATGACATAATAAAGTTGTTGTTATATTATATTTCTTGTGTGACACATTTCCACTGGGAGTTGTGTTGACGTTAACTCAGAAGCCCCTAACAGCTCAGAACATCTTTCTCTTCATCGATGGCTGCACCGTTACTCCATCTCTCTAAGCAACACTGGGGAAAGGGAAGGGTCCATGAAGATACCTTCATGGATCCTTCCCTTTCATTCAGAACCCACATCAGCCACATCACCAAAACAGCTTTTTTCCATCTCTGCAACATCGCCCATCTCCGCCCCTCCCTCTCTCCGCCCACCACACAAATCCTCATTCATGCCTTCATCTCCTCCAGACTCGACTACTGCAACAGCCTCCTGTTCGCGGCCCCCTCCACCCACCTCCAAAAACGGCAATACATCTAGAACTCCGCCACCCGCCTCCTCACCCACACCTGCCTCCTCACCCACACCCGCTCCAGAGACCACACCCACTCCAGAGACCACACCCACTCCAGAGACCACACCCCCTCCAGAGATCACACCGCCTCCTCACCCACCGCCTCCTCACCCACATCCGCCTCCTCACCCACACCCGCCTTCTCACCCACACTCGCTCCAGAGACCACACCCACTCCAGAGACCACACCCACTCCAGAGATCACACCCGCCTCCTCACCCACATCCGCCTCCTCACCCACACCCGCCTCCTCACCCACACCTGCCTCCTCACCCACACCCGCTCCAGAGACCACACCCACTCCAGAGACCACACCCACTCCAGAGACCAGACCCGCCTCCACACCCGCCTCCTCACCCAATTCATTGTCAATTCATCCTCTAGCCTGAGCCCATAATGTCAGAACTATAAAGAGATGTAGATATCAGAGGTGGGACAAAGTTGTTCTTTTGCAAGTCTCAAGTAAGTCTCAAGTCTTTGACCTCAAGTCCGAGTCAAGTCCGAGGTCAAAGCCAGGCAAGTCCAAGTCGAGTCTCGAATCTCTGGCCCATAAGTCCAAGTCAAGTCCAAGTCGTCTACTTTGAGCTTCAAGTCATTTCAAATCTTTAAACCAAAGTACCAAATATAGTTTAGATTTTTGCAATTGATATGAATTTTAAGATAAATTGTATTTAAAAGTCATGGTATATTTATATAAGAGTGTCTATAGAAGAGTTGTAAAAAGTGCATATATATAAGAGTTGTAAAAAAAATTTACTTTTTAAATGTCTTGACAAAATCTTTAATCACTGAATCATTACAATCAATCAGAATTCAAATTTAAATAAGAGTTATTTTGTCATGTAGTTCTCTGTAGTTCCCTCTGTTTTACTGTATTGTAGTACTACATATTACTGTGTAGTACTGTGTATTACTGTAGTACATTTGAGGATACCACATCACAGCACCACCTACAACTGTAAAGAGAAAAGTATTTACAAAAAACATATATATTTTTAAGAGAAGCATCAAGTATTCTCAAGTCACAGGACTCAAGTCCAAGTCAAGTCTGGAGGGGCCGATGGCGCAGATTGGCAGCCTCGCTTCCGTCAATCTGCTTCAGGGCAGCTATGGCTACAGTAATAGCTCACCATCACCGGGTGTGGAGTAAATGAATAATGCTCTGTGAAGTGTCTCTGAGTGTCTAAAAAGGCACGGAACTGAAGCATTATTATTACCTCTGCCAAGGAGGTTATGTTTTTGCCGGCGTTTGTTTGTTTGTTTGTTTGTCTGTTAGCAACATAACTCAAAAAGCTATGGACCAATTTTGATGAAATTTTCAGGATTTGTTGGAAATGTGAAAAGGAAGAACTGATTTCATTTTGGGGGTGATCCAGAAGAAATCCTGGATTCTGGATCACTTTGAAATTTTAGTTAACATTGTGGTAAATGGGGCCAAAAATTTTGTTTCTCAATATCTCGATTAATTATTGACCAAACCCCATGAAATTTGACTCAGGGATGGACAATCGGATCCTCTTTCATATTCCAAATTGAAAGATACGAGACAAATATTTATGGAAAACACAATTAATATGAGGGGGACTGTAGTCCTTGGAGGAGCTCTGCGCTCTCTGAGTGCTTTTCTAGTTATTATTATTATTATTAAGTTCTAAAAATATTGACTCAAGTCTGACTCGAGTCCAAGTCACTTGCAAGTCTCAGCCTCTGGTAGATGTGCAATTATTTTTTCAGGACAAGTCTTTCTTCAGGAGGCTTATCTTGTTATTTATTTCATTAGATTTGCATTTGTACACAATCTTAAAAACATCTTCAAGTGTGACAAAATGCTCTATAGGCACAGGGACGTTACAACTTCATCTGCACATTAAAAATATATAGGGTTGCAATGACACGCATGAACAATAAACAGTAGTATAAAGGGCCCATATCACACTATTTCGTATCCATATTAATACAGTGTTATTTCCTCATCACAAACCTGGAGTTATGTCATGTGGTAATACAGGAAGTGCTCCACTGTGTTCTATACACCTTCACTAGTATCATTTGGATGATTAAGCCATGGCATTGTCAAGCTCTACTGAACAAAAGGTCAAAAGGAGCTGTTCACTTGAAAACTAGCGCTTCATGACATCTGTAGTTAGAACAAATTTAAACAAACATAAAGAGTTACTCAAACATGTGAATGAAACAAAACACAGCTCCAGATATGTTTTTGATTAAGAAACAACATTCTAACACGACTTGAAGCTCACAAGAGTCAATTTTGCATGATACAGGACCTTTAGTTTAGTAAAACAAAACGATAACGGCAAAGCAAATCATGTAACAACAACTGTACATGGACAGTAGGCAGCTGAAGAGCTCTTTTATTTCCCTAAAACCTAATTTTTTTATGCAGTCCAGCCAGGCAAACTGAACAGCTCATGGACATTTATGACAGTTTGTAAATCAATATCAGATTTCATTTAAAAGTAGGTAAGATGATATGAGAGTGTTTTTGCAGTGTGGCTCTGGCTGAACTTTAACTGAATGATAAAGTCATCAATGATTGTCCAGTGCTGTGGAACTCAGAGGAGCAGTGTCATATCTCTTGGAGAACTGAAAGCTGCACGAGCAATGTCCACGACGTCTACTACAGGTTTGTAACACCACACGGCACGGCACGGCACGGTACTACAGACCCACACAGACTCACACAGACTCACACAGCACCACATAACACCACACAACACCACACCACACAACACCACACAGCACCACACAACACCACACAACACCACACACAACACCACACATAACACCACACAACACCACACAGCACCACACATAACACCACACAGCACCCCACATAACACCACACAACACCACACAACACCACACAACACCACACACAACACCACACATAACACCACACAGCACCACACAGCACCACACATAACACCACACAGCACCCCACATAACACCACACAACACCACACAACACCACACACAACACCACACATAACACCACACAGCACCACACAGCACCACACATAACACCACACAACACCACACATAACACCACACAACACCACACAGCACCACACATAACACCACACAGCACCCCACATAACACCACACAACACCACACAACACCACACAACACCACACAACACCACACACAACACCACACATAACACCACACAGCACCATACAACACCACATAACACCACACATAACACCACACAACACCACACAACACCACACACAACACCACACACAACACCACACATAACACCACACAACACCACACACACACCACACACAACACCACACATAACACCACACAACACCACACCACACAACACCACACATAACACCACACAACACCACACAACACACACACACACCACACAAACACCACACACACACACAACACCACACACAACACCACACATAACACCACACACACCACACACACACACATAACACCACACAGCACCCCACATAACACCACACAACACCACACAACACCACACAACACCACACAACATAACACCACACAACACCAAACAGCACCACACAGCACCACACAACATAACACCACACAACACCACACAACACCACACAGCACACACACAACATAACACCACACAACACCACACAACACCACACAACACAACACCACACAACACCACACAACACCACACAACACCACACCAAACACACAACACCACACAACATAACACCACACAACACACACAACACCACACACACACACACACACACACACACACACACACACACACACACACACACACACACACACACACAACACCACACCAAACCACACAACACCACACAACACCACACCAAACCACACACAACACCACACAACACCACACCAAACCACACAACACCACACAACACCACACCAAACCACACAACACCACACAACACCACACCAAACCACACATAACACCACACAACACAACATAACACCACACAGCTTTAGTTGATTCAGTTTATTTGACAGGAAAGATGCACAGGGGTTTAATCAATGATTAAACATTGAAGAGATGTTTTGTACCAGACTGTAGCTCTGAGCTCATTTCATTTCCATCTGCACTAAACATGGAATACAAAAACAGCATCAAAAATGCAATCAATACACAAACAGTTATAAAAGTAGAATTAGAGTAAATATCTGTATCCCGTTCCCTCCCTGCTCCTCTGCGCCCTTAATCAGATTTCATTTAGTTGTTAGTATATGTTGTTTTTCCTAGATTAGTTGGCACTTCTGCCTTGTTAAAAGTATTTTCTTTCAATTCAGCACTAAACTTTCTGAAGTGTATAGTTTTAAGTGTGTTGATAGTTTGTTCCATACTGTTCTAGTTTGGAAAGAGAATGCTGATTGATTAAGACAGTTTTTCTTTAGGTGCCACACTGGCCACTTCATGTGGACGTTGCTCTTCTGATCATCTGTTCAGATGTTAATGTGACAAACCTTTTGAGTGGTGGAGGAACCATATTGTCAATCATTTTGAACAAGAGTCCTGTTTTTTGCAAATTAAATCATGTGATCAAAGCTTTCCTTTTGATGTTTGCTGAGTATGCTGCAGTGATGATATTGTCACAGTTTTGAAGGATCCTAAGAGCTTGTTTGTAGACAGATTCCAAGACAGACAGATTGCTTATTTGCTTGTGACCAGCATGAAATACCAAAATTAAAATTAACACCAATATTTTAAATTGGTATTTAAATGTTGATCCTCACCACCATGCAGCTATGGACATCAACACCACTGTGAAACAATCAACAGAAAATCACATTTATAGAATGACAGCTCAAAAACAAACTTGATCTCGATCTCTCTAAATTCCACTATTTCCACAAACATGGAGCCTATGGAGATTTCTTTGGTATCAAAGCTGCTTATTATTTGCTTGTAATGTTGTAATAATATTAATAATAATAATATTAATAATATTAATAATATCTTCATCAGTTTGCGAGTGCTCTTCATCAGTTTGAGGGTGCTCTTCATCCAGACACACGGCTTTAGTGAACAGTGTTTATTCAGTGGAACAGATCCATTTCCTTAAATACCAGACTTGGACTGATGCCTGAAACTACTTCCTCATTCCCATGACAATGATGCGTTTCTGATGCTGTTGATCTTAGCTGGAGCTGATAAGCTCAGATATTTAAACTCAGATACCTGAGCTCAGATATGTTTGTGTCTCACTTTTACTGCAGAGCTTGAGCAGTGTTATTCCATGTTTAACCTTATTCAGTCCCATATAATCTTGATGATTCTCAAAATTGAAAATAATTACCAATTTTCTAACTGAATTCCAGAAATTCACATTGACAAGAAGTGTTTTCTATTTAGTTTAGTTTAGTTAGTTTATTTGACACGGACCATGCACAGGAGCATTAATCAAACAAACCTTGAAGAGATGTTTTGTACCAGAGTACACAACAGTCGCTCTTGGGCTCATTTCCATCTGCAGACAAAACATAGAATACAAAAATAGCATTAAATGTAAGGTATTCACACTTTACTTGAATAGTGCCCCTTGGCTTTTGTGCGTGTGCACAGTGTAGCAGCGACTGACAGGTGACTGACAGGTCATTATTATGTCTGATCAGTCTGTCTGCTTTAAATCAAGTGAAACTTAGGCTGTGTATGTGTTTTGTGTCTATGTCCCCAGACAGCAGCGTGGCTCCTCCCACTGCGGCCCCTCCGTCTCGCCTGAGCCTGGGCACGGCTGACATCGCTGTGCTGGTGGCATACTTTGTGTTTGTCATGGTAGTGGGCATCTGGGTACGTATGATCTCAGTCTATATGAGGGCACCACAGAGTCCAATGCTCCTGCTCGGCCCAGACTCTGATTCATGAAAGTGTGTTGGAATAATGTAGGCCTAATGTGATGTATGGTCAATCAAAACGGCCACATGTGTGCTTCAAATCAAACCAGCATCTTGTTTTAACTTCACACTTCATCAGCAAATGTGTGATCCACAAAAACCCTGGGGCAGGGGTGGATGAGGCGTGTGTCCCATGGACACTACAGGAGCATCGTGCCTTTGAGCTGAAGATGTGGACGCTGCTCTGCGTTTGGTTCCTTTGACTTTCCACTGTAATCCCACAGCTCTGAATACGCTGAACCAAAGCTTATGTTAACATATAACTGTTCAGTCATCTGTGATGTGGAGGCGAACTTTCTGATCACCAAGCAGGCTTTTCCTTCTGCTACTACTACTAGTTGTTGTACTACAATTACTGCCATTTGTCAGTACAATTTCCTTATACTTTCTTATCACATAACTTCATGATCATTTTGAATCATGTTATGATATTATCACAGTTTCATCATGATAGTTTAATGTAATATGATCGTATAAAGGTGGTGATACATTGTGCTGTGTGTGCAGTCATCCATACGGGCCAATCGCAGCACAGTGGGTGGATACTTCATGGCCGGCCGCTCCATGACCTGGTGGCCGGTGAGTGCTCTGTTCACAACATGACGCTGCACACAGAGGGAAGAGCAGGCTTTACTGACAGAATAAGCACTGAACTTTTCATTCAGTTTAGTCTTACACAACTTACTTTTTTTTACTCTGCACATTCAACAGTGTACCGTATAGAATGAAATAAGATAAACATTTCAGTACATTCACTTCTTCACAGAGGAGTCAGAGCATCACCTGATGTTCGGCTCCCGATCCAAAGCACAGTGAAAATCTCAGTTGTGTCGTATATGTGATTTTGTTGTTCACGTGATTTAATCCATGGCATATGTCTTTGGTCTGAGATGTGCAGTTGTAAAAGCATATGAGATGTGACTCTGTGTTTTTGCAGATCGGGGCATCACTCATGTCCAGTAATGTGGGCAGTGGGCTGTTCATCGGCCTGGCGGGCACTGGGGCCGCAGGGGGCCTGGCTGTGGGCGGCTTCGAGTGGAACGTGAGTCTCACCCTCTCCAGTGCTCCAGACTCCAAACACACTCTGAGCACAGCTACAAAGTGTTTGGGGCCACACTGAGAGCAGTGCTCCTCAAGCCCAAAAGTCAGAGGACAGATTCCAGCTCTGACCATGTTCTGTCATCGTGTCCTTAGGCAAGACACTTTGCCCACTTTAACTAATTTGAATGTGGTGTATGTGTGTGAGAATGCTCAGGCATTAGTGTTATTATTATTGTAAACCAAAAACACAATCTAATTTCAAAGCTCCACAGTGTTGACAGAGTGAGCAGTAAATGTGTGCTGGGTGCAGGCAGCGTGGGTGCTGGTGGCCCTGGGCTGGGTGTTCATCCCTGTGTACATCGCAGCTGGAGTCCTCACCATGCCTGAGTACCTGTGCCGACGCTTTGGAGGGGCACGCATACGCATCTACATATCCCTCCTCTCCCTCATCCTCTACATCTTCACCAAGATCTCGGTCAGACTTCACACTCGGCCTCTAAGCAGATTTAGGACTATTAACAAGGCACTACACATTTATGTGTATTACTGTAGCATGTTCAACTAATTGTCTACGCTTTAGACCAGCTAGAACCACACCCTTTGGCAAAATCTTACAAAGACGTGCGTCTGGGACCATATCCTGTCAGACGGATTAACTAGGATAAAACACGGTCACTATCAAGGCACATGTCCTGTATCCAGTCTGTGTAAGCGTGTGTGTGTTTGTGTGCAGACAGACATCTTCTCGGGCGCACTCTTCATCCAGGTATCTCTGGGCTGGGATCTGTACCTGTCCACAGCTGTGCTACTCCTGGTCACCGCGGCCTACACCATCGCAGGTCTCTTTCCACTCCGCAACACCTCAAACAAGACATGACGTACAAAAACTGTATGCCTCTAGTCATTTAGTCTATTAAATATCCTATATTACAAAAAAATTAGTCTGGAGAGCTTTAAGCTTTTTTTTTTTTACCTTATCACAAACATACCTGCAGTTGTGTTTATACACTTGGAATCTTGGTTCTGTCAAGTTCTATGCCAAAGTTATAAGCGTTTTCATTTTTTATTGGTGCAAACACATTTTCAGTGCCTGTCATTTATTTTATTTTTTTTAAACTAAATAAAGTGAATCACACATTCACTTACTACATATATTTGTTTAATAATCATTAGCTACTGTTCAACATGGATGGAACCCGTTTCTTTCTTCTCCTTCTGTCAGGGGCCCCTGGTGTCCAGAGCATTTTTTAATGCTGCAGTCTCACTTATATTTGCTATCACAGGGTATTCTCGAAAGCCCAGAAGATGTTGTGATATGATCCTGCCCATAACTCAATGAAATATGATTGACTAAGACAACTGTCAAACTCAAACTCAACCTCACATTGACATTGGTCTTCATTCCAGCCACTGAAGGTCCTGCAGGTGTTTCTTTAGTTCAGTGCTGCAGGAGGAGTCACAGATTTACCCAGATACCACTGGAAGAAAAATGTGATTGGTCCATTTCCATTCCGTTATATTAACCCTTTGTTTCCCAAGAAATATTAGTCCAAGTTTTTAACAATGATTTACAAATTATTATATATATATATATATATATATATATATATATATATATATATATATATATATATATATATATATATATATATATATATATATATATATATATATATATATTTATATATATATATATATATATATATATATATATATATATATATATATATATTAGTGCTGTCATGCAATTAAAAAAATTTAGAGATTAATTAATTATGATCTGTAATTAATTAATCTAGTTAATCTCATTTTAATCTCACCTAAAAATTGCTGAGAAAAGCCTTCAATTTGAGGTATTTTCATTTAAATTCATTATTACATTATTGTGGCAGATCAAAATCAAAAGACTAATATAGATTTAAAAAAGTGACTTTATAAAGTCATTTATTGTTTAACAAATCTCTCCAATTTGGCTGTTGAGCCCAAGTCTCCATGAATAAGAAACTGTTTGTTGTAAAGTAAAGACGAGGAAATCTGAACATAATAACTTTTGTGTACTTAAAGACAATAAAAAGTCCAGTCTTTCCTTAACCATATTAAAAATAGGGGTGTCAAATTATCGCGTTAATTGCGATTAATTAATTACAGTCACATTTAGCGCGTTATGTTTTTTAATCGCGTTAATCTCATTTTTAATCTCTAACTTTAGTGTTTCTGTATGTGAGTTTCTTTATTATAAAACCTGTTTTTATGTGTTGTTGGGACAACAACACACACACACAAAACACACAAAACACATTTATAAATTTTTTTATTTCGGTAATTCCACTCATTGCCGGAAAGCCACACAAAATACGCGCAGTAAGAGCGATGTAAACGTCATGTTAACGTTGGCTGCATCAGTCGCACAATGGACGAGGTCGAAGAGCCAGTAGAACAGAGGCAGCAGTGCACAGGTAAAAACACATTCGTGTCTTGGAAATTATTGTCCCGACGTGAAATATAAAAGAAAATAACAAATATAATATCGCCTGAAAACAACCTGCATAGGCTCATGATGTCTGCACTACTGTCCTATAGTGACCTGCCACATGAGAGGACACGCACACAAACACACACACACACAAACACAAACACACACCTTCATCATCGTCATTAACCTGAGAACGCGCGGACCACGTTTCCTTCCGTAGACACTGCGCAGACACCGCTGTCCTCCCGTGAGCCGCGTGTGAACCGTGTTTTCTCGCGTACGCTGCGTAAACCGCGCTTCCTCCTGTGCGTCTCTAAACCAGAACTAACACCAAGACTAAAACCAGGACTAAACCAGGACTAAACCAGAACTAAAACCAGAACTAAAACCAGGTCTAAACCAGGTCTAAACCAGGACTAAACCAGGACTAAACCAGGTCTAAACCAGGACTAAACCAGGACTAAACCAGGACTAAACCAGGACTAAACCAGAACTAACACCAGGACTAAAACCAGGATTAATACATTCCAGGACTAAACTAGGACTAATGTAGGTCTAAACCAGGTCTAAACCAGGACTAAAACCAGTGATCTCATATATAAAGCATTTCTCTATCAATAATATTTTTAATATGGTTAAGGAAAGACTGGACTTTTTATTGTCTTTAAGTAGACAAAAGTTATTATGTTCAGATTTCCTCGTCTTTACTTTACAACAAACAGTTTCTTATTCATGGAGACTTGGGCTCAACAGACAACTTGGAGAGATTTGTTAAACAATAAATGACTTTATAAAGTCACTTTTTTAAATCTATATCAGTCTTTTGATCTGCCACAATAATGTAATAATGAATTTAAATGAAAATACCTCAAATTGAAGGCTTTTCTCAGCAATTTTTAGGTGAGATTAAAATTAGATTAATTAGATTAATTAATTACAGATCATAATTAATTAATCTCTAATTTTTTTTAATCGCATGACAGCACTAATTAAAAATATTATTGATAGAGAAATATATATGAGATCACTGGTTTTAGTCCTGGTTTAGACCTGGTTTAGACCTACTTTAGTCCTAGTTTAGTCCTGGAATGGATTAATCCTGGTTTTAGTCCTGGTGTTAGTTCTGGTTTAGTCCTGGTTTAGACCTGGTTTAGTCCTGGTGTTAGTCCTGGTGTTAGTCCTGGTTTAGTCCTGGTTTAGACCTGGTTTAGACCTGGTTTTAGTCCTGGTTTAGTCCTGGTTTAGACCTGGTTTAGACCTGGTTTTAGTTCTGGTTTAGTCCTGGTTTAGTCCTGGTTTAGACCTGGTTTTAGTTCTGGTTTTAGTTCTGGTTTAGTCCTGGTTTAGTCCTGGTTTTAGTCTTGGTGTTAGTTCTGGTTTAGAGACGCACAGGAGGAAGCGCGGTTTACGCAGCGTAGTGAGAAAACACGATCCACACGCGGCTCACGGGAGGACAGCGGTGTCCGCGCAGTGTCTACGGAAGGAAACGTGGTCCGCGTGTTCTCAGGTTAATGACGATGATGAAGGTGTGTGTTTGTGTTTGTGTGTGTGTGTGTTTGTGTGCGTGTCCTCTCATGTGGCAGGTCACTATAGGACAGTAGTGCAGACATCATGAGCCTATGCAGGTTGTTTTCAGGCGATATTATATTTGTTATTTTCTTTTATATTTCACGTCGGGACAATAATTTCCAAGACACGAATGTGTTTTTACCTGTGCACTGCTGCCTCTGTTCTACTGGCTCTTCGACCTCGTCCATTGTGCGACTGATGCAGCCAACGTTAACATGACGTTTACATCGCTCTCACTGCGCGTGTTTTGTGTTGCTTTCCGGCAATGAGTGGAATTACCGAAATAAAAAAATGTATAAATGTGTTTTGTGTGTGTGTGTTGTTGTCCCAACAACACATAAAAACAGGTTTTATAATAAAGAAACTCACATACAGAAACACTAAAGTTAGAGATTAAAAATGAGATTAACGCGATTAAAAAACATAACGCGCTAAATATGACTGTAATTAATTAATCGCAATTAACGCGATAATTTGACACCCCTAATATATATATATATATATATATATATAGAGAGAGAGAGAGAGAGAGAGAGAGAGAGAGAGAGAGAGAGACAGAGAGAGAGAGAGAGAGAGAGAGAGAGATCACACTGTTCTTTATACAGCCAGACCCCGCCCCTCCTCCCTCCTCCCTCTCCCCGTCAGTCCTCCAGGTGTTGCCCAGTTTAGCAGCTCTGTCTAGTGTGGGTGTGTTTAGGTGTTCATTCCCACTTTAAATTGGATTTAGTCCCAGATCTTCAGCTCGCTCCATACTCTCTCCTTCCGTGCATGTAGATCTTTTTAATCTAAATAAAATAATTTGTTGTCTAATATACATTTCAGATAGCTATTTGGTTTATAATTTTCTCTTTTGGTGCAGGCGGCCTGGCAGCGGTCATGTACACTGATGCCCTGCAGACAGTCATCATGGTGGGAGGGGCCTTCTCCCTCATGTTCATAGGTAAGAGATGCACCAGCCTAATATATCTAGAGAAAAATGCACTGACATTGACATGATCATCGGACAGTTAGACAGTAGAATTCAAATTTATAATCACTTATGTTCCACTTTATGTTCCTCTTATTTGAGTTGAAGTTTTTGTAAATACTTTTTTACTCTTTCTTACTTGAGATATATTTTGGCTCTTGTCCCTGTCCTGCTCCACAGACAGACTCTGGAGATTGTCCCACATGCCACACTTCTGTACAACTTATCACTATAAATGATGAATGCAGAGGATGGACTGCTCTATTGTTATTATTATGTTTGTTTCATTGTTGCTGCTGTCAAAAATAGAATTTTCTTCAGGATCAATAAAATATTTATCTGTCTACTCTTGGTTTAGTGGTAGTGGTAGCCAGTTGACTCTTGTGAGTTTACGTTTAGTTTCATCTTTATTTGAAAGGACAACGTACAGAGACATTAAAATAATAGGAAACACATGTTCCACACCAGATTAAAGATAAGATTGTTTCAATTTACAGTCCCTGATTTATAGGATAAATGATACAATCACACAATAAGAACTATTCACACTGTCCACTCTCTGACCCACACACACTCACACACTCAAACATGTACAATACAACCACACACCTCAACAAAGCATTAGGTATTTATAAAATCATGAATTTCATCTTATAAAAATACATACAGTATTAAATTACAATTTCCACAATTCACTATTATAAACGTCCATAGCCATGTTCTAATACTGTCACCTCCTCAAAAACAGACCTAGAGTTGTGTTTTGTTTCATTCACACTTGTTTGAGTAACCCTTTATTATTAGTTTGTCTTCATCTGCAAAGCTCCAAATGCTCTGTTCCACTCTGTGATGTCATGAAGCAGTAGTTTTCTTTGTCCGTGGAGATTGGCAATTCTAGGTATGAAATCATCCAAATGATACTAGAGCAGGTGTATGGAGTTTAAAAACACAATGGAACATGTAATATAGGCCTTTTAAATAAACAAAGACAAAAAGCAGATGCTGTTTTGGCTACTCTACCTAACCTTGATATGAATGATTTGGTACTTTGGATATTTGGTTTGGGAGCCTTATCTGTCCTCACGTGTGTTGGTCCACAGCGTTCTCGCGTGTGGGCTGGTACGAGGGGCTGGAGCAACTGTATCCTAAGGCAGTGCCCTCAGTCACTGTGCCAAACTCCACATGTCACCTACCGCGCCATGATGCCTTCCACCTGCTGAGGGACCCCCTGACCGGAGACCTGCCCTGGCCCGGCCTCATCTTCGGCCTCACGGTGCTCGCCACCTGGGTGTGGTGCACGGACCAGGTAACCAACGGGCCACTACCTGTAACATATGAGACAAGTCTAATGCAGCAGATTATATGGAGCTCAGCAGTCCCTACGAGGCAAGTCACAAGTTCCTAAAGCATTACAAGTCACAAGAACATAACATCTCCAAAAGTGAAATATTCTGTTGAGACAGTAGAAACTGAAAAATTATGTGAAATGTTTAAGCCTCCGTGTCTCCAGAGACACAGCTCAAAGGCAACAGCTTCATTTTGCACCTAAATTACACCTGACTAAATCAGTCCCCACATGTGGCTGCAGAGAGATCTGTCCATTCATGAGCGAGTATTACTGAAGCTGAAGATATATGGAGATGTGTTTATTCCACACTGTCCCTTTATGTTGATGATTCTTATTGCAAAGACAGAAATAATGCTTTCGTTCATTTTGTTTGGAAAAACAGAAAGTACTACCTGAAGAAAGTAAAGCTTGGCTTAGAATCAGAGGGCGGACAGAAGTGATCAACCTTTTGGATTTAAAAGCTCACATCTTTATGGAACTTTATACTGAACAATAACTTTGCACACATTGAAAAGTTTCTCATGAGTTGTAACTACACTGTACCTAAAGAAAAATAGGCCAAAAAAAATTAAATAGGCACATCATTTGGGCTCTGTTTTTTATTTATTTATTTATTTTTTTTTACCAATAACTCAAAAAAGAAAAAGAAAAAAATCTAAAAAAAAAGAAGAAATGTTTTCCTAAAAATTTTTTTTAAAACATTTCCATTTTGCACCAACAACTCAAAAATGTAATAATAATAATAATAATAATAATAATAAATAAATAAATAGTTAACTGTTAAGTGTTTTCCCAGTATATTCCTGTAAATACCAAAACTTCAGCACTGGTGAGCCAGTGGTAGAATAGCTCATTGTGTTAGGTTGTGGGTTAGGATGTGGGAGGCTCGGGTTTAAAACTCACCTGCTCCTGATTGTGAGTGTATTTACTTCAGTTGAAACCAGTCTTTTCATGAGTTTTACTTTTGCATTCTCTTTTATGAGTTATATGGTAATAATAATAACACAAATATCCACACAAATCCATCACAACGAGAATGCGCAAAATGCAAAATGTCTGCTCCCCATGATGAGCAGCAGCCGGCGGTCCCAGCTGCTCTCCACATCAGGGTGCCCCCCAGACCCATACTTTTTTTTTTTGAGTTGTTAATGCAAAAAAAAAAAAAAAAAAAAAAACTTAGAAAATAGACCCCAAATGACATGCCTCTTTTTTCCCCTCTTGCCTCTCAGAGCTTCTGTAGCTTCTTCAGTTCTGGTCAGAATGCTGGTGGGTACATATGAAGAATATGTGCCTGCAGGGAAGAGCTAACTATAGTGAAACTACTCTGAAACTAACACACCTACTTGTTTACGGTTTCTGTTAGTTTGTTAGGCCTATTGAACTGCAGAGTGTGGGGTCTTATTAGGAGAATCATTCAGGTCCACCCAAAGGACAAAACACCGAGCCACAGACAAAGCAATGTGGTCTACTTCATTCAGTGTAGTGAAGACTGCACTGAGCACTACACTGGAGAAACAAAACAGCCAGTCCACAAGAGCAGCAGTGGTCCTCAGTCTGCTGTACATCTCCATCTAAAAGCCACAGAGAAAAGAATTGGTTTGAAAGGAGAAAGAAGAACGAGAATCCTTCTTCTAAACAGAAATGGGGGACTCAGACACCATGTGTCTCCTATTTACAACTCCACCCTCAAACCTAAATCAAAACAAACAAGAGAACAACAGCTGTAGCCAGGTCAGGCCCAGAGGTGTGAAAGCTCCATTATGGACCTGAATGGTTACACTAAAAAGACCCCACATTCAGTGCAGTTCAATAGTCCGAGCTAACAAACAGAAACCGTAAACAAGTAGGTGTGTTAGTTTCAGAGTAGTTTCACTGTAGTTAGCTCCTAAGGAAGTGTTCACCAGCATCTGACCAGAACTGAAGTAACAGCTTGGATGAGCTGTGAAACGTATTTAACCAAATAAACTTTTGTCCAGTTGACAAATTGAATTTCTCCTTTGCCATGAATTCTACCTGGATGACTGAGGGATTTTTCACATGTATCTAAAGTTCCCATTAGACTTAATCAAAATTTCACCAACAGGCCCTACTGGCATGGAAGCTATGTTCTACTCACAATTTCTCCTCATGAAGAAATAATTTGGAATAATGGCAAAAATACAATAAAAATGTCTTTGTCTCTGGGCTGGCCTGGGAACGCCTTGGGGTCCCCTCGAAGGAGCTGGAGGAAGTGTCCAGGGTGAAAGAAGTCTGGGAGTCCCTGCTTAGAGTCCCTGCTGGCCGGACTCAATCCTGGATAAGCAGAAGAAAATGGATAGATGGATCACAATAAAAAAACATAGTCTATATAAAGAAACATGGATCAATGGAGGTATCATGTTTGTATTGGATATGTTTGTTTACAGGATAAATCAGTTCCTGTCAAATACAAAGAAGTGATCTAATAAAAGCAATACCTACTGCAATTCACATGTTAATAAAATCTCATCTGAGATACCAAAAACGCAATAATACTGTACTGGAATTAATGATCGCTCCAAATAAATCAACATAAAATAAAGAATTAGAAAATCTATAGCCATACCATAGCCATACAAGCCTGATTTGAATTCTGCATCATTCTGGAATGCACATATTAGTCAAATAAACTGGAAAAAGCGTGGACATCACCTTTTCAATATTGTATCACAAACAAAGTCCACAAGGTTCATTTCAAAATTCTAGATAATATCTATCCATGCAATAGTATCATCTCTAAATTTGCCAACATAAGCACAAACTGCATCTTCTGTGATCAAAATGTTCTTTATAAACTTCTAAAAATATGTGGCACAATTCCTCTCTTCCCCTCCTTGAACCGTCACCTTATCGTGGTGGAGGGGTTTGAGTGCCCGAATGATCCCGGGAGCTATGTTGTCAGGGGCTTCATGCCCCTGGTAGGGTCACCCAAGGCAAACAGGTCCGGGGGGACGGGTCAGACGAAGAACGGTTCAGAAGCCCCTTATGATGAGTGCAACACAGAGGCCAGTTACGTCGCCCGGATTGGCGTCACCGGGGCCTCACCCTGGAGCCAGGCCTGGGGTGGGTGCTCGCCAGCGAGCGCCTGGTGGCCGAGCCTCCCCCCACGGGGCTCGGCCGGGCTCAGCCCGAAGGAGCGACGTGGGGTCGTCCTCACGTGGGCCCACCACCCGCAGGAGGATCCATATGGGGCCGGTGCAGAGAGATCTGGGCGGCAGTCGACGGCGGGGGCCTCGGCGACCAGATCTCCGGACATGGAGACTAGCTCTGGGGACATGGAATGTCACCTCACTGGGGGGAAAGGAGCCTGAGCTTGTGCGGGAGGTTGAGCGTTACCGACTAGATATAGTCGGCCTCACCTCCACGCACAGTTTGGGCTCTGGAACCCAACTCCTTGAGAGGGGCTGGACTCTCCATTTCTCTGGCGTTGGCCATGGGGAGCGGCGGCGGGCTGGTGTGGGCCTGCTCATTGCCCCACAGCTCAGTTGGAGTTCACCCCGGTGAACGAGAGGGTCGCGTCCCTGCGCCTTCGGGTCGGGGACAGGTCTCTCACTGTGGTGTCGGCCTACGGGCCGAACAGCAGTGCAGAGTACCCGGCCTTCTTGGAGTCCTTGGGAGGGGTACTAGACAGTGCACCGACCGGGGACTCCGTTGTTCTCCTGGGGGACTTCAACGCCCACGTGGGCAACGACAGTGACACTTGGAGAGGGGTGATTGGGAGGAACGGCCTCCCCGATCTGAACCCGAGTGGTGTTTTGTTATTGGACTTCTGTGCTAGTCACAGTTTGTCCATAACGAACACCATGTTCGAGCACAAGGGTGTCCATAAGTGCACGTGGCACCAGGACAGGACACCCTAGGCCGGAGGTCGATGATCGACTTTGTCGTCGTGTCATCTGATCTCCGGCCGCGTGTCTTGGACACTCGGGTGAAGAGAGGGGCTGAGCTGTCAACTGATCACCACCTGGTTGTGAGTTGGGTTCGCTGGCGGAGGAGGAAGCCGGAGGGACCTGGCAGGCCCAAGCGTGTAGTGAGGGTCTGTTGGGAACGTCTGGCGGAGCCCTCTGTCAGAGGGACCTTCAACTCGCACCTCCGGGGGAGGCCGGAGATATGGAGTCCGAGTGGGCTTCATTCTCGGCCTCCATTGTCGATGCGGCCGCTCGGAGCTGTGGGCGTAAGGTCTGTGGTGCCTGTCGCGGCAGCAATCCCCGAACCCGGTGGTGGACACCGGAAGTAAGGGATGCTGTCAAGCTGAAGAAGGAGTCCTATCGGGCCTTGCTGGCTCGGGGGACTCCTGAGGCAGCTGACGGGTACCGGCGGGCCAAGCGTGCTGCAGCCCGTGTGGTAGCGGAGGCAAAAACTCGGAGCTGGGAGGAGTTCGGGGAGGCCATGGAGAAGGACTATCGGACGGCCTCAAAGAGATTCTGGCAAACCGTCCGGCGCCTCAGGAGAGGAAAGCAGTTCTTCACCAACACTGTTTACAGTGCGGGGGGAGAGCTGCTGACCTCGACTGGGGACGTTGTCCGGCGGTGGAAGGAATACTTTGAGGATCTCCTCAATCCCACCGTCACGTCCTCCTCCGAGGAGGCCGAGGCTGGGGACTCGGAGGCGGACTCATCCATCACCCTGGCCGAAGTCACTGAGGTGGTTGGCAAGCTCCTTGGTGGCAAGGCTCCGGGGTTGGATGAGATCCGTGAGATCCTAACCCTAACCCTAACCTGAAGTCTCTGGATGTTGTGGGGCTGTCTTGGTTGACACGCCTCTTCAACATCGCGTGGCGGTCGGGGACAGTACCTCTGGACTGGCAAACCGGGGTGGTGGTCCCTCTGTATAAGAAGGGGGACCGGAGGGTGTGTTCCAACTATAGGGGGATCACACTTCTCAGCCTTCCCGGTAAGGTCTATGCCAGGGTACTGGAGAGGAGAATCCGGCCGATAGTCGAACCTCGGATTCAGGAGGAGCAGTGTGGTTTTCGTCCTGGCCGTGGAACACTGGACCAGCTCTACACTCTCCATCGGGTGCTCGAGGGTTCATGGGCATTTGCCCAACCAGTCCACATGTGTTTTGTGGATCTGGAGAAGGCATTCGACCGTGTCCCTCGTGGTGTCCTGTGGGGGGGTGCTCTGGGAGTATGGGGTCCGGGGCCCTTTGCTAAGGGCTGTCCGGTCCCTGTATGACCGGAGCAGGAGCTGTGTTCGCATTGCCGGCAGTAAGTCAGACCTGTTCCCGGTGCATGTTGGACTCCGCCAGGGCTGCCCTTTGTCACCGGTTCTGTTCATTGTATTTATGGACAGAATTTCTAGGCGCAGTCAGGGGCCGGAGGGGGTCCGGTTTGGGGACCGTAGGATTTCATCTCTGCTGTTGCGGACGATGTTGTTCTGTTGGCTTCATCGAGCCAGGACCTGCAATGTGCACTGGGGCGGTTTGCAGCCGAGTGTGAAGCGGCTGGGATGAAGATCAGCTCTTCCAAGTCCGAGGCCATGGTTCTCGACCGGAAAAAGGTGGCTTGCCCTCTCCGGGTGGGTGGGGAGTCTTTGCCTCAAGTGGAGGAGTTCAAGTATCTCGGGGTCTTGTTCACGAGTGAGGGAAGGACGGAACGTGAGATTGACAGGCGGATCGGTGCAGCTTCGGCAGTGATGCGGTCGCTGTATCAGACCGTTGTGGTGAAGAGGGAGCTGAGTCGAAAGGCGAAGCTCTCGATTTACCGGTCAGTCTTCGTTCCTACTCTCACCTATGGTCATGAGCTCTGGGTAGTGACCGAAAGGACGAGATCGCGGATACAAGCGCTCGAAATGAGTTTCCTCCGCAGGGTGACTGGGCGCTCCCTTAGAGATAGGGTGAGGAGCTCAGTCACACGGGAGGAGCTCGGAGTAGAGCCGCTGCTCCTCCACGTCGAGAGGAGCCAGTTGAGGTGGCTCGGGCATCTGTTCCGGATGCCTCCTGGGCGCCTCCCTCGGGAGGTCTTCCGGGCATGTCCCGCCGGGAGGAGGCCCCGGGGAAGACCCAGGACACGCTGGAGGGACTATGTCTCTCGGCTGGCCTGGGAACGCCTCGGGGTCCCCCCGGAGGAGCTGGAGGACATGTCTGGGGTGAAGGAAGTCTGGGAGTCCCTGCTTAGGCTGCTCCCCCCGCGACCCGGCTCCGGATAAGCGGACGAAAATGGATGGATGGATGGAATTCCTCTCTTATAATTATGGTTGCAATATTCATTTATCCATTAAGGACATAATAACACACTCACGACTCAACAATAATGACCTAAACCAGATCACCAACCTAATCATTCGAAAGGGAACATTCCATATGCACAAATCTTTTCTTAATTGATCTAAACATTTATATAGAAACTATTTGAAATATAATAAATAGAAAAGCATACAGACTATAAAATACTTCAACAGCAATTTCCTCCACAAACTAAAATAGGACATTCTCTACTCCTCTTATGAATCATATCTTTTCTGTTGTTTTCCTTTTATTTTCTTGATTTGCTTATTTTGAAAGAATTGTACTGTTAATATCTATTTGTTTCATATTTCTAAAAGCAATTTCTATGTATTAAGTACTTTTTCCATTCACATAGACCTTTTGAAAAATTCCAATATTAAGCATTCAAAGCGTTAGAGTTAGTTCCACTTTAATCTCACTCGTGTGTGTGTACGTGTGTGTGTGTGTTTGCAGGTGATAGTGCAGAGGTCCCTGTCGGCCAAGTCCCTGTCCCATGCCAAAGGGGGTAGTGTGCTGGGGGCCTACCTCAAACTGCTGCCCATGTTCTTCGTCGTGATGCCCGGGATGATCAGCCGTGCCCTGTACCCAGGTCTGAGCACTCCTCCTCTGTACCAACTGTGTGTGTGCTTGTTATTGTGATAGAAGAAAGGTTACATGTACACAATGTGCTCTTGAACAAATCATTTTATTTAGATGATCGGGATTGAAATGGAATACAGCAGAAAGGACAGGTGAATGAGTTAGCTGAGGATATGCAATTTCTTTGGTATTCGTATGTAAAAGTAATTATTAAAGTAATGATTCTCTTTATATCTTTATAATTACATGCATTATCTGCATAAATAGTAGCACTTTTTAGAGAACCTAAAACATATCTTGTGTCCATCACTGATCCTTTTAGTGAAATACAGGCTTAGACCTGTGTGTGATTCTGATGAGGCATTAGACATGTCCCTCTCTCTGATTGGCTGCTGTGTTCTCCCTCTTGCTCTGATTGGCTGAGAGTGCTGAGGACTGTGTGTTGTTCTAGATGAGGTGGCGTGCGTGGTCCCAGAGCTGTGTCAGAAGGTGTGTGGGACGGCAGTGGGCTGTTCCAACCTCGCTTACCCCAAACTGGTAGTGGAGCTCATGCCTTCAGGTCTGTATGTGTATGTGTATGTGTATGTGTATCTGTATGTGTATGTGTATCTGTATGTGTATGTGTATCTGTATCTGTATCTGTATCCACGTTAGACTGACTGGTTCACTCTCTCTGATTCGCTGCTGTAATGTCCCTCTCATTTTAATTGACTGTTCTTTTCGCCCTCTCTCTCTGATTGGCTGTTCTTTTCTAACTTCTCTCTGATTGGATGTTGTTTTCTCCCTTTCTCTGATTGGCTGCTCCTCTCTCCCTCTCTCTCTGACTGGCTGTTGTGCTCTCCCCCTTGTCTCTGATTGG